>NC_135186.1:22062113-22676613 GCF_041146795.1 Maylandia zebra | reverse complement strand
TATCAGAAATTATTTATGAATCCTCAAAGATCTTTGTGACCTTGTTTTTGTTTCAGACATTTTAAAGACCAAATGATTCTTTAATCTTAAAAATTGAGCTATTAGTTGCAGGTCTAACATGAAGTTATGAAGACATCCCTTTGACTTCAGTGAATGGTGAATCTTTTTGTCTTTCATTTCTGACATTTAAGATCCTCATAATAATCGCTGGTTGATGCCCTACTTATTATGAAAGTATACACCTATTTGTGGCACATGTTTAGCGTGTGTGGATGAATGCGTGTATGTATGTGTCATCTGACTCTGACTTTATTTATTTATAACCCATGATATAACCCAGCTAGTCGCACTCTGTGACTTTATGGAGGTGTCATTTCAAGCATCAGTTTCCACATCAATGTAGGAGGGAAGGCGGGTTGCAGTGACGTACCAGTGGGTGTGAAAGGCTGAGTCCACAATAAATCAGGTTTATGGAGCAGATGAAGGAGAACTCCCAAGTACCTTTGTATTAGGAAGGTGATATTTTATATTGACCACTCACCACATCTGCTCTTTCTTCAAGGTGATTACATCATGTTGGTGTCCTGATGTTTCCGGACTACTACTTTTTACTCTATTTGCTCCTGTTATTTTACATCTTTCCTTTAAAATGGGTTGAAGAGTTGCCAGAACAAATTAATGTAATCTATTTAGTTGGGGAAAGTGCTAGCATGCTAGAACGATAGTCAAGGTTACGTCATTGATTATGAATAAAGAGGGCATGCACACACACATGAACACGCACACACTCAAAAAAAGCCTTATTACCCTTGTTTTTATGGTGAGATGTAAGTGGAAGAGGTCACTGACGGTGTATAGGAGTGCATTATGAATGAAGATTCATCATATTTCCAGTGGAAAGCCACACATGTGGTTATTATGTTCACACACAAACTGGCGGAAAGGCTCATTGATCCATTAACTCAGACCTTCCCAAAGTGTGGGGCCCGCCCCCTAGGCAGAGCCATTGCGGGGTGGGGGCGGCATGAAAAGGGAAAAAAAACCCCAAAACAACACTTGGACACTGCTAGCATGGAGCGCCCCACACAAACGCAAAGCAGGAGATGAAGCATCGCAGAATATGTTTCCAAACCAACTTCATTCTAAGCCAAAGACTTGAAAATATGGTGAAGCATATCTGCCCTTTGGTTTCACCTGCACAAGTGCCAGGTCTCCCCTGCAGAATTGTTTTTCCCTGCGTCGGGAGCACGCGCCTGGCTCTCCAAACAGGATCCCACAGCTGTTTATGTTTTTAGACTCATTTTGCACAGAGAGACATTTTTTTTGATAAATGTATTGATAGCAATGTTGAATATTATTACACAGAAAAAAAACCCAACTACACGTAAAATAATTACACCATGATGCTTCTGCCTTTGTAAATAGAGGGACAGTAACTGCGTGTTTATATGTAAGCGTGTAAAACCTGCAGATAGAGACAAAAATACTGTTAATCTGACTATCTGCCATTCTGCAATTCATCTCATGTAAACAATAACGTGGCGCACAGCTGACGTGAAAAAAGGCGCATACCTTTAACGTTGCATGACGAACTCTGTATTCCTCGTCCACACGTAAACGCAAAAAATGAGTTTTAAAAAATCTCAGTTTTCGGTGATTCCAAACGCCGTTTACGTGTGGACGAAACAGTTGCGTTTTCAAAAGTACCCGTGTAGGTGCGGACGTAGCGTAAAAGAGTTAGTAGTTTATTTTCTTACTACCTGCAGATTACTTGTATTTGCTTAATTGTTTACTAAATATTTGAGGTGTGAAATAAACCGCAATTGAGCAAAATATGGGTTTGTGTGGTTGGAGGATGTGTTAGCGTACGTTAGTGTTAGCGTGCGTTAGTGTTAGCGTGCGTTTGTGTGTGTGCGCGTGCAGGGGGGGGGGGGGCGCAAACATTTTTCTGTAAAACAAAGGGGGGCCCAGCAAAAATTAATTTGGGAACCACTGCATTAACTAGTAAGACCAAGCGTGTGGCTGTGGGCCAACTAAATCATGTTTCATTTACTTTTGCTAACTTGATGTCTGTCATTTGAATTTCATCTTTTTGCACATTTAATGAAGATGCAGAATGAATGTTTGAGAATCTGACAGGAAATTAAATGATAATCTACTGTTAGTAGTTGATGTATTAGTTAGTGCTGTCAATAGATTAAAAAAAATTAACTAACTAATCTCACAATTTTCTGTTATTAATTGCGATTAATCTCAATTACTTTATTAATAGCCTGGCTCCAATTACATTTTTTTATTCTTTATATTTTAAGTAATTATCGTTGTTCACCGAAGTCCAGTGGTCTCCGGTGAGAGCGACATTCCTTACTTGCACAAGCTTGCTGGACTGCTGAGCCCTCTGGTCCCCATACAAAGTGTGCAGTCTCGACACAATGGTTCCTCTCGAGGGCAGATTGTAACACTCATCTCCTGATGCAGCACGAATGACTTCTCTCAGTCCATCATCTTCTACTATGCTAACTGGTCGGCAGTTTTTAGCTATCCAAACAACCAAGGAATTGGTTACCTTTTCTCTCACATTTTTTGTTATTCGTCCACAAGCACCATACTCCTGAAGTGTAGACTGGCGAGGTCCCGTAGAGGTGGATTCAGTTGGGTGTTTTGCTCTCAGGTGATACGCCAGTGATGAACTGCTTCTGTAGTACTTGAATTCAGCGTTGCAAATTGTGCATCTTACTCTCGTTTTGTCCAACAAGCCATCAGGCAACTTCTTAAAGAGAAACTTTCCACCCAAAAGTCCGCCCTCGTCCATGCTTGCGTGTGTTAGCTAGTGTTAGCTAGATAGTAGCATGGTGTCACTTCTTCTTCTTCTTCTAATCATTTCTGTCAGGCCAAACGCCAGCATAGCACACTGTTGCCCCCTCCTCCAGAGGTGCTCATGAATTTAAAGGTCTTAGATTACAGGAAATTAATAAAAAAACAAAATCAGCGTTAAATTTTTTTAATGCATTAAACATTTCGCGTTGATCTTAACAATTAACGCGATAATTTTGACAGCACTAGTATTAGTACATCTTAATATGCTTCTACCATAATTAGCTACATTGGTATAATTGAATTATAATTGCATTTAGTCAGTTACAGTGTATACGGACAGTCTACTGTGCAGTGTTTTTGTGTTATTACAATCAGTCCAAGTCTTGGGTGATAGAACGGCAACTTGTTTTTTTTATTACTCTGTTTGGTCTAATGCAGCAATAATATTTATTATCTTACAGTCAAAGTAATAAAGGTCAAAATTATTTATCGCTTGTTAAAAAAATTCAAACAGTCTTTTTATAATCTTTATCCTTTATATGAAATTTTACAGGCTTTTTTAGCTGGAGTCTGATCTCAGAGCTTCTAAAGACCATAACAATTTTGTCAAAGATTTCCCCTTCTTCCCAGCACAAATCAGCAGAAATCACAGGACATGCCCAAGGGATAATGTGACACCGAAGAGCACAATACCCTCTTTGCTTTCATTCTCAATTGTTTCTTACCACATTGAGAGTTTAATACATTACAAATACACAGAACGGCTGAGAACCCCAATTTACATCAAAAAGACCCTTTTTTTCTCTCTTTAGTCTATTTATAGACTACTTCATTTGAAATCCTTAGCTTTTCCTTGTACGCAGCACTATCTCTACTCTATGCTTTGTATGTGGACCATATGAAATTGCATTTTAAGGACAAACACAAAGAGCTAATAAAAGTTAAGAATTTCTTGACTTCCTCAGTGTGTCCAAAGAAGCATTTCTTTGCAATTTAGTGTCCTAATCTGCAACTTGTGTGTAGGAATGCAGTTTAACAGCATTAATTGAATGAATCCAGTTTGGAGTTACCAAAGTGATTCATTAACCATGTCTTGACTTTTTACTTTTGCTGCATGGGGAAATCATGTTTGCTTCTCACTATCTGCTCTGTTGCAGCTGCGGGCTCAAGTAAAAACAAACACAAGGAAAAGCCTCTCAATTCTCCAACCTACAATGAATATCAGTTATTGAATTGGTAATAATTTGCATGCATTTTACACCTAATGTTTGCTGAAGACAGACACATTGCACTTCTTGCTTCTCATCAGATGTTAACACTCTGAAAGCTGAATATACACTGTGTAAGGCAAGAGTCAAATGCCCGCCAATAAAACAATTGACATTGAGTGGCTGTAATTTGACAGTAGCTGTGACAACTCATTGACAACTCATTGAGGTAGTAATGGTTCTTTAAAACGCTTAGTAAAAAATCACTTCTCTGAGTTACCATATCCTACAATACTAGGTGTGACATCATCACATGAAATAATTTGCCTTTGATTGTGATGATGCCTAGCAACTAGAGTGACAGGCTACACCCATTGCCTAGCAACAGCGAAAAGGCACCTAAAATGAGACCGCCGACCTCTAACTTCAGGGTGCACTTACTTGAGTCCCCAGCAGTGTGCCTGGATAATCGGTTCTCAGAAAAAGTACAGCAACACACACAGAAGGAGACTGCTTGATTCAGTGGATGTTAGAGATTTACACGTTAGATGATGTGCTTCTATGGCTGAAAAAAAAAAGTACACAGAACATTTTATTTTTTTTACCACGGTTTTAGATTTAATTAAGTCAATAGTGAGTGTGCATCACTTTAAAGGCAATTTTGCAGCTGTGGTTCCTGCTTATCACACAGAAACTACCACAGGTAATTAGTGGTAATAACTTAGAAATCACACATTATGACATTCTTGTTACTCTACTATCACCACTTTATTACCGAGCAGTGCAGCCACATTATTACACCCAGTTTTTGGCCCTTTATTATCCAATTATATTCATTTTAGTGTAATGTTACTCAAATGTGACCACTGTTGCTGCCACGATACTTGGATATTCAGTGGTTATTACTTTGGTAATTGAGCTGTAATTATTTAGATTTCATTTTTGCCTTGTTACCCTACTTTTACCACTTTATTACCGAGCAATAATAGAAAGGGTGACTAAGATGTCAAATGTTTAAACTGGGAAAATGCACCATTTGAAGAAAGAAAAAAAAAAGTAGGGACATTTCGATTTGATGACAGCAACATGTCTCAAAAATAGAGCTATGTTTGCCCATCTTTAGCTTCCCCTTTTCTTTTAACAACAGTACGTAAATGTTTGGGTACTGAGCTGCTGGACTTTTGGGAGAGGAATGTTGTCCCATTATTTTCTGATAGAGAAGTCTAGCTGCTCAACAGTCCAGCTGTATCCATTTGTTTCATCATGCAAATGCCACCAGATATTTTTAGTTGGCGAAAGGCTGCAGTATGTTGTTTATGCAAGGCCTTGCCTGAAATTATCTGGATGAGAAAAGAGTTTTAACTAAATTCTTTAAAAAATTAATTAATTAACTAATTAATTAATTTTAAAGTCTTTAAAATTAAATTTGCAAATTACGATTAAATACGTATTAAATAAAAAAAATGAATGAAATTTAATTAAAATGTCAAAATTAAATTATTGACTAAATAAACTTACACTGTTGCCAAAGAGTGATTGAGAATATGCTCCTATCATAAACATGCTGCAAAATTTACAGTACTACAAGCTGAAGTCTCTCATACAAAATGTTTTTAGTCATGCTAATTAAACAGTCAGGATTTCAAAAGAAATCTTGCTGAACACATTTAACAACAGCTATATTTAAAAGCATTTGTATTATGAAGTAGTCAGAGGGAAACTTTGCAGTGTGTTTGTAAGCGATCTCATATCACTGAAACTGCATACAAAACAAAAAAACTGGCATTTTCTACAATTTTAACAGTGAATCAGTCTAAGATGATGCAGGGTGAAGTGGAACAAGAAGGACCTTCCACACTGAGGTGTAGATGAAGAGCTGCAGGCAACAGTCGGAATCCAACTTCTGAGCAAGGTAACCAGCTCCTTTGACTGTGCCCTGCTGTTTCACAGGCTCACGTTCAGCATAAAATCAGATCATAATGGTTCCCTGAATAAAGAAATAATGCCAATTGCTCTCTCCCTTTCTCATCAAAACATTAGCAATTTCTTTTTGCTTCCCCTAGAATTGTGTAATTTCCAGCATTGAACCATTTAAGCTGTTTTGTTAGGAGCAGCTAATCAGAGTTAGATGTCCAAATAGAATGTTTTTACTCAGCTGTGTAGCTGCAAATTGGTTATGGGTTTAGTTTTCCAAAACTCTGCAGAGTTACAGTAATAGCATCAGCCAACTACTGCCTGCAGTATAAAGACTCACATGTTCAGTCAGTCCTATACTGTGAATTGTTAACCTAATGGTTGCTGTAGTCAGTGAATTTAAGAAATCCATGAGGAATTTCAGTGGCTGCTTAGTGGCTTTTGGTATGTTCGTATATTCAATTCTATATTGAAATTATTATACAAAAATTTCCAGGTTACACAATGTTCATAAAGTTGACTGAAAAAACAGTCTTGCTTGCTAGCTTTACAAAAACAGATCATGTGATGTGGAATTAAATTCTATCTACCAGGCTGAGACTGTGGCCACAGTAATTGCCCACATTAAATGGTCTGTGTACAACATTAAAAAAAAAGCTTCTGTGTTCACAGTCATTTCAGAGTTTAAACAGCACAGAAGTAATTTTCATGTTTCTTTAATTGGTATCATTTTTAACCTCTTAAGCCCCAACGCCCCCTGATACGGGGGCAAAAAGCAGGAGATCAGGTAGGCTTGGGGCTTAAGAGATTAATTGGGATTTGAGGATGTCACAGGTAAAGTTTTCACTGAGGGCAAATAGTACCAGACTATACTGGTACTAATTATGACAATGGTAAATGCCTTAAATACCCAACTGTGTCAAATTAGGGCGTTCAACTCTCAGCCTAATGCTCACACTATAACCACCTTTAGTGGAGGGTATCTTTTAATTTTTTTTCTCTAAACACTGCGTCACACCGTTCGCATGTATACCGTTCTCTTCTGAAATTCCTCGGCTTGTCGTACAGCCTTTGTTTTCTTTCTGTCTTTCTTTTTTTTTTACAGCCTTTCTTGAGCATAGTTTTCTTTTTGAAAAGCAAAATTGCTACTTGAGTTGAAGCTGATATTCACCTGTTAATCGAGTTCAGCTCCAAACCCACTTCCCTTCTCTTGTGGTTGTCTCGCCCATAGTCACAAGTTCCCTGGCTATTAAAAATTGCCCTCAGCGCGAACACAACTTAAGTGTTGATGTATTTAGTATGGTGCAATATTGACATTATCGCAAGTGGCACAATATTCATGTGCTGTGTTGCCTTTTTAAAATTAAATTTACTCACATTACAAGGAGATTAACTCAGGTGAGTCAAAGGTTGAAAATAAAAATCTTTTCTGGCACAAACTTTAACCTTATAACTCTATAATCAAAAGTGTTCACCCAACGCACGGTTTTAGTTAACTATACAAAACAGTAAACCGGTAAATGACTGACAAACATAAATCTAAAATGTTCAGACAGCTCTTTAAGTTTTGTTGTGACATGCTCATATCATTCCCCACATTTGATCTCCTCTTGATGAAATAAACAGACGGTTTAAAAATAAAAGTGTTCTTGCAGCAGTAAGCCCTGGCTGCGCAGCTGCTTCCTACATGTCTGTGTCACCGAGTTATGTGTGTTATGTACTGTATATGCTTCAGTAGACAACATGAACTTATGTAACATGCTGGTCTAAATACCATAACTGATGCAGTGTGGCTACACTTTACATTCTGGACAAATATTATAAAAATGAAAAAAAAATGTAACTGTGTCGTAATTGCAACCAAAGAATAAGAATTAAAAATGCTTGAATTATACATATTTGACTGTAACTCTCACATTTCACTAAGCATTGTAGACACATGAGCCCATGCTGCATGCACACTGTGCTTTAAGCTGTTTAATCAGCTATTGTTTAATACGGTTACACAGAGCTGAATCCAGCCTTTGACTCTGACTTGAACATCTGCCATTTACAGTACCCGGATGAGAAATACTGTATACTTTGGCTTATGTACAGCAACGTGTGTGTGTGTGTGTGTGTGTGTGTGTGTATTAATACCCATGTGTGATTATCTGAGAGCGTAGTCCCCCCCAGGGAAGAAATATCCTAAATGACGAGCAACCAAATGTCAACTATCCTTATCCTCATGTTCTTAATGCATTATGTATGAGGCTGTCACTCTCAGCTTAGACTATAAGGACAACATGAACATGATTTTGCACACATACACCAGTACACTAGCAAATGCATAAATAAAAACACATATATATACACACACACACACACACACACACACACACACACACACACACACACACACACACACACACCTGTGTGCTAAATTCCATCACATTTACACACTGAGTTATATTGGTAATTTAATAGGTTGTGTTCATACTTGCCAGATGTCTGTCTCCGTTCCTTTTTAAATATGGTGCTGTAATCTCCCACACTTAAGAAGCTACAATACAATAACTATATTACTGTGTTTCATATAGCGTGTGTCATATATTGTCTATATGTGATTATTAAAATGTGTCTACACTAATGTTAGGCAAGCACATTTAAGTTGGCAAGCTGAATAGACATATCCAACAACCTAGCCAGCAAGTATAACAAAATCAACACACTGTTGGATTTAGAACTGATTATCATGTCTTTACAGCTGGAGCATGTAGCATCCTTTTAGTATGTGTCTTTTGTCTGGTTTTCAGTTCTCTTCTATCTGTAAATCCATATCCATACACACAAACAGAAATACTCTCTCTCACACACGCACACATACATATGGATATATTTAAATATTTACTACTTTGCCATCTTCAAAGAAAAGCAAGTCCAATCACTCAAGTAAAATCAATTTGCAAAAGGAACAAATTTGTTCCCAAGATGCATCCATGGCAACAAAAATGGGAAGTACCCATTTGTTGTCTTTCATAATCCTCCCTCCAGTCATTCAGAACAAAGCATCAGCAACACCTATAAGATTAAATATATAAAACCAAGAATACCAGATTCAGGTGGAGAAACTCTGTGCACTGCAAACTCCCACATGCGTTATGCACACAGGCTTTCCATTGCCATAAACTTCGAGATGATTCATTTAGGATTCAGACAAGCAGTTAGTAGAACAGTCCACATATCTTACAGTGTCGCCTCTTCATCTCTCACATTCTTTTCCTCTGAAAGATTACATTACATCTCTGTGCTATTCTCCCTCTTGCCATTCCCTTTTCATGTCTGACACAGATCCAAATCCCCAGTACCACCCCACACCTTCTATCAACCTATAACCACCTCATTTGTGTCAGGTCTGAGGGTGACACACTCTGAATTCTTTAAAAAATGTAGTAATATGATGCTCACCAGTTTCAGATAAAGAACCAGAATTTGAAAATAACCCAACTGTTGAAAAACTCACACTGCAGCAGACATTTTCCACCAATATACAAATAACTCACTTTGTACCTGCTGATATGAATGAACCTCCTACCTGTTTTCACCTCCAGTCTGTGCACTGGACATCCTACTGGCACAAAACAGTCATCCACACATGTATTTTTCTACAAGGGAAAAATGCATTTCAAGGTCAGGAAAAACAGCTTTCGCTGGCTGTTCCAAACACATGAATAGGGTTTTAAAAGACTACACCGTTTAGGAAAAACATGACTGCCTGTATCCAATATGCTAAAAATACTCGTTTTCATGCTATAAAAATAAAAGCTGAAAATCACAAAGAAGTCCTGTATAATGTATAAGGCAGGATCCTGTTGGTGTATGACATCAACAGCTTATCAGCAAACTACAAAACCTTTCTACAAAACCCTGACGTCAGGGTTTTTGTAGAAAATTACTCATAAAAAATATCCCTGCTGACCATAAATGCTCCAAAAGTTATGCAGTTTCAGGTATTACCTAGTTATTTGTACCTAATGATTTGGCATTTACCAAAGGTACTCAGGACTTCATGTCTTCCTAATCTAAAACATCCAGAACAAAAAATATTATTAAAAAGCCTTCACACCATACCGTAAAGATAAGAGACATGAAAGTGCTACAGAGGCCTGGAGAAGTCATACGTCAGCTAAGTTTTATGATTAATTCTTGACACGAGGCAGCAAAAATTAATTAGTGTTCACAGGAAAAAGTTATAAATGTCATCATGCCAAAATTCTCCAGGAACCCATAAATTGTAGAAATTCATAGAAGTGCTAAAACCACCTGCAGCAGGGGTGTAATTTCTAGTTGTTGAAATCTGTCACTGTTGCCAATGTATCAGAATTTCACAATTTACTTATTTAAAGAGTCTATATACTACCAAGACTACATGAAGATGTGAATGCTGCTTTAAGGCCAATCCATCACTGCAACCAAAGTAGCTGATTTACACCAAGGCAACAGTGATTCTTGAGAAGCTTGGCAATAAGATGAACAGTACCCAGCAGCAGTAACTCCCATGATGGCCAAGATCAAGGTAGCACAGAGAGAAGCTAGCCAACTGTCAGATCTGTAGAAAGGTGTGATGAAGAAAGGGCTGCCTAAAAATACACCAAGCCGCCGGTGCCTGAGGTCTTACGATGGCCCAGGATCCAGAAACCATCACAGCGGCAGACACAGAGAAAGTAAAAGAAAAAAATACTCTTTCACAGTTTGTCTTGTGTAATGAACATTGTTTGTTGTACAAAGCTTGTGACTGATATATTCTTATGATGTTATTCTATATAGTGGAAAAACAAAAAAATACTGTAAAAATACAAGTCACTGAATAAACAGTATATTTTAGACAAGAATACAACCTCCAGTATCTCATATTATGCCGGGCTCACACTGTGCGATTTTTGGCCCATTTTGAGGGGATTTTTGAGTCGTGCGACCGTTTTGGCGATTGGCCCGATTTTGGCCTTCATCGTGTGTCGTGCATCATGTAGTATACATGGGGTAACGAGAAGCGATTAACACCTCACGACCAGCTTCCGATCATCAATCGCTTGGTCGTGAGGATTTCAAACCTGTTTGAGGTGAGGGTGTCACCGCAGTTTGTCACACTGCGCACGCGCAAACACAAATGTCAGCGAAAAAGACGGCGCAGCACGGCAGTGCAGCGTGTGATCTGGACACAAGCGATGGAGGCACTTGTAGAACTTTGGAAAGCTCATCCGAGCCTTTTCGATGTGGCCTCACAAAATTATCACGACCACAACAACCGTGAAAATAGTTGGATAGACATTGCTGCTCAATCACAGCTGCCTGATCAATGTTTTTCATTAGCAATTTAGCAAAGTTGATGGTGGTGGTGTGCGTGTCTGTGTGAGTGAAAGACAGAGAGGGAGAGGGAGCGACAGAATTTCTGTTATAACCTTCATGGACCTTTTATGGACGCACAGTGTGAGCACTCAGGTCGCATCCGAGCATCGGGTCGTATAGTGTGAGACCCTGCATCGTGACCTACGAACTTCTAACTCCTGCGAGTCAATCGTACAGTTTGAGCAGGAGCTGAATCGCGCGACTGACAAAATCGCACAGTGTGAGCCCGGCATTAGAGACTCATATTTTACTGCCACCTTCTCTTTTGCATTTCTGTGGAAGGGTGAGTTGAACAAAATATAGCATCATTCAAGCAATGCACTTACAAATCTGTGAACCTGTGGTCAGCAAAAACACTTTAGGGAGTTTAGGGATCAAGAAATATAGCACATTCATGTCACAAATGATAGTAAAGGAGGTTGTGGAGTTTGCTTTTGTGACAATGGCTTGGAGGAAAATAGAGTGTCACCCCCTCTATTTGCTTTTGGCTGGTGCAGTATCATTGGGGCATTGATAGGAATATGTGTGTCATTGATGCCATTTATATACACTGTATACAATGTTTCCAATCAATCCATTGTCTCTTGGAGCTGTGCACCATTTAGGACGCCAACGCATATATACAAAAACCAATTCATATCAAAATTCATGGGCAGCACGGTGGCACGGTGGTTAGCACTGTTGCCGCACAGCAAGAAAGTCCTGAGTTCAATTCCACCATCAGGTCGGGGTCTTTCTGTGTGGAGTTTGCATGTTCTCCCCGTGTTTGCGTGGGTTCTCTCCGGGTACTCTGGCTTCCTCCCACCGTCCAAAGACATGCAGCTTGTGGGGATAGGTTAATTGGATAATCCAAATTGCCACTAAGTGTGAATTTGTGAGTGAATGTGAGTGTGAATGGTTGTCTGTCCTTGTGTGTTGGCCCTGCGACAGACTGGCGACCTGTCCAGGGTGTACCCTGCCTCTCGCCCTATGACAGCTGGGATAGGCTCCAGTGCCCCCCGCAACCCTGAAAAGGATAAGCGGAACCGAATGGATGGATGGATGGATCAAAATTCATATGAGGCTACAATTCAATACAAAATAACAGTGACACTAATTGACTATGTGCACATTAGCATATGCTACTTCCGGTGCGGAAACTCCTGTGGGGAGCTTTGTTTCCGGTGTCCTATTCGCGCCTGGTTTAAGGTCCAAAACAAGTTAAGCAAATGAATGAATCAAGCGGCGATTTACATTTCTATAGATGTCTTGGGTATTTACTAGAGATGGCACGATACCACTTTTTTATGTCCGATACCGATACCGATATCATACATTTGGATATCTGCCGATACCGATATGAATCCGATATGGTGTTTTTTAATCAACAAAACTGTTTTTTAAATATCTTGCTGCATTTTGTATAAGTTCATACTCAAGTTTAAAACAACAACTACACTAAAGCTATTCTGTTATACCTGTATGCAAAAAAAAATATTTCATAGTACAGCAATACTGATCAATCTAATAAACTTAAACCTACACCATCCTCCCTATTCTGGTATTTTAAAGAGTACTTAGCATAAATATTAAGCAACCTAACTAATAGGGTTCCAACTCCCAGCAACAACAAAAATAAATAAATAAAAAATAGGGAACCACCCCTCACGCTCCACCTCATGATGCTTAATCGACGTAATCAACCTTAATTTGATGCAGTGTGAAAAAAAATGCACAGAAATCAATTATTTTTCAAGAAATATTAAATAGATTCAACATCTTTCTTCAACAAAATTGCAGACTGCACAGATGGTACCTTCCCAAAGGAAAAAGTAGTATAGCTTACTAGGGTATATTAGACTTAACCCTTTAGAGCCGATCGGAGCGGGAACGCTCTGTTATGCGTAACTATTTTTAAATCCCGGTAGCACTGCAACCACGTAAGCTAGCGCAAAAATTTCTTTTGCATATGAAACCGGAGGAGTTGTACTTACATATTGTGCCATCAGCTTGTCCTAGGTCACGGTTTCCTTCCACATAAAGCTTTGCAAAAACTGCATAAAAAGCGCTTGCAGGAACAAAAACATAATATTCCAGAAACACGCTTTGCCGGTCCAATCAGCTGTTCAAAACACTTCCTATGTTGGAATAAACGTCAGCGCGAACTTTTGCATTTCCGCCATTACCTGGCCGAAACCGGAAGTGACGTCATTTTCGCGGAAATGTAGTCTTTTTTGCGATCAGGGCCTCAGGGCCTATACTGCTCTTTTTAAAAGTTATCTTTGACTTTATGACTTTCTGTGTCGTTTCTGGGATGCTTAGGACTCATACTGCACTGCTGGAAATAGTTTATTTTGATGCATATGCTGCCTTTTTGCAAATTTGCAGTATAATATTTATTTTCGTTTTTCCTGCAGTGTATAAAAATTGGTGTATTTCAAAAATAAAACTATGAAGACACTCAAAATAAATTTCCTGTGGTGGGAAACTATTTTGTGCAACTTTTTTGTATTTACAGTTTTGAGGGATAAGCCTCTTAAATTTCTCTAACTACAAATATATGTTAAAAAATCAAAAACGATTTTCAATTTTTTTGTAGTTTATTGCACTTTTTTGCAATTTATGTAATTACTATGCACTTAATGAATACGTATTATTAAAATCTGGGCTATAATGGTTGTATTGATGTATAGCAACTTGAAATGCTCCCAAAAATGGCTCCACAGCATGTAAAAATATAATATAAGCTCTGGCGGACTTGGTTCTATGGTAGGTCTTAAAGGGTTAATAGTTACTATATACAGTAATGGACTTCTATTCATTTTGCATCAAATTAAAACTTTGGCTGTCAGATAATTATTTATTAAAAGCTAGACATTTTAAATGAGAATAAGAAAGAAAAGTATGTCTTTGTGCCCCCTTTTCCCTGTTAATGCCCTATCAGCCCCCCTGGCTAAACTTTGCTAGATCCGCCCCTGCACAGCTACCAGCCGTCAGCTACGTAGAAAAAGATCCTGGAGTAGAAAGTAAGATTAAATACATTCTAACAATAGCTGATCAAGCTTAAACGTGCTGCTGTTGTTCAGCCGCTGGTTTCCTCTTTCTGGTGCAAAGTGGGCCAAAAGCAAACTAGAGACACGGACTAGCGACAGAAAAGCCGATCAGCTGATCGTTAAGCAGTTTCATGATTGAAGTAGCAGCAAGAAGAGGCAGTCGCTTGTTAAGCTTAACGCAGGAATGCTTTACAAACATTCAGAGATGGACTTACACACTTGCTTTACTTCTCTCGGGATAACTTTGTCGGAGATGAAATGCCGGGTTGCTAGCGAAGCTCCACATGCTATCCAGACCACTGACAGGTCCCGCATGCCACAGCCACTCTATCACGTGATGCATACTGCTCCGACGTGCTAACCTGAGGTGAGTTACGGTGTGTTGCAAGTTTTGTGAGGTGCTTTCGTGATATTTAATGGATCGGATTACATTTTTTATTTTTCTCCGATATCCGATCCAGTAATTTAGGTCAGTATCGGACCGATACCGATACGTAATATCGGATCGGTCCATCTCTAGTATTTACCCAATATATCTGTAAATGATGTTCATCGACTTGTCGATATTTTTGCCCCGCGCCTCAGAGCAAAAGAGAAAAGGGATTCAAATGTTATATTTCTGAGCTGTCCCTCGTTTATCGCGGGTGTTATGTCCTAAAAATAACCAGCGATAGGTGAAATCAAGTAGCCAATTTTATTTTTTGACGGTACAAAACGTTTCGTGGACATTGTGGACATACAGTACTGCACTTCAGAGTCACACTGCTAGCGATCGATGCAGCGATTCTGTACTGTACGGGAGAGACGTCACGGAGGAGATCGTCTGGTCGCAGGACACAATGTGACGTAAAAAAACGTGCAAACTTGCACTAAAAAATCTGCGAAACAGCGAGGTGAAAGGTGAACCGCGTTATAGCGAGGGACCGCTGTAATTTTGAAGGTAAGTCACAACATACCCTTCATAAATACTAATGTATAGAAACCGTTACCAGCAATCGTTCATTTTTGTGTGGCTTTTTTCACGGTTTGTTAATATGCTGTGTAGCTGTGTACTTGACTAGCTGATATCGACATAACGGGGGAAACATCTGGTTTGACTATTCTTCACCTGTAGTTTGAATGCTGAACATTTGCCTGTTTAAATCATAAGACCAGTCACTATACAGAGATGTGCTTCTGAATGTGGACGATGTGTCTTCTGCTGCAGTAATGCAGTTCTGCTGTTGAGTGATGTAAACAACTGATCGATCTAAACTCTTTAAACGTCAAAATTGATCATTAGATTTTTTATGACACAACAGCAGTGAGTGTTCCCACCTTCTGCTCTTTGTAACTTAACGCAATCTTTCCGTTTTCGAGTTTTGGACATGATTTTGGAGTATATCTTCGCAGTAGCGATTGACCGCAAAGTAAAGCTGCCGGAAATGCACAACCCCACATCCGGTCTCAAACCAGGAAGTTAGCATTTTCTCATGCACATAGTCAATATGATTTCACCAGTGTATTGTTTTACTCCTTAGGTTTGACTTAACAAGTTCAGATACAGTGTCAAACATGTTTAGACTCTATTTATCTACATAAAACTGCTGAGACATTTGACCGAGCCACAAAGTCTCATAATCTCCCGCTACTTCCTACTTTCTGTGACTAGCATGAATTGAGAATCCTCTGTTTGCAGCATCTAAAAGGTTAAGACAAATTTATATATTTACTGTTTATGAATAGTCAGAGAGTCAGAGAATTAAGTGGAGAATAACTGAACTTGACAGACAGATAATCAGATCTGAGTGGATAAATGTGCTCTTTGAGTGACAGTAGCATCTGCCTTGTGACAATTTCAAAGGGGAATATTTGTGTCAAGGGGCTGGGTCTGTGACCCAGCATTTTGAGTTATTTTGTCATTTTTGATTACTTATGAGATAAGGTTAAGTTCAGGGGTTATTATTAGTTCGTCTTAGTTGAAGTTTAGTCTAGTTTATGTTATCCTCCATGTCTACTTGAGTCTTTTTCTGTTTATCATGTATTATCTCCTTGTCTGTGTAGGTTCCTCTTGTGTCTCTCTCCTCTGTGTCCCTCCTCCTCTCCTGCCCCTCTCTCTGTCTCTTGTGTCAAGCTTGCATGTTCCAGTTCATGTGTCTCCATGTTTCCTGCTTTATTTTGAAAGTCTTGTTTCCATGTTCAGTGTGTTTAGTTTTGCTTCCTCTGTGGTGTCATGTTCAATTCAATACAGTTCAATTCAATTTTATTTATATAGCGCCAAATCACAACAACAGTCACCTCAAGGCGCTTTATATTGTACAGTAGATCCTACAATAGTGGATATAGAGAAAAACCCAACAAACATATGACCCCCTATGAGCAAGCACTTTGGCGACAGTGGGAAGGAAAAAGTCCCTTTTAACAGGAAGAAACCTCCGGCAGAACCAAGCTCAGGGAGGGGCGGGGCCATCTGCTTCGACTGGTTGGGGTGAGAGAAGGAAGACAGGATAAAGACATGCTGTGGAAGAGAGACAGAGCTTAATAACAGATATGATTCAATGCAGAGAGGTCTATTAACACATAGTGAGTGAGAAAGGTTACTGGAAAGGAAAAACTCAATGCATCATGGGAATCCCCCGACAGCCTATGCCTATTGCAGCATAACTGAGGGAGGATTTAGGGTCACCTGATCCAGCCCTAACTATATGCTTTAGCAAAAAGGGAAGTTTTAAGCCTAATCTTAAAATCTTAAAATCCAAACTGGAAGTTGGTTCCACAGAAGAGGGGCCTGAAATCTGAAGGCTCTCCCTCCCATTCTACTTACTCTAGGAACAACAAGCAAGCCTGTAGTGCGAGCAGTGTTCATTTGTGTCAGCTGTGTTTCCCCAGGTGTTTCCACTTCCCTCATTACCCTTCTGTGTATTTAAGTCCTCTGTCGAGTTCTTGCCATCATTTATCCAGGTTTTTCCATGTCCAGGTTCTTATCATGCTCAAGGTTTTATTCTTTGTCTATTGTGTTTAGCATTTAGTTTTCCCAGTTTAGTTCTAGTTAGGTTTGCCTCAGTTTACCTCTGCCTTTTGCTTTGTACCTTTTCCCGGCCACAAATAAACTGCTCGCCTTTTGTGAAATTATAGTTTTATTCTAAGTGTCTGCATTTGGGTCCTCTTCGACCCTAAACACGGTCTGCCAAGGCAAGCTGTGACATTTAGTTTTTTTCTATCAGTTTTTCAGCAATATCACTTCCTCACATTGTAGTGAAAGCTCTTAACGACAGTAACAGAGAGGTCAGAGCTGCATGATCTATTTTCCTTTGGCTTCTTAGATTGTTTCAAAAACAACGCTACACTACATTTGTGATGTTTATTGACTTGTATTTTGGCGGTTAAACAGTTTGTATTTGGATATTCAAAATGGAGTGAGCCTGAAGATTTTTTCAGGCAGACATCCCAAGCTGCACTGCATCATACATAGGTAACATGCAGTTTCTTCGGGCCTTACAATTTGGTGTTGTTTTTAGGCTGCAAAGTTTCAAATTTCTCCATCTGACAGTTCTCTCACACCCCCTCCACCTTCATCCTACCATCCACCTGTAGACATTTAACTCTCTCCCTATATGTAATAAGTATCTTCATTTAACACAACATGAAAACAGTGCATACATTAATGTCAGATAAGTTCAATAAGAAACTAGACAAGCATTGTTTTTGTCTAACACAGATCTTCATGGCCACTAATAATTTTGCTTTAATGCACTGACTACAGACTGGTCTTTGGGCTGCAGGATACAAATGCTGACTGAATGAATGAATGAATGAAATTATTCCTCACTAGACAACCAAACGCATCATAGTTTCAGTTTAATGCATCCTGTCACAACTTTGAACAAACGCAAGCCTTTTTTCCTGGCTTTCTTTTAACCAACACTCACTGTAACATTGACACTACGAGTAGAGAACAGTTGCCTAAGGCAACATCTAATAGACTTCTGCTGAAATCCATTGGACTGTACATTGCAAAAAGGGTACCCAGTGTTTTAAGATTTGACTCGTGCTAACATTGGAACAACAGCTTATTTGTGTTCCAATCACCAATGACTGAATTTTTGTGGGGGAGGGGGGGGGTCTTTTATGTTGAAATGGACTATAATTTCTTAAATAAAAGTTTTTCAAAGTTTTTTTTATTAGCCAACGTATGTGACAAGCTGTGAGTGAGTGCTCTATTCAGGTATAGTGGAACTGTAACATTGTCATTGTGGATATATATTTTCCCTCAGCTACCTGGTAAATAATCCATCTGGATTGAGATAGCTTTTACTTTGAAAAGACTCAACAGGAATTTTCCTAAATTATGTCCTGTTCCACAGTGCCTCTAATTTGATTGTATTTAGAGGGTTAGGTTGACGCATGACTCATGAGGAATGATAATTGGTTGGTTTAGATGCCAGGAGGGAATGAGTAGGGTCAAAGACATTGAATAACTTTTGCTCTTGAGCTACTTAAATCTCAAGTGAATAAATAACTTTTTAAGGTTTACTTTATTTCCTTGTTTTATACAAAAAACACTCATCTTCCATGTTTCTACATAAACAGCTCCTCCAGCTAAAGTGGGAAACTGTGTAAAATAAAGTCCCTCAGACTTTTCTAAATTTCTGGCTTTGATTATATTGCATCTCTAGGACCTTGTCTCTTTAGAAGTATAGCCTTATCCATTTTTTATTGGACAACAGGTGCTAAATTTGAAATATGACGCATCAAGAAGCAAAATTCTGGACCTCAGTAATTCCCTGGTTACAGCCCTGGATTCAAGGTACAGCAAATGCTTGGAAGTCAATGGCTTTACTTTGGTAAATCTACTCAATGAGCAGTCTCAAGAGTCTAGTTTAATGTGTTTATTTCAGTATTCTGTCAGCATCTGTCCAAGAAATAATCTTCCACTGAATCAGTCTAATGATCTCTTCCCTTCTGCCCCCCTTTATCAATTACTTCATTTCCTTTGGTCAGTTTCATATCAAGATTCAGGGTCAAGCTGTTCGTCACCATAAATCCTATTTCCTTTGCCATGGAACTCACAATTTTGAATATAACCCAGCTTGTAAAGTAATTAGAAGGGAGTTTAGAAAGGGTCTGAAATTAGAAGTGAAACATTGGTGAAATATTTGTTTTATAGATGTCTGACCTTGATTTGAGGTGGGTGTAAATTACATTTATGAGCAAGCACTGGCATCCTGCCAGCACTTTATCTCTCTTGAAGCTTTTTGGCATGCACATGTTCTGCAGCTTTCACTCCATTACCGTGGATCAGCCAACAGACAATGCAAATGAGGTGTAGCTTTTCTCCATTGTAGCCATTTGATTAACCAAAATTAGATTCTTCAGTGTAAGCCTTCCTCTGGGTCACTGCATGCTATAATAAATGACTTCTTCACTCTGCAACATGAGAATAGTGCGGCTGTGCCATTTCAAAGGGAACAAATCGCTGTTAAAGTATATACTCACCAAACACACAGCTACAACTGGATAAAAATGTAAAAATTGTATAGTTTTTATAGTCATACGTTTTACATACATCTTTTTTTTATATGACGATTTGTGTTATATATTGGTTGAAGTAGAGAAAACATCAAATATTTAGCATACAGGTTTAATACCTAAGCTTATGTGTGATTCCCTAAGCTCTCATAAAGTACCAGTCATATAATTCCCAGCTAATCCCCTTTAAAAGTCAGTATCTGTGGGTGATTTTTGTCAAAACTTGGATGCATTGTTTTGCATCTGAGACCTTTGATATGTTTTTTTTACTATACCATAGCAAGTCTGATTTTTTTTTAATTTAACTGGAATATCTTTTGTGGGTTGTCAGTACTCTAAGTGTAACACAGGCTTTTATCATTGCCAGAGGATGAATTGGGAAACTGCACTATGTGTTGGACAATGTTGGTATTCTAATGTGCCAAGCCAACATGGTAAAATGCTTATAAACTATAAATGTGATTATAATAACTGTCAGACGATTTGTGTGTGGATTTCAGCATCTAGCTTCATATTTAATGTATGAAGCTAGATGTAAATAAATTTTTTTATTTATTTATTTTTTTTTTTAAATGACATCAGAAACAGCAGTATGCGACATTACGTGATGGCAGAGCTTCAGTTCATCCTTTGTCATTTTTTTTTTTTTTTTAATAAATAGGACAGGGGGAATGAATGAGAGAAAGAGGGGGAGAGAAAGAAAGAAAACCAAAGGGGAGAAGAGACGGTGAGAAGGGGGGGGAAGAGAGAGAAAAAAAAAAAAGAACTCCTGGGTCACCTGTATGGAGAAAAAAACAAACAAACAAAAAAAACAAACAGAGGAGACAGCAAACAACAAAGAGCAACATAATAATAGAGAAAACAAAGCACCATCACAATAAACTAGCTAGTCATAGATATCAATATTTACTAAATAATAAACGATATTGTGCAGCACGCAAGATAGACAGCGCACAGTGTGCTTTGAGGCAGCAGCCAAGAAAGCTTTAGTCCGCGTCTGTGAATACCCATGTGTGCATACCTGTGTGGATCAGCATGCTTGCATTCCAAAGGTTTCTCCATGTAATGATCTGCTAGGGAGTGTGGGGGGGCCACAGCCCCGTCCTCCAGGGTGTGAAGTGGGTATGGAGGAGATCAAAACTCCAGACATCCAGAGGCCCCCAGAACACAAGAGACCATGGAAGACCAACAGTGGGGCAGCCGCGCCACTGTTCCAGTAAGAGCTGAGGAGAGTCCCAGATGAGGGCTTGCCCAGCAGCCGCGGAGCAGAAGTCAGGGGGAGTTGCAGTGACGCGCCCGTGAGCTCCGCCGGCCCCCAGCTGTGCCTGAGTGACCGAGCCCCAGGCCGAGAGGCCGGGGGCACCCCACCTCCAAAGGGGCCCAAGCGAGCCCCAGGCCCCAGGCCCCGACAAGCGGCCGCCAAGGAGTGAGCCGGTGTGTACCCGGACGCCCACCCCCAGATACAAAGAACCACCAACACACCGACACCTGAGGGAGTCCGCCACCGGCAGGGGAAGTGGTGGTGGGTGGAGATAGGCCTCCAAACCTTGGAGGGCCTGAGGTGTCCCCAGAGAGGTGGCGTCTGATACCCAACCTGACATATAGACACAGACATACGGGCACACACAGACACAAACATCCATTCCCACCCTCATGCTCTCATATGCACTCACTCCACACTCAACCAACGTGGAGACAGACATAAAGAGACGCTGTACACACAATCACACTCCCCAAGCGTACTCTACAAACCGGGTCTAGGTACCCTTGCCCCTGGAGGGGGGAATTGCACCCAGACCCAGGTGGTGTTACCCTTTTCCCTGCGGTGGGGAGAGGCAGACCACCCCGACTCCGCAGCAGCAGGGAGGCCCCACACCCCAGACCGCAGTCGGACGGCCAACTCCTCCTACTAGCCCTCCGGCTCCAGCAGGCCGCAGAGAATGGGGGTGGGAGAAGACTCCAAACCTCCCTCCACCCGCTCATTGTAGTGTTGATGCATATGTGTTCTAAGGTGCAATTAAAACCCAGGAGGGCATGGAGCTAGCATAGTCCCTCCTGCTAGCCCTCAATGACTAAGTGTATTTAAAATTGAGAGGTGGGCAACGACGTCAGGGGTGAGGTATACACCCTGATGGTAATTTGGACTCCGTGATTGTGCCCACCCCCAAGATCCTATATGTATGTGTAATGAGAGTGTGAATAATGTGAATGTCTAAGTTGTGGGATAAAATTGAGGCAGAGGCAGCCAGAAGGGGACGGGGGGGGGGTAGCCTCCTCTGCACCCTGGTGACATACCCCCACTCCAAGGCCCTGCATGTGTGAGTGGTTGTGGAGGAGCGGGAAGAGGGAGCCAGCTGGAGATGGGGAGGGAAGGAAGGGAGGGGCAGGTAACCCCTCCCTGGGGCCAGCTCCCCCGCTGACCCCAGTAGGCACTCCCACCCTTCGCGACCCGCCAGGGAAGGGGGGCCCAGGCCCATCAGACCGGGGCCCAGTGCAGTAGCGCCCTCCGGCTCCACAGAGCCCTGGACAGTCCACCCAACCCCACCACAGAGAAAACTGCACCCACCCCACCATCCACACATCTTCCAGACTACATAAGACGGTAAACGCCCAGGCTGAGATCTTCCTCCACCTCTCCTGTATCTCCCCCTCCTGCAGAGAGTTCCTGAAGAGAAGAAAGCTCCTGCAAGATGTGACCATCCCCCCCACCAGTTGAAGAGCCCCCCAGGCGGCTCGACGCACCGGCGGCACCCTGCTCCAGGGCCGGGCCCCCATGCACCCACCCGCCCACAACCCCGGCAACACACCAACCAGGACCCAAGCCCCCGAGGCCCGGCCCGGGCCCCAGCCCAGAGACGGAGCGCCCCCAGAACCTCACGCCCATCCCGGACCCACCCAGGGGCAGCCAGGTTGCCAGGTCCGTAACCCACGTCCGTCAGCACAGACCCTCCCCTAGCCCCGCTGCACGCAGCCGCGAGGAAACAGTCACCTGAGAGCCAACAGAGCCCCCAACCGGACGTGACCGCTACCCCGGGTTGAGCCCCCCAAGGAAGATGCCTCCGGGGAACCCCCCGACGCCCTAAGCCTGTCCCTACCCCCTCACCAATCACAACAGTGAAGGCGGGACCAAACTATGACCCCCCACCCCCACTAGGTGATGGAGCTGATAAAAGGGGCCCAGAGCAATTGATCTAATGTGGTGGCAGAGGCTGTATCGAGACTAATGTAATCTAATAGATAATTTCTATATTGGTTAGAATTAAGATTATTTTTATTTTTCCAGTTCATGAGGACTGTTTTCTTGGCTATGCATAGGGCAGTGAAGATCATATGGGCTATATTCTTTTCTGAAGTGACATTATCTAAGCTGCCCAGTAGACACACTAAGGGGGAAGTTGGAATGTTACATTTCAGACACTTTGATAAGTCTTCACATATCTCGCGCCAAAACTTTTGCACTGGTGGACAGAACCAAAGAGCGTGGATGTAATTGTCTGGTGTATTGCCTTGACAGTGTGAGCAGTTGTTGGAAGATGTAAAGCCCATCTTGAACATCCGATGACCTGTATAGTGCACTCTATGAAGTATTTTGTATTGTATTAATTGCAGACTGGGATTTTTAATTAATTTAAAAGTTTTTAAGCAAATCTGAGACCAGAAGTTTTGGTCTAGGTTGACTGATAAATCTGCTTCCCACTTTGCAGTAGGAAGGGATATTGATTCATCTAATTTAGAAAGTGTTCTGTATATTTTAGATAATAATTTGGGGGATTTAAGAGTAAGAAAATGTGCCGCACTTAGTGGTGTTTGTAATTCAACTTGACTGAGGTTAAATTTCTTTTTTACTATGGATTTAATTTGTTGATATTCTAAAAACCTTGTCTTGTTGATCCCATATTGTGCAACTAGTCTGTCAAATGGAATAAATTCTGTTCCCTCTAATATATGTTCTAAGTATTTAATTCCTTTACAACTCCATTCTGGGAAATTAATCATATTATTGTTTTGTAATATGTCAGGGTTATTCCAGATAGGTGTACGTTTGCATGGGATTAATGAAGACTCCGTTATTTTTAGAAACTCCCACCATGCTGTTAGAGAAAAGCTGATGTTGATACTTTTAAAGCATTCATGTCTTTTGATGTTTGAGCTAATAAATGGTAGGTCTGAAATCTCTAGATCCTTGCATAGTGCCTGTTCAACATCTAGCCAGGGCTCAACTAAGAAGGTATGTTTTAACCATTCTGAGATGAACTGAAGCCTGTTGGCTAAGAAGTATTGGTGAAAATTAGGCAGATCTAATCCTCCTCTATCCTTGGTTCTTTGTAGCGTTTTTAAGCTAATACGCGGGGGTTTATCTTTCCAAAGGAATTTGGAAATATATGAATCCAGAGATCTGAACCAATCTTGTGATGGTTTGTTAGGGATCATCAAAAATAAGTAATTTATTTTTGGCAAGATCATCATTTTTATAGTGGCGACCCTTCCCATGAGTGATATGGGTAAAGATTTCCATCTAGTCAGATCGCCTTCTACTTTCTTTAGAAGTGGGATGTGGTTTAGTTTAGTTAAGTCTGAAAGCTTAGGAGAGACATTAATACCTAAATATTTAATATTTCCGGATTGCAGTGGGGCAGAGGAAGAATTATGGAAGGAGCAGTTAATGGGGAGAACTGTAGATTTTGGCCAGTTAATTGAATAATCTGAAACTCTTGAAAACCAGTTTATTAAAGTAATTACCTCAGAGAGGTTGGTTTGTGTGTTTTGCAGAAAAAGCAACACATCATCCGCATAGAGACTGATTTTATGTTCTATGTTCTTACATTTTATGCCCTTAATTGTTGTAGCCTGTCTAAATGCTGCTGCTAGAGGTTCGATAAAAATTGCAAAAAGTGAAGGGGAGAGTGGGCATCCCTGTCTGGTGCCCCTCAGGAGACAGAAGCTGGAGGATGTCTGGTCATTTGTTCTGATACGAGCCGTTGGGGAATTGCATAATATTCTTATCCAGTTTATGAAAGAGTTTCCAAAACCAAATTTGTGTAAAGTTGCGAATAAAAATTTCCAATTAACTCTGTCAAATGCTTTTTCTGCATCTAGAGATAATATTATGGTTTCGATGTTTTTATCGTATGAGTAGTCTATTAAATTAAGTAATCTACGAGTGTTTGTTGAGGAGTGCCGACCTTTTATGAAACCAGTTTGGTCAGGATGAATTAAGAGGGGGGTCATTTTCTCTAATCTCTTTGAGAGAGCTTTGCAGATTATTTTAAGGTCTACATTTAAAAGAGAAATTGGACAATAGCTTGAGGGGAATAAAGGGTCTTTGCCTGGTTTTAGCAGGAGACTAATGTTGGCAGAATTCATATTTGGTGGTAGTCTGCCCTTTTCCTCGATTTCCTGCAACATGCTGTGGAATACTGGTGCCAAAATTGTCCAGAATTCTTTGTAGAATTCTGCAGGGAAGCCGTCTGGACCTGGAGCCTTATTATTGGGCATACTTATCAGGGCTTCCTGGAGTTCACTTGGCGTCAGTGGCGAATCCAGTTCCATTGCTTGACTGTCTAGTAATTTTGGAAGAGTTACGTTGTCAAGAAACAGATCAATTTCATTTTTAGATGGGTTTATTTGTGGTGAGTATAAAGTGTCATAGAAGTCCCTAAAAATGTTGTTTATTCTTCCAGGATCATATATTGTGTTCCCCGATAAATCTTTAGCAGCACATATAGTTATTTTTTCTTTATTTATTTTTAGCTGGTTAGCTAGAAATCGACCTGATTTGTTACTGTGTTCAAAATTCTGCAAGCGAAGTCTTTGTATAAGGAATTGTGTTTTTTTATTGATAGTTTCATTTAATTCTAGTTTTGTTTTGCATATTTTGTTCAATGTTTCCTGATCTTGGTGGGACGCGTAGGCTTCTTCTAGTGATTTGATGTTTTTTTCTAATTCCTGAATATTTTTGTTTTCTTCTTTCTTTTTGTGTGATGAGAAAGAAATTATTTTACCTCTCATCACAGCTTTCCCTGCTTCCCATAGAACAGAAGCAGATATTCTGGGAGTGTCATTAAAGTCTAAATATGAAGTCCATTCCTTTTTAAAGTATTTAATAAAGTCTTCATCTTTAAGTAGTGATATATTAAATCTCCAGTTTTTACTTGGCGTAGTATTATTCTTGTGCATTAGTGTTAAAGATACAGGAGCATGATCGCTGACAGCTATAGGATGAATCTCAGTGTCTGAAATGTCACACAGCAGTGAGCTGCTGACCAAAAAATAATCCAGACGAGAGTAAGAGTGATGAACATGCGAGAAAAAAGTATATTCCTTACTGGTGGGGTGAAGAGAGCGCCATGCATCGCAAAGACCAAAGTCGTTCATATACTGTTTGATTATATTTGTGGACTGCCAATTACGCTGAGTTCCTGTTGTGTTGAGCCTATCCATTTCTTCATTTAGTCCAAGGTTGAGGTCACCGCCAAGAATGAGTGTGCAATCAAGGTGTTCAGAGAGTGCACTAAAAAAACCGTGGAAGAATGAGGGTTCATCAACATTTGGACCATATATACTAACAATACATAGTTTTTTGTTCAATATTGATAGTTTAATAATTAGAAATCTACCCTCTGGATCTATAACTGTATCGAGTACTGTAAAATTAACATTTTTATGTATTAAAATTGCTACTCCCCGTTGTCTAGAATTATAACTGGCTGCAAACACGTTAGGAAACTCAGGTGTTTTAAGTTCATTTAAACCTGTGACAGGTTTGTGAGTTTCTTGGAATAAAACAACATCTGCCTGTAGTTTTTTAAGCTGGTTAAATATTTTTAACCTCTTTCCTCTGGTGCCAGCTCCATTTACATTCCATGTGACAAACCTCAGCATGCCCTTAATTGTGCGTGTATGTCTAATGATGTATGCTGGGTGTTTCGTTTAGACAGGTGGAGAGAATATGGAAACATCCCTTGTTTGTAAATAGAAAGAGAAAAAGAAGTGTGGTGAGAGACTCCATAAGTCTGACTATGTGTGTGAATATTGTAAATAAATTAAAAGTTAAGTTCAATTGCAACCTTACCCACAGATAAATTTCATTTTCTTGAAAACCCTTAAAATATCCTTTTTCCAGGGAGTTGGCTGGGCTCACAGGCTTAGCAGGTGACTTTGGGTTGCAAGGCAGTCAGGGTTTGACTCCAACCCGAGGCCCTTTGTTTTCTTTTCTTCCCCCACTCTCTTTCTCTTCTTCACTGCACTGTACAATAAAAGCAGACTTAAATCTTATTTCAGGTGTTATGACTGTTTTAAGTGTAGGATGTGAGAATGGAGCTGACAGGAAGGAGGAAAAGTGAAAGACCACAGAGACGATACATGAATGTAATGAAGGAGGACATGCAGAGGGTTGGCGTGACAGAAGAGGATAGGGTGAAATGGAGGTAGATGACTCTGCTGTTGCAACCCACAAAAAAGAATAAGAAAAAAGAAGTTTTTGTTTCCTTCAGGAAGAACAACTTAAAAGAGGTTTTGACTTTTCAGGAAGAGCCATCAGCGGGTCTGCATTCTTTCCAGCACTATGGAACATAGCAAGTTGTGTACAAAACATGACTCCATGACTCCATCTGCTTTAATTGTTTGTGGTTTGTGATCTTCACTATGCAAAATGCATTGTAATCTCTATTCCTGCTGTAAACATCAGCATAATTGCAAAGTGTGTATATTAGCATGCTGACATTTAGTTTAAAATAAAAAACCAAAAAGTTTTAAGTACAAACTCGACAGTTTGACTACAATAGAATATATTTTTATTGCTTTGATTGAAAGTCAGTGTTTTCGGTTGAGAAGCAGAACCGCATACATCATCATACATATTTTATAACTTAAAGTGTATGACATATTCAGTGCCAAGGTTCTGGAAAAAGGGAAGAAAGTACTGTGCCAAACAAGGATTTGAGTTTTCTTTGTAACGGAAAGAACCACATCATTGAATAAAGTCATTGATTGTGTAATACTGCTAAAAAAGGATCCCATTAATGTCCTCATTCTGTCATCAGCTGACTGAATTAACTATTATAGTTCAAGAAGACTCCTTTGGCTGAACTCTTATGACACAGTATAGCCTATTGTTCAGCTCCCATGTGGACGTTAAACAATAGCCTGAATGCATGAATCCTTCATATGCAGTGTTCTTATCAAGTACTCGAGAGTACATAAAGGTACACGTAAAGGTATACGTTCCTTCAAGTATGAGATATTTTTGTCTTGTGTTTTATTATAAAGGTGTCCTCTTTCCATAATCTTTTTCTTAGGGGTGAATAGCCGGGGTGTCAAATCTAGTGTCCGGGGGTCAGAATTGGTCTGATAAAGATTCAATTTTGGTCCGCTGGATGGCTTCGGACAATATGAAGTAGGACAAATTTTGGACTTCCCCCATAGCCATTCACAATACACCAAGATAATTAATTTATAGATTTCTGTGATTTTCCATTTTACTGCTTACAATTTAGGAAGTAAATTTACAATTTTTTCATTCACTACAGGAGCATTTCTTTATCACGTAGAAACTAAGAGATGCTGTTGAAATTGTCCTTCTTTCTCTTTTATCTTATTGATTAAATGCATAGATAGTTTAAGAAAGAGATAGTTTAAGAGTTTAAGAAAACATTTTTAACAGTGTCCATCAAACAAGGAAAATGGTATATAAAAATGGCACGCAAGTTTTGGATGTGTTTGTATGTTTGGGCCCTTTTTTTTGGTAATCCTTCACAGCCTGTTCTTATAACCAGTGAAATATGGAGATACTTGTAACTTTTAACCATGATATAAACATGGGTTTGATGTACGTAAATATGCGATTGTCATTAAAGTTTTACTTATTGAATTGCAAAATTAAGCAGTGTCTTATGAAATTTGTACACTTTTTGAAACAGTTTCTTCATTGTTGTCTTACACAAGGCTCCTTGTATATTATAAAAGCATTTGTGACCCCCTTTTCCCCTCTCTCTGTGTAACTGGTCAGTTCAGCAGTTCATAGAAAACAAACAAAAATGCTATTGTGTGTTTTGGTTTTATTCTTCCTCAGTGATATCCTCGTGGAAAACAGCAGGCCAAATACTTCATTTGTTGTTTATTGTGAGGTTAAAATAAAGCACTGATCTGAAGTGTTCAATCTTATCTATCTTGACCTCATCTAAGGAGATCTGTAGAGCAGTGACTCTGCCTGAGGTTACAGTGATAATGTCTTCTTGGATTAATTTAGTAAGTCGTCTTTTGCTTTTTTGTTTTCTGTTCATTCCATTGCAATCAGGATGTTAGAGCCTTGAAGGCCGTTATGCTGAAGTTCATGACTGGCTAACTTGTAATGTAATATAAAAAAAAATTTATAATTTATTTATTTTGGAACAACAGAGCATTTTGTAGCGAATCGGGGAAACGGATTACTGAAAGTTGTGGTGGCTTGCAGAGATGTGGTTTACATGGTAATTGCAATGACATGCTTAAAAGTGTTTCCTTTGCAAGTGATCCTGTTTTTGAAATGCTTTTTATTTTACCAGAATACTGTCATTGGGTGATGTGATGATGTGAAATAATGCAGTCATTGTCCTCACTGGTCATGTTACATGACTAAACAGCCCCTCACACATTGACACGTGGATACAGGATCTGGACTGATAACATCCACAGTGGGTGTCACATGTTTGCAGCAGATCTGTGTGTAAAGTCTTCTATGATCAGGGTTGTTCTGGTGCATCACTTGTACACTCGGTCGGATGGGGATCAGGGCAGTTTTGCTGTGCTGTTTTTTCTAGCTATTCTTGAGCAGTGTGGTGGGGTGCATTATCATGCTAGAGGAAGGTCACTAGTGTCAGGGAATGCCATTCCCATGAGTGGGTTTGCTTGGGGAGAAATGGAGTTTAGATGCATGCCAAAATAATATAGACATGAATGCCAGAAACCAAGAATATCCAGCAGAAAATAGCTTCAGCATCAGCATTATTCACTTGACCCGTCAGTGGTTTTGATAGTGTGGCTGGTGTGCATACAGTACTATACAATACAGTTTGAATACCCAAACAGAATAAATATTCCCCATAAAAGTCCTTAGTATTTGTAACTTATTTAAGTTGGTTCCTTTATGCTTTGCGTTTGTCATGACAGAAATGTGTGCATATCAAAAATGTTGATTTCCAATCTGAAATGGTTCTCTGCAGACAGTTGGCATTTCAAAAGTGTGTGGTTATCTTCTCAGACATGTCCAGAAAGCTTCCAGGGTGGTTCTTATTTTTATGATACTCCCTGGACGTTCTAACCACTTGAACTGCTGCACCACTTCCAACTTCTGCTTCAAACTGACCTGAATTTAATGTGAAGGATGATCACTGAGAATCGTTTACAGCAAAAACATTTCAGTTAAACAGCCCACCATAGTGTAGAAGGTGAAGGGTGAGAACCATGGGCGATTCTAGGATCAGAGCTTTGGGGGTGCTGAGCACCCAGAGAGCTGCCCAGCCAGCCAAGATACACTTTACTTGTCACAATGAGACTAGGGGTGGGTTTTGATAATCGATTTATCGATTAAAATCGATTATGGCTTGGATAACGTGATGTGGATTCATTAAAATCCTGAATCGATTTTGCCCGAAACGCCAGAATCTCAGGTTAAACCTCACAAAATTTCAACAACCACCAAACAGCTAAAACAGTAAATGAGAGCAGGTACACGGATTCTGCACAAAGACGTAAACACAAAGCGCGGACCCGCCGACAGATCAGAATCAGTGAGATGCCACCTTTCTCACCCGACGGCACGGACACGGTCGGGGCTGAAAGCCGACAGCTCGCTGATTCTGATGTTTCGGCGGGTCCGCACTTTGTGTTTACGCCCTTTTTGCGCTGATTCTAAAGCTGTTCGTTTTATCTCTCTCCAAACAATACTGACCGAACCAGCAGCAAAAGAAGATCCCAACTACACTTCACAAAAACATCGTCATGAATTCCCTCTGACTTTTGCTGTTTTGCTTCCTCCACACTTCATGCACAGCTCTCTCTCTCTCTCTCTCTTACTCTCTCAGTATACTTCAAGAACAGTTTCCCATTTAAAAATCTGTTTTCTGCATTATTCGCTTGCTTGTTACGCACAAGTCTACCGTTGTTTACAGGCTGTCGGCCGCTGTTTTTTTCCTTTTACTTACTTCCGAAAAGAAAACCTAATTTCTGCCGTTCAATAGTCTTCTGAACAAATTTAAACTTTTTAAAATTATACAAAATGCAAAACGCCATGTCTCTAATAAAACCGCTGTAACTTCAGAGGTAATGTTCATATGTTGATTAATGGTTTTCTTTTGTTTTTGATGTACTGCAGAATATTTGTACAAAATCCCAGGCCTGGAAAATCACCTTCATGTTTTTCTGTGTTTTATCTTCAGCTACTTTGACACAAAGGCATCTGCTGTGATGCTCACACCTTTGATAAAGTGTGGAAAGTGTCAGCTTCCTTTTTATAGATACAAAAATATGTAAATGTACTGATCTGAATTATAATATTCCTAACTGTCTGAGGCAAAATTTCCCAGATTTAAATCAAATTGAATCAATTCGATCCACGATTTGATTCGACACCTTGTGAATCGGAATCGAATCGATTCTAGGAAAAAGTGACGATACCCAGCCCTAAATGAGACTTCTTCCCTGTCTCTGTCAGTCCCTGCATCAGTTATGCATCCAATACAGATGCATAAAAAACACTCCCAAAACAGAATAAATTATTACAAATAAATTATTACAAAATATATAGAAAAAAAAAAATAAAAATAAAGGCAACTTTGCCTGTGGTGAACGTATACAATGCATGAAAAAATCTTTACTGCAGATACTAATTTGACTAATTTAATAATACTAATTTTGTGTTGTAAGATTTATGACTTTCATGCTTTCATAGTGGTACTTAGGAGAGCTTGACATTTTTTATCAGGTGGTACACACTGTAAAAAGTTTGAGAAACACTGATAAAGTAAGTGTATGTGTGCTTTTGGAAAACATTTAAAGCTGCTGTACATAGTCTTTGAAACAAGCTAGCTAGACTATAAACAGAGCACTCTGCTTCTCTTTACAGCTCCTCACGTACGTACTGCGGCAGTCATAGAGACAACTGGACGGTCCAAAAGTTGGCCTACCTATTACTGGCTGAGGTTTTAGTAGAGTTGTGGCTGAACCACATAAAAATATATCATTAATTTTCATCTCCCCAATCAATTATAATGTTATGTTGGAATGTTGTTAAAGAGGGTCAAAATGTTTCAACCCAGTTTGTTTTGCAGATTCTGTATAGCAGCTTTAATATAGGGAGAACACAACTTCCAGATTGTGTTGAGTAAAATCAGGTTTTTTCACTTTGTCGGTTTAACAGTTTTTGTTTTGCCTGTCACTGTTCCCTGTCTGTTTTCTTACCTGGTTCTTCCTGACCTTGCCCTTTCTCCTCACATTCCCCTCGTTCCTCTCTCCCTGTTCGGACTGACAATCATACACAGATTGTATTCAATTAGATGAAAAATGACATTAATATGAAAAAAAAACTATTAAGCTCACTAACAAAAAGTCCTCTCTCAGTGTACTTTCAACCAAAAGGCAAATAACCAAACCACATGAACATCTAATAAAAGATATAAATATTAAAACACTGATCCAACATTATTCTTGATTGACGGATCATTTGATTTTACACTTTTACCTGAATGTGACTTCCTTATATCCATTATAAACCTGGCTGTCTCTCTCTACACAAACACACACACACAACAGGAGTTATGAGGTTAATGGGCATCCAGTCAGTTAGCTACTGTCCTGTAAAGTAGCCACAGGACACAGGTGTGAGGACAGCAATACTTTTATTAATACTGTGGTTTTCAGTTCACTGGGACACAGTCACTCCCGCTCTCTGCTGTCACGTCCGCCCTTCCACCTCCGACTGTCACTGTGAACATATAAAGAGTGACAATCACATTCACTTCTCAGCACACCTGTTCACCCCGCCCCTGCGCCACCCCGGGAGCTCACTGCGTCACCCCTCCTCTGCAGCCGGCCAGAGACCACACCCACGCCACAGTATCCATTTCAAACAGGACAGTGGTAACAACAGTAGGCTAAGGACAATTTTAGGTTTTAGATTTTAAATAGTTTATAAATTTCAATGGGAGCAACAGGACGGTCAAATGTCGCTGATTTTACTACAGAGCAGGACGGATTGTAGGGTAGCAAACATCGTCGTTTTCAACACTGCAGGTTACCTGGGTGTAATGTTTTTCAGCTAAGAAGTGTCATGAATCGCTGTGTGGCAGGCAAGCAGGAGTGGTGGACCCAAAATGCAGAACTCAGACACGGAAGTGAAACTTAAAGCGCAGCTTTATTGCTGGGAAAAACCTCCTACAAACTAAACTCACCAAAAGAAAACCAAAAGTCAGAACAGAGGAACCAAGGACTGAAACACTGGAAAGAAACACTAAACTGGAGCAGGAGACCAAACACTAGGAACATACACTCAACAAAAATATAAACGCAACACCTTTGTTACTGCTCCCATTCCCCATGGGATGGACGTAGAGACCTAAAATTCATTCCAGATACACAATATAACCATCCCTCCCAAACAGTGGTCACAAATCAGTCCAAATGTGTGGTAGTGGGCACATCTGCTATATTGAGATAATCCATCCCACCTCACAGGTGTGCCACATCAGGATGCTGATCTGACATCATGAGTAGTGCACAGGTGTACCTCAGACTGCCCACAACAAAAGGCCACCCTGGAATGTGCAGTTTTTTGCGCTATTGGGGGTCTGGGGACCCAGAACCGGTCAGTATCTGGTGTGACCACCATTTGCCTCATGCAGTGCAACACATCGTCGCATGGAGTCTATCAGATTGTCAATTGTGGCCTGTGGAATGTTGGTCCACTCCACTTCAATGGCTGTGCGAGGTTGTTGGATATTCGTGGGAACTGGTACACGCTGTCGTATACGCCGGTCAAGCACATCCTGAACATGCTCAATGGGTGACATGTCCGGTGAGTATGCTGGCCATGCAAGAACTGGGACATTCTCAGCTGCCATCTGCCCTGAACAATGTGAACCATGATTCATCCGTGAAGCGCACACCTCTCCAACGTGCCAGACGCCATGTGAGCAATGTGAGCATTTGCCCACACAAGTCTGTTACGGCGACGAGCTGGAGTCAGGTCAAGACCCCAATGAGGACGACGGGCATGCAGTTGAGCGTCCCTGAGACGGTTTCTGACAGTTTGTGCAGAAATTGTTTGGTTGTGCAAACCAATTGTTCCAGCAGCTGTCTGGGTGGCTGGTCTCAGACGATCTTGGAGGTGAACCTGCTGGATGTGGAGGTCCTGGGCTGGTGTGGTTACACGAGGTCTGCATGTTGAGGGTACGACGCGACACTGACACAGAGAAACACAGGGCTTAAATACACAGATGGCAGTAATCAAGGGATGAGAGACAGGAGGGGAACACACCTGGGAGAAATCACAGCTGACGAGACAGGGGAAACGTAAACTGAGCACACTCACATACGACAGACCTTCACAATAAAACAGGAAACTCAGACACATGGAACCAGACAAGACATTGAACTAAACAGACAGATTCACAAACAGATGGGGTGACACCATAGACAGACAGAGACACAGACTCAAAGGCAGACCAAATATAACACATAGAACTCAAACAATAATAATCATCATCATAAACTAGAAAATGATAACTAAAAGCGCTGGGTCACCGACCCAGGACCATGACAAAAAGAAACATGTTCTGACTCCAACCTAACTATATAAAGAGTAACTGAAGGTTAAATGCAGCTAATATGTCCTGTTTTAAGCCAGGCACTCACACCTCTGCTCCGCAAAACAAACCATTTTGGGAAGGGGGGAGGCAATGTTCCCTCTAAGCTGCACACGTGCGCAATTGCGCACTGCTGGCACGGTCTCTGCGCACAGAAAATCTGCGTTGCGCACAAAAAAATCTAACCTGAATTGAAAGTAATGTAGCGTCCCTCGACAGAAGACACAGACGATCAGCGTTCCAGTTACCGGTGTTTATTTAGAAGAGTAACACGGGCTACTGTGGGCCGTAGCCAACGCCAAAACAACAGCGAAAAAGTGCCTCTCAGCAACAGCACAACCCCCGACACTCTCCTTCTCTTCCGCCACACACACTCTCTAACCCCCACCCCCCGAACACTCTCAGCCAACCACACACCTGCTCTCCTCCAGACTCTCTGTCATTGGTAGCTGATCTGATTGACAGGCCAACCGGCCTCTAGACTACTGCACATTCAAGGACACTCAGTAAATCACCATGCTGCGGGTGTGGTCCAACTATGCCATAAGTAACTGGCAATTCTGAACACAAAACACTGATAACACAACAGTCAACTAACTTGTAACCCAGTCCGTTACATTACCCCGACCCGTCAAAGTCCCTCGCCCACGAGGGTGGATAAAGTCTCTCACTCTATGGTGCCTCCTTGGGCGAAGGTGCCCGGAGGGAGGTGGGGGAGGGGCCACGCCCAAAGTGGCTGTGGGCCCAGGGCTCACAGGACTCACAGTAGGGGCTGTCCCAATGGTGGTGGCAGAGTCTGTATGGGTGGAGTCCATGTCCGTCTGCGGCCCACCCTGTTGTGCCAGTGAAGTGGCCGCACCCCGATAGGGAGCCAGTCTGTCCCGGTGCAGGGCGACTCTCCGTCCCCTTGGGGGCAGTTACCCTATACACCACTTCCCCCAGACGTTCCAGACCCTACAGGGTCCAACCCAGTCACTGTTCAGCTTAGGGCATCTGCCCTTTTTCCCCTGGGGGCTGCACACCCAGACCAGTTCCCCCACCTTAAAATGTCGGCCTCTGGAATGGACGTCGTAGTTCCTCTTCTGCCGCGCCCCCGCACTTATCAGTTTCCTCCTAGCAAAGTCATGAGCAGAATCCATGCGATCCTGGAGCTTCCTCGCATAGTCAGGACCTGGTTGGTCCCCATCAGCATCCCTGGCCAACATCAAAAGGGCAGGGAAGCACGAAGTGGAGTCTTGGACCGCCGAACGATATGCCATGAGGACCAGGGGAACATGACTGTCCCAGTCACGTTGGTGTTTAGCCGTCACTAGCGCCAGTTGCTCTGCCAGTGTACGGTTAAATCTCTCAACGAGTCCATCACTCTGTGGGTGGAGGGGAGTTGTACGGGTCTTATGGGAGCCTAGTTTCTCGCACATGGCCGCGAACACACGGGACTCAAAGTTCCTGCCCTGGTCCGTGTGGATTACTTCAGACACCCTAAATCTGCTGAAAATCCCCTCCACCAGGGCATCCACAATTGTCTCGGCCTCTTGGTCAGGTAAACTGTATGCCTCTGGCCACTTTGTGAAATAGTCCATAGCTGTGAGGATATAGCGGTTTCCCCTTTCTGTGCGGGGAAAAGGACCCAGGATGTCCATCCCCACCCTCTCCATAGGGTACCCTGAAGGAAACTGTTGCAGTTGGGCATGGGATTTGGCTGTGGGTCCCTTCCGTGCTGTACAGCTGTCACAGCGGCGGCAAAAGTCCTCTACATCCCGTCTATGTCGGGCCCAATAGAACCCCTGCCGGAGGCGGCGGAGTGTTTTGGTGACACCAAAGTGGCCAGACCCTGGGGCCCCATGCACTGCGCGAAGCACCATCTCCTGCAGGGCCCGCGGGACAACCAGCTGCCACCTCGTCTCGCCCGTAGCCGGTTCCTTCCAGTCCCTTTGCAGCACTCCATTGTGCCGCCGCAAGGCATTAAACATGGACCAGAGTCCCTTTGTGGCCCGTGACAACATGGCGATTTCCTCCCATTGGGGTTGTCGCTGTTCCTCAATCCACCCAAGCACTGGCTTGATGTCAGCATCCTCCTCCTGTTGACGTCTCCACTCCGCTGCATCCAGCCTCTGACTGGATGGCCGTTCCTCCACCCCCGTCACAGCACACTTGGTACCAATTGGTTTGGTACCAAATGCCATAAGTAACTGGCAATTCTGAACACAAAACACTGATAACACAACAGTCAACTAACTTGTAACCCTTGTAATGCGATTTACATTTGTATATATGCAGCTAATCAACGTCGTTGACAGACTATGACAGCGTCCTTATGTGCCGACACCCGTGTTTTAGCTAGCAAAGCGGCGTGGCTGATGTGGAGTGAAGCCACGTTAATAACAACGTGGACAACCATTGGAGATGTGTGAGCAGGACAGATGGAACAATTGACGGAAAAAGTGTGGACTTTATACCAGTTTTTAAATTGTGTTGATAGGCCACGTAAAACCAGAGTTATGATAAAAAATATCTGCAATGTTTGGTTTCCTTGCTGAATACTACCGTTGTTTATATTTACTGCGGGAAGAAACGGTAAAAACTGCGTTTTATAAGAAAAAAGGCTCGAAAGCGCTCTCCACCTGTGAGCAAAAACAAACTCAACCCCCCTCTCCCTTTCCTATTCGTCCAAAAAAGTACCATGTCGACCAATCAAAAAATGATATGGCAACGTGGCATCTAGTTGTTAAGAAACGGGGGGAAGTTTTAGGAGTGACGGCGGTGCTTTGAGATGTGAGACATTTAAGACGTTTAGCGCAAATCTTGTGTAGTTAGTGTGTAGTGTAGTTTTGTTGTGTGTCAGAACAATGAGGCGACTGCTGAATGTTACAGGTGACACATCTCCTGTTGTCAGGCCTGCAGGTATCAGCAGGTATCAGACTGTTGTTCTCCTTTATCTCATAGTGGACAGAAATATTTTTTGGAGTGTCACAAATGATTTGTGTGGCATCAAATTTGACGCAGAACAACTGATTGTTCTGTAAATAGTTTGAAATGTTTATTTAAAAATGCCTTGGCTGCATTTAAAAAAATATAGCTGCAAAAAACTTTGCTGTTTGCCAAACTGAGTTACTTTTTTGAAAAAGTAACTATATAATTAATTGCCCAGCATTGGTCATTATATACTATATTTTGCAGACAGGACCCTCTCCCAGACCACAGACTCATACTCATAATACAAGTCAGAGCTTTATAAAAAAGAAAAGAAAAGAAAAAAGTAAGTTGTGTTTTCGAAATTGGAGTTCAAGTTATTTTTACTTCCAATATTAGTAACATGCTACACAGGTCAATGACTAGATTTTGTTTTAAATTTTCATTGTAAGTGGGTTAAAGCAGTTAATTAAAAATAGTCTAACATAAATGTAAATGGTGTAATTTGATTATTTTAATAAACCATGTAATTTGGATGGATTAGATGCCGGTGTGACCACAGCGCACACGTCTGATGTCGCTCATAGTGATCCAAGGGACCGCTCAGGGAGTTTGTGTGTTCGCTCAGACACATGAAAAGCTAGAGGGAACATTGGGGTGGGGGGGGGGGTGTATCTATACTTTCGTTGTTGAAATGTTACGTTTCAACCAAGTACTGTAATCTTTTTATATTTTTAGTAGTGTGTCACACAAACAGCAAATATTGTGAAAAAAAGGAAGATATCTTTGGGGGTACTTCATTTTGGCTAAAATCACCCCTGGTGAGAACATTTGACAGTTTCACAATTTTTTAAAATTCCTGCTGAATCGTTTGCTAGCTACCCGTAACTATCTTTCTTACTATTTTTCTTGCTGTTTTGACACTAGAGAAGATCCAGCACCCATTGCAGAGGCACATTGCAAGACTTCCACTAAGAGACGTAAAAACAGCAGTTTCAACTAGAAAGTGCATTTTCTGAAGAAACTGCAGTGTGAATGCTTGAATCTGAATGTATGCACTGAAATGAATTAATTGCTGAATGTTAAGTTAAAAATCTGAATGAGCTGGAAAATACAGAATTTTTAACCTGAAAATAAAAGTGCAGAACTTTTGAAAGCTGATGTTCACACAGAAGAAGTTGGAAAAAGCTAAGCATGTTTAAAATGTAAATAATAAAAAGATGAGTAATGACAAAAGAAAATTTAGAGTCAGAAAACCTCTGAATGAATATTAAAAGTTCATATTCTTCTAATTGAAATGAACTTAAAAGATGAACAAACATTCTGCAGAAAATACAAACTTTAATATACAGCATGATGTTTTTCAGACATATACACATGTGTATATCATGTTTAATAGTATTACATACATCAATTTGTTTTGTATGTCATAGAAAATAACATAAAAATCTTAAGTCATATTTTACAGCTTCTTTCTGAAAAGGACTGGTAGAATAAAGAAAAATAACTAAATTAAATAACTAAATAAAAAATAATGAGCAACATATGAAATACATGAAAATTCAACTTTTAAAACCACAATCCTGAACCTTTAAATTGTGTTGGTTTCTTAGAACATGGCTGAACAGCTGTTTCTATCGGTCTACTTAATCTTCTGATCTGTCTACACATCTTTTTATTACTCATTCTTTTTTATGTTTTAATGTAAACAGAGTCCACACAGTGGTAAAAGAGAACTGTATAGAGATTTGTGAGTAAACTCAAATGAAAGCCTAAGGTGGTGACACAGTTTAACACATGCAAATAATCAAATAAACACATTAGTCCTTTTTGTGAACATGGATAAATAAGTATCAATACAGCATTGTTCAGCCATGCCACTAAATGCTTTTTTACACATTGTTTTAACCTGGGCTCAGACACAAAGTCCCAAATTTAGTTAGTCCCTGACTTTGAGTTGTGGTTATGACTAATTATTATACACAAGGCTTTATCTATCTAAACTCTAAGGACACAAATATGAAAAAACCTATACTTACCAGCTGATACCCCACACTACACACTAGGTGTGCCATGTGACCTGAAACTTTGGTACAAAATCATCATAATCATTCTGTTAACACTGTTTTTTAACACTGTTTGTGTTGCTGTTCAGCAGTTTAAAATGTTTTAGATTGGATTACATGGAATGAATTTGAATTTTCTTGGGGGTTTTTGTATGTGTTTCGTTCTCAGCAGATTTTTTCTTCCATACTGTTGAATTCCAGTTACCACATTTCTGGTCATATGACATCCCAAGTGCCCACTTAAAAAAATCCCTACAGTTAATTCAACATTAAAACAAAATAAAAAAATGTTAAATAAATAAAGGTTTGCTCTGTGATGAAATACTAAATAAGCATACATTGTACAGAGCACTAACAATGAAAACAATCCTTTAGCCTGTTGATCAGAGAGAGGCAGTCATTATGTCCATTTAAAACCTGTAATCACAGAGCACAATGTTTCTGTGAAACTATGAAGTCCCATATGATCCTCATCACGTCCAGTGACTTCAGAGTGGATCCTCCCTGTCATCCGGCCAGTGTTTGATGTGTGGCAAGCAGCACAGAAGCAGGATAGCTGAGGACTTTAAAAGAAGAGCAGAAAACGGGAACATATGTAGTTGTAAATGTAAATATCAGTGATACTTGTCTTGTCAAAGGGAATAAAATAATGAAAATGTTAACTTACACACTCATTTAGAGAGGATCTTGACACTGCACAGAGGAGGCACAGTCAGTCTGACAATGATGGTGATCTCCAGGGATGTTTTCCTGCAGCAACATTCCTGCCAACTGGCCATATGATCCAGAGTAGTTGGTTTGTAATGAACAGAAAGGTGTATATGTTAGGTAGTGTGCACTCAGAGCTGGTCCTAAGAAACAAACACATCCTGTAATAAACTGAATACCTGTAGTAGTGCTGCTGCAAATATGAAGCCCTTCTATCATGAGTGGTTTCAAAGAAGGTGTTTTGGAGGCTCGGTCACAGAAACTGTGCAGTCTGTTCAGTCCTGAGTGTCTCAGCTGTGATGGGGATGGATCACAGAGGGAAACACCTGAGTACAGACATTACAATACACTCTAACACTCCTAAGGTCAAGTGAAAACACAATTTAAACACTTTACAAAGAATGAATACATGTTTTCATGGAAATTATGTCATTAACCCTTTTTGTTGTGAGTAAATCTCACCGACTGCTTGTGGGACAAGCTAGAAGGAGGACTTATCACAGAATGTCTCCTGTGCTCCAGATGTGAAGTCTCACGCTCTGATCGTACGGCGATGAAGATGGTGATGATGAAGCCTCTCTGATCTGTGGCATTACAGTTTCTAGCTGCTATGTGCTTCACACTGTTGGATCTTACATGTGAAGCTTGGAGAAGACACAGGAGGACTGTGTCTCTCTTAAAAAAGAAAAAGAAAAAAGGAAACCTAACACCCCCCCCCCTCAGCTCCCACCGTAAACCCCCCCCCCCCCCCCCCCCCCCCCACTCAACTCCCCAACCTCACACCATCCAATGTCTATACAAATGTAGGGTATCAGCTGGTAACAGAAAGCAAGTGTTACATATGTACTACTTATGTAACACTGCTGAAACATTTCTGGCCAGAAATGTGCAGTTATCAACCCAGACCCACCCTGATGATTGCACTGGCCGAAACATGATAAAAGCTCATAAAAATGTATGTTTCATCGAAAGATTTGTCCAAAAATATAATCGTATACTTTTGAAAAAGTTTAAAGTTTATAACAAACCAAAATAATAACATTTTTGTAAATAGTATTTCAAAATAGAGGCACACATAAAGTGGCTTAACTGTCATTATTGCTGTAATTAGGTTTGTTTGTTTGTTTGTTTTTTTAAAAAGCAACCTTTAGTCATTATTGTTCTCTCAGAAACAATGAAGAAGCTGTTGAACATTTATGTGTTGTGTAGGCAATCCTCTGGTCCACCCTCCCTCCCTCCCAGCCACGGTGAGACTGGGGCAGCCTGGCAGGATGTTGAAGCCTGGCTGCAGAGAGGATATGCCTACACTATTCATTTTAAACTGCTATATTTGATTTTTCTGACATTTATAGGTTACTGTTAGTGAATTTTAGATTTTCTGTGATAAATAAAATTGTCATCTTTTACTGATATCATTACTTAATTCATGTAATTGTATTTTATGTAAACAATTCAACCATTATACTGCAATGCAGAGCGTCAACTTTTAAATATCGCTCTACTTTCTTAAGTCATTCAACAATATAGAAATTACTTACTGTATTCAAAGATCTAGATCATGAATCATCACAGGACAATACACAGTATACTGGGTCATGGTAACTATGGTATGTCTTCATGACTCCAAAATGGAGACATCGATCTGGCTGAGAAATGAAAATTAGGTCAAGCAGTGTGTTCTTCTCTGTGGTAGGGGCAGTGATGACCTGTGCGTATCCCCTAGACTCAAACAACTCCATGATTGGTTTGTTTGCACTGGATAAAACATTCTCATTAAAATCACCACAAACTATGATGGGATGACAGTCCATGATCTCCAATGAGTCTAATAGGCTTACCAGGTTTTTCAGGAATGGCCTCAGAGTGTAGTCTGGAGGTCTGTATACAACTGCAATCAGAGCACTGACTGGTGCTTCAACCTTTAAAGCCAGAAATTCAAGGTCAGTTACATTATGGATGTACTGTTTTTCATGCACTTGAATGTCACTTTTCACATAAACAGCAACTCCACCACCACTTCTGTTTGCCATCTGGGGAAAGTTTGTGTAGGACAGGTGTCTGTTGCGTTTGAACAAATTGTAATTTTCCAAGTGGAGACTCTCTGCGACAAAAGAGCCCCGCAGGTGTGTTTCTGTTAGGCACAAAACATCTGCTAGACACAATTCATGGTGACTTTTGATGTCATTAATGTGAGCTGGCAGTCCCTCTGTATTATGATGAACAATGGTGAAAACCTCTGACCTGCTGAGGGTTTGTCTCACGTGTAGAAGAGGCATCATGTCATCAAGGTTGGCTTGTCTCATGTTCTCAAGTGCTGCAGTGATTTCTGGGTTGGTGAATATTTTTTTCTCCTCCATATCAAGAAGATACAGTCCACTGAGAGACGTCACTCTACTGACAGCTACGTAGGCCATGCCGGGCTCAAAAATGCTCTTAAGAGAGACAACAGCTGATGTAGTTGTCATACCCTGTACCTTATGTATTGTACATGCAAAGGCCAGCTTCACTGGGAACTGTCTTCGTACCACTCCTTTCTGCTTCAGATTCTCCTCTGCTCTCTCAATGTACACCATGTCGTCTGCTGGTGTGCGGTTATTCTTTCCAGATGTCTCATTATCCATTTTAAGTCCAAGTTTGATGATGTGTTGGTCGTTTTCAGAGTGAACTACTCTAAGTAGTTTTCCAAAAGCTCCATTAACCAAACCATTTTGTATGTCAATGTTTCTGGTGAGCATGACACGAGCTCCTTCTGCAACTTTCAGTGTGTCTGGTAACTCGTTTTTACCTCCTTTCAACGGTCTGTCTTGAAGTGCCATTCTGCCAGTTCTAGGATCTTTTCTATAATCATCTGCATGGATGTCAATGATATGAGTGTGGAGCAGAGCCAGTGTTGAAGAGTTGTGTGCATCCACTTCTTTATTAGTTGCAAAAATGTGCAATGCATCAGTCGGACAATGGGCTGGTTCAGTTATGGCCTGTAACAACAAATCTCTATCTGCTTCGCAAAGCTCATCCAACTTTCCTTTTACACGAATTCTGTTCAGCATCTCAGCAAAGACAACATCATCTTTCTGACGCATAATCTCAGTCAGAGTGATCATCTGAAAATGCTCCTGCCACAGGTCGATCTCGGACGGGTCGTGCACACAGAGAGGTTTAGACTGTCGCACTGGGGGTAGCTGATAGAAGTCTCCGACAGCAATGACTGACATGCCTCCAAAGGGTCTCCGAGTCCCTTTGATCTGTTTGAGTCTTGCATCTACATATGCAAAGAGATGTCTTGACACCATAGACACTTCGTCAATGACGATTATTTCAGCATTCAAAAGTTCTGATCTGACTTCATCCAGCTGATTGCCAAGTCCCTGAATGGGAGGTTTTAAGCTTCTCGGGAGCTTGAGAAGAGAATGCAGTGTTGTTCCAGAAATGTTAAAAGCTGCAGTCCCAGTGAAAGCAGTTAACAGGACAGTGGGTTTTGATATGTCAACGTCGTCTGCATATCTGGGCACTTTGCTCAGTATCTTAGATGCTTCTGAGTAGATGCATTTGATAAGATGTGATTTTCCTGTTCCAGCACCACCATTAATATAAAAGAAAAACTGCTCTGGATTTAGAGCACAGACTCTTTTAATGCACCAGTCTCTAACTGCATAAAATATGCAGGCTTGCTTCTTATTCAGATTTTGAAACATCTGACGTAACAATGTGGGATCAATAGCAGGGGGTTCCCTGATGGCTCTGACTTCTGTTGAAGCATCAGCCTGACGGCTGTAGTCGGGCACATCTTCCTGTTCATTTTCATTGTCTCGCTCTCTTTCTTGTTCAACAAGTGGCAACCTTACGAGATCTGATTCAGGTGCCAGATTACACCATTCGTCAGTCACACCTCTGTTCTGCTCATATTCCTCAACAGCGCTCTCGATCTCCTCACTGTTTTTCTCATATTTTTCTCTGTTTCTTTTGACAATGTGTTGCACGTACTCAAGACGGTCAGTACCTGGCAGCTGTACACAGCCAGCACCATAGAAAGCCTGATAGGTTGGCAACGATGGTGTTTTCAGTTCGTGGTCTGAACGATGAGGAAGGTACAGTTTAAGCAGTCTTCCGTAATATTGCTCTGGATGTTTTTCTTGTGAGCAGCGGTGAAATCTGATGATAGCAGGCTTATTGTTTTTGCGCCTTTGCACAAACCCCATCTCATTGAGAAGGGGCAAAACATCTTTACCTTTTTTCTGTTGGCCATAGACAATCCTGCAAGTAGCAGCAAAGTCTGCCATGCACATCTCCTCATACTCTGGTGTTTCAGGTCTGGCTTTGTATTTGTCATTCAAAGATGTCATCCAAACATTGGAAGACTCAGGTGTTGTGTTGTCCAGAACTGACAGGGGACGACTCATTTTCACAGGATTATCATCAGTTGGAATGAATATTACAGCACGTGAACATTGCTTCATGTGAAGACCACATGCACGAGCAACACACTCCTGTGCACTGATCTCTCGCTTCTTTGAATATGCCTGCATGACGGCTCTCATTTCATCGCACTCATTTACACTGTCCTTATGGGAGTTCTCAATGACAGTTTTCAGGTACTCAGATAGCCCGCCCTCTTTTTTTGATATATATTTCATTAAATAATTTGCAGCGCCGAAAGCATCTAAAACAAAGCTTATGTCGATATTACTGTTCCAGGCTTCAAGCAGATGTGGATTATAGCCATTTATCCAAGAGTCTTTTGGATCACGCTTTAGTATGATCGTACTCCTCATGTTCATTTTATTCAGGTATCTCTCATATTCTGCATGTGTCAACTTGCATCTTTCCAAGAGCTGCTCTAAACTCATGGAAGCAGTTTCAGGTTCATTCAGCAGCTGGTTCAGTGGTCTGAGCTTGTTCTTTGCCGTTTCTACTTCCAGTGCATCATCCTCACTGGGTCTTGTGATCATTGTCTCATTGCAGGGTGGTTTGGGAAAACCAAAACGGCACCCGGAGCTTAAACTCCTAAAGCACGTCTTTGTGTGGTTCTTACTGTGTTTTTGCACTTCTGTTACTTTTTTGTACAGTTCGGGTTGTTTATGTGGATCAGGCAGCTGAGCTGTGATGTATTTGTTTATAAAATCAACAACAGTTTGCTCATCATCCTCCTCAAACACAGGAGCACCTTCTACCCACAGGAGACAGTGTATGTGTGGGCTTCCTCTGTGCTGAAACTCAACTCTGTAAAAGTAGTCAATGACTTTGCCAAGTGGCTCTGCGGGAGATAAGAGTAAATCTCTGAATAATGCTTCAACTCTCTTGTCAAACATGCGCATTGTTGTGACAGGATTGCTTCTCAGGATGTCACACTTTGCTGACCAGTCGAGTCCTTCAAAATTCACTTGTTCACCTTGCTGCCTTGTTATTGCCTCGATCACTTCAGGCCAGCGCATTTCAGCAGCTGAAAATGTGCAAAAGAACGTGGGAGTTCCCAACTGTCTGATCATGGCAAAAAGATCTCTTGTTGTTTTCTCCCAATAGGCTGGGGTTCCTCTCAGAGGCTGCATGAATCTCACTGCATCTTTATTTCGCACCAGTTTCTCCACCTCATGTTTATCTTGTAACATGCCTGAGGTTATTTTTCTACCATCTCTGGTCAGAGGCTTTGCCTTCCTTAACTGTACTGTCATGCTGGATGTAGCCAAGTGTATTTCAGTCACAAACTGTGCAAAGAACAAATAGTTTGTGTCTTTGGCAAAACGATCATCAATGCAGAAAAGTCTTGATTTGAAATACCCACTGGGGGATACTTTGATCAGCCTTCTTTCATCAAGTGTGTTTTGGCCTGTAGGAAACTGCACAGGGAAGGCCATGGCCTCCAGTTTAGGTGTTTTGAAAAAACTTATTGGATTGTTTCTCTCTGCAGGAGCAACAGAGTAGATTCCTTCACTGAAACATAATATCTCCTCAGCCACATCAGGGGGCTGCAAACAGGACTCGAGTGCAAAACCACCATTAGTCAGTCCATCTGCTTGCTCTGAATCATCTCTCATCTGTTCATGTGATTGTTCACCATCACAGGGTAACATGTCAATGTCCTGTTCATTTTTATTTTGTGCTTCACTCAGTGCATTTTTCTCACAGCTGTCAATTTCCATTAAATCAGCCTCATCATAATCGTCCTCATTCATGTTTTCATCATCATCATCATCTTCATCAGGAAGTGTTGGATCACACAGCTCAGCATCATCTCTGATGCTCACATCCTTATACTGTGGGTGAATCTGCTTGAGTTTATGCAGTGCTTGCACAAGTTTAGACCAGCTTACAGTCTGAAACAGCTGATGACCTTTGTAAGACAAGCGTCTCTTCAGTTTTACTCTCATGATCTGAGAATTAATTCTCAATCGAGGCAATGCTTCAACAGTTTCCTGTACCTCGGATGGGACACAGACCACATTTCCTCTAATTGCTCTTTGTCTGCCTTTGGGAAGAGGAATGATCTTGGCAAATGGTATGCACTTGGCTATGAGATGTCTCTCCAGTATGTTGAGATCAGACAGTTCAGGTGGAGTATCAGCAAGATCCAGTTTATTGGCAACAGCAAGCGCTGGCATGGATCCATTTTTAAGATGATCGTGGCAGGTGTGACAAATCCACTCTCTCTTTCTCTCATCGGGAACATTGCACTGCTCATTTCTGCAGTTTTCATCACAAACATGAACAAATCTTCCAGTCAAACATGTTGCAACCACATGTGGGTTTTTGACATACTTTGACCTTGTGCAGGGTCGCACTTGGTTTGGAAATGAAGCCTTGAAACAGACAGTACATGGGTATGATGGTCCAGCTTTGATTTGTGATTTGAACACAGATATGGCCTCGTTGATCACACTGTTGTCACTCTCTTGGGTTTGTCTGTTCACCCATCTGTATTTCCTTTTTATTTTCATGGCACATCTCATGTTGTGCATAATCCTGAATGCAAGATTACTTTGATACCTGTCTCGCATTAGTTGTTTCATTAGTTGTCTGTGTCTTACTCTGAATGCATTGTCACGTGCATAACGCTGAGTCACTCGAGATCTCTGTCTCTCTCTGAATTCAGGGTTTTCTTGATACCTTTTAGTTATATAGTTTTTTTTTTTTTGTCTAAATTCAGCATTGTCACAGTAGCGTCTTTTAATATATTGTTGTTGTTTCTTTCTAACTGTAGCATTCTCAGAAAAACGTTTTTTAACATATTGTTTTTGTTTCTTTCTGAATTCATCATTTTCACAGTAACGTCTTCTAATATATTGCTGTTGTTTCTGTCTGAATTCATCATTTTCACAGTAACGTCTTCTAATATATTGCTGTTGTTTCTGTCTGAATTCATCATTTTCACAGTAACGTCTTCTAATATATTGCTGTTGTTTCTGTCTGAATTCATCATTTTCACAGTAACGTCTTTTCATATACTGTTGTTGTTTTTGTCTAACTTCAGGATTGTTTTTATATGTCTCGCTTGTGCAAGATTTTTTCTTTTCTTTGTGATCTTTATTTGAAGCATACTTTTGTCGTTCTTTCCTTTTTTGGTTTTCTTTTCTCTGATTTCTGGGTTTCTCTGATGCCATTAATCTTCTTTTCCTTTTTTGCCTTTGTTGTTTATTAACTTTTTTCACTTTTTGTAAAACTATATCAGAAAGGTCACAGGCAGCAACATTTGTTATGGCAGCATTTGATTGACATGAAAAAGCATCACTTGATGGAAGGAAACTTAATTCACTGCATAGTTCTTCAGTTGGTATATTAGGAGGTTCATTCTGATCTTCATATGATGTGAACTGAGTCATGTGGACTTCTTTTTGTTTCACCAGTGGCGTACAAATGGACATTTGACAAAAGATATTTTCAGTCGGATCAGTGGTTGTGTTTCTCCTTGGAGTAGAGGGGTTTGCTTCATCAACAGTTGTATCAGAGTGAGTAGGTGCCACAGCAGTGGCAGCTGTTGGTCTGCAGACTGTGTCTGTGATAGTATCACTCAGGTTGACTGTGCTCATACTGTAGAACTGCACAGGCTTCAGTTCATAGTTACAAGAGGGTGATATCTCCATCATTTCATAAGAATCTTGTAGCCTCTTAATCATGTCACTGAGGAGTGTGAATTTCAGCATCACAGCTGTACCACGATTACGTGACTGTAGTAGTAGAGGAAGACCAATGGGTGTTCTGGGGTGTGGGTCAAAGAAACCATATATGCCTGATGTGGATCTGAACACTGCGATACACAATCCACTCATAATCAGTAAGGCATACTGCACATCTGACAACAGGCAGCTCAGTCCTGCTTCTAAGCTCAGAAAGGTATCTACTGCCTCCTCTGGAGGTTCTTCAAATGTCCCATACCGGGAAGGCTGTGTCATGTTGACATGATACATAGACCTGCGAGCATCAACTTTGTCTGGCAGCTCATCGGTAGCCAAATGAATATTTTTAGGAAATCTTTTCTTGGCCTCTTTGTACATCACATCACCTTTATCCAAGACCAGATTAAGGTCAGCTGTAGTCATGTTTTCATTCTCATGAAGGAAAGCAAGAAATGTGAGTGAGTTACATGTGCACTGCTTGTTTCTGGAGTCTCCATATTTAGGATGAGCCTGGCTGCGAGATGCACAGACATGTATAACAGAGGGCTGGTTTTCAAGGTTCAGTCTTTCTGCATGAGATGGTCCTGTCACATCACTGTGACAGCCTCTTTTCAAAAAATCAGCATAACCCACCTGTGGGTCACATGACACCTCATGTTGTTCATTAAATTCATGCTGCAGTCCACTCTTTACAGCATCAGCATAAGATACCTGTTGTACATGTGCAGGAACATGTTGACCTGCCTGTTTGACACTGTCAGAATTGGTCTTTGTAGACACACTGTCTTCTGCAGAGCTCTGAGGAAAATCAAACTCAGCTTGTTCACATGTTGGTACTTTGTGAAACTCATGAAACTTTTTCCAGCGTTGTTTTGCAGCTTGTGACTTTTTCTGCTTCCTTGGCATTTTCACACACTGCAAGTGTTTCTTAGTCTTTAGAAAATATGTTCACAAGATAAGAGTGGCACACACCAGGAGATGTTGTCTTTGTTTTTATATTTCAGTTTTTATTTGTCTTAAACAGTTGTCTTTCGTTTGACAGTTTGTTCTTCAGTTGAGAGAATATTATGCACTCTCTTTATTGGCTTGGCACAACTTAGCAGCAAGCCAAGAGTGAAAAACAGGTAGAGAGAAAATTTAGAAGAGAGAACAGGCAGAGCAGGAGAGACACGGCTGGGAAATCACAATCAAACCGTGAATTAGTTTTCTTTGTTTGTTCAGTTTGTTCTCAGGTAGAGGCAATATATGCACTCTTTATTGCTTTAATGGCTTGGCGTTTTTCAGCAGCAAGCCAAGAGTGAAAAACAGGTAGAGAGAAAATTTAGCAGTGAGAACAGACAGAGCAGGAGAGACACGGCTTTAAATCAAACCGCAGATTTTTCTTTGTTTGTTCAGTTTGTTCATAGGTTGAGGCAAAATATGCACTCTTTATTGCTTTGTTGGCTTGGCGTTTTTCAGCAGCAAGCCAAGAGTGAAAAACAGGTAGAGAGAAAATTTAGCAGAGAGAACAGACAGAGCAGGAGAGACACGGCTTTAAATCAAACCGCAAAAGGATTGTTGGTTTGGCAAAATTTCTCACAAACCACAGAGTGAAATACAGATGGAAAGAAGGCAGAGACAATAGGTGGAGCAGGACAGAGGATAGAGGGGTTGGGGGGTTGGGATGTGAGAGAGAAGACTGGAGATCTGGTCCTTGTTCTTCTTCTTCTACACACTCTGAACAAAAAACAAGAAAAAAAATAATTTTATTAAAATTATATCACATGGTAATTGTATGAACTAAATGTGACTACTGCAAAAGGACAAAACAAATATTCAAGCTAAACTGTTGTCGGCTGCCATGTGCAAAAAGTTGCATAATTGGGCACTTTTTAAAAGAATAAATATTTAATTAAATTCAGCAATAATATTTTTAAATACAAATATGATTGAGTGAATCATTAATTAATCACATGTAGTGTGACTACAAAAATGTACGAAAAAAATATTTTAGCCCAATTGTTAAGCTGCACTTATGTGTATTTATTATAAAATTGTGTTTAAAAGGTCTAGCACAAAGTTTGAACCCATCACTTTACAGCTTATATTAGTCATATTATTTTTTTATTTTGGTCTACTTCTCTTACAGTATGTGCACACCTACCAGGCAAAGCACAGTGTCAGTCAGGTTCCTGAAAGAAACGAGAAATAATACGTTAGTTGTCTGTACAGTGTTATCAGACTAACAGAAATACAAAGCCCACACGACATGATACACTGAACTTCTAGTCAGCAGGGTAATTATAGAGTAATATAGCACACCAACTGATACAGCAGTCATTTTACAATTCAAACTAGTTAACTGAAGTATTGCCACTTATGTAAGGCTACTGTTAGACTGTTACTAGCCTTAGCATTGCTGCTAGCGCTAGCATTCCGGCTAGCATTAGCACTTCAGTTAGTGTTAGCAATGCAGCTAGCGTTAGCATTGCAGCTAGCGTTAGCATTGCAGCTAGCGTTAGCAATGCTGCTAGCGCTAGCACTCTTACTGTTAAAACTGAGCCACAATGGCAATAATAAAGCTAATTTCTTACTTTTGTCTCACTGACCGGCAAGAAATATCACAGGAATATTATTTTTGTCAGTTAACAACTGCTAAGGCTAGTGTTAGCACTATAGCTAGCGTTAGCATTGTTGCTAGCATTAGCATCGAAGCTAGCGTTAGCACTGCTGCTAACAGCAAAACATCATAAACGTATATAAATGATAGCGAAGGTTATTCTTTTTTCTTTCTTCTTTGAATTCTTTTTAACTCTGTTGGACTTGATATGTGAGTTTAAATGTCAAACATGTATTTTTTCCATCATAAAAATAAAACACTGCAGTACTGAGTGTACTGTACTTACCACAGCAGAGAGCGAAGCGGAATGACGACAGTTGGTCCAGTGATAGGTTAAAAACAGATGAGGCGTTCAGGTGGTGCTTGGAAATTTGACCATCAGTTTGAACAGCAATAATGAGCATATACATGTCTGTGTGTTGGTCTCTGTGTGTGACAGACATAGAGAGATAGAGGGAAAAAATACACTATACTAGTGTAAAAATTGGTCCTTTTTGCCCAAGTATAAGCGAATGAGTGACATACAGAAAAACAGGGCAACTGGCATTAAATGAGCAAATAAAAAGTATTAAATCTTGAACTGTTTTGTGGGTTTTATTTTAAGACTACTTTGAGTGTATTCGTGGGGAGATAAACTATACAGACTATAAACAGAAACATTAAATGAGATTAGATTAGTTAAACGTTAGTTAAAAGGTGGGGAAATTAACTACAGACCAATAGATGCTGAGAGCTTTAATTATCCAGTCAGAAAGGATGATTTTGAAGTCATCAACTGACTCCAACTGCCCAGATCTGAAAAACCTTTGTGCCAATCACAATGCTCTACTTAGTTGGCATATACTAACTAGTGACAAACTATTAATCTGTGGCAAAACCCTGTCAAATCTGTCTTATTGTACTTTTGAAAAAGTTAATCTTACTACAATCTAACATTTTTAGGTTTAACCTTGGCAGAGTGAGAGAGAGCTCGTTAAGCAGGCAGGTGTGAGCCTGGTTGCTATAGTAACTGCACCCAATGGCTCCATACACACGACACAGACATGCACCTCACTTTTGCTGCTTAAAATGAACAGAAAAGTCAGGCCGAAACAAATTCTTCCCAAATGAAAAGTACATGTCGTGTTGACAAAATTCTTTCACCGTGAGCGACAGCAATGTCTAGTCTACTGAATTCTCAGTTTTCATGTCTGTGGAGTTTATTATATGGACGTGGTGACAGTGGAAAGACACCATGCTCTTCTGATTTTCAAACGAACCTTCTGAGCCATTTTAACATTAGAGTCTATGGAAGAGTTGGAGGGAGGAGGCTGTGCATTGGTGACATTTATGAAAGAACCATAACACCTAGTACAATAGTAAACACATTGGATGAAAGAGGACAGCCATGGCTACGTTTTGAGGGTAAAATCATACCTGTAGAGCAAACGCTGCGGACACAGCAGCAGTTTTAAAAAAGATTTTAAGATTATTTTTTTTGCTCCTCTCACTCTAGCAGTTGAGCTGCCTCACTCTAGCCCCAACATTCCGTCCCATACACACCCATTATAAACTCTGAAACGGGTGAAAAAACATCATGAAACTTAAACTGGAACTGAAGAAAAAGTATAATAGATATTGAAAAGATAAATACAAGTTGAATAGTTGAATGTCTTGTCTTCGTTTTAAAGTTTGAATGGTGGCTCTATGTGAACGTATGTTGAAGTAGTAAGAGTTTAAAAATGAGTAAGTTGAATGAGAATTTGAAGGGTCTCCCCATTGAAATACATGGGAAATTTTTGTTGAATAAAGTTGAATAAAATTAAAAATATAAATGTTAAAAATGAGAAAAATACAAGCAATCATGTCCAAAAGAATAGGAATCTAACGGTGTTTGAATGGTTCTTCTAAGTTGAATGGTTTTGAAGGAGTAGGCTTTCAAAAAACGTACGGAATAGATAATAATAACTAGAAAGTGCATTTTCTGAAGAAACTGCAGTGTGAATGCTTGAATCTGAATGTATGGACTGAAATGAATTAATTGCTGAATTTTGAGTTAAAAATTTTGAATGAGATAAAAAAAACAAAAAAAAACAACCTGAATTTAACCTGAAAACAACAGTGCTGAACTGCTAAAAGCTGAAGGTTACACAGAAGAAGAAGTTGGAAAAAAGCTGAAAATGTTTTAATTGTAAATTAGAAAAACCTAAGAAATGAGAAAAGAACATTTAGAGTCAGAAAACATCTGAAAGAATATTAAAAGGTCATATTCTTTGAATCACTGAATGACTAAAATGTGATCCCTCCACTTGGACCCACACAGTTTAAAAAGTTTACATCTCTGAGCTTTGAAAGACAAGATGTTGGAAAAAGAACAACGATGGCGACGTTTTGAGGGTAAAATGATGGCTTTAACACTGTGGACACAGCAGCAGTTGAAAGAGAAGTGTTTAAGATGAATTTTGGCAGAGTGGCAGAGAGAGCTCGTTAAGCAGGCAGGTGTGAGCCTGGTTGCTATAGTGACCGCACCCAATGGCTCCATACACACGCACACAGACATGCACCTCACTTTTGCTGCTTAAAATGAACAGAAAAGTCAGGCCGAAACAAATCGTTCCCAAATTAAAAGTACAAGTCGTATTGACAAAATTCTTTCACCGTGAGCGACAGCAGCTTCTAGTCTACTGAATTCTCAGTTTTCATGCCTGTGGAGTTTATTATATGGACGTGGTGACAGTGGAAAGACACCATGCTCTTCTGATTTTCAAACGAACCTTCTGAGCCATTTTAACATTAGAGTCTATGGAAGAGTTGGAGGGAGGAGGCTGTGCATTGGTGACATTTATGAAAGAACCATAACACCTAGTACAATAGTAAACACATTGGATGAAAGAGGACAGCCATGGCTACGTTTTGAGGGTAAAATCATACCTGTAGAGCAAACGCTGTGGACACAGCAGCAGTTTTAAAAAAGATTTTAAGATTAATTTTTTTGCTCCTCTCACTCTAGCAGTTGAGCTGTCTCACTCTAGCCCCAACATTCCGTCCCATACACACCCATTATAAACTCTGAAACGGCTGAAAAAACATCATGAAACTTAAACTGGAACTGAAGAAAAAGTATAATAGATATTGAAAAGATAAATACAAGTTGAATAGTTGAATGTCTTGTCTTCGTTTTAAAGTTTGAATGGTGGCTCTATGTCAATGTATGTGGAAGTAGTAAGAGTTTAAAAATGAGTAAGTTGAATGAGGATTTGAAGGGTCTCCCCATTGAAATACATTATAAATTTTTGTTGAATAAAGTTGAATAAAATTAAAAATATAAATGTTAAAAATATGAAAAATAGAAGCAGTGTTGTCCAAAAGAATAGGAATCTAACGGTGTTTGAATGGTTTTTCTAAGTTGAACGGTTTTGAAGGAGTTAGATGCCAAAAAACGTACGGAATATATAACTAGAAAGTGCATTTTCTGAAGAAACTGCAGTGTGAATGCTTGAATCTGAATGTATGCACTGAAATGAAATAATTACTGAATTTAAGTTAAAAATTTTGAATGAGATTTAAAAAAAAAAACCCCGAATTTAACCTGAAAACAAAAGTGCTGAACTGCTAAAAGCTGAAGGTTACACAGAAGAAGAAGTTGGAAAAAAGCTGAAAATGTTTTAATTGTAAATTAGAAAACCCTAAGAAATGAGAAAAGAACATTTAGAGTCAGAAAACATCTGAATGAATATTAAAAGGTCATATTCTTTGAATCACTGAATGACTCAAATGTGATCCCTCCACTTTGATCCACACAGTTTAAAAAGTTTAAATGCCTGAGCTTTGAAAGATACGGTGTTGGAAAGAGAACAATAATGGCGACAATTTGAGGGTAAAATGATGGCTGTAACACTGTGGACACAGCAGCAGTTGAAAGAGAAGTGTTTAAGATGAATCTTGGTACAGTGGCAGAGAGAGCTCGTTAAGCAGGCAGGTGTGAGCCTGGTTGCTATAGTGACCGCACCCAATGGCTCCATACACACGTACACAGACATGCGCCTCACTTTTGCTGCTTAAAATGAACAGAAAAGTCAGGCCGAAACAAATCGTTCCCAAATGAAAAGTAAAAGTCGTATTGACAAAATTCTTTCACCGTGAGCGACAGCAGCTTCTAGTCTACTGAATTCTCAGTTTTCATGCCTGTGGAGTTTATTATATGGACGTGGTGACAGTGGAAAGACACCATGCTCTTCTGATTTTCAAACGAACCTTCTGAGCCATTTTAACATTAGAGTCTATGGAAGAGTTGGAGGGAGGAGGCTGTGCATTGGTGACATTTATGAAAGAACCATAACACCTAGTACAATAGTAAACACATTGGATGAAAGAGGACAGCCATGGCTACGTTTTGAGGGTAAAATCATACCTGTAGAGCAAACGCTGCGGACACAGCAGCAGTTTTAAAAAAGATTTTAAGATTAATTTTTTTGCTCCTCTCACTCTAGCAGTTGAGCTGTCTCACTCTAGCCCCAACATTCCGTCCCATACACACCCATTATAAACTCTGAAACGGCTGAAAAAACATCATGAAACTTAAACTGGAACTGAAGAAAAAGTATAATAGATATTGAAAAGATAAATACAAGTTGAATAGTTGAATGTCTTGTCTTCGTTTTAAAGTTTGAATGGTGGCTCTATGTCAATGTATGTGGAAGTAGTAAGAGTTTAAAAATGAGTAAGTTGAATGAGGATTTGAAGGGTCTCCCCATTGGAATACATTATAAATTTTTGTTAAATAAAGTTGAATAAAATTAAAAATATAAATGTTAAAAATATGAAAAATAGAAGCAGTGTTGTCCAAAAGAATAGGAATCTAACGGTGTTTGAATGGTTTTTCTAAGTTGAACGGTTTTGAAGTTATAGGATTACAAAAAACGTACGGAATACAGAATAAAATATAATAACTAGAAAGTGCATTTTCTGAAGAAACTGCAGTGTGAATGCTTGAATCTGAATGTATGCACTGAAATGAATTAATTGCTGAATTTTGAGTTAAAAATATTGAATGAGATTAAAAAAAAACAAAAAAAAACAAAACGAATTTAACCTGAAAACAAAGGTGCTGAACTGCTAAAAGCTGAAGGTTACACAGAAGAAGGAGTTGGAAAAAAACTGAAAATGTTTTAAATGTAAATTAGAAAACCCTAAGAAATGAGAAAAGAACATTTAGAGTCAGAAAACATCTGAATGAATATTAAAAGGTCATATTCTTTGAATCACTGAATGACTCAAATGTGATCCCTCCACTTTGATCCACACAGTTTAAAAAGTTTAAATGCCTGAGCTTTGAAAGATACGGTGTTGGAAAGAGAACAGTAATGGCGACAATTTGAGGGTAAAATGATGGCTGTAACACTGTGGACACAGCAGCAGTTGAAAGAGAAGTGCTTAAGATGAATCTTGGTACAGTGGCAGGCAGAGCTTGTTAAGCAGGCAGGTGTGAGCCTGGTTGCTATAGTGACCGCACCCAATGGCTCCATACACACGTACACAGACATGCGCCTCACTTTTGCTCCTTAAAATGAACAGAAAAATCAGGCCGAAACAAATCGTTCCCAAATGAAAAGTAAAAGTCGTATTGACAAAATTCTTTCACCGTGAGCGACAGCAGCTTCTAGTCTACTGAATTCTCAGTTTTCATGCCTGTGGAGTTTATTATATGGACGTGGTGACAGTGGAAAGACACCATGCTCTTCTGATTTTCAAACGAACCTTCTGAGCCATTTTAACATTAGAGTCTATGGAAGAGTTGGAGGGAGGAGGCTGTGCATTGGTGACATTTATGAAAAAACCATAACACCTAGTACAATAGTAAACACATTGGATGAAAGAGGACAGCGATGGCTACGTTTTGAGGGTAAAATCATACCTGTAGAGCAAACGCTGTGGACACAGCAGCAGTTTTAAAAAAGATTTTAAGATTAATTTTTTTGCTCCTCTCACTCTAGCAGTTGAGCTGCCTCACTCTAGCCCCAACATTCCGTCCCATACACACCCATTATAAACTCTGAAACGGCTGAAAAAACATCATGAAACTTAAACTGGAACTGAAGAAAAAGTATAATAGATATTGAAAAGATAAATACAAGTTGAATAGTTGAATGTCTTGTCTTCGTTTTAAAGTTTGAATGGTGGCTCTATGTCAATGTATGTGGAAGTAGTAAGAGTTTAAAAATGAGTAAGTTGAATGAGGATTTGAAGGGTCTCCCCATTGAAATACATTATAAATTTTTGTTGAATAAAGTTGAATAAAATTAAAAATATAAATGTTAAAAATATGAAAAATAGAAGCAGTGTTGTCCAAAAGAATAGGAATCTAACGGTGTTTGAATGGTTTTTCTAAGTTGAACGGTTTTGAAGTTATAGGATTACAAAAAACGTACGGAATACAGAATAAAATATAATAATAATAATAACTAGAAAGTGCATTTTCTGAAGAAACTGCAGTGTGAATGCTTGAATCTGAATGTATGCACTGAAATGAATTAATTACTGAATTTAAGTTAAAAATCTTGAATGAGATAAAAAAAAAAAAAAATGAATTTAACCTGAAAACAAAAGTGCTGAACTGCTAAAAGCTGAAGGTTACACAGAAGAAGAAGTTGGAAAAAAGCTGAAAATGTTTTAATTGTAAATTAGAAAAACCTAAGAAATGAGAAAAGAACATTTAGAGTCAGAAAACATCTGAAAGAATATTAAAAGGTCATATTCTTTGAATCACCGAATGACTAAAATGTGATCCCTCCACTTGGATCCACACAGTTTAAAAAGTTTACATCTCTGAGCTTTGAAAGACAAGATGTTGGAAAGAGAACAACGATGGCGACGTTTTGAGGGTAAAATGATGGCTGTAACACTGTGGACACAGCAGCAGTTGAAAGAGAAGTGTTTAAGATGAATCTTGGTACAGTGGCAGGCAGAGCTCGTTAAGCAGGCAGGTGTGAGCCTGGTTGCTATAGTGACCGCACCCAATGGCTCCATACACACGTACACAGACATGCGCCTCACTTTTGCTGCTTAAAATGAACAGAAAAGTCAGGCCGAAACAAATCGTTCCCAAATGAAAAGTAAAAGTCGTATTGACAAAATTCTTTCACCGTGAGCGACAGCAGCTTCTAGTCTACTGAATTCTCAGTTTTCATGCCTGTGGAGTTTATTATATGGACGTGGTGACAGTGGAAAGACACCATGCTCTTCTGATTTTCAAACGAACCTTCTGAGCCATTTTAACATTAGAGTCTATGGAAGAGTTGGAGGGAGGAGGCTGTGCATTGGTGACATTTACGAAAGAACCATAACACCTAGGACAATAGTAAACACATTGGATGAAAGAGGACAGCGATGGCTACGTTTTGAGGGTAAAATCATACCTGTAGAGCAAACGCTGCGGACACAGCAGCAGTTTTAAAAAATATTTTAAGATTAATTTTTTTGCTCCTCTCACTCTAGCAGTTGAGCTGCCTCACTCTAGCCCCAACATTCCGTCCCATACACACCCATTATAAACTCTGAAACGGGTGAAAAAACATCATGAAACTTAAACTGGAACTGAAGAAAAAGTATAATAGATATTGAAAAGATAAATACAAGTTGAATAGTTGAATGTCTTGTCTTCGTTTTAAAGTTTGAATGGTGGCTCTATGTCAATGTATGTGGAAGTAGTAAGAGTTTAAAAATGAGTAAGTTGAATGAGAATTTGAAGGGTCTCCCCATTGAAATACATGGGAAATTTTTGTTGAATAAAGTTGAATAAAATTAAAAATATAAATGTTAAAAATGAGAAAAATAGAAGCAGTCATGTCCAAAATAATAGGAATCTAACGATGTTTGAATGGTTTTTCTAAGTTGAACGGTTTTGAAGGAGTAGGCTTTCAAAAAACGTACGGAATAAGAAAATATAATAATAAAGATTAGAAGAACAATACTGTGAATGCTTTTCAAGCATTCACACTAATAAAGATTAGAATAACAATACTGTGAATGCTTTTCAAGCATTCACACTAATAATAATAATAATAAAGATTAGAATAACAATACTGTGAATGCTTTTCAAGCATTCACACTAATAATAACTAGAAAGTGCATTTTCTGAAGAAACTGCAGTGTGAATGCTTGAATCTGAATGTATGCACTGAAATGAATTAATTGCTGAATTCTAAGTTAAAAATGTTGAATGAGTTGGAAAAAAAATTTTTTAACCTGAAAATAAAAGTGCTGAAGTGCTAAAAGCTGAAGAAGAAGTTGGAAAATAGCTGAAAATGTTTTAAATGTAAATTAGAAAACCCTAAGAAATGAGAAAAGAACATTTAGGGTCAGAAAACATCTGAATGAATATTAAAAGGTCATATTCTTTGAATCACTGAATGACTCAAATGTGATCCCTCCACTTTGATCCACACAGTTTAAAAAGTTTAAATGCCTGAGCTTTGAAAGAGAACAGTAATGGAGACAATTTGAGGGTAAAATGATGGCTGTAACACTGTGGACACAGCAGCAGTTGAAAGAGAAGTGTTTAAGATGAATCTTGGCACAGTGGCAGGCAGAGCTCGTTAAGCAGGCAGGTGTGAGCCTGGTTGCTATAGTGACTGCACCCAATGGCTCCATACACACGTACACAGACATGCACCTCACTTTTGCTGCTTAAAATGAACAGAAAAGTCAGGCCCAAACAAATTCTTCCCAAATGAAAAGTACATGTCGTATTGACAAAATTCTTTCACCGTGAGCGACAGCAATGTCTAGTCTACCAAATTCTCAGTTTTCATGTCTGTGGAGTTTATTATATGGACGTGGTGACAGTGGAAAGACACCATGCTCTTCTGATTTTCAAACGAACCTTCTGAGCCATTTTAACATTAGAGTCTATGGAAGAGTTGGAGGGAGGAGGCTGTGCATTGGTGACATTTATGAAAGAACCATAACACCTAGTACAATAGTAAACACATTGGATGAAAGAGGACAGCGATGGCTACGTTTTGAGGGTAAAATCATACCTGTAGAGCAAACGCTGTGGACACAGCAGCAGTTTTAAAAAAGATTTTAAGATTAATTTTTTTGCTCCTCTCACTCTAGCAGTTGAGCTGTCTCACTCTAGCCCCAACATTCCGTCCCATACACACCCATTATAAACTCTGAAACGGGTGAAAAAACATCATGAAACTTAAACTGGAACTGAAGAAAAAGTATAATAGATATTGAAAAGATAAATACAAGTTGAATAGTTGAATGTCTTGTCTTCGTTTTAAAGTTTGAATGGTGGCTCTATGTCAATGTATGTGGAAGTAGTAAGAGTTTAAAAATGAGTAAGTTGAATGAGAATTTGAAGGGTCTCCCCATTGAAATACATTATAAATTTTTGTTGAAAAAAGTTGAATAAAATTTAAAATATAAATGTTAAAAATGAGAAAAATAGAAGCAATGTTGTCCAAAAGAATAGGAATCTAACGATGTTTGAATGGTTTTTCTAAGTTGAACGGTTTTGAAGGAGTAGGCTTTCAAAAAACGTACGGAAAAATAAAATATAATAATAACTAGAAAAATTTGCATTTCCTGCGAAAATGCAGTGTGGATGCTTAAAGCTGAAGCTGTATGCAAAAAGTAGCTGAAAAAGCTGAAAAGTTGCAGAAATTGTAAAAACTTTGCAGAAGCAAAAAAAGTTTGCTAAAATGGAATAACTTAGCAGAACTGCAATATCTTAGAGGAAACATAATACTTGGCAGAAATACAATAGCATAGCAGAATTTAGCAGAAATATTGTAACTTACCAGAAACATGATAACTTCTCAAAAATACAAGAATTTAGGAGAAATAGTATAAGATAACAGAAAATATATTTAGCCAAAAATACTTAAACATTACAGAAACACTATGATTTAGAAAAATAGTACAACAGAGCAGAAATATTGTGATTTACCAGAGACACTGTGATGAACTATGAATATTGTAATTTTAAATTGAGACTATGTTTTAGCACAAATATTATAATTTGGCAGAAATACTATAATTTAGCAGAAATACTATATTAAGCACAAATCCTATAAAAAGCAGAAATGGTATGATTAAGCACAAATACTACATTTAGTAGAAATACTTTGTTTTAGCACAAATCCCATAAAAAGCAGAAATACTGTACTATGATTTAGTAGAAAAACTATAATTAATCAGAAATACTAAATTTAGCAGAAATACTATATTAAGCACAAATACTATGAAAAGCAGAAATAGTATGATTAAGCATAAATACTACATTTAGCAGAAATACTATATTAAGCACAAATCCTATAAAAGAAGAAATAAAAGCAGAAATAGTATATTAAGCACAAATCTTATAAAATAGCAGAAACAGTATGATTTAGCACAATAGTAATAAGTTAAACAGAAAAATTGGAAAAGCAAAATGGACAGCTGAAAAAATGCTGAACATGCTGAGGGTCCCTCAAATATACTTGTTAAATGACAAAAATCTGCAAAAAAATTTATTACAGCCACACAATCACAAATATGTACACATGAGGAAACACACATGCACAGAGAGACCCACACACAAGATCCAATTCAGTCAACCAGTCTAAATATATTGAATTTAAATCTTAGAATGAGATCATCCCATTAAAAGCCTTTCTCTCTCTCTCTCTCTCTCTCTCTCTCTCTCTCTCTCTCTCTGTCACACACACACACACACACACACACACACACACACACACACACACACACAGGGAGAGAGAAGTAAGTTTCTAGGTCAGCCTGGGAGCTGGTGAATTTGAATCCACCAATCAGAGAGGCTGTGCACTTTTCCCCACCAAAACAGGTGCATCTGTTTACACACGCAGCAGCACAGAGAGACACAGGATTTTTGCAGTCTATTTCTCATAGTGACGACTCCCCTCAAACAAATGACCGTAATTTCCTAACCGTAGGGGCTAGAACGGTCATTCTTACACCGTTTTGTTCAGAAGAGATGGGGGAATCTTCAAGTGTTGACAATTTAATATTAAAATATGAATTTTTAGAGATATATGACATGGATGACTTGTTGACTTAGAAGCCACGAATTCCCCAATATGCAAATTTGAATGCCTGAGACCACATATGTGATTGGCTGGCTGGGAAGCCGTGCAGGCCCTGATTTGTGGATTTGAATTCCTCAGCCCTCAGATATGATTGGCTGGCTTAGAAGCCACGAAGGCCCCAATATGCAAATTTGAATGCCTCAGGACACTTATTTGATTGGCTGGGAAACTGTGCAGGCCCTGATTTGAAAATTTGAATGTCTCAGTCCTCACAGAGGATTGGCTGCCTGGGGACCTGGCAGAAATATATAGAAATACTATTATTAAGCATAAATACTACATTTAGTAGAAATACTATGTTTTAGCACAAATATTATAAAAAGAAGAAAAACTATAATTTAGCAGAAATACTATATTAAGCACAAATCCTATAAAAAGCAGAAATACTATAATTTAGAACAAATAGTATAAAAAGCAGAAATACTATAATTTAGCAGAAATACTATGTTAGGCACAAATCCTATAAAAAGCAGAAATACTATAATTTAGCAGAAATACTATGTTAGGCACAAATCCTATAAAAAGCAGAAATACTATAATTTAGCAGATATACTATATTAGGCATAAATCCTATGAAAAGCAGAAATAGTATGATTTAGCAGAAATACTGTATTTAGCACAAGTACCGAAAAGTACCAGAAATACTATGATTTAGCAGAATGGTAATAACTTATTGAAACACAAATGCACAGAGGGACACACAAACACAGGCTCTAATCTAGTCAACCAGTCTAACTATGTTCAATTTAAATCCTACAATGACATGCTGTCAAATAAGGGCAGGGTCCTCTCTCTCCCACTAAACACACACACACACACACACACACACACACACACACACAGGGAGAGAGGACTAAGTTTCTAGGTCAGCCTGGGAGCTGCTGAATTTGAATCCACCAATCAGAGTGGCTGTTTACGTTTTCCCGCCAAAACAGGTGCATCTTTTTACACACGCAGCACAGAGACATAGACCTGCTTCTTTCAGTTTATTTCACATAGTGAGGATTCCCCTCAAACAAATGACCATAATTTCCTAACCATAGGGGCTAGAGCGGTCATTCTTACACCGTTTTGTTCAGAAGAGATGGGGGAATCTTCAAGTGTTGACAATTTATCATTAAAATATGAATTTTTAGAGATATATGACATGGATGACTTGTTGACTTAGAAGCCACGAATTCCCCAATATGCAAATTTGAATACCTGGAGCCCACATACATGATTGGCTGGCTGGGAAGCTGTGCAGGCCCTGATTTTTGGATTTGAATTCCTCAGCCCTCAGATATGATTGGCTGGCTTAGAAGCCATGAAGGCCCCAATATGCAAATTTGAATGCCTCAGGACACATATATGATTGGCTGGGAAGCCGTGCAGGCCCTGATTTGAAAATTTGAATTTCTCAGTCCTCACAGAGGATTGGCTGCCTGGGGACCTGGCAGAAATATATAGAAATACTATGATTAAGCATAAATACTACATTTAGTAGAAATACTATGTTTTAGCACAAATACTATAAAAAGCAGAAATACTATAATTTAGCAGAAATACTATATTAAGCACAAATCCTATAAAAAGCAGAAATACTATATTAGGTACAAATCCTATAAAAAGCAGAAATACTATATTAGGCACAAATCCTATAAAAAGCAGAAATACTATATTAGGCACAAATAGTATAAAAAGCAGAAATACTATAATTTAGCAGAAATACTATGTTTGGCACAAATCCTATAAAAATAATAAATACTATAATTTAGCAGAAATACTATATTAGGCACAAATCCTATAAAAAGCAGAAATACTATATTAGGCACAAATAGTATAAAAAGCAGAAATACTATAATTTAGCAGAAATACTATGTTTGGCACAAATCCTATAAAAATAATAAATACTATAATTTAGCAGAAATACTATATTAGGCACAAATCTTATGAAAAGCAGAAATAGTATGATTTAGCAGAAATACTGTATTTAACACAAGTACCGAAAAGTACCAGAAATACTATGATTTAGCAGAAAAGTAATAACTTACAAAATTACAAATATGGAGGCATATTGAAACACAAATGCACAGAGGGACACACAAACACAGGCTCTAATCCAGTCAACCAGTCTAACTATATTCAATTTAAATCCTACAATGACATGCTGCCAAATAAGGGCAGGGTCCTCTCTCTCCCACTAAACACACACACACACACACACACACACACACACACACACAGAGGGAGAGAGCTGCCGAATTTAAATCCACCAATCAGAGTGGCTGTTTACGTTTTCCCGCCAAAACAGGTGCATCTTTTTACACACGCAGCAGCACAGAGAGGCACAGGATTATTGCAGTCTATTTCTCATAGTGAGGACTCCCCTCAAACAAATGACCATAATTTCCTAACCGTAGGGGCTAGAGCGGTCATTCTTACACTGTTTTGTTCAGAAGAGATGGGGGAATCTTCCAGTGTTAACAATTTATCATTAAAATGTGAATTTTTAGAGATATATGACATGGATGACTTGTTGACTTAGAAGCCACGAATTCCCCAATATGCAAATATGAATGCCTGAGACCACATATATGATTGGCTGGCTGGGAAGCCGTGCAGGCCCTGATTTGTGGATTTGAATTCCTCAGCCCTCAGATATGATTGGCTGGCTTAGAAGCCATGAAGGCCCCAATATGCAAATTTGAATGCCTCAGGACACATATATGATTGGCTGGGAAGCCGTGCAGGCCCTGATTTGAAAATTTGAATTTCTCAGTCCTCACAGAGGATTGGCTGCCTGGGGACCTGGCAGAAATATATAGAAATACTATGATTAAGCATAAATACTACATTTAGTAGAAATACTATGTTTTAGCACAAATACTATAAAAAGCAGAAATAGGATGATTAAGCATAAACACTACATTTAGTAGAAATACTATGTTTGAGCAAAAATCCTATAAAAAGCAGAAATAGTATGATTAAGCATAAATACTACATTTAGTAGAAATACTATGTTTTAGCACAAATAGTATAAAAAGCAGAAATACTATAATTTAGCAGAAATACTATATTAAGCACAAATCTTATAAAATAGCAGAAATAGTATTATTTAGCACAATAGTAATAAGTTAAACAGAAAAATTGGAAAAGCAAAATGGACAGCTGAAAAAATGCTGAACATGCTGAGGGTCCCTCAAATATACTTGTTAAATGAAAAAATCAGCAAAAAAATGCACAGGGAGAGAGAAGTAAGTTTCTAGGTCAGCCTGGGAGCTGCTGAATTTGAATCCACCAATCAGAGAGCCTGTGTACTTTTTCCCGCCAAAACATGTGCCTCTTTTTACACACGCAGCACAGAGAGGCACAGGATTATTGCAGCCTATTTCTCATAGTGAGGACTCCCCTCAAACAAATGACCATAATTTCCAAACCGTAGGGGCTAGAGCGGTCATTCTTACACCGTTTTGTTCAGAAGAGATGGGGGAATCTTCCAGTGTTTACAATTTATCATTAAAATATGAATTATTAAAGATATTTGACTTCTAATGCACCATAACTGAGTAGAGCGAAGCAAAAACTGCCTTGACTTGCCCTCAAACAACGCTTTCTAACTCGAAATCTATTTGGAGTATCGATATCATTCTTTCACCGTAAGAGACAGCAGGCTTTGGTGAACAATCATGGAAATTTTCAGGTCTCTGTGGAAATCCAACAAAAAGTTATGACGAGAGAAAAAAGTGGTTCATTTCCACAGTTTTAAATCTGAAGAAATCTGAGCGAAGGACGAATTTCCTACCCTCAAACAAGTCCAACTCATTTCAGAACGGTAATAGGTGAGAAAGAAATTCTTGAATTGTGAGCGTCAGGGGTGTCTGAAGATATTCGGGGACAAGCCTCATGTCTTAACTTTGCTTCGTTAAGGAGATATGACGATTCGAATATGCCTCTCATTACAGAAATGCAGCGGTGATTTTGAACAAGCTCTCCATTCACTTTATATGGAGAGTTTTCTGACCTTGTGTTAGTCTGAGGAGATTTGCAAAAATTCTATAAATCCCACAACAATGATAGTGACATTTTCTGAAAGCCAGCAAAAATACCTACGTTTTGATGTATAATTTGTGGAAGTTGAGTGAAAATTGAGCAAGTAGCAGGAAGTTGTTCGGACATGAAGTGAAAATTGCAAAACCTTCAGTGGCACACTGGAAGCCAAGAGCATAGCAACCATAACAACACATGTATTTTGTGAAAAATCACAATTTTGCAACTCAAAACTTTAAGAGGCATAAAAGTAAAACAGTAGAAGATTTGAAAAAGCTGAATCATACCTGAATAGCCAAATAATTTGTGAACATTTTAAAATTTGAATGGTTGTTCTAGGTAAAAATATGAGGAAGTAGTTAAGTTTCAAAAACAGGCAAAATTTAGCAGAATTGCAGAAGTTTCCCATTCATTTCAATGGGACAAATTAAAGGAAAAAAGCTTAATATTTTAAAAAGTATAATAGTTAAAAATAGCAAAAATCGTAGCAGGAATTAGCAAAAATAGCTGAATAGTTTAAAGTTTGAACGGTGAAAATAGCACAAAAATTGTGGAAGTAGTTAAACGGCGAAAAGTGTACGGAAGCAACTAGAATAATAATAAAGAATAAAGAGAAACAGGAACTCAATAGTGTGGATGCTTAAAGCATCCACACAACTAGAAAGTGCATTTTCTGAAGAAACTGCAGTGTGAATGCTTGAATCTGAATGTATGCACTGAAATGAATTAATTGCTGAATTTTGAGTTAAAAATATTGAATGAGATAAAAAACAAAACAAAAAAAAAACCCCGAATTTAACCTGAAAACAAAGGTGCTGAACTGCTAAAAGCTGAAGGTTACACAGAAGAAGAAGTTGGAAAAAAACTGAAAATGTTTTAAATGTAAATTAGAAAACCCTAAGAAATGAGAAAAGAACATTTAGAGTCAGAAAACATCTGAATGAATATTAAAAGGTCATATTCTTTGAATCACTGAATGACTAAAATGTGATCCCTCCACTTTGATCCACACAGTTTAAAAAGTTTAAATGCCTGAGCTTTGAAGGATACGGTGTTGGAAAGAGAACAATAATGGCGACAATTTGAGGGTAAAATGATGGCTGTAACACTGTGGACACAGCAGCAGTTGAAAGAGAAGTGCTTAAGATGAATCTTGGTACAGTGGCAGGCAGAGCTCGTTAAGCAGGCAGGTGTGAGCCTGGTTGCTATAGTGACCGCACCCAATGGCTCCATACACACGTACACAGACATGCGCCTCACTTTTGCTGCTTAAAATGAACAGAAAAGTCAGGCCGAAACAAATCGCTCCCAAATGAAAAGTAAAAGTCGTATTGACAAAATTCTTTCACCGTGAGCGACAGCAATGTCTAGTCTACCTAATTCTCAGTTTTCATGCCTGTGGAGCTTATTATATGGACGTGGTGACAGTGGAAAGACACCATGCTCTTCTGATTTTCAAACGAACCTTCTGAGCCATTTTAACATTAGAGTCTATGGAAGAGTTGGAGGGAGGAGGCTGTGCATTGGTGACATTTATGAAAGAACCATAACACCTAGGACAATAGTAAACACATTGGATGAAAGAGGACAGCCATGGCTACGTTTTGAGGGTAAAATCATACCTGTAGAGCAAACGCTGCGGACACAGCAGCAGTTTTAAAAAAGATTTTAAGATTAATTTTTTTGCTCCTCTCACTCTAGCAGTTGAGCTGCCTCACTCTAGCCCCAACATTCCGTCCCATACACACCCATTATAAACTCTGAAACGGGTGAAAAAACATCATGAAACTTAAACTGGAACTGAAGAAAAAGTATAATAGATATTGAAAAGATAAATACAAGTTGAATAGTTGAATGTCTTGTCTTCGTTTTAAAGTTTGAATGGTGGCTCTATGTCAATGTATGTGGAAGTAGTAAGAGTTTAAAAATGAGTAAGTTGAATGAGGATTTGAAGGGTCTCCCCATTGAAATACATTATAAATTTTTGTTGAATAAAGTTGAATAAAATTAAAAATATAAATGTTAAAAATATGAAAAATAGAAGCAGTGTTGTCCAAAATAATAGGAATCTAACGGTGTTTGAATGGTTTTTCTAAGTTGAACGGTTTTGAAGGAGTAGGCTTACAAAAAACGTACGGAAAAATAAAATATAATAATAATAACTAGAAAGTGCATTTTCTGAAGAAACTGCAGTGTGAATGCTTGAATCTGAATGTATGCATTGAAATGAAATAATTACTGAATTTAAGTTAAAAATTTTGAATGAGATAAAAAAAAAACCCCGAATTTAACCTGAAAACAAAAGTGCTGAACTGCTAAAAGCTGAAGGTTACACAGAAGAAGAAGTTGGAAAAAAGCTGAAAATGTTTTAATTGTAAATTAGAAAAACCTAAGAAATGAGAAAAGAACATTTAGAGTCAGAAAACATCTGAAAGAATATTAAAAGGTCATATTCTTTGAATCACTGAATGACTAAAATGTGATCCCTCCACTTGGACCCACACAGTTTAAAAAGTTTACATCTCTGAGCTTTGAAAGACAAGATGTTGGAAAAAGAACAACGATGGCGACGTTTTGAGGGTAAAATGATGGCTGTAACACTGTGGACACAGCAGCAGTTGAAAGAGAAGTGCTTAAGATGAATCTTGGCACAGTGGCAGGCAGAGCTCGTTAAGCAGGCAGGTGTGAGCCTGGTTGCTATAGTGACCGCACCCAATGGCTCCATACACACGTACACAGACATGCGCCTCACTTTTGCTGCTTAAAATGAACAGAAAAGTCAGGCCGAAACAAATCGCTCCCAAATGAAAAGTAAAAGTCGTATTGACAAAATTCTTTCACCGTGAGCGGCAGCAATGTCCAGTCTACCTAATTCTCAGTTTTCATGCCTGTGGAGTTTATTATATGGACGTGGTGACAGTGTAAAAACACCATGCTCTTCTGATTTTCAAACGAACCTTCTGAGCTGTTTTAACATTAGAGTCTATGGAAGAGTTGGAGGGAGGAGGCTGTGCATTGGTGACATTTATGAAAGAACCATAACACCTAGTACAATAGTAAACACATTGGATGAAAGAGGACAGCCATGGCTACGTTTTGAGGGTAAAATCATACCTGTAGAGCAAACGCTGTGGACACAGCAGCAGTTTTAAAAAAGATTTTAAGATTAATTTTTTTGCTCCTCTCACTCTAGCAGTTGAGCTGTCTCACTCTAGCGGCAACATTCCGTCCCATACACACCCATTATAAACTCTGAAACGGGTGAAAAAACATCATGAAACTTAAACTGGAACTGAAGAAAAAGTATAATAGATATTGAAAAGATAAATACAAGTTGAATAGTTGAATGTCTTGTCTTCGTTTTAAAGTTTGAATGGTGGCTCTATGTCAACGTATGTGGAAGTAGATACAGTTTAAAAATGAGTAAGTTGAATGAGAATTTGAAGGGTCTCCCCATTGAAATACATGGGAAATTTTTGTTGAAAAAAGTTGAATAAAATTAAAAATATAAATGTTATAAATGAGAAAAATAGAAGCAGTCATGTCCAAAAGAATAGGAATCTAATGGTGTTTGAATGGTTTTTCTAAGTTGAACGGTTTTGAAGGAGATAGAGTACAAAAAACGTACGGAATCCATAATAATAAAATATAATAAAATAGAATAAAGATTCGAAGAACAATACTGTGAATGCTTTTCAAGCATTCACACTAATAAAGATTAGAAGAACAATACTGTGAATGCTTTTCAAGCATTCACACTAATAAAGATTAGAAGAACAATACTGTGAATGCTTTTCAAGCATTCACACTAACTAGAAAGTGCATTTTCTGAAGAAACTGCAGTGTGAATGCTTGAATCTGAATGTATGCACTGAAATGAATTAATTGCTGAATTTTGAGTTAAAAATATTGAATGAGATTTAAAAAAAACAACAAAAAAAAAAAACGAATTTAACCTGAAAACAAAGGTGCTGAACTGCTAAAAGCTGAAGGTTACACAGAAGAAGAAGTTGGAAAAAAGCTGAAAATGTTTTAATTGTAAATTAGAAAAACCTAAGAAATGAGAAAAGAACATTTAGAGTCAGAAAACATCTGAATGAATATTAAAAGGTCATATTCTTTGAATCACTGAATGACTAAAATGTGATCCCTCCACTTGGACCCACACAGTTTAAAAAGTTTACATCTCTGAGCTTTGAAAGACAAGATGTTGGAAAAAGAACAACGATGGCGACGTTTTGAGGGTAAAATGATGGCTTTAACACTGTGGACACAGCAGCAGTTGAAAGAGAAGTGTTTAAGATGAATCTTGGCAGAGAGAGAGAGAGAGCTCGTTAAGCAGGCAGGTGTGAGCCTGGTTGCTATAGTGACCGCACCCAATGGCTCCATACACACGTACACAGACATGCGCCTCACTTTTGCTGCTTAAAATGAACAGAAAAGTCAGGCCGAAACAAATCGTTCCCAAATGAAAAGTAAAAGTCGTATTGACAAAATTCTTTTACTGTGAGCGACAGCAATGTCTAGTCTACCAAATTCTCAGTTTTCATGTCTGTGGAGTTTATTATATGGACGTGGTGACAGTGGAAAGACACCATGCTCTTCTGATTTTCAAACGAACCTTCTGAGCCATTTTAACATTAGAGTCTATGGAAGAGTTGGAGGGAGGAGGCTGTGCATTGGTGACATTTATGAAAGAACCATAACACCTAGTACAATAGTAAACACATTGGATGAAAGAGGACAGCCATGGCTACGTTTTGAGGGTAAAATCATACCTGTAGAGCAAACGCTGCGGACACAGCAGCAGTTTTAAAAAAGATTTTAAGATTATTTTTTTTGCTCCTCTCACTCTAGCAGTTGAGCTGCCTCACTCTAGCCCCAACATTCCGTCCCATACACACCCATTATAAACTCTGAAACGGGTGAAAAAACATCATGAAACTTAAACTGGAACTGAAGAAAAAGTATAATAGATATTGAAAAGATAAATACAAGTTGAATAGTTGAATGTCTTGTCTTCGTTTTAAAGTTTGAATGGTGGCTCTATGTGAACGTATGTTGAAGTAGTAAGAGTTTAAAAATGAGTAAGTTGAATGAGAATTTGAAGGGTCTCCCCATTGAAATACATGGGAAATTTTTGTTGAATAAAGTTGAATAAAATTAAAAATATAAATGTTAAAAATGAGAAAAATACAAGCAATCATGTCCAAAAGAATAGGAATCTAACGATGTTTGAATGGTTTTTCTAAGTTGAACGGTTTTGAAGGAGTAGGCTTTCAAAAAACGTACGGAATAGATAAAATATAATAACTAGAAAGTGCATTTTCTGAAGAAACTGCAGTGTGAATGCTTGAATCTGAATGTATGGACTGAAATGAATTAATTGCTGAATTTTGAGTTAAAAATTTTGAATGAGATAAAAAAAAAAGTCCGAATTTAACCTGAAAACAAAAGTGCTGAACTGCTAAAAGCTGAAGGTTAGACAGAAGAAGTTGGAAAAAAGCTGAAAATGTTTTAATTGTAAATTAGAAAACCCTAAGAAATGAGAAAGGAACATTTAGAGTCAGAAAACATCTGAATGAATATTAAAAGGTCATATTCTTTGAATCACTGAATGACTAAAATGTGATCCCTCCACTTGGATCCACACAGTTTAAAAAGTTTACATCTCTGAGCTTTGAAAGACAAGATGTTGGAAAGAGAACAACGTTTTGAGGGTAAAATGATGGCTGTAACACTGTGGACACAGCAGCAGTTGAAAGATAAGTGTTTAAGATGAATCTTGGCAGAGTGAGAGAGAGAGCTCGTTAAGCAGGCAGGTGTGAGCCTGGTTGCTATAGTGACCGCACCCAATGGCTCCATACACACGCACACAGACATGCACCTCACTTTTGCTGCTTAAAATGAACAGAAAAGTCAGGCCGAAACAAATCGCTCCCAAATGAAAAGTAAAAGTCGTATTGACAAAATTCTTTCACCGTGAGCGACAGCAATGTCTAGTCTACCTAATTCTCAGTTTTCATGCCTGTGGAGCTTATTATATGGACGTGGTGACAGTGGAAAGACACCATGCTCTTCTGATTTTCAAACGAACCTTCTGAGCCATTTTAACATTAGAGTCTATGGAAGAGTTGGAGGGAGGAGGCTGTGCATTGGTGACATTTATGAAAGAACCATAACACCTAGTACAATAGTAAACACATTGGATGAAAGAGGACAGCGATGGCTACGTTTTGAGGGTAAAATCATACCTGTAGAGCAAACGCTGCGGACACAGCAGCAGTTTTAAAAAAGATTTTAAGATTAATTTTTTTGCTCCTCTCACTCTAGCAGTTGAGCTGCCTCACTCTAGCCCCAACATTCCGTCCCATACACACCCATTATAAATTTTGAAACGGGTGAAAAAACATCATGAAACTTAAACTGGAACTGAAGAAAAAGTATAATAGATATTGAAAAGATAAATACAAGTTGAATAGTTGAATGTCTTGTCTTCGTTTTAAAGTTTGAATGGTGGCTCTATGTCAATGTATGTGGAAGTAGTAAGAGTTTAAAAATGAGTAAGTTGAATGAGAATTTGAAGGGTCTCCCCATTGAAATACATGGGAAATTTTTGTTGAATAAAGTTGAATAAAATTAAAAATATAAATGTTAAAAATGAGAAAAGTAGAAGCAGTCATGTCCAAAATAATAGGAATCTAATGGTGTTTGAATGGTTTTTCTAAGTTGAACGGTTTTGAAGGAGTAGGCTTTCAAAAAACGTACGGAATAAGAAAATATAATAATAAAGATTAGAAGAACAATACTGTGAATGCTTTTCAAGCATTCACACTAACTAGAAAGTGCATTTTCTGAAGAAACTGCAGTGTGAATGCTTGAATCTGAATGTATGCACTGAAATGAATTAATTGCTGAATGTTAAGTTAAAAATTCTGAATGAGCTGGAAAATACAGAATTTTTAAAGTGAAAACAAAAGTGCAGAACTTTTGAAAGCTGATGTTCACACAGAAGAAGTTGGAAAAAAGCTAAACATGTTTAAAATGTAAATAATAAAAAAATGAGTAATGACAAAAGAAAATTTAGAGTCAGAAAATCTCTGAATGAATATTAAAAGTTCAAATTCTTCTAACTGAAATGAACTTAAAAGATGAACAAAAATTCTGGAGAAAATGCAAACTTTAATATACAGCATAATGTTTTTCAGACATATACACATGTGTATATCATGTTTAATAGTATTACATACATCAATTTGTTTTGTATGTCATAGAAAATAAAAAAAAAATCTTAAGTCATATTTTACAGCTTCTTTCTGAAAAGGACTAGTAGAATAAATAAAAATAACTAAATTAAATAACTAAATAAAAAATAATAAGCAAGATATGAAATACATGAAAATTCAACTTTTAAAACCACAATCCTGAACCTTTAAATTGTGTTGGTTTCTTAGAACATGGCTGAACAGCTGTTTCTATCGTCCTACTTAATCTGTCTACACATCTTTTTATTACTCATTCTTCTTTATGTTTTAATGTAAACAGAGTCCACACAGTGGTAAAAGAGAACTGTATAGAGATTTTTGAGTAAACTCAAATGAAAGCCTAAGGTGGTGACACAGTTTAACACGTGCAAATAATCAAATAAACACATTAGTCCTTTTTGTGAACATGGATAAATAAGTATCAATACAGCATTGTTCAGCCATGCCACTAAATGCTTTTTTACACATTGTTTTAACCTGGGCTCAGACACAAAGTCCCAAAATTAGTTAGTCCCTGACTTTGAGTTGTGGTTATGACTAATTATTATACACAAGGCTTTATCTATCTAAACTCTAAGTACACAAATATGAAAAAAAAAAACTATACTTACCAGCTGATACCCCACACTACACACTAGGTGTGCCATGTGACCTGAAACTTTGGTACAAAATCATCATAATCATTCTGTTAACACTGTTTTTTAACACTGTTTGTGTTGCTGTTCAGCAGTTTAAAATGTTTTAGATTGGATTACATGGAATGAATTTGAATTTTCTTGGGGGGTTTTGTGTGTGTTTTGTTCTTAGCAGATTTTTTCTTCCATAACGTTGAATTCCAGTTACCACATTTCTGGTCATATGACATCCCGAGTGCCCACTTAAAAAAATCCCCACAGTTAATTCAACATTAAAACAAAATAAAAAAATGTTAAATAAATAAAGGTTTGCTCTGTGATGAAATACTAAATAAGCATACATTGTACAGAGCACTAACAATGACAACAATCCTTTAGCCTGTTGATCAGAGAGAGGCAGTCATTATGTCCATTTAAAACCTGTAATCACAGAGCACAACGTTTCTGTGAAACTATGAAGTCCCATATGATCCTCATCATGTCCAGTGACTTCAGAGTGGATCCTCCCTGTCATCCGGCCAGTGTTTGATGTGTGGCAAGCAGCACAGAAGCAGGATAGCTGAGGACTTTAAAAGAAGAGCAGAAAACAGGAATATGTAGTTGTAAATGTAAATATCAGTGATACTTGTCTTGTCAAAGGGAATAAAATAATGAAAATGTTAACTTACACACTCATTTAGGGAGGATCTTGACACTGCACAGAGGAGGCACAGTCAGTCTGACAATGATGGTGATCTCCAGGGATGTTTTCCTGCAGCAACATTCCTGCCAACTGGCCGTATGATCCAGAGTAGTTGGTTTGTAATAAACAGAAAGGTGTATATGTTAGGTAGTGTGCACTCAGAGCTGGTCCTAAGAAACAAACACATCCTGTAATAAACTGAATACCTGTAGTAGTGCTGCTGCAAATATGAAGCCCTTCTATCATGAGTGGTTTCAAAGAAGGTGTTTTGGAGGCTCAGTCACAGAAACTGTGCAGTCTGTTCAGTCCTGAGTGTCTCGGCTCTGAAGGGGATGGATCACAGAGGGAAACACCTGAGTACAGACATTACAATACACTCTAACACTCCTAAGGTCAAGTGAAAACACAATTTAAACACTTCACAAAGAATGAATACATGTTTTCATGGAAATAATGTCATTAACCCTTTTTGTTGTTAGTAAATCTCACCGACTGCTTGTGGGACAAGCTAGAAGGAAGACTTATCACAGAATCTCTCCTGTGCTCCAGATGTGAAGTCTCACGCTCTGATCGTATGGCGATGAAGATGGTGATGATGAAGTTTCTCTGATCTGTGGCATTACAGTTTCTGGCTGCTATGTGCTTCACATTGTTGGATTTTACATGTGAAGATTGGAGAAGACACAGGAGGACTGTGTCTTGCTTAAAAAAAAAAAAAGAAAAAAAAAAGGAAACCTAACAGGAAAGGAACCCCCCCCCCCTCAACTCCCACCGTACCCTCCCCCCCCCCCCCCCCCCCCCCCTCCCACTCAACTCCCCAACCTCACACCATCAAATGTCTATACAAATGTAGGGTATCAGCTGGTAACAGAAAGCAAGTGTAACATATGCACTACATATGTAACACTGCTGAAACATTTCTGGCCAGAAATGTGCAGTTATCAACCCAGACCCACCCTGATGATTGCACTGGCCAGAAACATGATAAAAGCTCATAAAAATTTATGTTTCATAGAAAAATTTGTCCAAAAATATAATTGTGTACTTTTGAAAAAGTTTAAAGTTTATAACAAACCAAAATAATAATATTTTTGTAAATAGTATTTCAAAATAGAGGCACACATAAAGTGGCTTAACTGTCATTATTGCTGTAATTAGGTTTGTTTGTTTGTTTGTTTGTTTGTTTGTTTTTTTAAAAAGCAACCTTTAGTCATTATTGTTCTCTCAGAAACAATGAAGAAGCTGTTGAACATTTATGTTTTGTGTGGGCAATCCTCTGGTCCACCCTCCCTCCCTCCCAGCCACAGTGAGACTGGGGCAGCCTGGCAGGATGTTGAAGCCTGGCTGCAGAGAGGATATGCCTACACTATTCATTTTAAACTGCTATATTTGATTTTTCTGACATTTATAGGTTACTGTTAGTGAATTTTAGATTTTCTGTAATAAATAAAATTGTCATCAAACATTATACTGCAATGCAGGGCGTCAACTTTTAAATATCGCTCTACTTTCTTAAGTCATTCAAAAATATAGATATTACTTACTGTATTCAAAGATCTAGATCATGAATCATCACAGGACAATACACAGTATACTGGGTCATGGTAACTATGGTATGTCTTCATGACTCCAGAATGGAGACATCGATCTGACTGAGAAATGAAAATTAGGTCAAGCAGTGTGTTCTTCTCTGTGGTAGGGGCAGTGATGACCTGTGCGTATCCCCTAGACTCAAACAGCTCCAGGATTGGTTTGTTTGCACTGGATAAAACATTCTCATTAAAATCACCACAAACTATGATGGGATGACAGTCCATGATCTCCAATGAGTCTAATAGGCTTACCAGGTTTTTCAGGAATGGCCTCAGAGTGTAGTCTGGAGGTCTGTATACAACTGCAATCAGAGCACTGACTGGTGCTTCAACCTTTAAAGCCAGAAATTCAAGGTCAGTTACATTATGGATGTACTGTTTTTCATGCACTTGAATGTCACTTTTCACATAAACAGCAACTCCACCACCACTTCTGTTTGCCATCTGGGGAAAGTTTGTGTAGGACAGGTGTCTGTTGCGTTTGAACAAATTGTAATTTTCCAAGTGGAGACTCTCTGCGACAAAAGAGCCCCGCAGGTGTGTTTCTGTTAGGCACAAAACATCTGCTAGACACAATTCATGGTGACTTTTGATGTCATTAATGTGAGCTGGCAGTCCCTCTGTATTATGATGAACAATGGTGAAAACCTCTGACCTGCTCAGTGTTTGCCTCACGTGTAGAAGAGGCATCATGTCATCAAGGTTGGCTTGTCTCATGTTCTCAAGCGCTGCAGTGATTTCTGGGTTGGTGAATATTTTTTTCTCTTCCATATCAAGAAGATACAGTCCACTGAGAGACGTCACTCTACTGACAGCTACGTAGGCCATGCCGGGCTCAAAAATGCTCTTAAGAGAGACAACAGCTGATGTAGTTGTCATACCCTGTACCTTATGTATTGTACATGCAAAGGCCAGCTTCACTGGGAACTGTCTTCGTACCACTCCTTTCTGCTTCAGATTCTCCTCTGCTCTCTCAATGTACACCATGTCGTCTGCTGGTGTGCGGTTATTCTTTCCAGATGTCTCATTATCCATTTTAAGTCCAAGCTTGATGATGTGTTGGTCGTTTTCAGAGTGAACTACTCTAAGTAGTATTCCAAAAGCTCCATTAACCAAACCATTTTGTATGTCAATGTTTCTGGTGAGCATGACACGAGCTCCTTCTGCAACTTTCAGTGTGTCTGGTAACTCGTTTTTACCTCCTTTCAATGGTCTGTCTTGAAGTGCCATTCTGCCAGTTCTAGGATCTTTTCTATAATCATCTGCATGGATGTCAATGATATGAGTGTGGAGCAGAGCCAGTGTTGCAGAGTTGTGTGCATCCACTTCTTTATTAGTTGCAAAAATGTGCAACGCATCAGTTGGACAAAGGGCTGGTTCAGTTATGGCCTGTGACAACAAATTTCTATCTGCTTCGCAAAGCTCATCCAACTTTCCTTTCACACGAATTCTGTTCAGCATCTCTGCAAAGACAACATCATCTTTCTGACGCATAATCTCAGTCAGAGTGATCATCTGAAAATGCTCCCGCCACAGGTCGATCTCAGACGGGTCGTGCACACAGAGAGGTTTAGACTGTCGCACTGGGGGTAGCTGATAGAAGTCTCCGACAGCAATGACTGACATGCCTCCAAAGGGTCTCCGAGTCCCTTTGATCTGTTTGAGTCTTGCATCTACATATGCAAACAGATGTCTTGACACCATAGACACTTCGTCAATGACGATTATTTCAGCATTCAAAAGTTCTGATCTGACTTCATCCAGCTGATTGCCAAGTCCCTGAATGGGAGGTTTTAAGCTTCTAGGCAGCTTGAGAAGAGAATGCAGTGTTGTTCCAGATATGTTAAAAGCTGCAGTCCCAGTGAAAGCAGTTAACAGGACAGTGGGTTTTGATATGTCAACGTCGTCTGCATATCTGGGCACTTTGCTCAGTATCTTAGATGCTTCTGAGTAGATGCATTTGATAAGATGTGATTTTCCTGTTCCAGCACCACCATTAATATAAAAGAAAAACTGCTCTGGATTTAGAGCACAGACTCTTTTAATGCACCAGTCTCTAACTGCATAAAATATGCAGGCTTGCTTCTTGTTCAGATTCTGAAACATCTGACGTAACAATGTGGGATCAATAGCAGGGGGTTCCCTGATGGCTCTGACTTCTGTTGAAGCATCAGCCTGACGGCTGTAGTCTGGCACATCTTCCTGTTCATTTTCATTGTCTCGCTCTCTTTCTTGTTCAACAAGTGGCAACCTTACGAGATCTGATTCAGGTGCCAGATTACACCATTCGTCAGTCACACCTCTGTTCTGCTCATATTCCTCAACAGCGCTCTCGATCTCCTCACTGTTTTTCTCATATTTTTCTCTGTTTCTTTTGACAATGTGTTGCACGTACTCAAGACGGTCAGTACCTGGCAGCTGTACACAGCCAGCACCATAGAAAGCCTGATAGGTTGGCAACGATGGTGTTTTCAGTTCGTGGTCTGAACGATGAGGAAGGTACAGTTTAAGCAGTCTTCCGTAATATTGCTCTGGATGTTTTTCTTGTGAGCAGCGGTGAAATCTGATGATAGCAGGCTTATTGTTTTTGCGCCTTTGCACAAACCCCATCTCATTGAGAAGGGGCAAAACATCTTTACCTTTTTTCTGTTGGCCATAGACAATCCTGCAAGTAGCAGCAAAGTCTGCCATGCACATCTCCTCATACTCTGGTGTTTCAGGTCTGGCTTTGTATTTGTCATTCAAAGATGTCATCCAAACATTGGAAGACTCAGGTGTTGTGTTGTCCAGAACTGACAGGGGACGACTCATTTTCACAGGATTATCATCAGTTGGTATGAATATTACAGCACGTGAACATTGCTTCATGTGAAGACCACATGCACGAGCAACACACTCCTGTGCACTGATCTCTCGCTTCTTTGAATATGCCTGCATGACGGCTCTCATTTCATCGCACTCATTTACACTGTCCTTATTGGAGTTTTCAATGACAGTTTTCAGGTACTCAGATAGCCCGCCCTCTTTTTTTGATATATATTTCATTAAATAATTTGCAGCGCCGAAAGCATCTAAAACAAAGCTTATGTCGATATTACTGTTCCAGGCTTCAAGCAGATGTGGATTATAGCCATTTATCCAAGAGTCTTTTGGATCACGCTTTAGTATGATCGTACTCCTCATGTTCATTTTATTCAGGTATCTCTCATATTCTGCATGTGTCAACTTGCATCTTTCCAAGAGCTGCTCTAAACTCATGGAAGCAGTTTCAGGTTCATTCAGCAGCTGGTTCAGTGGTCTGAGCTTGTTCTTTGCCGTTTCTACTTCCAGTGCATCATCCTCACTGGGTCTTGTGATCATTGTCTCATTGCAGGGTGGTTTGGGAAAACCAAAACGGCACCCGGAGCTTAAACTCCTAAAGCACGTCTTTGTGTGGTTCTTACTGTGTTTTTGCACTTCTGTTACTTTTTTGTACAGTTCGGGTTGTTTATGTGGATCAGGCAGCTGAGCTGTGATGTATTTGTTTATAAAATCAACAACAGTTTGCTCATCATCCTCCTCAAACACAGGAGCACCTTCTACCCACAGGAGACAGTGTATGTGTGGGCTTCCTCTGTGCTGAAACTCAACTCTGTAAAAGTAGTCAATGACTTTGCCAAGTGGCTCTGCGGGAGATAAGAGTAAATCTCTGAATAATGCTTCAACTCTCTTGTCAAACATGCGCATTGTTGTGACAGGATTGCTTCTCAGGATGTCACACTTTGCTGACCAGTCGAGTCCTTCAAAATTCACTTGTTCACCTTGCTGCCTTGTTATTGCCTCAATCACTTCAGGCCAGCGCATTTCAGCAGCTGAAAATGTGCAAAAGAACGTGGGAGTTCCCAACTGTCTGATCATGGCAAAAAGATCTCTTGTTGTTTTCTCCCAATAGGCTGGGGTTCCTCTCAGAGGCTGCATGAATCTCACTGCATCTTTATTTCGCACCAGTTTCTCCACCTCATGTTTATCTTGTAACATGCCTGAGGTTATTTTTCTACCATCTCTGGTCAGAGGCTTTGCCTTCCTTAACTGTACTGTCATGCTGGATGTAGCCAAGTGTATTTCAGTCACAAACTGTGCAAAGAACAAATAGTTTGTGTCTTTGGCAAAACGATCATCAATGCAGAAAAGTCTTGATTTGAAATACCCACTGGGGGATACTTTGATCAGCCTTCTTTCATCAAGTGTGTTTTGACCTGTAGGAAACTGCACAGGGAAGGCCATGGCCTCCAGTTTAGGTGTTTTGAAAAAACTTATTGGATTGTTTCTCTCTGCAGGAGCAACAGAGTAGATTCCTTCACTGAAACATAATATCTCCTCAGCCACATCAGGGGGCTGCAAACAGGACTCGAGTGCAAAACCACCATTAGTCAGTCCATCTGCTTGCTCTGAATCATCTCTCATCTGTTCATGCGATTGTTCACCATCACAGGGTAACATGTCAATGTCCTGTTCATTTATATTTTGTGCTTCACTCAGTGCATTTTTCTCACAGCTGTCAATTTCCATTAAATCAGCCTCATCATAATCTTCCTCATTCATGTTTTCATCATCATCATCCTCATCATCTTCATCAGGAAGAGTTGGATCACACAGCTCAGCATCATCTCTGATGCTCACATCCTTATACTGTGGATGAATCTGCTTGAGTTTATGCAGTGCTTGCACAAGTTTAGACCAGCTTACAGTCTGAAACAGCTGATGACCTTTGTAAGACAAGCGTCTCTTCAGTTTCACTCTGATCACCTGAGAATTAATTCTCAATCGAGGTAGTGTTTCAACAGTTTCCTGTACCTCTGATGGGACACAGACCACATTTCCTCTAATTGCTCTTTGTCTGCCTTTGGGAAGAGGAATGATCTTGGCAAATGGTATGCACTTGGCTATGAGATGTCTCTCCAGTATGTTGAGATCAGACAGTTCAGCTGGAATATCAGCAAGATCCAACTTATTGGCAACAGCAAGTGCTGGCATGGATCCATTTTTAAGATGATCGTGGCAGGTGTGACATATCCACTCTCTCTTTCTCTCATCAGGCACTTTGCACTGCTCATTTCTGCAGTTTTCATCACAAACATGAACAAACTTTCCTGTCAAACATGTTGCAACTACATGTGGGTTTTTGACATACTTTGACCTTGTGCAGGGTCGCACTTGGTTTGGAAATGAAGCCTTGAAGCATACAGTACATGGGTATGATGGTCCAGCTTTGATTTGTGATTTGAACACAGATATGGCCTCGTTGATCACACTGTTGTCACTCTCTTGGGTTTGTCTGTTTACCCATCTGTATTTCCTTTTTATTTTCATTGCACATCTCATGTTGTGCATAATCCTGAATGCAAGATTACTTTGATACCTGTCTCGCATTAGTTGTTTCATTAGTTGTCTGTGTCTTACTCTGAATGCATTGTCACGTGCATAACGCTGAGTCACTCGAGATCTCTGTCTCTCTCTGAATTCAGGGTTTTCTTGATACCTTTTAGTTATATAGTTTTTTTGTTTTTGTCTAAATTCAGCATTGTCACAGTAGCGTCTTTTAATATATTGTTGTTGTTTCTTTCTGAATTCATCGTTCTCACAGTAGCGTCTTTTAATATATTGTTGTTGTTTCTTTCTGAATTCATCGTTCTCACAGTAGCGTCTTTTAATATATTGTTGTTGTTTCTTTCTAACTGTAGCATTCTCAGAAAAACGTTTTTTAACATATTGTTTTTGTTTCTTTCTGAATTCATCATTTTCACAGTAACGTCTTCTAATATATCTCTGTTGTTTCTGTCTCAATTCGTCATTCTCACAATAACGTCTTTTCATATACTGTTGTTTTTTCTGTCTGACTTCAGGATTGTTTTTATATGCCTCGCTTGTGCAAGACTTTTTCTTTTCTTTGTACTCTTTGTTTGAAGCATACTTTTGTCGTTCTTTCCTTTTTTGGTTTTCTTTTCTCTGATTTCTGGGTTTCTCTGATGCCATTAATCTTCTTTTCATTTTGTGCCTTTGTTGTTTATTAACTTTTTTCAGTTTTTGTAAAACTATATCAGAAAGATCACAGGAAGCAACATTTGTTATTGCAGCATTTGATTGACATAAAAAAGCATCCCTTGATGGAAGGAAACTTAATTCACTGCATAGTTCTTCAGTTGGTATATTAGGAGGTTCATTCTGATCTTCATATGATGTGAACTGAGTCACGTGAACTTCTTTTTGTTTCACCGGTGGCGTACAAATGGACATTTGACAAAAGATGTTCTCAGTCAGATCAGTCGTTGTGTTTCTCCTTGGAGTAGAGGAGTTTGCTTCATCAACAGTTGTATCAGAGTGAGTAGATGCCACAGCAGTGGCAGCTGTTGGTCTGCAGACTGTGTCTGTGATAGTATCACTCAGGTTGACTGTGCTCATACTGTAGAACTGCACAGGCTTCAGTTCATAGTTACAAGAGGGTGATATCTCCATCATTTCATAAGAATCTTGGATCCTCTTAATCATGTCACTGAGGAGTGTGAATTTCAGCATCACTGCTGTACCACGATTACGTGACTGTAGTAATAGAGGAAGACCACTGGGTGTTCTGGAGTGTGGATCAAAGAAACCATATTTGCCTGATGTGGATCTGAACACTGCGATACACAATCCACTCATAATCAATAAGGCATACTGCACATCTGACAACAGGCAGCTCAGTCCTGCTTCTAAGCTGAGAAAGGTATCTACTGCCTCCTCTGGAGGTTCTTCAAATGTCCCATACCGGGAAGGCTGTGTCATGTCGACATCATACATAGACCAGCGAGCATCAACTTTGTCTGGCAGCTCATCGGTTGCCAAATGAATATTTTTAGGAAATCTTTTCTTGGCCTCTTTGTACATCACATCACCTTTATCCAAGACCAGATTAAGGTCAGCTGTAGTCATGTTTTCATTCTCATGAAGGAATGCAAGAAATGTGAGTGAGTTGCATGTGCACTGCTTGTTTCTGGAGTCTCCATATTTAGGATGTGCCTGGCTGTGAGATGCACAGACAAGTGTAATAGAGGGCTGGTTTTCAAGGTTCACTCTTTCTGCATGAGATGGTCCTGCCACATTACTGTGACAGCCTCTTTTCAAAAAGTCAGCATAACCCACCTGTGGGGCACTTGACACCTCATGTTGTTCATTAACTTTATGCTGCAGTCCACTCTTTACAGCATCAGCATAAGATACCTGTTGTACATGTGCAGGAACATGTTGACCTGCCTGTTTGACACTGTCAGAATTGGTCTTTGTAGACACACTGTCTTCTGCAGAGCTCTGAGGAAAATCAAACTCAGCTTGTTCACATGTTGGTATTTTGTGAAACTCATGAAACTTCTTCCAGCGTTGTTTTGCAGCTTGTGACTTTTTCTGCTTCCTTGGCATTTTCACACACCTGCAAGTGTTTCTTAGTCTTTAGAAAATATGTTCACAAGATAAGAGTGGCACACACCAGGAGATGTTGTCTTTGTTTTTATATTTCAGTTTTTATTTGTCTTAAACAGTTGTCTTTCGTTTGACAGTTTGTTCTTCAGTTGAGAGAATATTATGCACTCTCTTTATTGGCTTGGCATTTTTCAGCAGCAAGCCAAGAGTGAAAAACAGGTAGAGAGAAAATTTAGAAGAGAGAACAGGCAGAGCAGGAGAGACACGGCTGGGAAATCACAATCAAACCGTGAATTAGTTTTCTTTGTTTGTTCAGTTTGTTCTCAGGTAGAGGCAATATATGCACTCTTTATTGCTTTAATGGCTTGGCGTTTTTCAGCAGCAAGCCAAGAGTGAAAAACAGGTAGAGAGAAAATTTAGCAGTGAGAACAGACAGAGCAGGAGAGACACGGCTTTAAATCAAACCGCAGATTTTTCTTTGTTTGTTCAGTTTGTTCATAGGTTGAGGCAAAATATGCACTCTTTATTGCTTTGTTGGCTTGGCGTTTTTCAGCAGCAAGCCAAGAGTGAAAAACAGGTAGAGAGAAAATTTAGCAGAGAGAACAGACAGAGCAGGAGAGACACGGCTTTAAATCAAACCGCAAAAGGATTGTTGGTTTGGCAAAATTTCTCACAAACCACAGAGTGAAATACAGATGGAAAGAAGGCAGAGACAATAGGTGGAGCAGGACAGAGGATAGAGGGGTTGGGGGGTTGGGATGTGAGAGAGAAGACTGGAGATCTGGTCCTTGTTCTTCTTCTTCTACACACTCTGAACAAAAAACAAGAAAAAAAAATAATTTTATTAAAATTATATCACATGGTAATTGTATGAACTAAATGTGACTACTGCAAAAGGACAAAACAAATATTCAAGCTAAACTGTTGTCGGCTGCCATGTGCAAAAAGTTGCATAATTGGGCACTTTTTAAAAGAATAAATATTTAATTAAATTCAGCAATAATATTTTTAAATACAAATATGATTGAGTGAATCATTAATTAATCACATGTAGTATGACTACAAAAATGTACGAAAAAAATATTTTAGCCCAATTGTTAAGCTGCACTTATGTGTATTTATTATAAAATTGTGTTTAAAAGGTCTAGCACAAAGTTTGAACCCATCACTTTACAGCTTATATTAGTCATATAATTTTTTTATTTTGGTCTACTTCTCTTACAGTATGTGCACACCTACCAGGCAAAGCACAGTGTCAGTCAGGTTCCTGAAAGAAACGAGAAATAATACGTTAGTTGTCTGTACAGTGTTATCAGACTAACAGAAATACAAAGCCCACACGACATGATACACTGAACTTCTAGTCAGCAGGGTAATTATAGAGTAATATAGCACACCAACTGATACAGCAGTCATTTTACAATTCAAACTAGTTAACTGAAGTATTGCCACTTATGTAAGGCTACTGTTAGACTGTTACTAGCCTTAGCATTGCTGCTAGCGCTAGCATTCCGGCTAGCATTAGCACTTCAGTTAGTGTTAGCATTGCAGCTAGCGTTAGCATTGCAGCTAGCGTTAGCATTGCAGCTAGCGTTAGCAATGCTGCTAGCGCTAGCAATGCTGCTAGCGCTAGCACTCTTACTGTTAAAACTGAGCCACAATGGCAATAATAAAGCTAATTTCTTACTTTTGTCTCACTGACCGGCAAGAAATATCACAGGAATATTATTTTTGTCAGTTAACAACTGCTAAGGCTAGTGTTAGCACTATAGCTAGCGTTAGCATTGTTGCTAGCATTAGCATTGAAGCTAGCGTTAGCACTGCTGCTAACAGCAAAACGTAATAAACGTATATAAATGATAGCGAAGGTTATTCTTTTTTCTTTCTTTCTTCTTTGAATTGTTTTTAACTCTGTTGGACTTGATATGTGAGTTTAAATGTCAAACATGTATTTTTTCCATCATAAAAATAAAACACTGCAGTACTGAGTGTACTGTACTTACCACAGCAGAGAGCAAAGCGGAATGACGACAGTTGGTCCAGTGATAGGTTAAAAACAGATGAGGCGTTCAGGTGGTGCTTGGAAATTTGACCATCAGTTTGAACAGCAATAATGAGCATATACATGTCTGTGTGTTGGTCTCTGTGTGTGACAGACATAGAGAGATAGAGGGAAAAAATACACTATACTAGTGTAAAAATTGGTCCTTTTTGCCCAAGTATAAGCGAATGAGTGACATACAGAAAAACAGGGCAACTGGCATTAAATGAGCAAATAAAAAGTATTAAATCTTGAACTGTTTTGTGGGTTTTATTTTAAGACTACTTTGAGTGTATTCGTGGGGAGATAAACTATACAGACTATAAACAGAGACATTAAATGAGATTAGGTTAGTTAAACGTTAGTTAAAAGGTGGGGAAATTAACTACAGACCGATAGATGCTGAGAGCTTTAATTATCCAGTCAGAAAGGATGATTTTGAAGTCATCAACTGACTCCAACTGCCCAGATCTGAAAAACCTTTGTGCCAATCACAATGCTCTACTTAGTTGGCATATACTAACTAGTGACAAACTATTAATCTGTGGCAAAACCCTGTCAAATCTGTCTTATTGTACTTTTGAAAAAGTTAATCTTACTACAATCTAACATTTTTAGGTTTAACCTTGGCAGAGTGAGAGAGAGCTCTTAAGCAGGCAGGTGTGAGCCTGGTTGCTATAGTGACAATGGCTCCATACACACGACACAGACATGCACCTCACTTTTGCTGCTTAAAATGAACAGAAAAGTCAGGCCGAAACAAATCGTTCCCATATGAAAAGTACAAGTCGTATTGACGAAATTCTTTCACCGTGAGCGACAGCAGCTTCTAGTCTACTGAATTCTCAGTTTTCATGCCTGTGGAGTTTATTATATGGACGTGGTGACAGTGTAAAGACACCATGCTCTTCTGATTTTCAAACGAACCTTCTGAGCCATTTTAACATTAGAGTCTATGGAAGAGTTGGAGGGAGGAGGCTGCGCATTGGTGACATTTATGAAAGAACCATAACACCTAGTACAATAGTAAACACATTGGATGAAAGAGGACAGCGATGGCTACGTTTTGAGGGTAAAATCATACCTGTAGCGCAAACGCTGCGGACACAGCAGCAGTTTTAAAAAATATTTTAAGATTAATTTTTTTGCTCCTCTCACTCTAGCAGTTGAGCTGTCTCACTCTAGCCCCAACATTCCGTCCCATACACACCCATTATAAACTCTGAAACGGGTGAAAAAACATCATGAAACTTAAACTGGAACTGAAGAAAAAGTATAATAGATATTGAAAAGATAAATACAAGTTGAATAGTTGAATGTCTTGTCTTCGTTTTAAAGTTTGAATGGTGGCTCTATGTCAATGTATGTGGAAGTAGTAAGAGTTTAAAAATGAGTAAGTTGAATGAGGATTTGAAGGGTCTCCCCATTGAAATACATTATAAATTTTTGTTGAATAAAGTTGAATAAAATTAAAAATATAAATGTTAAAAATATGAAAAATAGAAGCAGTGTTGTCCAAAAGAATAGGAATCTAACGGTGTTTGAATGGTTTTTCTAAGTTGAACGGTTTTGAAGGAGTAGGATTACAAAAAACGTACGGAATACAGAATAAAATATAACTAGAAAGTGCATTTTCTGAAGAAACTGCAGTGTGAATGCTTGAATCTGAATGTATGGACTGAAATGAATTAATTGCTGAATTTTGAGTTAAAAATTTTGAATGAGATAAAAAAAAACAAAAAAACAACTGAATTTAACCTGAAAACAACAGTGCTGAACTGCTAAAAGCTGACGTTTAACATAGAAGAAGAAGTTGGAAAATAGCTGAAAATGTTTTAAATGTAAATTAGAAAAACCTAAGAAATGAGAAAAGAAAATTTAGAGTCAGAAAACATCTGAATTAATATTAAAAGCTCATATTCTTTGAATCACTGAATGACTCAAATGTGATCCCTCCACTTTGATCCACACCGTTTAAAAAGTTGACATTTCTGAGCTTTGAAAGACACTGTGTTGGAAAGAGAACAACGATGGCGACGTTTTGAGGGTAAAATGATGGCTTTAACACTGTGGACACAGCAGCAGTTGAAAGAGAAGTGCTTAAGATGAATCTTGGTACAGTGGCAGGCAGAGCTCGTTAAGCAGGCAGGTGTGAGCCTGGTTGCTATAGTGACTGCACCCAATGGCTCCATACACACGTACACAGACATGCGCCTCACTTTTGCTCCTTAAAATGAACAGAAAAGTCAGGGCGAAACAAATCGTTCCCAAATGAAAAGTATAGGTCGTATTGACGAAATTCTTTCACCGTGAGCGACAGCAGCTTCTAGTCTACTGAATTCTCAGTTTTCATGCCTGTGGAGTTTATTATATGGACGTGGTGACAGTGGAAAGACACCATGCTCTTCTGATTTTCAAACGAACCTTCTGAGCCATTTTAACATTAGAGTCTATGGAAGAGTTGGAGGGAGGAGGCTGTGCATTGGTGACATTTATGAAAGAACCATAACACCTAGTACAATAGTAAACACATTGGATGAAAGAGGACAGCGATGGCTACGTTTTGAGGGTAAAATCATACCTGTAGAGCAAACGCTGCGGACACAGCAGCAGTTTTAAAAAAGATTTTAAGATTAATTTTTTTGCTCCTCTCACTCTAGCAGTTGAGCTGCCTCACTCTAGCCCCAACATTCCGTCCCATACACACCCATTATAAACTCTGAAACGGGTGAAAAAACATCATGAAACTTAAACTGGAACTGAAGAAAAAGTATAATAGATATTGAAAAGATAAATACAAGTTGAATAGTTGAATGTCTTGTCTTCGTTTTAAAGTTTGAATGGTGGCTCTATGTCAATGTATGTTGAAGTAGATACAGTTTAAAGAGGAGGAATTTGAATGAGAATTTGAAGGGTCTCCCCATTGAAATACATTATAAATTTTTGTTAAATAAAGTTGAATAAAATAAAAAATATAAATGTTAAAAATGAGAAAAATAGAAGCAGTGTTGTCCAAAAGAATAGGAATCTAACGGTGTTTGAATGGTTTTTCTAAGTTGAACGGTTTTGAAGGAGATAGATTACAAAAAACGTACGGAATCCATAATAATAAAATATAATAAAATAGAATAAAGACTAGAAAGTGCATTTTCTGAAGAAACTGCAGTGTGAATGCTTGAATCTGAATGTATGCACTGAAATGAATTAATTGCTGAATTTTGAGTTAAAAATATTGAATGAGATAAAAAAAAAAAAAAAAACGAATTTAACCTGAAAACAAAGGTGCTGAACTGCTAAAAGCTGAAGGTTACACAGAAGAAGGAGTTGGAAAAAAACTGAAAATGTTTTAAATGTAAATTAGAAAACCCTAAGAAATGAGAAAAGAACATTTAGAGTCAGAAAACATCTGAATGAATATTAAAAGGTCATATTCTTTGAATCACTGAATGACTAAAATGTGATCCCTCCACTTTGATCCACACAGTTTAAAAAGTTTAAATGCCTGAGCTTTGAAAGATACGGTGTTGGAAAGAGAACAATAATGGCGACAATTTGAGGGTAAAATGATGGCTGTAACACTGTGGACACAGCAGCAGTTGAAAGAGAAGTGCTTAAGATGAATCTTGGTACAGTGGCAGGCAGAGCTCGTTAAGCAGGCAGGTGTGAGCCTGGTTGCTATAGTGACCGCACCCAATGGCTCCATACACACGTACACAGACATGCGCCTCACTTTTGCTGCTTAAAATGAACAGAAAAGTCAGGCCCAAACAAATTGCTCCCAAATGAAAAGTAAAAGTCGTATTGACAAAATTCTTTCACCGTGAGCGACAGCAATGTCTAGTCTACCTAATTCTCAGTTTTCATGCCTGTGGAGCTTATTATATGGACGTGGTGACAGTGGAAAGACACCATGCTCTTCTGATTTTCAAACGAACCTTCTGAGCCATTTTAACATTAGAGTCTATGGAAGAGTTGGAGGGAGGAGGCTGTGCATTGGTGACATTTATGAAAGAACCATAACACCTAGTACAATAGTAAACACATTGGATGAAAGAGGACAGCCATGGCTACGTTTTGAGGGTAAAATCATACCTGTAGAGCAAACGCTGCGGACACAGCAGCAGTTTTAAAAAAGATTTTAAGATTAATTTTTTTGCTCCTCTCACTCTAGCAGTTGAGCTGCCTCACTCTAGCCCCAACATTCCGTCCCATACACACCCATTATAAACTCTGAAACGGCTGAAAAAACATCATGAAACTTAAACTGGAACTGAAGAAAAAGTATAATAGATATTGAAAAGATAAATACAAGTTGAATAGTTGAATGTCTTGTCTTCGTTTTAAAGTTTGAATGGTGGCTCTATGTCAATGTATGTAGAAGTAGTAAGAGTTTAAAAATGAGTAAGTTGAATGAGGATTTGAAGGGTCTCCCCATTGAAATACATTATAAATTTTTGTTGAATAAAGTTGAATAAAATTAAAAATATAAATGTTAAAAATATGAAAAATAGAAGCAGTGTTGTCCAAAAGAATAGGAATCTAACGGTGTTTGAATGGTTTTTCTAAGTTGAACGGTTTTGAAGTTATAGGATTACAAAAAACGTACGGAATAGATAAAATATAATAATAATAATAATAATAAAGATTCGAATAACAATACTGTGAATGCTTTTCAAGCATTCACACTAATTAGAAGAACAATACTGTGAATGCTTTTCAAGCATTCACACTAATAATAACTAGAAAGTGCATTTTCTGAAGAAACTGCAGTGTGAATGCTTGAATCTGAATGTATGCACTGAAATGAATTAATTGCTGAATTTTGAGTTGAAAATATTGAATGAGATAAAAAAACAAAAAACAAAAAAAACGAATTTAACCTGAAAACAAAAGTGCTGAACTGCTAAAAGCTGAAGGTTACACAGAAGAAGAAGTTGGAAAAAAGCTGAAAATGTTTTAATTGTAAATTAGAAAAACCTAAGAAATGAGAAAAGAACATTTAGAGTCAGAAAACATCTGAAAGAATATTAAAAGGTCATATTCTTTGAATCACTGAATGACTAAAATGTGATCCCTCCACTTGGACCCACACAGTTTAAAAAGTTTACATCTCTGAGCTTTGAAAGACAAGATGTTGGAAAAAGAACAACGATGGCGACGTTTTGAGGGTAAAATGATGGCTGTGACACTGTGGACACAGCAGCAGTTGAAAGAGAAGTGTTTAAGATGAATTTTGGCAGAGTGGCAGGCAGAGCTCGTTAAGCAGGCAGGTGTGAGCCTGGTTGCTATAGTGACCGCACCCAATGGCTCCATACACACGTACACAGACATGCGCCTCACTTTTGCTGCTTAAAATGAACAGAAAAGTCAGGCCGAAACAAATCGTTCCCAAATGAAAAGTAAAAGTCGTATTGACAAAATTCTTTTACTGTGAGCGACAGCAATGTCTAGTCTACCAAATTCTCAGTTTTCATGTCTGTGGAGTTTATTATATGGACGTGGTGACAGTGTAAAGACACCATGCTCTTCTGATTTTCAAACGAACCTTCTGAGCCATTTTAACATTAGAGTCTATGGAAGAGTTGGAGGGAGGAGGCTGTGCATTGGTGACATTTATGAAAGAACCATAACACCTAGTACAATAGTAAACACATTGGATGAAAGAGGACAGCCATGGCTACGTTTTGAGGGTAAAATCATACCTGTAGAGCAAACGCTGCGGACACAGCAGCAGTTTTAAAAAAGATTTTAAGATTATTTTTTTTGCTCCTCTCACTCTAGCAGTTGAGCTGCCTCACTCTAGCCCCAACATTCCGTCCCATACACACCCATTATAAACTCTGAAACGGGTGAAAAAACATCATGAAACTTAAACTGGAACTGAAGAAAAAGTATAATAGATATTGAAAAGATAAATACAAGTTGAATAGTTGAATGTCTTGTCTTCGTTTTAAAGTTTGAATGGTGGCTCTATGTGAACGTATGTTGAAGTAGTAAGAGTTTAAAAATGAGTAAGTTGAATGAGAATTTGAAGGGTCTCCCCATTGAAATACATGGGAAATTTTTGTTGAATAAAGTTGAATAAAATTAAAAATATAAATGTTAAAAATGAGAAAAATACAAGCAATCATGTCCAAAAGAATAGGAATCTAACGGTGTTTGAATGGTTTTTCTAAGTTGAACAGTTTTGAAGGAGTAGGCTTTCAAAAAACGTACGGAATAGATAAAATATAATAACTAGAAAGTGCATTTTCTGAAGAAACTGCAGTGTGAATGCTTGAATCTGAATGTATGCATTGAAATGAAATAATTACTGAATTTAAGTTAAAAATTTTGAATGAGATAAAAAAAAAAAACCCGAATTTAACCTGAAAACAAAAGTGCTGAACTGCTAAAAGCTGAAGGTTACACAGAAGAAGAAGTTGGAAAAAAGCTGAAAATGTTTTAAATGTAAATTAGAAAACCCTAAGAAATGAGAAAAGAACATTTAGAGTCAGAAAACATCTGAAAGAATATTAAAAGGTCATATTCTTTGAATCACTGAATGACTCAAATGTGATCCCTCCACTTGGATCCACACAGTTTAAAAAGTTTACATCTCTGAGCTTTGAAAGACAAGATGTTGGAAAGAGAACAACGATGGCGACGTTTTGAGGGTAAAATGATGGCTGTAACACTGTGGAGACAGCAGCAGTTGAAAGAGAAGTGTTTCAGATGAATCTTGGCAGAGTGAGAGAGAGCTCGTTAAGCAGGCAGGTGTGAGCCTGGTTGCTATAGTGACCGCACCCAATGGCTCCATACACACGGACACAGACATGCACCTCACTTTTGCTGCTTAAAATGAACAGAAAAGTCAGGCCGAAACAAATCGTTCCCATATGAAAAGTACAAGTCGTATTGACGAAATTCTTTCACCGTGAGCGACAGCAATGTCTAGTCTACTGAATTCTCAGTTTTCATGCCTGTGGAGTTTATTATATGGACGTGGTGACAGTGGAAAGACACCATGCTCTTCTGATTTTCAAAAGAACCTTCTGAGCCATTTTAACATTAGAGTCTATGGAAGAGTTGGAGGGAGGAGGCTGTGCATTGTTGACATTTATGAAAGAACCATAACACCTAGGACAATAGTAAACACATTGGATGAAAGAGGACAGCGATGGCTACGTTTTGAGGGTAAAATGGTGGCTGTAGAGCAAACGCTGTGGACACAGCAGCAGTTTTAAAAAATATTTTAAGATTAATTTTTTTGCTCCTCTCACTCTAGCAGTTGAGCTGTCTCACTCTAGCCCCAACATTCCGTCCCATACACACCCATTATAAACTCTGAAACAGGTGAAAAAACATCATGAAACTTAAACTGGAACTGAAGAAAAAGTATAATAGATATTGAAAAGATAAATACAAGTTGAATAGTTGAATGTCTTGTCTTCGTTTTAAAGTTTGAATGGTGGCTCTATGTGAACGTATGTTGAAGTAGTAAGAGTTTAAAAATGAGTAAGTTGAATGAGAATTTGAAGGGTCTCCCCATTGAAATACATGGGAAATTTTTGTTGAATAAAGTTGAATAAAATTAAAAATATAAATGTTAAAAATGAGAAAAATACAAGCAATCATGTCCAAAAGAATAGGAATCTAACGGTGTTTGAATGGTTTTTCTAAGTTGAATGGTTTTGAAGGAGTAGGCTTTCAAAAAACGTACGGAATAGATAATAATAATAAAATGGAACTAGAAAGTGCATTTTCTGAAGAAACTGCAGTGTGAATGCTTGAATCTGAATGTATGCACTGAAATGAATTAATTGCTGAATGTTAAGTTAAAAATCTGAATGAGCTGGAAAATACAGAATTTTTAACCTGAAAATAAAAGTGCAGAACCTTTGAAAGCTGATGTTCACACAGAAGAAGTTGGAAAAAGCTAAGCATGTTTAAAATGTAAATAATAAAAAGATGAGTAATGACAAAAGAAAATTTAGAGTCAGAAAACCTCTGAATGAATATTAAAAGTTCATATTCTTCTAATTGAAATGAACTTAAAAGATGAACAAACATTCTGCAGAAAATACAAACTTTAATATACAGCATGATGTTTTTCAGACATATACACATGTGTATATCATGTTTAATAGTATTACATACATCAATTTGTTTTGTATGTCATAGAAAATAACATAAAAATCTTAAGTCATATTTTACAGCTTCTTTCTGAAAAGGACTGGTAGAATAAAGAAAAATAACTAAATTAAATAACTAAATAAAAAATAATGAGCAACATATGAAATACATGAAAATTCAACTTTTAAAACCACAATCCTGAACCTTTAAATTGTGTTGGTTTCTTAGAACATGGCTGAACAGCTGTTTCTATCGGTCTACTTAATCTTCTGATCTGTCTACACATCTTTTTATTACTCATTCTTTTTTATGTTTTAATGTAAACAGAGTCCACACAGTGGTAAAAGAGAACTGTATAGAGATTTGTGAGTAAACTCAAATGAAAGCCTAAGGTGGTGACACAGTTTAACACATGCAAATAATCAAATAAACACATTAGTCCTTTTTGTGAACATGGATAAATAAGTATCAATAGTTTACAGCATTGTTCAGCCATGCCGCTAAATGCTTTTTTACACATTGTTTTAACCTGGGCTCAGACACAAAGTCCCAAATTTAGTTAGTCCCTGACTTTGAGTTGTGGTTATGACTAATTATTATACACAAGGCTTTATCTATCTAAACTCTAAGGACACAAATATGAAAAAACCTATACTTACCAGCTGATACCCCACACTACACACTAGGTGTGCCATGTGACCTGAAACTTTGGTACAAAATCATCATAATCATTCTGTTAACACTGTTTTTTAACACTGTTTGTGTTGCTGTTCAGCAGTTTAAAATGTTTTAGATTGGATTACATGGAATGAATTTGAATTTTCTTGGGGGTTTTTGTATGTGTTTCGTTCTCAGCAGATTTTTTCTTCCATACTGTTGAATTCCAGTTACCACATTTCTGGTCATATGACATCCCAAGTGCCCACTTAAAAAAATCCCCACAGTTAATTCAACATTAAAACAAAATAAAAAAATGTTAAATAAATAAAGGTTTGCTCTGTGATGAAATATTAAATAAGCATACATTGTACAGAGCACTAACAATGAAAACAATCCTTTAGCCTGTTGATCAGAGAGAGGCAGTCATTATGTCCATTTAAAACCTGTAATCACAGAGCACAATGTTTCTGTGAAACTATGAAGTCCCATATGATCCTCATCATGTCCAGTGACTTCAGAGTGGATCCTCCCTGTCATCCGGCCAGTGTTTGATGTGTGGCAAGCAGCACAGAAGCGGGATAGCTGAGGACTTTAAAAGAAGAGCAGAAAACGGGAACATATGTAGTTGTAAATGTAAATATCAGTGATACTTGTCTTGTCAAAGGGAATAAAATAATGAAAATGTTAACTTACACACTCATTTAGAGAGGATCTTGACACTGCACAGAGGAGGCACAGTCAGTCTGACAATGATGGTGATCTCCAGGGATGTTTTCCTGCAGCAACATTCCTGCCAACTGGCCATATGATCCAGAGTAGTTGGTTTGTAATGAACAGAAAGGTGTATATGTTAGGTAGTGTGCACTCAGAGCTGGTCCTAAGAAACAAACACATCCTGTAATAAACTGAATACCTGTAGTAGTGCTGCTGCAAATATGAAGCCCTTCTATCATGAGTGGTTTCAAAGAAGGTGTTTTGGAGGCTCGGTCACAGAAACTGTGCAGTCTGTTCAGTCCTGAGTGTCTCAGCTCTGATGGGGATGGATCACAGAGGGAAACACCTGAGTACAGACATTACAATACACTCTAACACTCCTAAGGTCAAGTGAAAACACAATTTAAACACTTTACAAAGAATGAATACATGTTTTCATGGAAATTATGTCATTAACCCTTTTTGTTGTGAGTAAATCTCACCGACTGCTTGTGGGACAAGCTAGAAGGAGGACTTATCACAGAATGTCTCCTGTGCTCCAGATGTGAAGTCTCACGCTCTGATCGTACGGCGATGAAGATGGTGATGATGAAGCCTCTCTGATCTGTGGCATTACAGTTTCTAGCTGCTATGTGCTTCACACTGTTGGATCTTACATGTGAAGCTTGGAGAAGACACAGGAGGACTGTGTCTCTCTTAAAAAAGAAAAAGAAAAAAGGAAACCTAACACCCCCCCCCTCAGCTCCCACCGTAACCCCCCCCCCCCCACTCAACTCCCCAACCTCACACCATCCAATGTCTATACAAATGTAGGGTATCAGCTGGTAACAGAAAGCAAGTGTAACATATGCACTACATATGTAACACTGCTGAAACATTTCTGGCCAGAAATGTGCAGTTATCAACCCAGACCCACCCTGATGATTGCACTGGCCGAAACATGATAAAAGCTCATAAAAATGTATGTTTCATCGAAAGATTTGTCCAAAAATATAATCGTATACTTTTGAAAAAGTTTAAAGTTTATAACAAACCAAAATAATAACATTTTTGTAAATAGTATTTCAAAATAGAGGCACACATAAAGTGGCTTAACTGTCATTATTGCTGTAATTAGGTTTGTTTGTTTGTTTGTTTGTTTGTTTGTTTGTTTGTTTTTTTAAAAAGCAACCTTTAGTCATTATTGTTCTCTCAGAAACAATGAAGAAGCTGTTGAACATTTATGTGTTGTGTAGGCAATCCTCTGGTCCACCCTCCCTCCCTCCCAGCCACGGTGAGACTGGGGCAGCCTGGCAGGATGTTGAAGCCTGGCTGCAGAGAGGATATGCCTACACTGTTCGTTTCAAACTGCTATATTTGATTTTTCTGACATTTATAGGTTACTGTTAGTGAATTTTAGATTTTCTGTAATAAATAAAATTGTCATCTTTTACTGATATCATTACTTAATTCATGTAATTGTATTTTATGTAAACAATTCAACCATTATACTGCAATGCAGGGCGTCAACTTTTAAATATCGCTCTACTTTCTTAAGTCATTCAAAAATATAGAAATTACTTACTGTATTCAAAGATCTAGATCATGAATCATCACAGGACAATACACAGTATACTGGGTCATGGTAACTATGGTATGTCTTCATGACTCCAGAATGGAGACATCGATCTGACTGAGAAATGAAAATTAGGTCAAGCAGTGTGTTCTTCTCTGTGGTAGGGGCAGTGATGACCTGTGCGTATCCCCTAGACTCAAACAGCTCCAGGATTGGTTTGTTTGCACTGGATAAAACATTCTCATTAAAATCACCACAAACTATGATGGGATGACAGTCCATGATCTCCAATGAGTCTAATAGGCTTACCAGGTTTTTCAGGAATGGCCTCAGAGTGTAGTCTGGAGGTCTGTATACAACTGCAATCAGAGCACTGACTGGTGCTTCAACCTTTAAAGCCAGAAATTCAAGGTCAGTTACATTATGGATGTACTGTTTTTCATGCACTTGAATGTCACTTTTCACATAAACAGCAACTCCACCACCACTTCTGTTTGCCACCTGGGGAAAGTTTGTGTAGGACAGGTGTCTGTTGCGTTTGAACAAATTGTAATTTTCCAAGTGGAGACTCTCTGCGACAAAAGAGCCCCGCAGGTGTGTTTCTGTTAGGCACAAAACATCTGCTAGACACAATTCATGGTGACTTTTGATGTCATTAATGTGAGCTGGCAGTCCCTCTGTATTATGATGAACAATGGTGAAAACCTCTGACCTGCTCAGTGTTTGCCTCACGTGTAGAAGAGGCATCATGTCATCAAGGTTGGCTTGTCTCATGTTCTCAAGCGCTGCAGTGATTTCTGGGTTGGTGAATATTTTTTTCTCCTCCATATCAAGAAGATACAGTCCACTGAGAGACGTCACTCTACTGACAGCTACGTAGGCCATGCCGGGCTCAAAAATGCTCTTAAGAGAGACAACAGCTGATGTAGTTGTCATACCCTGTACCTTATGTATTGTACATGCAAAGGCCAGCTTCACTGGGAACTGTCTTCGTACCACTCCTTTCTGCTTCAGATTCTCCTCTGCTCTCTCAATGTACACCATGTCGTCTGCTGGTGTGCGGTTATTCTTTCCAGATGTCTCATTATCCATTTTAAGTCCAAGCTTGATGATGTGTTGGTCGTTTTCAGAGTGAACTACTCTAAGTAGTTTTCCAAAAGCTCCATTAACCAAACCATTTTGTATGTCAATGTTTCTGGTGAGCATGACACGAGCTCCTTCTGCAACTTTCAGTGTGTCTGGTAACTCGTTTTTACCTCCTTTCAATGGTCTGTCTTGAAGTGCCATTCTGCCAGTTCTAGGATCTTTTCTATAATCATCTGCATGGATGTCAATGATATGAGTGTGGAGCAGAGCCAGTGTTGCAGAGTTGTGTGCATCCACTTCTTTATTAGTTGCAAAAATGTGCAACGCATCAGTTGGACAAAGGGCTGGTTCAGTTATGGCCTGTGACAACAAATTTCTATCTGCTTCGCAAAGCTCATCCAACTTTCCTTTCACACGAATTCTGTTCAGCATCTCTGCAAAGACAACATCATCTTTCTGACGCATAATCTCAGTCAGAGTGATCATCTGAAAATGCTCCCGCCACAGGTCGATCTCGGACGGGTCGTGCACACAGAGAGGTTTAGACTGTCGCACTGGGGGTAGCTGATAGAAGTCTCCGACAGCAATGACTGACATGCCTCCAAAGGGTCTCCGAGTCCCTTTGATCTGTTTGAGTCTTGCATCTACATATGCAAAGAGATGTCTTGACACCATAGACACTTCGTCAATGACGATTATTTCAGCATTCAAAAGTTCTGATCTGACTTCATCCAGCTGATTGCCAAGTCCCTGAATGGGAGGTTTTAAGCTTCTCGGCAGCTTGAGAAGAGAATGCAGTGTTGTTCCAGAAATGTTAAAAGCTGCAGTCCCAGTGAAAGCAGTTAACAGGACAGTGGGTTTTGATATGTCAACGTCGTCTGCATATCTGGGCACTTTGCTCAGTATCTTAGATGCTTCTGAGTAGATGCATTTGATAAGATGTGATTTTCCTGTTCCAGCACCACCATTAATATAAAAGAAAAACTGCTCTGGATTTAGAGCACAGACTCTTTTAATGCACCAGTCTCTAACTGCATAAAATATGCAGGCTTGCTTCTTGTTCAGATTCTGAAACATCTGACGTAACAATGTGGGATCAATAGCAGGGGGTTCCCTGATGGCTCTGACTTCTGTTGAAGCATCAGCCTGACGGCTGTAGTCGGGCACATCTTCCTGTTCATTTTCATTGTCTCGCTCTCTTTCTTGTTCGACAAGTGGCAACCTTACGAGATCTGATTCAGGTGCCAGATTACACCATTCGTCAGTCACACCTCTGTTCTGCTCATATTCCTCAACAGCGCTCTCGATCTCCTCACTGTTTTTCTCATATTTTTCTCTGTTTCTTTTGACAATGTGTTGCACGTACTCAAGATGGTCAGTACCTGGTAGCTGTACACAGCCAGCACCATAGAAAGCCTGATAGGTTGGCAACGATGGTGTTTTCAGTTCGTGGTCTGAACGATGAGGAAGGTACAGTTTAAGCAGTCTTCCGTAATATTGCTCTGGATGTTTTTCTTGTGAGCAGCCGTGAAATCTGATGATAGCAGGCTTATCGTTTTTGCGCCTTTGCACAAACCCCATCTCATTGAGAAGGGGCAAAACATCTTTACCTTTTTTCTGTTGGCCATAGACAATCCTGCAAGTAGCAGCAAAGTCTGCCATGCACATCTCCTCATACTCTGGTGTTTCAGGTCTGGCTTTGTATTTGTCATTCAAAGATGTCATCCAAACATTGGAAGACTCAGGTGTTGTGTTGTCCAGAACTGACAGGGGACGACTCATTTTCACAGGATTATCATCAGTTGGAATGAATATTACAGCACGTGAGCATTGCTTCATGTGAAGACCACATGCACGAGCAACACACTCCTGTGCACTGATCTCTCGCTTCTTTGAATATGCCTGCATGACGGCTCTCATTTCATCGCACTCATTTACACTGTCTTTATGGGAGTTCTCAATGACAGTTTTCAGGTACTCAGATAGCCCGCTCTCTTTTTTTGATATATATTTCATTAAATAATTTGCAGCACCAAAAGCATCTAAAACAAAGCTTATGTCGATATTACTGTTCCAGGCTTCAAGCAGATGTGGATTATAGCCGTTTATCCAAGAGTCTTTTGGATCACGCTTTAGTATGATCGTACTCCTCATGTTCATTTTATTCAGGTATCTCTGATATTCTGCATGTGTCAACTTGCATCTTTCCAAGAGCTGCTCTAAACTCATGGAAGCAGTTTCAGGTTCATTCAGCAGCTGGTTCAGTGGTCTGAGCTTGTTCTTTGCCGTTTCTACTTCCAGTGCATCATCCTCACTGGGTCTTGTGATCATTGTCTCATTGCAGGGTGGTTTGGGAAAACCAAAACGGCACCCGGAGCTTAAACTCCTAAAGCACGTCTTTGTGTGGTTCTTACTGTGTTTTTGCACTTCTGTTACTTTTTTGTACAGTTCAGGTTGTTTATGTGGATCAGGCAGCTGAGCTGTGATGTATTTGTTTATAAAATCAAGAACAGTTTGCTCATCATCCTCCTCAAACACAGGAGCACCTTCTACCCACAGGAGGCAGTGTATGTGTGGGCTTCCTCTGTGCTGAAACTCAACTCTGTAAAAGTAGTCAATGACTTTGCCAAGTGGCTCTGCGGGAGATAAGAGTAAATCTCTGAATAATGCTTCAACTCTCTTGTCAAACATGCGCATTGTTGTGACAGGATTGCTTCTCAGGATGTCACACTTTGCTGACCAGTCGAGTCCTTCAAAATTCACTTGTTCACCTTGCTGCCTTGTTATTGCCTCGATCACTTCAGGCCAGCGCATTTCAGCAGCTGAAAATGTGCAAAAGAACGTGGGAGTTCCCAACTGTCTGATCATGGCAAAAAGATCTCTTGTTGTTTTCTCCCAATAGGCTGGGGTTCCTCTCAGAGGCTGCATGAATCTCACTGCATCTTTATTTCGCACCAGTTTCTCCACCTCATGTTTATCTTGTAACATGCCTGAGGTTATTTTTCTACCATCTCTGGTCAGAGGCTTTGCCTTCCTTAACTGTACTGTCATGCTGGATGTAGCCAAGTGTATTTCAGTCACAAACTGTGCAAAGAACAAATAGTTTGTGTCTTTGGCAAAACGATCATCAATGCAGAAAAGTCTTGATTTGAAATACCCACTGGGGGATACTTTGATCAGCCTTCTTTCATCAAGTGTGTTTTGGCCTGTAGGAAACTGCACAGGGAAGGCCATGGCCTCCAGTTTAGGTGTTTTGAAAAAACTTATTGGATTGTTTCTCTCTGCAGGAGCAACAGAGTAGATTCCTTCACTGAAACATAATATCTCCTCAGCCACATCAGGGGGCTGCAAACAGGACTCGAGTGCAAAACCACCATTAGTCAGTCCATCTGCTTGCTCTGAATCATCTCTCATCTGTTCATGCGATTGTTCACCATCACAGGGTAACATGTCAATATCCTGTTCATTTTTATTTTGTGTTTCACTCAGTGCATTTTTCTCACAGCTGTCAATTTCCATTAAATCAGCCTCATCATAATCGTCCTCATTCATGTTTTCATCATCCTCCTCCTCATCATCTTCATCAGGAAGTGTTGGGTCACACAGCTCAGGATCATCTCTGATGCTCACATCCTTATACTGTGGATGAATCTGCTTGAGTTTATGCAGTGCTTGCACAAGTTTAGACCAGCTTACAGTCTGAAACAGCTGATGACCTTTGTAAGACAAGCGTCTCTTCAATTTTATTCTCATCACCTGAGAATTAATTCTCAATCGAGGCAGTGCTTCAACAGTTTCCTGTACCTCTGATGGGACACAGACCACATTTCCTCTAATTGCTCTTTGTCTGCCTTTGGGAAGAGGAATAATCTTGGCAAATGGTATGCACTTGGCTATGAGATGTCTCTCCAGTATGTTGAGATCAGACAATTCAGCTGGAATATCAGCAAGATTCAGTTTATTGGCAACAGCAAGTGCTGGCATGGATCCATTTTTAAGATGATCGTGGCAGGTGTGACAAATCCACTCTCTCTTTCTCTCATCGGGCACATTGCACTGCTCATTTCTGCAGTTTTCATCACAAACATGAACATACTTTCCTGTCAAACATGTTGCAACCACATGTGGGTTTTTGACATAATTTGACCTTCTGCAGGGTCGTACTTGGTTTGGAAATGAAGCCTTGAAGCATACAGTACATGGGTATGATGGTCCAGCTTTGATTTGTGATTTGAACACAGATATGGCCTCGTTGATCACACTGTTGTCACTCTCTTGGGTTTGTCTGTTCACCCATCTGTATTTCCTTTTTATTTTCATTGCACATCTCATGTTGTGCATAATCCTGAATGCAAGATTACTTTGATACCTGTCTCGCATTAGTTTTTTCATTAGTTGTCTGTGTCTTACTCTGAATGCGTTATCACGTGCATAACGCTGAGTCACTCGAGATCTCTGTCTCTCTCTGAATTCAGGGTTTTCTTGATACCTTTTAGTTATATAGTTTTTTTGTTTTTGTCTAAATTCAGCATTGTCACAGTAGCGTCTTTTAATATATTGTTGTTGTTTCTTTCTGAATTCATCGTTCTCACAGTAGCGTCTTTTAATATATTGTTGTTGTTTCTTTCTGAATTCATCGTTCTCACAGTAGCGTCTTTTAATATATTGTTGTTGTTTCTTTCTGAATTCATCGTTCTCACAGTAGCGTCTTTTAATATATTGTTGTTGTTTCTTTCTGAATTCATCGTTCTCACAGTAGCGTCTTTTAATATATTGTTGTTGTTTCTTTCTGAATTCATCGTTCTCACAGTAGCGTCTTTTAATATATTGTTGTTGTTTCTTTCTAACTGTAGCATTCTCAGAAAAACGTTTTTTAACATATTGTTTTTGTTTCTTTCTGAATTCATCATTTTCACAGTAACGTCTTCTAATATATCTCTGTTGTTTCTGTCTCAATTCATCATTCTCACAATAACGTCTTTTCATATACTGTTGTTTTTTCTGTCTGACTTCAGGATTGTTTTTATATGCCTCGCTTGTGCAAGACTTTTTCTTTTCTTTGTACTCTTTGTTTGAAGCATACTTTTGTCGTTCTTTCCTTTTTTGGTTTTCTTTTCTCTGATTTCTGGGTTTCACTGATGCCATTAATCTTCTTTTCATTTTGTGCCTTTGTTGTTTATTAACTTTTTTCAGTTTTTGTAAAACTATATCAGAAAGATCACAGGAAGCAACATTTGTTATTGCAGCATTTGACTGACATAAAAAAGCATCCCTTGATGGAAGGAAACTTAATTCACTGCATAGTTCTTCAGTTGGTATATTAGGAGGTTCATTCTGATCTTCATATGATGTGAACTGAGTCACGTGAACTTCTTTTTGTTTCACCGGTGGCGTACAAATGGACATTTGACAAAAGATGTTCTCAGTCAGATCAGTCGTTGTGTTTCTCCTTGGAGAAGAGGAGTTTGCTTCATCAACAGTTGTATCAGAGTGAGTAGGTGCCACAGCAGTGGCAGCTGTTGGTCTGCAGACTGTGTCTGTGATAGTATCACTCAGGTTGACTGTGTTCATACTGTAGAACTGCACAGGCTTCAGTTCATAGTTACAAGAGGGTGATATCTCCATCATTTCATAAGAATCTTGGATCCTCTTAATCATGTCACTGAGGAGTGTGAATTTCAGCATCACTGCTGTACCACGATTACGTGACTGTAGTAATAGAGGAAGACCACTGGGTGTTCTGGAGTGTGGATCAAAGAAACCATATTTGCCTGATGTGGATCTGAACACTGCGATACACAATCCACTCATAATCAATAAGGCATACTGCACATCTGACAACAGGCAGCTCAGTCCTGCTTCTAAGCTGAGAAAGGTATCTACTGCCTCCTCTGGAGGTTCTTCAAATGTCCCATACCGGGAAGGCTGTGTCATGTCGACATCATACATAGACCAGCGAGCATCAACTTTGTCTGGCAGCTCATCGGTTGCCAAATGAATATTTTTAGGAAATCTTTTCTTGGCCTCTTTGTACATCACATCACCTTTATCCAAGACCAGATTAAGGTCAGCTGTAGTCATGTTTTCATTCTCATGAAGGAATGCAAGAAATGTGAGTGAGTTGCATGTGCACTGCTTGTTTCTGGAGTCTCCATATTTAGGATGTGCCTGGCTGTGAGATGCACAGACAAGTGTAATAGAGGGCTGGTTTTCAAGGTTCACTCTTTCTGCATGAGATGGTCCTGCCACATCACTGTGACAGCCTCTTTTCAAAAAGTCAGCATAACCCACCTGTGGGGCACTTGACACCTCATGTTGTTCATTAACTTTATGCTGCAGTCCACTCTTTACAGCATCAGCATAAGATACCTGTTGTACATGTGCAGGAACATGTTGACCTGCCTGTTTGACACTGTCAGAATTGGTCTTTGTAGACACACTGTCTTGACCGCACCCAATGGCTCCATACACACGGACACAGACATGCACCTCACTTTTGCTGCTTAAAATGAACAGAAAAGTCAGGCCGAAACAAATCGTTCCCAAATGAAAAGTAAAAGTCGTATTGACAAAATTCTTTCACCGTGAGCGACAGCAATGTCTAGTCTACGAAATTCTCAGTTTTCATGTCTGTGGAGTTTATTATATGGACGTGGTGACAGTGGAAAGACACCATGCTCTTCTGATTTTCAAACGAACCTTCTGAGCCATTTTAACATTAGAGTCTATGGAAGAGTTGGAGGGAGGAGGCTGTGCATTGGTGACATTTATGAAAGAACCATAACACCTAGTACAATAGTAAACACATTGGATGAAAGAGGACAGCCATGGCTACGTTTTGAGGGTAAAATCATACCTGTAGAGCAAACGCTGCGGACACAGCAGCAGTTTTAAAAAAGATTTTAAGATTTTTTTTTTTGCTCCTCTCACTCTAGCAGTTGAGCTGCCTCACTCTAGCCCCAACATTCCGTCCCATACACACCCATTATAAACTCTGAAACGGGTGAAAAAACATCATGAAACTTAAACTGGAACTGAAGAAAAAGTATAATAGATATTGAAAAGATAAATACAAGTTGAATAGTTGAATGTCTTGTCTTCGTTTTAAAGTTTGAATGGTGGCTGTATGTGAACGTATGTTGAAGTAGTAAGAGTTTAAAAATGAGTAAGTTGAATGAGAATTTGAAGGGTCTCCCCATTGAAATACATGGGAAATTTTTGTTGAATAAAGTTGAATAAAATTAAAAATATAAATGTTAAAAATGAGAAAAATACAAGCAATCATGTCCAAAATAATAGGAATCTAATGGTGTTTGAATGGTTTTTCTAAGTTGAACGGTTTTGAAGGAGTAGGCTTTCAAAAAACGTACGGAATAGATAAAATATAATAATAAAGATTAGAAGAACAATACTGTGAATGCTTTTCAAGCATTCACACTAATAATAAAGATTAGAAGAACAATACTGTGAATGCTTTTCAAGCATTCACACTAACTAGAAAGTGCATTTTCTGAAGAAACTGCAGTGTGAATGCTTGAATCTGAATGTATGCACTGAAATGAATTAATTGCTGAATTTAAGTTAAAAATCTTGAATGAGATAAAAAAAAAAAGTCCGAATTTATCCTGAAAACAAAAGTGCTGAACTGCTAAAAGCTGAAGGTTAGACAGAAGAAGAAGTTGGAAAAAAGCTGAAAATGTTTTAATTGTAAATTAGAAAACCCTAAGAAATGAGAAAAGAACATTTAGAGTCAGAAAACATCTGAAAGAATATTAAAAGTTCATATTCTTTGAATCACTGAATGACTCAAATGTGATCCCTCCACTTGGACCCACACAGTTTAAAAAGTTTAAATGCCTGAGATTTGAAAGATAAGATATTGGAAAGAGAACAATAATGGCGACAATTTGAGGGTAAAATGATGGCTGTAACACTGTGGACACAGCAGCAGTTGAAAGAGAAGTGCTTAAGATGAATCTTGGTACAGTGGCAGGCAGAGCTCGTTAAGCAGGCAGGTGTGAGCCTGGTTGCTATAGTGACCGCACCCAATGGCTCCATACACACGTACACAGACATGCGCCTCACTTTTGCTGCTTAAAATGAACAGAAAAGTCAGGCCGAAACAAATCGTTCCCAAATGAAAAGTAAAAGTCGTATTGACAAAATTCTTTCACCGTGAGTGACAGCAATGTCTAGTCTACTGAATCCTCAGTTTTCATGACTGTGGAGTTTATTATATGGACGTCGTGACAGTGGAAAGACACCATGCTCTTCTGATTTTCAAACGAACCTTCTGAGCCATTTTAACATTAGAGTCTATGGAAGAGTTGGAGGGAGGAGGCTGTGCATTGGTGACATTTACGAAAGAACCATAACACCTAGGACAATAGTAAACACATTGGATGAAAGAGGACAGCGATGGCTACGTTTTGAGGGTAAAATCATACCTGTAGAGCAAACGCTGCGGACACAGCAGCAGTTTTAAAAAAGATTTTAAGATTAATTTTTTTGCTCCTCTCACTCTAGCAGTTGAGCTGTCTCACTCTAGCCCCAACATTCCGTCCCATACACACCCATTATAAACTCTGAAACGGGTGAAAAAACATCATGAAACTTAAACTGGAACTGAAGAAAAAGTATAATAGATATTGAAAAGATAAATACAAGTTGAATAGTTGAATGTCTTGTCTTCGTTTTAAAGTTTGAATGGTGGCTCTATGTCAATGTATGTGGAAGTAGTAAGAGTTTAAAAATGAGTAAGTTGAATGAGGATTTGAAGGGTCTCCCCATTGAAATACATTATAAATTTTTGTTGAATAAAGTTGAATAAAATTAAAAATATAAATGTTAAAAATGAGAAAAATAGAAGCAATGTTGTCCAAAAGAATAGGAATCTAACGATGTTTGAATGGTTTTTCTAAGTTGAACTGTTTTGAAGGAGTAGGCTTTCAAAAAACGTACGGAAAAATAAAATATAACTAGAAAGTGCATTTTCTGAAGAAACTGCAGTGTGAATGCTTGAATCTGAATGTATGCACTGAAATGAATTAATTGCTGAATTTTGAGTTAAAAATATTGAATGAGATAAAAAAAAAAACCCGAATTTAACCTGAAAACAAAAGTGCTGAACTGCTAAAAGCTGAAGGTTACACAGAAGAAGTTGGAAAAAAGCTGAAAATGTTTTAATTGTAAATTAGAAAAACCTAAGAAATGAGAAAAGAACATTTAGAGTCAGAAAACATCTGAATGAATATTAAAAGTTCATATTCTTTGAATCACTGAATGACTCAAATGTGATCCCTCCACTTGGATCCACACAGTTTAAAAAATTTAAAAGTGTGAGCTTTAAAAGACACGGTGTTGGAAAGAGAACAACGATGGTGACGTTTTGAGGGTAAAATGATGGCTTTAACACTGTGGACACAGCAGCAGTTGAAAGAGAAGTGTTTAAGATGAATCTTGGCAGAGTGAGAGAGAGAGCTCGTTAAGCAGGCAGGTGTGAGCCTGGTTGCTATAGTGACTGCACCCAATGGCTCCATACACACGACACAGACATGCACCTCACTTTTGCTGCTTAAAATGAACAGAAAAGTCAGGCCGAAACAAATCGTTCCCATATGAAAAGTACAAGTCGTATTGACGAAATTCTTTCACCGTGAGCGACAGCCATGTCTAGTCTACCTAATTCTCAGTTTTCATGCCTGTGGAGCTTATTATATGGACGTGGTGACAGTGTAAAGACACCATGCTCTTCTGATTTTCAAACCAACCTTCTGAGCCATTTTAACATTAGAGTCTATGGAAGAGTTGGAGGGAGGAGGCTGTGCATTGGTGACATTTATGAAAGAACCATAACACCTAGGACAATAGTAAACACATTGGATGAAAGAGGACAGCGATGGCTACGTTTTGAGGGTAAAATCATACCTGTAGAGCAAACGCTGCGGACACAGCAGCAGTTTTAAAAAAGATTTTAAGATTAATTTTTTTGCTCCTCTCACTCTAGCAGTTGAGCTGTCTCACTCTAGCCCCAACATTCCGTCCCATACACACCCATTATAAATTTTGAAACGGGTGAAAAAACATCATGAAACTTAAACTGGAACTGAAGAAAAAGTATAATAGATATTGAAAAGATAAATACAAGTTGAATAGTTGAATGTCTTGTCTTCGTTTTAAAGTTTGAATGGTGGCTCTATGTCAATGTATGTGGAAGTAGTAAGAGTTTAAAAATGAGTAAGTTGAATGAGAATTTGAAGGGTCTCCCCATTGAAATACATGGGAAATTTTTGTTGAATAAAGTTGAATAAAATTAAAAATATAAATGTTAAAAATGAGAAAAATAGAAGCAATGTTGTCCAAAATAATAGGAATCTAACGATGTTTGAATGGTTTTTCTAAGTTGAACGGTTTTGAAGGAGTAGGCTTTCAAAAAACGTACGGAAAAATAATAAAATATAACTAGAAAGTGCATTTTCTGAAGAAACTGCAGTGTGAATGCTTGAATCTGAATGTATGCACTGAAATGAAATAATTACTGAATTTAAGTTAAAAATTTTGAATGAGATTTAAAAAAAAAAACCCCGAATTTAACCTGAAAACAAAAGTGCTGAACTGCTAAAAGCTGAAGGTTACACAGAAGAAGAAGTTGGAAAAAAGCTGAAAATGTTTTAATTGTAAATTAGAAAAACCTAAGAAATGAGAAAAGAACATTTAGAGTCAGAAAACATCTGAAAGAATATTAAAAGGTCATATTCTTTGAATCACTGAATGACTAAAATGTGATCCCTCCACTTGGATCCACACAGTTTAAAAAGTTTAAATGTCTGAGCTTTGAAAGACAAGATGTTGGAAAGAGAACAACGATGGCGACGTTTTGAGGGTAAAATGATGGCTTTAACACTGTGGACACAGCAGCAGTTGAAAGAGAAGTGTTTAAGATGAATCTTGGCAGAGTGGCAGGCAGAGCTCGTTAAGCAGGCAGGTGTGAGCCTGGTTGCTATAGTGACCGCACCCAATGGCTCCATACACACGCACGACACAGACATGCGCCTCACTTTTGCTGCTTAAAATGAACAGAAAAGTCAGGCCGAAACAAATCGTTCCCAAATGAAAAGTACATGTCGTACTGACAAAATTCTTTCACCGTGAGCGACAGCCATGTCTAGTCTACCAAATTCTCAGTTTTCATGCCTGTGGAGTTTATTATATGGACGTGGTGACAGTGTAAAGACACCATGCTCTTCTGATTTTCAAACGAACCTTCTGAGCCATTTTAACATTAGAGTCTATGGAAGAGTTGGAGGGAGGAGGCTGTGCATTGGTGACATTTATGAAAGAACCATAACACCTAGTACAATAGTAAACACATTGGATGAAAGAGGACAGCGATGGCTACGTTTTGAGGGTAAATTCATACCTGTAGAGCAAACGCTGCGGACACAGCAGCAGTTTTAAAAAAGATTTTATGATTAATTTTTTTGCTCCTCTCACTCTAGCAGTTGAGCTGTCTCACTCTAGCCCCAACATTCCGTCCCATACACACCCATTATAAACTCTGAAACGGGTGAAAAAACATCATGAAACTTAAACTGGAACTGAAGAAAAAGTATAATAGATATTGAAAAGATAAATACAAGTTCAATAGTTGAATGTCTTGTCTTCGTTTTAAAGTTTGAATGGTGGCTCTATGTCAACGTATGTGGAAGTAGTAAGAGTTTAAAAATGAGTAAGTTGAATGAGGATTTGAAGGGTCTCCCCATTGAAATACATTATAAATTTTTGTTGAATAAAGTTGAATAAAATTAAAAATATAAATGTTAAAAATGAGAAAAATAGAAGCAGTCATGTCCAAAAGAATAGGAATCTAACGGTGTTTGAATGGTTTTTCTAAGTTGAACGGTTTTGAAGGAGTAGGACTTCAAAAAACGTACGGAATAAGAAAATATAATAACTAGAAAGTGCATTTTCTGAAGAAACTGCAGTGTGAATGCTTGAATCTGAATGTATGCACTGAAATGAATTAATTGCTGAATTTTGAGTTAAAAATATTGAATGAGATTAAAAAAAAAAAAAAAAAAAAAAACGAATTTAACCTGAAAACAAAGGTGCTGAACTGCTAAAAGCTGAAGGTTACACAGAAAACTGAAAATGTTTTAAATGTAAATTAGAAAACCCTAAGAAATGAGAAAAGAACATTTAGAGTCAGAAAACATCTGAATGAATATTAAAAGGTCATATTCTTTGAATCACTGAATGACTCAAATGTGATCCCTCCACTTTGATCCACACAGTTTAAAAAGTTTAAATGCCTGAGCTTTGAAAGATACGGTGTTGGAAAGAGAACAATAATGGCGACAATTTGAGGGTAAAATGATGGCTGTGACACTGTGGACACAGCAGCAGTTGAAAGAGAAGTGCTTAAGATGAATCTTGGTACAGTGGCAGGCAGAGCTCGTTAAGCAGGCAGGTGTGAGCCTGGTTGCTATAGTGACCGCACCCAATGGCTCCATACACACGTACACAGACATGCGCCTCACTTTTGCTGCTTAAAATGAACAGAAAAGTCAGGCCGAAACAAATCGTTCCCAAATGAAAAGTAAAAGTCGTATTGACAAAATTCTTTCACCGTGAGCGACAGCAATGTCTAGTCTACCTAATTCTCAGTTTTCATGCCTGTGGAGCTTATTATATGGACGTGGTGACAGTGGAAAGACACCATGCTCTTCTGATTTTCAAACGAACCTTCTGAGCCATTTTAACATTAGAGTCTATGGAAGAGTTGGAGGGAGGAGGCTGTGCATTGGTGACATTTATGAAAGAACCATAACACCTAGGACAATAGTAAACACATTGGATGAAAGAGGACAGCCATGGCTACGTTTTGAGGGTAAAATGGCGGCTGTAGAGCAAACGCTGTGGACACAGCAGCAGTTTTAAAAAAGATTTTAAGATTAATTTTTTTGCTCCTCTCACTCTAGCAGTTGAGCTCTCTCACTCTAGCCCCAACATTCCGTCCCATACACACCCATTATAAATTTTGAAACGGGTGAAAAAACATCATGAAACTTAAACTGGAACTGAAGAAAAAGTATAATAGATATTGAAAAGATAAATACAAGTTGAATAGTTGAATGTCTTGTCTTCGTTTTAAAGTTTGAATGGTGGCTCTATGTCAATGTATGTGGAAGTAGTAAGAGTTTAAAAATGAGTAAGTTGAATGAGAATTTGAAGGGTCTCCCCATTGAAATACATGGGAAATTTTTGTTGAATAAAGTTGAATAAAATTAAAAATATAAATGTTAAAAATGAGAAAAATAGAAGCAGTCATGTCCAAAATAATAGGAATCTAACGATGTTTGAATGGTTTTTCTAAGTTGAACGGTTTTGAAGGAGTAGGCTTTCAAAAAACGTACGGAAGAATAAAATAGAATAAAGATTAGAAGAACAATACTGTGAATGCTTTTCAAGCATTCACACTAATAAAGATTAGAAGAACAATACTGTGAATGCTTTTCAAGCATTCACACTAACTAGAAAGTGCATTTTCTGAAGAAACTGCAGTGTGAATGCTTGAATCTGAATGTATGCACTGAAATGAATTAATTGCTGAATTTTGAGTTAAAAATATTGAATGAGATTAAAAAAAAACAAAAAAACCCCCGAATTTAACCTGAAAACAAAGGTGCTGAACTGCTAAAAGCTGAAGGTTACACAGAAGAAGAAGTTGGAAAAAAACTGAAAATGTTTTAAATGTAAATTAGAAAACCCTAAGAAATGAGAAAAGAACATTTAGAGTCAGAAAACATCTGAATGAATATTAAAAGGTCATATTCTTTGAATCACTGAATGAGTCAAATGTGATCCCTCCACTTGGACCCACACAGTTTAAAAAGTTTACATCTCTGAGCTTTGAAAGACAAGATGTTGGAAAAAGAACAACGATGGCGACGTTTTGAGGGTAAAATGATGGCTTTAACACTGTGGAGACAGCAGCAGTTGAAAGAGAAGTGTTTAAGATGAATCTTGGCAGAGAGAGAGAGAGAGCTCGTTAAGCAGGCAGGTGTGAGCCTGGTTGCTATAGTGACCGCACCCAATGGCTCCATACACACGTACACAGACATGCGCCTCACTTTTGCTGCTTAAAATGAACAGAAAAGTCAGGCCGAAACAAATCGTTCCCAAATGAAAAGTAAAAGTCGTATTGACAAAATTCTTTCACCGTGAGCGACAGCAATGTCTAGTCTACCAAATTCTCAGTTTTCATGTCTGTGGAGTTTATTATATGGACGTGGTGACAGTGGAAAGACACCATGCTCTTCTGATTTTCAAACGAACCTTCTGAGCCATTTTAACATTAGAGTCTATGGAAGAGTTGGAGGGAGGAGGCTGTGCATTGGTGACATTTATGAAAGAACCATAACACCTAGTACAATAGTAAACACATTGGATGAAAGAGGACAGCGATGGCTACGTTTTGAGGGTAAAATCATACCTGTAGAGCAAACGCTGCGGACACAGCAGCAGTTTTAAAAAAGATTTTAAGATTAATTTTTTTGCTCCTCTCACTCTAGCAGTTGAGCTGTCTCACTCTAGCCCCAACATTCCGTCCCATACACACCCATTATAAATTTTGAAACGGGTGAAAAAACATCATGAAACTTAAACTGGAACTGAAGAAAAAGTATAATAGATATTGAAAAGATAAATACAAGTTGAATAGTTGAATGTCTTGTCTTCGTTTTAAAGTTTGAATGGTGGCTCTATGTCAACGTATGTTGAAGTAGTAAGAGTTTAAAAATGAGTGAGTTGGAGGAGAATTTGAAGGGTCTCCCCATTGAAATACATGGGAAATTTTTGTTGAAAAAAGTTGAATAAAATTAAAAATATAAATGTTAAAAATGAGAAAAATAGAAGCACACCATTCCAAAAGAAGAGGAATCTAATGGTGTTTGAATGGTTTTTCTAAGTTGAACGGTTTTGAAGGAGATAGTCGGCGAAAAACGTACGGAATAGAAAATAACTAGAAAGTGCATTTTCTGAAGAAACTGCAGTGTGAATGCTTGAATCTGAATGTATGGACTGAAATGAATTAATTGCTGAATTTTGAGTTAAAAATTTTGAATGAGATAAAAAAAAAAACAACAACCTGAATTTAACCTGAAAACAAAGGTGCTGAACTGCTAAAAGCTGAAGGTTACACAGAAGAAGAAGTTGGAAAAAAACTGAAAATGTTTTAAATGTAAATTAGAAAACCCTAAGAAATGAGAAAAGAACATTTAGAGTCAGAAAACATCTGAATGAATATTAAAAGGTCATATTCTTTGAATCACTGAATGACTCAAATGTGATCCCTCCACTTGGACCCACACAGTTTAAAAAGTTTACATCTCTGAGCTTTGAAAGACAAGATGTTGGAAAAAGAACAACGATGGCGACGTTTTGAGGGTAAAATGATGGCTGTAACACTGTGGAGACAGCAGCAGTTGAAAGAGAAGTGTTTAAGATGAATCTTGGCAGAGTGAGAGAGAGAGCTCGTTAAGCAGGCAGGTGTGAGCCTGGTTGCTATAGTGACTGCACCCAATGGCTCCATACACACGACACAGACATGCACCTCACTTTTGCTGCTTAAAATGAACAGAAAAGTCAGGCCCAAACAAATTCTTCCCAAATGAAAAGTACATGTCGTATTGACAAAATTCTTTCACCGTGAGCGACAGCAATGTCTAGTCTACCAAATTCTCAGTTTTCATGCCTGTGGAGTTTATTATATGGACGTGGTGACAGTGTAAAGACACCATGCTCTTCTGATTTTCAAACGAACCTTCTGAGCCATTTTAACATTAGAGTCTATGGAAGAGTTGGAGGGAGGAGGCTGCGCATTGGTGACATTTATGAAAGAACCATAACACCTAGAACAATAGTAAACACATTGGATGAAAGAGGACAGCCATGGCTACGTTTTGAGGGTAAAATCATACCTGTAGAGCAAACGCTGCGGACACAGCAGCAGTTTTAAAAAAAGATTTTAAGATTAATTTTTTTGCTCCTCTCACTCTAGCAGTTGAGCTGTCTCACTCTAGCCCCAACATTCCGTCCCATACACACCCATTATAAACTCTGAAACGGCTGAAAAAACATCATGAAACTTAAACTGGAACTGAAGAAAAAGTATAATAGATATTGAAAAGATAAATACAAGTTGAATAGTTGAATGTCTTGTCTTCGTTTTAAAGTTTGAATGGTGGCTCTATGTCAATGTATGTGGAAGTAGATACAGTTTAAAGAGGAGGAATTTGAATGAGAATTTGAAGGGTCTCTCCATTGAAATACATTATAAATTTTTGTTAAATAAAGTTGAATAAAATAAAAAATATAAATGTTAAAAATGAGAAAAATAGAAGCAGTGTTGTCCAAAAGAATAGGAATCTAACGGTGTTTGAATGGTTTTTCTAAGTTGAACGGTTTTGAAGGAGATAGATTACAAAAAACGTACGGAATACAGAATAATAATAAATAAAAAAATAGAATAAAGATTAGAAGAACAATACTGTGAATGCTTTTCAAGCATTCACACTAATAATAAAGATTAGAAGAACAATACTGTGAATGCTTTTCAAGCATTCACACTAATAAAGATTCGAAGAACAATACTGTGAATGCTTTTCAAGCATTCACACTAATAATAAAGATTAGAAGAACAATACTGTGAATGCTTTTCAAGCATTCACACTAATAAAGAGAGTTCAGAGGTGCATAAGAAAATAATCCTGAACAAAACTGCAGTTGGGGATTTGACTTAAACAGTTCTGCGTGCTGAGGAGCAGGTGAGAGCAGGTGTTAGAAATAAACACCTGTCCATCACTCATAGTTAGAATCACCATCAACCACCATCATTCTACCACTCAGAATAAAATAACACCTGAGACTTGTGCTTCTCTCTGCACCAAATGCCACTGTTTGACTTCTTTTCGTGCAGAAGCATAATGGAAAAAGGCTGAAACCCTAAATTCCCAAAACACTTAATGCAATGCAGAGCACCAAAACAATGAGCAATGCACACAGGCACACACACATGCAAAAAATCCATGCCCACAAAGACCACAAAACACTGACAACTGCAAGACTTTTTTTTAAATCTAATATTCTGACAGTACACAGTTGCAGTAATATGAATATTGACCTTAACAAGACAGAAAAACCCCACTGCACAGCAGACACTGACAGCTTTTTAATTTAACTAATCACATGTTAACTTTCTGCAGCTGTCTGACACATCCGCTGCCCTCTAGAAAGTATTCCCAGCACACATTCAAATACTGAAATGTCAAAAAGGGGTTGGCTATTGATGTCACATGTGACATCAATAGCCCAACTGGCCTGTCAGATGCAATAGAGTCATGATCTACCAGATGTCCAACAGATGACTCATGCTATATTAAGTGTACTAAATAGTAAATAGTCTGGTACTTGTGTAGCACTTTTCAACTCTATTTGAGCCCTCAAAGGATTTTTGTACAACATCTGAGCACTTTTAATCTAAAATTCACACATCAGTCGCATCAGGGGCAACTAAGGTTTCAGTCTCCTGCCCAGACAAGAGGAGACTTGAGCACCCATTATATGTCCTGACTGAGCCAAAGTTGCTCCTCAACTCCAGTCACAAGGGCTGGCATTTGCACTCAACAGATTAGCTTAAAAAGTTGCAGACAGAACAGAAGAAGGCTTTTTCTTTATACTGCCTTGAACCTTATGGACGTTTTTGTGTAATTTTGTACATGCAAGTAAGACATTTGAAGTTTTGGAAGCAAGCAAAAGATTAAATGGGCGAAGATTGTTTTATTAAATTTAAGCTTTTCATTAATGCATTTGTACAGTTAAATTCATGTTTTGCAAACAAACAATATTACTTTAATAGCCAGATACAGAGTCTCTGTAATATCATGCACACGATACTTTATGTGCATGATAGCCCAGTCAGAAGAGTGTATCAGTTGATGTCTCATTTGAGACCCTCTTTTTTTCACAATAATAATAAACAAAACTGGCCAGTTACTAAAACAGCTTCACAGAAATCATCTTCTGTTCAGAGTTTGATTATTTTTAAAGAAACCTGATGTGGAAAACAAACCCAGGCTCTAGCAACTAAACTTTGATATTTAATCTTCACACGCCATCACCACAAATGTCCTTCAAGCCAAGGAAATTGGAAAACACTGAGATGATAAGGTAGGCATTTACTTATTCACAGGGGACATATTATTCAAATTCCACTTTTTCGTTCTTTTTTCTTTTCTCTTTTCTTTTTTTTTTTTTTACCATAATAAGTTGTGCATCCAGAAATCCAAAAAAATATGAGAAGAGACTGTCCCCGTGTTTCTTTCCTTTCTCCATAGGTCAGAGAGTGCTCCTGAAAGGCGCTCTGTTCAGATGTCAAAAACCTTCCCCTTGTGAACACATCGAAACAGCACAGATCTGCCATAAAATCCACATGATCAGCCACAGTTTGATGCTGTTATTTGCTCACTAGAGTTACTGTTTCTAACTCTTAGCGAAGGAAGCCAGTGGCCTATTTCTGTCTGCAAGAGTGAACAGTCTTCTTTAACTCCCAGCTGATAACCCAGTGAAAATCTATCAGAAAACAATTTCCTAAACTGCTGGCTGGCTATAATAACAGTCAAATAACAGTCATAAAAAGTGAACTATTTTATAATAAATTGGCCAGAATAACATAATTATTTTTATTTGCACGCATGAAAACATTTAAGAGTACAAAATATTGTTTTCAGGGGTGTGGTATTTAAAACTGTGCATTACAAAACCTAATTAATTCATTACTTCACTTCAGCAAAACATTTATTTTTTTAATATTAGCGTTCGAGATGGAGCATACAAGGCTTGAGGAACATAATGTTGGAATTAATGCAAGTTTTTATGCACTGATTACAGTGGGTGTAATTACAAACAGAGCTGCTGCAGGCTATACAAAATGAAATTAACACTGTGGGTTACACAGTTAAATTAAAATAAGTTTGAAAGAGTGATCTGCTATCTGTTCTGCTTTACCGTTTATTATTGCAGTCCCAGGAGAAGTATTTTCTGCTCGGAGCTATATCTACATTATAAGTTATACAAGGTAAAGAAATAAAAACAAGTAAGAAACGTTTAAATATATGTAAAGTACTAAAAAGTATTCACATTATACTCATTGCCTCAGAGTAAGCCATGGGTGCATGCTAAAGTTTTTTTTCCAGCATGCTCTGACTGAATTGCAATATGACTGAATTATGGGCACAGTTAATAACTTACCTTGTAACTTATCTTGTAAGCACAGTACGAATAAACTAAAAGGAATGGTCAATGCCATTAGTCCTTCTGAAAACACGAGATGGTTGTACACTTCAGGATAAAATGATTCAAAATAATTTGTATGTCTGAAATGACAAATGAATAAAGGGAAAATTGTGAATTATTACATTTATTAAATATTATCTCTCCATCAGTTCTTTAGTATACAATTGGTATCAACATTATCTAAATTTTGGATCAGAAGTTAGTATTGATAAAGCACTCATTAAAAGTCAGGTCATTCCTGCTTCATCCCTGACTTGTTCTTTGTCTTTGCATTGTCTTTACTTTTCCTGAGGACTGCGCTCTTCTGGACAGAGATCTTGGATGCCCTGCCAGCTAGCATCTTGAACCCTGCTGTTACAGTATGTGCATGTGATGGATTGTCTGGGGGTTTTCCTGGTGTGGTAGACCAAGAGACTGCTCCTGTTGATCATGTATAGCAGGGGTGCTCACACTTTTTCCGCATGTGAGCTACTTATAAAATGACCAAGTCAAAATGATCTACCCACTACAAAAATCCAAAACATATACTTATTTATAAATATATTGAGGATTCTTTATATCTACAATGTATATACATGCATAACCGCAATATCCAATATTTCACAACACAATTAACTATGTAAATTTTTTGTCATTACCTGAGTTTACTCTGATGACTTGCACTGAATTGAATCAGCCAGGGATGCATAGTCCGGACAGTAGCTGCTGACGGCCAGGTTTAAGAGAAAAAACCGAGAGCTAAAAATTGGAGTTAACTCGCTGACTAGCTTGTCAGTTTTACTACACTTCGCGCCGCTGTTTGCGCATGCGCAGCGACCTAAGCGTCAGAAAAAATCTGCTGTCATCTGACTGGCTTCCCTGTATCAATCAAGTGACGGGATGGATGATAGGCTGGCATCTATTTTTTTAATGCCATGCGATCTACCAATACTACCTTTGCGATCGACTGGTCGATCGCGATCGACGTATTGAGCACCCCTGATGTATAGTTTTGGACTCTCCAGGATCAATGTGTGAGGCATTCTTTTGAGGCTTTACTGTAGTCAGTACACAAGATGCACAGATTGGTCAGTCTGGTCTTACACTCTTCAGTGGGTGCTCTATCAGTCTATTAGTAGTTTGTGTTTTCCCTCTGGTGTTTTGCCACTTTCTCAACGCTGCTCATGTAATGACTGAGCAATGTGCCTGTCCAACAGGAGCTTGCATGCCGTGCTGAGGCTATTGACTGATCACATCTGTGGATCCTTGGGGATCAGAACTGTCTGGCTTTTGGCAGCTCTGGGTGTGTCTCATCCATTAGCAATTGGTTCATTTCTGTTGCCGAACTCTCATGGAGTGCAGTTTGCTTCTTAAGCCAAGAGGTAAATCTTGTCAGGGCCTAGTGTTGTCCAACTCTTCATGCTTGAGATTCTTTCTTGGATGTCTGCAGCTATGGTGGTTACTTGATTCTGTTCAGGAAGGTTGCTGTGGTCTGTGGGCGTTGTTGTTATGGGTTGTGTCCTCCAATATGCTCTTCCAGTATTGCTCCGTCTCCAGCCTTGGTGGGGCTGTTTTCAGATTTTTACTGAGAGTACACCTCGGATGGTTCAGTGGAGAACAGCTTGTCAAGGCTGTGAGTATTTTCTTGGGAGTTTCTAAGGCCTCAGGTATGAACAGCTTGTTGTACTTCTTAGGCCTACCTTTCTTCATTAGCAAAAACAAGTAAATATCATAGTCTGGGTGAGTCACAGTAATTCCCCCTCTGGGTGGAGCCTTCATCGCTTCATAGCTGTATTTAAGACGACTGTTCTCAACCAGCCTTTGCCAGATTGTCTGCTAACCAATTCGGATCATGGAAAATACTTAACCAACCTTGCCATAACCCAGACCTTCCCAGGGGCCCGCAGAGCCATTGCAGGGGGGGCGCGGAATGAAAGAGGGGGGGGGACAAAACGCTTGGACACTGCTAGCACGGGGCGCCCACAGAAACGCAAAGCATGAGATGAAGCATATCTGAATATGTTTCCAAACCAACTTCATTCTAAGCCAAAGACTAGAAAATATGGTGAAGCATATCTTCCCTTTGGCTTCACCTGCAGAAGTGCCGAGGTAGGTCTCCCCTGCAGAAATGTTTTTTCCTTCGTCGGGAGCAGCGCTGGGCTGTTCAAATCACAGACAAACATTATCCCACAGTTGTTTGTTTTTAAACCCATTTTGCACAGAGAGGCATTTTTTGAAAAATGTATTGACAGCAATGTTGAATATTATTACACATGAAAAAAAAAACTACACGTAAAATAATTACACCGTGATGCCTCTGCCTTTCTAAATTGAGGGACTAGGGATGGGTATCGAAAACCGGTTCTTGTTGAGAACCGGTTCCCACTGTTTCAATTCCTTGGAATCGTTTGCCACTTTTAAAAACGATTCCCTTATCGATTCCAGTCGCCCCGAATGACGTCATCACGTTGAGTAGCGTCTTTTACCCAGTAGGAAACACGGCGCCTGAGCGGCACAAACGCTCAAAAGTTTGGTTACACTTTATGAGAAAGGATGACAACAGGGCAACTTGCAATACTTGCAAAGTAGAGATTTCATCAAAGGGAGGAAACACTACGAATATGCAAAAGCATTTGCTCAAAAAACACGCGATTGCTTTCAACGAATGTCGTGTTTTTGATCCGCTCCGGACTAGCGAAGCTCAACCCAGCAGCAGCGGTAGCGTTTCCACGTCCTCTCCCGTTAATACTGTTTACAAAAATACAAAACAGCAACTCAGGTAAAAGCAGAGGAGGGGGGCTATGTGTTTACGTGCATAACGAGTGGTGTTGTAACAGCAGGATCATTCACACACACTGTTCTCCTGATTTGGAGGTTCTGGCAGTCTCGTGCAGACCTTTTTACATCCCGAGGGAGTTTACAGTAGTTATTGTGATAGCTGTTTATATACCGCCGGATGCTAACGTTAGCATGGCTCTCAGCCTCTTGCTCAACACCATAAACAAACAACAGCTTGCCCACCCCGATGGGGTTTTTATTGTCGCCGGCGACTTTAACAAAGCGTGCCTAAAGACTGTGCTTCCTAAATTTGTCCAGTTCGTGGACTTTGCTACGAGAGGAGAACACACTTTGGACCATGTCTATTCAAACATCAGGCATGCTTTCAGAGCGACACCCCTCCCCCACCTGGCTGGATCTGACCACCTCTGCATGTCCCTCACCCCCACCTACACCCCCCTGCTGAGAAAAACAAAGCCCCAGACAAAGACAATAAAAACCTGGCCTGAAGGAGCCCTTTCTCAACTGCAGGACTGCTTCTCAACAACTGTATGGGATTTATTCTCCAGCCACAACCTCCAGGAGTACACGGACACTGTACTCTCGTACATCAGGAACTGTGTTGACAATGTCACCGTCAACAAAAGGGTCAGGGTGTTTCCAAATCAAAAACCCTGGATGAATAGCGAAGTGCAATCCCTCCTAAAAAGCCGCAACACTGCCTTCAAGTCAGGGGACAGGGCTGCGTATAGGGCGGCCAGGGCAGACCTGAGTAGAGGCATCAGGAAAGCTAAGGCTGCCTATAGGAGGAGGATTGAAGATCACTTTGCTGACAACGACCCCAGAAAAATGTGGCAGGGGATCAATCACATTACCAACTACAGAAGCAATAACCAGGCAACATCTAGGACTGATGCCTCACTGGCTGAGGATCTAAACCGTTTCTTCGCCCGCTTTGAGACGACCAAGCCCTCAGCTGCCACACCACTTCCACCCACCCCCAGCACTGGCACACTAACACTTAGGGAGCACCAAGTGAGGTGTGTTCTAAGGTCAGTGAATCCCAGGAAGGCGGCAGGTCCTGATGGAATACATGGAAAGGTTCTCAGAGCATGTGCTGACGAACTGACCGGAGTCTTCACTAAAATCTTCAACCTTTCCTTGTCATCAAACACCGTCCTGCCCTGCCTCAAAACCTCCACCATCATCCCCATCGCCAAGAAGACAGCTGTGGCCAGCCCAAATGACTACAGGCCTGTTGCACTTACGCCTGTAGTGATGAAGTGCTTTGAGAGACTGGTCTGTCAGCACATCAGGGCCGGTCTGCCTCCCACTCTGGACCCCCACCAATTTGCCTACAGGACAAATCGTTCCACCGAGGACGCCATCACCATAGCACTCCACACTGCGCTGAGTCACCTGGAGCACCGAGGAAGCTATGTGAGAATGCTCTTTCTGGACTTCAGCTCAGCATTCAATCATATCATCCCGGAGATCCTGGTCCAGAAACTGTCTCACCTGGGACTCTCCACCCCCATCTGCCTCTGGATCAAGGACTTCCTGACAAATAGACCACAGTCTGTCAGACTCGGCCCCCACCGGTCCAGCACCATCACACTCAGCACCGGGTCTCCACAAGGATGTGTTTTGAGTCCCCTCCTGTTTACGCTCTACACATCCGACTGCTCCCCTACCCATCTCTCAAACACCATCATAAAGTTCGCGGATGACACCACAGTGGTTGGACTCATCTCAAGGGGGGATGAGTCGGACTACAGAGATGAGGTCAACAGACTGACTGAGTGGTGTTCAGTTAACAACCTCCAACTGAACACCACGAAAACTAAAGAACTTATCTTGGACTTCAGGAAGGGCAGAGCAGACCCGGCCCCACTTTACATTCACGGGAGCTGTGTGGAGAGGGTACACTCCATGAGGTTTCTGGGCGTGCAGATATCTGATGACCTCTCCTGGACTGCAAATACTACAGCGGTGGTTAAAAAGGCCCAGCAGCGTCTCCACTTTCTGAGAGTGCTCAGGAGGAACAACCTGGAGGAGAGGCTGCTGGTGACATTTTACAGAGCCACCATAGAGAGCATCCTAACGTACGGCATAACAACATGGTATGCAGGGTGCTCAGCTGCAGACAGGAAAGTACTGCAGAGGGTCATCAACACAGCCCAGAAGATCACTGGCTGCTCTCTGCCCAGCCTGGAGGTCACTGCAAACTCTCGGTACCTCAGCAGAGCTGGCAATATCATCAAGGACCACTCTCACCCCAGCAACCAACTGTTTGAACTATTACCATCAGGCCGACGGTACAGGTCACATAAAACCAGGACAAACAGATTCAGGGATAGCTTCTTTCCCAGAGCTATCACCGTAGTAAATAAGCACAAAAACAATTGAACCTATTCCATACCGTCACTGTCATTATATTATGCTGCTATTCATACTGTCATTATATTAATGCTGCTATCCTGTATATATTGTACATACTATTGTTTGAGTACTTACGATTGTTTTTTTTGTACTTTTTATATTTTACATTTATATTTATTGTTGAAACTTGCACCAAGGGAGTGGCACTCCAATTTCGTTGTACTCTGTACAATGACAATAAAGGCTATTCTATTCTATTCTATTCTATTCTATTCTATTCTATTCTATACTGCAGGTAACTAATCAATTAGCATTGCATATTATGTTAGCGCGATTTACCTTATTACAAAACCTGCTATTACTGTGCGTTGCATTTAGATAACCATGATGAGAGAGACAGAGTCTGGCTGGCTCAGATGCTGGCAGTTCTCGCTGCAGTCTACCGGTAGCGTCTCCTTTCAGGCCAGGATAGACGAATGTCACCGAGCAGTGTCTAAGTTTGTGGTCAAAGGCTTGCACCCATTTGCCACAGCAGATGCCCCCGATTTCACTTTGGTAAGTGAATGTGTTTAATTGTAGGCAGGACATTACTGGATATTCTTGTGTAATTGCTACAGAATAATTTATGTTAAACTTTGTTATTGCTACAGGAGAATATTTATTTTATTATTTTACATATACATTTTTTTTCCTGGGGACCCTGTGACACCCCATTGAAGAGCCGTAGGCTGTGGCTCTCTTAAGATCTCACTGTTGGGTTTGTAAGGCCATGTTACTCCTAAATTTCTATCTTGTTCAAAGAGAAGATATAAAACACAGTTCTAAGCTAATCGACTTTAGTGTTCTCCTTTAAAAAAAAAAAAAAGAATCGATAAGGAATCGAATCGTTAAACAGAATCGAAAATGGAATCGGAATCGTTAAAATCTTATCAATACCCATCCCTAGGAGGGACAGTAACTGCGTGTGTATATGTAAGCGTGTAAAACCTGAAAATAGTCAGATTAACAGTATTTTGTCTCTATCTGCCATTCTGCAATTCATCTCATGTAAAAAATAATTTGCGCACAGCGTGACGTGAAAAAAAGGCACATCCCTTTGACGTTGCGTGACGAACTCTGTATTCCTCGTCCACACGTAAATGCAAAAAAGGAGTTTAAAAAATCTCAGTTTTCGGTGATTTGAAACGCCGTTTACGTGTGGACGAAACAGCTGCGTTTTCAAAAATACCCGTGTACGTGTGGACATAGTTAGTAGTTTATTTTATTACTACCTGTAATTTATTGCAGATTACTTGTATTTGCTTAATTGTTTACTAAATGTTTGAGGTGTGAAATATGGGTGTGTGTGGTTGGAGAATGTGTTTGTGCTCGTGCACGCGCGAGACAGGGGGCGCGAACATTTTTCTTGTAAAACAAGGGGGGCCCAGCAAAAAAAGTTTGGGAACCACTGCCATAGCCTCTGACGCCTGGATGTTGGTCTCCTCTGCTTACCCACAGCTGGTAACATTTCTTTGCATGCTCTTCAGCCTCACCTGCCTGCCTCCCTACTCCTCTGTTTTGAAAACCTTTGAACAATTCTCCACTGGACTCACCCAGGTCTCTACCTCACGTCCTCCTCCTCCTGCATCACTTCACCTGCAGACAACCGGAACAGTATTCATTCAATCCTTGGAACCGCCCTGACCCCCTCTGTTTCAGTGGCCTAGACCACCAGCTCTCGATCCGCATTTTGTTTGTCAAGTTCGAGCACCTGAATCCAGTCGCCCTAGCCCAGAACCTCACTGTCCATGTGTATTGCATTTAGTTAATCTCGGTCTAGAATCTCATAGTTCATGTTAATCATTCATAATCATGTTCAGAGCTTTAGTTCATGTTTTCAAGATGCCTTTCTTGTGTTCACTTTGTAAACAAAGCACTCAGTTCATGCTACCAAGCCTCCATTCTGAATCTGCTCTTGGGTCCACTTATTGTTCCTGATGGCCACGCTGTGACAGTAAAGGCACAGTTTAAGTAGGGCTGGGTATCGTCACTAATTTCTAGAATCGATTCAATTCCGATTCACAAGGTCCCGAATCGATTCGATCCACGATTCGATTTAATTCGATTCGATTCGATTTAAATCTGGGAAATTTTGACAGTCAGAAATATTATAATTCAGATCAGTACATTTACATATTTTTGTATCAATAAAAAGGAAGCTGACACACGGAAGACTTTATCAAAGGTGTGAGCGTCACAGCAGATGCCTTTGTGTCAAAGTAGCTGAAGATAAAACACAGAAAAACATGAAGGTGATTTTCCTGGCCTGGGATTTTATAAAAATATTCTGCAGTACATCAAAAACGAAAGAAAACCATTAATCAACATATGAACATTATCTCTGAAGTTACAGTGGTTTTATTAGAGACACAGCTGAGCGTTTTGCATTTTGAATAATTTTAAAAAGTTTAAATTTGTTCAGTAATGAACGGCAGAAATTAGGCTTTCTTTTCGGAAGAATGTAAAAGGGAAAAAAACAGCGGCTGACAGCACTGTAAACAACAGTAGACTTGTGCGTAACAAGCAAGCGAATAATGAAGAAAATAGATTTTTAGACGGGGAAATTGTTGTTGAAGTACAGAGAGAGAGAGAGGGAGGGAGAGAGAGAGAGAGAGAGAGAGAGCTGTGCATCGCGGTGGAAGAAAAACAGTAAAAGTCAGAGTGAATTCATGACGATGTTTATGTGAAGCGTTTGGATTTTCTTTTGCTGCTGGTTCGGTCAATATTGTTTGGAGAGAGATCAAACTAACAGCTTTAGAATCGGCTCACAAAGCGCGGACCCGCCGACAGATCAGAATCAGCGAGCTGTCACCAGAGATTCTGGCATTTCGGGCAAAATAAATTTATATTAAAAAAATCGATTCAGGATTTTAATGAATCGATTTTACGTTATCCAAGCCAGAATCGATTTTAATCGATGAATCGATTATAAAAACCCACCCCTAAGTTTAAGCACTCCAAGTGAAAAACATGTCTTCAATCACTATATCTAGAATTAAAAATACCCTAATGCCATGACAAACAAGCAGGGCATGTGGTGACGAGTCATGTTCACATTTTTGATTAGTAATGAATCATGCTTGTAATTAGTAACAAATCATTCTTTTATGAGATATGGATACACTGTTTAGGCAAAGCATGTGGGCAAATACACACCTGTCCTGTCTAGCAGTGCGGAAGTATGTTTCTTTGTCTCATTGCCGTACCTATATCTGTCTCTCAGCTTGGCTCGCGCTTGTTGATAAAATGAACTTTCAAAGCTAATCTTGCAGGCTGTGTTATGTGTGTGTTGTTTGTATATTGAGGAGTGGTGCAGTGTTTCTGAAAGCTTTTTTATTTGCACTGAGATCTCAGGATATCAACTAGAGAATAGAAGCGCAGTCTGGGCTGCCATCAGCCACATGCCAGAAACAGAAGCAGAGACACGCTGCCTTCACTGTCTTATCTTTATTTCATTATTTAAAGCCCAAGGACTTCTAAGAAAATTACCAGTTCTAAACAAAGTTATATATTTTACTTGCACTCCAGACATGGCTCTTTTTAATCTCTACCTTGTGTGCATGTATTTTGCTCTTCTCACAGTTGTTTCGTGCGGCCTTTCAGGACACACAGAAGTGTGCTTCTACTTTATGGAAATGGGAAATGAATTTGGATTCTGACAGATGAGGAATTAGAAATGACAGTCATGCAAGTTTTTTGTTTTTATTTATTTTTTTGTTAGTTATTTTCTTCTGATTTGCATTGTTTTTACTGTAAACCAGATGTTGACCACAATGATAAATGGTGAGAGACTGTGTGTGCTTAATTACTGCGAGCTACATTGTATTCTTGACCCTTATCACAGAGCCAGAAGTGGTCAAAAGCTGAGAATGGAAGACAAAAAAACATTCAAAATCCCAGAGATCAACAAGTTAATCTGTCGATAATGAATTGACTTCTTATAGAATTTAAGAAAAAATATTATTAGAGATTGATTTAGTGTTTCTAATACGCCAATGTTACACAAATGTTAAACTTATTCATTTTGTCTTGTACCAAACTGAACTTTATACATAGTGCACTGGTGGCATGTGTCACTAGGTGTTGAGTTTAGTATTCTTTAATATTTGGATTCTGGGCTTTTTGTTTCTTAGTTTCTGGTTTTTGATTTATTTCTAGTGAAGTTTTTATTCCTTCCAGGGTTTCAAGTTTTATGGAGTTCAGTTCTCACTTTAGATTTGATTCATATCTAAAGTTTGACCTTTGTAAGAGCTAGTTATGCTTATGGTATTTGTTTCTTTGGGTAATTATAACCTAGCAGGCATCCTTTACATGTACTTTTGGTCTGTTTGTTGGGTTTTGTAGCATTATTTTTCTTGATATTTGCTGATTGGAGTCCTCATGTGCTTATATTTGTACTTGTAACCTTGAGTTTTTTTTACTTTTTCCTAATTTTGACAGTTTGTTTGCAGTGTTTATTTCTCTTTCTGTTTTACCCTTAGTCTTTCTCTGTTTATCATTATTCCCGCATTGTTTTGAATCTAGAGTCTTTGCTATATTATAGGCTTTCTATTCTTAGGGTTTGGATTACTAGTTTGATTTTCATCCAAATATAGTTATTGTTAATATTTGTGGTATTAGTTGTTCTCTCTCTCTCTCTCTCTCTCTCTCTCTCTGTGTGTGTGTGTGTGTGTGTGTGTGTGTGTGTGTGTGTGTGTGTGTGTGTGTGTGTGTGTGTGTGTGTGTGTGTCATTTCTATGTTTAGGTGTAGTGTAAGTCTTCATGTGGTCGTGTTCAGTATGTATCCTGTAGGTTGTTTTTGTGTTGTATTGGTATGAATGTCTGTGTTAGCGTTCCTCAGTTTTACAGTGTTTTACTTTGGAAGGTTTGTTTTCTTTCATTTTGTGTGTAAGTTTTACTTCCTGTCTCTGTGTTCACTGTATTCTGATAGTTATCACTGCTTCTCATTACTCATCTGTTTTCTTTCCACTGTTTATGTGTCTGTGTATAAACAGCCTAGTCATCCTCTTGTTCTTTGCTGATTTGTACTGTGGTCTTTGCCTGCTGGCATGCCTTCCCTGGATGTTCTAGTTTACTCCTCATTTCCTTTGGACTAGTTTTTATTTTTTTCTAAATTGTTTCTGTTTTCATTTATTTTTGTTTTTTTGTTGTTGTTTTTTTTTGTTTTTGTTTTTTGTAACAAGGATAACACTCTTGATATTATGACAATAAGTCTTCAGGTTTAGCTTTCACATTTGAGGGACTAAAACTGGTCTCCATAACGGTTGTGATGTCTCCTTTAGCAGATGGATGTATGGTCAGTCTTAGTCTCATTCAGTGTTTTCTTTTAATTGCATAAATGTAGGTTTGCAAAGAAGCAGGAATTCCTAAAGGCTCATAAATAATGTAAATATTAATGTGATACAGCATGCATGAGGCCAGTTAAATGTATTTAACATAACCAACTCACATGGAATATATATGTGCAACTCGACTTTAACCTCACGTAATTTACCTTTAGGACACAAGACTCAGACCCGACAGATGCATGCTGTGGTTGAAGTGTAGCTTCTCAAAAGCTGCCAACAGTGGCAGCAGGTGGATGGTGGATACAGGCATGCAGGAAAATAACGAGCAAAACCCTGAAGTTTTAAAAATACCACCATACTGCACAATGTTCCATTAAGTTTTAAAATGAACATATATGCCTACCGTCAACCAGTTAAACTTGAGCAAACCCTCAGCAAGAGTATATGCATTGTAATAGAAACGGTAAACATATTCACAGTGTATTTAAAGTGTGTATGATGTTCTAGAGAGTTTCATTGCAACAATACTGTGTTTATATGGTGGCACATTTGTGCAATGAACTAAACAAACCTCCCATAAGAGATGAAGGAAGTAGTTCACTGCTGTCGTTTAATTGAAGACAGCATTGAAAAACAAACTAACAAACAACAACAAATTTGTTTACCAATCTGAACAAAACCCTCCTCCGGCAAATCTGTCTCCTGTAATTATTTTTGGAGGAGAAACTGGAAATTTGTAGCAGCAAGTATGTTATGAGAAGTGACTTTTTTATATATTAACATAAGAATACATCATTAAAAAAGGTATCTGCCATGTTAGAAAATTATTAAATCTATATATATTCTGAACATGAAAAAATGTCTTTCGTTTTTCCTGCAAAATTGAAATATGTACACTCACGCCAACTAAAGATGGAAACTTTATTTTGAAACACTCAAAGCACTTGAAATATGTTATGTAAGGGATACGGCATTGGAAAATGTTTCTCCCTCCATCCAGTAACCCATTCCTTTGATCTTTCCTGTTGTTAAAATATTTAGAGCACTTCCCCTGAACACAATACAGCATTAATGTTTGCCTTGCAACAAGACTGGTTGTATCATAATTAAACTGGTTTTAACAGTAACTGATAATTCATTAAGTGCACATCAATCCGCATTAATCACGATTTTCTCAAACGAATGTTTAACATTTTGTAGAAAGTTGGAAAGAAGCAAACGTATCAGCTTTCTAATTTGTGAAACTGCATTTTGGGACATAAACATTTTTCTCTCGTTGGCAGTCTCCTTTTCACCTGTGACAGATTTGTTCCTTATCCCTTTTCTTTGCATGCTGCTCTTTCAGCATGTAATGAGATTCAGGTTTGACTGTGTCTTTTTACCAAACACCTGCATGTTGTTTGGGATGTATTCAGCAGTGGTGGTTTGTTGGAGAACTGCCCATCAAACTGAAATGTTTTCCTTCTTTCTGTGCCATGCAATTATCATATTTAGATTAACCTACTGAAATTTAAACAGACAATTATTCATAAGTATATTTCTTTGCTGCCTTTCAACTCAGAGGTTGGAAAGAGACCACATTGTAGGAAAAAGCCAGCAACATGAAGATGATTTATGAAGGAGGAGAAGAATCTTTGTTCTCCTTTAGCCTGAAACTCTTTCGTACACATGGCAGAACTTGCCATTTCTGAATGATGCTGCTTGAACCCTGGTTTTCGGAGGTAAACAATCAAAAACTCTTTTCTTGTTTCTATGAGAAATGAAGCCCAAGTCTAGCCTGTTCCTTTGCACTCACAAACACACACACAAAACAAACAAACAAGATACATCTATATGTCTTTGCCACAAAGAAAAAAACCCTTGTGTAAATAAATACCCAAGCCTTGTGTTTACAGCACCCCAAAGCTTAACTTGAGGTGAGAAGATGGGACAGTAAAATGGTAAATGGCCTGTATTTGTATAGCGCTTTTCTAGTCCCTAAGGACCCCAAAGCACTTTACACAACCTGTCATCCACCCATTCACACACACACAGGTGATGGCAAGCTACATTATAGCCACAGCCACCCTGGGGCGCACTGACAGAGGAGAGGCTGCCGGACACTGGCTCCACTGGGCCCTCTGACCACCACCAGTAGGCAACGGGTGAAGTGTCTTGCCCAAGGACACAACGACCGAGACTGTCCAAGCCGGGGCTCAAACCGGCAACCTTCCAATTACAAGGCGAACTCCCAACTCTTGAGCCACGATCGCCCCCGTCTATTGTCTCAGTAAAGAAAGAGTTGTTGGATTCACTGATATTACAGACAAAGTAAGAACACCAAGAGGAATCACTAATGATGAGTGTTGTTGTGCCATTTGAAATTTGTCAGAGACAAACTGGTGAACAGATGGAGATATAACAGGTGGAAGTCAGAGTATATGTGTAGCGCAAGCAACCCTAGCAAAGGATTTGATTTACATGAGCTTCATTGTTTGGAGTAACACACACATGGTGTCATGCACTATGGAAGGTTGTGCACCTTTGGACAATGAACATCACTACATGCTGTGTGAATTTACTCACACCATCAAAAAAGAAAACACAGTTTTTTGTTTTTAATAATATGACTGTGTTTCACTCTATTAGCTAAGGAGTAAATGTACTTTTTAGGATCTGAAAGCATTTCATGGTCTTAGAGTCACTTATACAGCTTACAGCATATTATATGATCGCTATCATGTCATTTTCTATTAGATCAACTGAAGACAAATCTCTGTAACACCCTGCTTATTCTTTTCATAATTTAAGACCATTTTTCAGGTTTTTATCTGCCCAACCTAGAGCTTGCTTTCACTACACTGGTAATCATGACACTGACAGGCAGGCTATCTTGAGGTGACATAACAAAAGAGTCAACCGTAGCAGTTGTTCACTACCAGAGGCAACAAGTGATAAGTTCAGTCATCTGAGTCCTCAGCTGACCAGATGACCATGAGCTGGAATCACTCGCTTTCAAGGGATTCAAGAAAAATGTGAATTCTGTTGTTTTTACATTACTGTCTTGAGATCATCTACATCACCATGCACTAAAGCTTTACTTTCTCTGTTGTAATCTAATTATCATTTTTTTTAGATTTTACTTTTAAATGTTGAATTTTTAACACACCTTTTATTAAACATGTTACTTTTGCTACAAAAAGCTCAAAAAAGAAGCAATAAGATACAAAACAGATTTGCTTCTGTAATCCGGTGCCCCCTACAAAAAACAGGAACAGGAAGCTGCAGCAGTCTACTGAAATGTGTGAAGCATTTGGACATAGTAAATACAAACACAGATGGCTGTCATGTGTAGAGGCGTTGAAGTTATTTCCAAAACTCAAATTCTTGCATGGGGAGCAGGTAAACATGCAGGGCATGTTTTATTTTTCAGTTATCTGCAGGGATTAAAAGATCAGACAGACTTATCTACTGATCGGTGTGAATATAAGAAAAAAAAAGATTTAGTGTAGTACAACTACAAACATGGTTTACCTAAATGTCATAGTTCACTTGTTCTTGGACAAGCCATTAAAAGACAACATGTTTCGATTTCCCACATTAATTTAAAGTAATTTAAATAAACAGTCAGCATTACCTAAGATTTCTTAAGCAAAAATAATCAAACAGAATCATGTCTTGGTCGAATGTACCTGACACGTGGCTGAAGTAATGATTATCTAAGAAGCAGGAACAGTTCAAAGACTTTATTGCCAGGTGCGGGATCCTACAAATCCTGGTGGATTTGTAGTGGGGGCAAACAAATCCAACAAAGGAATACTGTCAGGGACGTCAAAAGCAGGTTGTGGATCAAAGGGGGAACAGGCACAATGAAAGGGAAGAAGGGATGTGCAAAAAGAGGAACAGGTACGTTGTAAAATATCATGTAGGAACTAAGTACAGTCTACTTATCTTTAATAACTGAAGTTTTGTTACTTTAAAAGGTTTGTTAATTTTAAGTTTAGTTAACTTAAAATATGACCCACTGTATTGGATCTGTGGCGAGTCCAGTCCAGTCCAGGATCTAATTAAATGATTAGCCAACTGCTAATAGCTAAAATAGTACACCCTACAGTAACTTCAAAGTGAAAAAGTCTGAAATTACTGCAACTTCAAGATGAAAATGATTTACATATAATATATATTAACTACACATTTGCATATAGTAATTAATTTCATGAAATTCAGTTGTTTATACAGCATACTGGCTGTGTGCCAGCGCAGCTCTCAGTCTACAAGTCTTGCCATCAGCTATTCTCATTTAAAAAGGAACCAGCAGGATCAAAGCTTTGGATTCTGCTGTTACTCGACCCCCCACATGCAAACCTGTATTTTCATGTGGCAATGTTTCATAACCTAAGATTAAGTTTGGTCCTGGGTTGCTCATTAGAGAAATGTGCCAGTCAACTGATATTTACTTAAATTATAATTACTGATATTTACTGGTAACTGAATTAATTGAAGCACAGTGGGATATTCCTGTTGCTCTATTTTCTTTGTCACCCCAGAAAGGCTTTAAGACATCAGGAAACAGATGCATCCAGCTAACATCAGTTACACTAAACATGGCCAAAAATCCACACTACTTACACACGTTGTGAAGTACACCTGAGCAACTGCTCTTTAATGCAAATGTCTAATCAGCTGATCACATGGCAGCTATGCATTTAGCAATCTAGACATGTTCCTCCAGGCATTCCCATTCTGTCCCTTTGTGCATGAGAATCACCGACCTGGGTAGAAAGCAAACGAGTTCTTTGTCAAAGTGACCTGACTTTCATTTCAAGGATTATCACTGATAATATTCCCAATGTTGGGCTGCATAGGCTAGCTATGCCTGCTTTGTATCAGGGTAGGAGTGGGACCTGGAGCAATCTGACTTTGTTTATTTTTTAAATTGATTTTCAAGTGTTCAAGAGCCTTGTGAATCAGTCCCCAAGGCTCAAACTGTCGCTGAGGAGTTTTACTCAATGATGGAGCATGCCAGTGTGCCATCTTGCACTGGTGCCCAGCAGGGCACAACAACACAGTCTTCGCTCACCATCAATTTAAGTCAGCGTAATTGCCTCCCTATTAATTCTTTTTTACTTGTGTGTGTTTGCTTGTGTTTTAGGATTGAGCTGTACATTTATGTACTAATACTGAAGTAATTATTCATACCTAATCACAGGGTGGCAAGTGGAAATGCACAGGCAAAACTAATACAAATTTTTAAAAAAAGGCCCAAAAAGTGGTCGCGGAAGATGACAGGAAAGCAGGTTACACGTGGGATGAAATAAGGGAACAGCTCTTTACCTATTTCCAGGGTTCTGACAGTGCCACCCTTGTGCACCTTTCAGCCCATTTGCAAAAAAGAAACAATGCACTCCTTTACATTTCATTCATCAACAGTTCATGTTATACTAAGATATGTATACGAGTGAAGAACAAGACCAAGGAAGCATTTCCTTCACAATTTAAACTCCTCTGTTCTAACAGTTACAGTTTATTAGATTTTCTAACAACTGGTATCAAGAAATATAGTAGTTCTCTCAGTAATAATCCGACAAAAATATGACAATTATAAAGCTAAACCATCATCATCTAAAAAGACAAAAAATAAACAAAAAACTTGATAAATCTGCTTAAAATGCTACCTAAAATATATTGTTGTTAAAACTACACAACAATACATGTGTTGGTATTCAGAGAAGATTTTTTCTTTAATTGCACAGATTCTGCATATTTTGGACAAATTCATAGACTCCCCCACCACCAGGTATCTTAAAAACTTAATGAATAGGAATGGAGACAGATTATGTCAATAAAACACACCAGTGATTTTCAGTGGCCTACAAATTCAATCCTCAAGATACTCAGTCACTCACACAGACACTAAACTATTGTCTCTATGAGTGTTGTTTTCAGTTTAACGATATTTAATTTTATTTATTTATTTAAAAGGAAAAATGCAGTTTAATGTAGTTCCAGTATGGAGAATGAAACTGACGTGCTGCACATAGAGTTTATGGCTGTTGCTACATTTCAACCCTTGTCCCCATTTTAACATCATATTAACAGAAGATATCGATGGAATTTTTTTTTACTCTGCCTTCACAGCAATGGAACTGATATCAGGCTGATGAAAAAAGAATGAAACCATATTTATGTAAGAGAAACAGGCTGAAATAGGGTGCTAGAGGAATGAATAGCATTTAGGGATAATGGAACATCAGGTTAAATGATGAAGACAGGAGGTTGTGGTAGGGAAGAGGAGCAATGGGATACATCTACAAACATTTTAACTTCTTTCTCTTTTCGTTCTCTTTCGCTCATCAAGAACCATATTGCAGGAAGCAACAACAGGAACAGAGTTGAGGAATGAAGGGAATAACCCCAAATGGAACTTGTCTTGGGTAGTTTATCCTCTGTCCTCAATAACTGATACACAGTACTGTGCAGTCACGTTTCATTTCTTTATGTTTTTCTAGGGAAACATCTGCAAATATCTATGGAACTACAAAAAAACAGAGTTTGTTCAATTCTACTAAGCTTTAAAGTCTTTCTGTATGACCACCTTTGTTCTTATCTAAACTATCTTGTAATTTCTTTTAGTAATCTTCTCAAGGCTTCTTCAAGGACAAAGCTCTTCTTTGGATGTTGCGCTTGAATGATTCATAGGTCAGTGTTCAGCAAACAAAAAAAAGCGTTCCACTCAAAATGGTCAGGCACAAGGACAAGAGTGAAAATGAGTCGTAAAAGCAGCAAATGTTCAAAGAAAAACTTTAAAAAACCTCCAGAGTGCCTGGAGAGCTATTACTCACGTACACTTTAAATATTGACAGAAAGTCTGGCTCCTTGGAAGCAAAGTATAAAGAAATGTGGGTTGACTCGTGACTTTTGCACAGTATTGTATGTTATTGATAAAGTGGCCCTGTCAGAAGTGATGTAGCTCAAGCCTGGATTGAGCTACATCACTGGACACTGAAAATACTGCTGGCTTTAACTGCTAATGTTGCAAGTATGAAACTGCATTCACAGTGACACTTACTGTGAGTTATGATGTGTTATATCCACATTTCTGGCTCTCTGACAACCGTGATTTTTCAAAATCTACCAGTGATGTGACCAGAGGGAGCTCGGGTCACCTTTCACACCTTAAACAAGTTCATGTGTTGCAAATGGAAAGCAGCAAGGAATGCATCAGCATTTTGTTACTGGGTTACGGAGTAAAGAATGATTGATGAGTTTTTAATCATAGAAGGGTAAGACACAAACACTGGGAAAGAAAAAAAAAGGGGGGGGGGGGGGGGGGGGGCAATCATAGGACTGGATTCTTCATGTTCCATGGCTTTCTTATCTGGATGTAGGGGGGAGGAGGGGGGCTTTGGGAGATAATCACTCATGTCCTGTTTACATAATCGTGCTTATTTGTTGTAACAAGCTCCCACTGTATCATTTCCTTCTGGTTTAGACTCTGCTCAGTTCTCAAAGATGCATCCCTCGGGCTGGGTATTTTATTTATGCTCCTTTTTGTGCATTTGGATTTAAAGCATACACACTTTAGGGTCAATGTAGCAAGATTTGCAATTATTAATAATAAGTTAAACTAGGCTTGTAATGGCTCGGTAAGTGCCAAGCTTCTAGTTGCTTGACCTCACACAGCTACTAGGAGTGTGTGTGTGTGTGTGTGTGTGTGTGTGTGTGTGTGTGTGTGTGTGTGTGTGTGTGTGTGTGTGTGTGTGTGTGTGTGTGTGTGCGCGCGTGCGCGCGCCTGTTTCCTCTCTTTTCTGTCTTTTAATGGACTTGTAAATTCTTTTTACTTTACAGCTGGACTGATGTACAAACCAGAAAGACCAGTTGATCCAGTATGCAGCTGTGTAGCTTTATCAAAATCCAATAACTTAACACTTATCTCTGCCTACACTGAGTGGGCTTATTTATATTTAAGAGTACCCAGACAACAAAGTGAAGCAGAATAAAAATGTGCAAGAAAGAAATGAAAAGGAAAAAAAAATTCTGGTTAATGGTCTAGTCATAAAACTTTCTCTACATCACATGCATGTTGCCTTGAGCTTGGCAGCATCAGCAGTATTACCTGTACTGCTGTATGTGATTGTGCAGTAGTGAGCCAGTGTGATACCCTTTATAAATTAACCGACAGCAATTCAATTTTATTTTATTTTTCAATTGTATTTCAATTAATTTTTATATAGCAACAAATAACAACAATAGTTGCCTAAAGGCAATTTATATTGTAAGGTAAAGACCCTACAATAATACAAAGAAAACAGAGAAAATCCCAATACTCATATCATCATGGAAACTGAACCCTCATAGGGGGTTCAGTTTCTGTGTCTAACATAATCATCACGCTGTAATCAGGTTTTTGTAAGGCAGAGTAAATTGATTTGTTGATCAATTATTAATTCATGTACTTACAGGGATTTCGAAGAAAGAGATCTAATGTTTAATAATCCACATTTCAGTGTTTTACTCTTTGGTGCAGCTGTGGATACAATATTGTTCTTTCTTTGTGATTTTTTTGGTTTTTTGAGCAGATACAGTCTCTAAAGGGTTTTGTGGGGATAACAGGAGGAGAGAAACTGCAGAGAGGCCCAATAGTCATATTTTGGGTTAATGAATTTAGCCAGATTTCTAGAATTGAGAGATGCTCCATCCAAAGTGGGATGGTTGCTGTCTCTCCTAAAAAAACAGGTTTTCCTCAGAAGGTTTCCCAATTTTCTTCAAAGCCCACATTGTTTTTTTGACACCACTCAGAAAATTTAAGGAGAACATGCGGCTAAACATACCACTCCTGGTCAGATTGGGGAGGGGACCAGAGAAAACTGCAGTCTGACATTGTTTTGGCAAAGTAACACAGCGATTCAATATTGATTTTAGTGACCTCTGATTGACGTAACCAGGTGTCATTTCTGCTGATATGAATTATAATTTTACAGAATTTACGTTTACCCTTAGCCAGCAGTTTTAAATTTCCTTCAATGTCGCCTGCTCTGGCCCCTGGAAGACAATTGACTATGGTTGCTGATGTTTGTAGCTTCACATGTCTCAGTCCAGAATCGTACCAGAGTTTGATCTCCAGTGGGTGTGTCACATAGTGGGCAAGGCAAGGCAAGGCAAGGCAAGTTTATTTGTATAGCACAATTCAACAACAAGGTGATTCAAAGTGCTTTACAGAGACATTAGAAACAAAAACAAATAAAAAGCATGATTTAAAATTGATTAAAACAAGCAAATAAACTAACTAACTAATTAACAAACAAACAAACAAACAACAGTATATAAAATCAAAACAGATAAAATCAGAACAGTAGATAAAATCAGTAGTTAAATGTAAGTTTTGAAATTTAAGCTTAAAGTGTGGATTTGGTGCTTTATTCAAATGCAGCTGAGAACAGGTGAGTCTTCAACCTGGATTTAAATAAACTGAGTGTTTCAGCTGATCTGAGGCTTTCTGGGAGTTTGTTCCAGATATAAGGAGCATAAAAGCTGAATGCAGCTTCTCCGTGTCTGGTTCTGACTCTGGGAACTGATAAAAGACCGGATCCAGATGACCTGAGGGATCTGGAAGGTTCATACTGGGTCAGGAGGTCATTGATGTATTTTGGTCCTAAACCATTCAGAGCTTTATAGGCCAGCATCAGAACTTTAAAGTCTATCCTCTGACAGACAGGCAGCCAGTGTAAGGACCTCAGAGCTGGACTGATGTGGTCCACTTTTTTGGTCTTAGTGAGGACTCGAGCAGCAGAGTTCTGAATGAGCTGTAGTTGTCTGACTGATTTTTTAGGTAGACCTGTAAAGATGCTGTTACAGTAATCAAGCCTACTAAAGATGAATGCATGGACTAGTTTTTCCAGGTCCTGTTGAGACATCAGATCTTTTATCCTTGATATATTCTTGAGGTGATAGTAAGCTGACTTTGTTATTGTCTTAATGTGTTTTTCTAAGTTTAGGTCTGCATCCATCACTACACCCAAATTTCTCGCCTGGTTTGTGGTTTTTAGATGTATAGATTGAAGTTCTCTGGTGACCTGTAATCGTTTTTCTTTGGCGCCAAAGACTATTACCTCAGTTTTGTTTTTGTTTAGCTGGAGAAAATTGTGGCACAACCAGTCATTGATTTCCTCAATGCATTTACCAAGAGCCTGTACAGGGCCTCGGTCTCCTGGTGACATTGTGATATATATTTGTGTGTCATCTGCATAGCTGTGATAGTTTATTTTGTTGTTCTTTATAATCTGTGCCAGTGGGAGCATGTAGATGTTAAACAGAAGGGGTCCCAAGATGGAACCTTGGGGAACTCCACATGTGATACTTGTCTGCTCAGATGTGAAGTTACCTATTGATACAAAGTATTTCCTGTTTTCTACGTATGTTTTGAACCAGTTTAGTACAGTTCCTGAAAGACCTGTCCAGTTCTCCAGTCGTTTGAGTAATATGTTGTGGTCAACTGTATCAAATGCTGCACTGAGATCCAGTAAAACTAGGACTGACATTTTTCCACTGTCTGTATTCAGACATATGTCATTAAACACTTTGGTCAGAGCGGTTTCAGTGCTGTGGTTCTGTCTAAAACCTGACTGGAAGGCATCGTAGCAATTATTCTGTTTTAAGAAGTAACTGAGCTGTTGAGAAACTGCTTTTTCAATGATCTTACTTAAAAACGGGAGATTTGAGATCGGCCTGTAGTTGTTCATTTGTGTCTTGTCAAGATTGTCCTTTTTCAGTATAGGTTCGATTACAGCAGTTTTTAGTGATTCTGGAAACACACCTGATAATAAAGAAAAGTTGACGATCTGTAACAGGTCTGACTCTAAAGTCTTTGAGACCTTTTTGAAAAAACTTGTTGGCAGGACATCTAAACAGCAGGAGGAGGAGTTCAGTTGACCTAAGATGTCCTCCAGGTCTTTGCTGTTAATAGGTTGAAACTGTTTCATGGTGTTTAAACAGTTTTTTGGTGGACACAGTACATATCCTGGATCTGCTGTTGATGTACCAATTGCTTGTCTAATCTTTTGGATTTTTTCAGTGAAGAATTTGGCAAAGTCATTGCAGGCCATGGTCGAATGAAGTTCAGCTGCCACTGACACAGGGGGGTTTGTTAGCCTGTCAACTGTAGAAAATAAGACCCGAGCATTATGGCTGTTTTTAGTGATGATGTCAGAGAAGTAGGACCTCCTTGCATTCCTCAGTTGTAAATTATAATTGTGAAGTTTCTCTTTATAAATGTCATAATGAACCTGGAGGTTTGTTTTTCTCCATCTGCGCTCAGCTTTCCTACACTCTCTTTTTTCATTTTTCACCAGTGTGGAGTTTCTCCATGGAGACTTTTTCCTTCCAGAGATAACCTTCACCTTAATGGGAGCAATAGTGTCCATTACATTTAACATGTTAGCATTGAAGCTATTGACGAGCTCATTGACTGACCCTCTGGACAGGTCAGGTGTTAATGGGAAGACCTGGTTAAAAATTGCACTACTGTGTTCAGTTATACACCGTTTTGTGATCACTGTTGTTGATATATTTGTGTGGGCTGAGATTTTACTTTCAAAGAAAACACAGTAATGATCAGACAGGCCCACATCAGACACAGTAACCTTTGAAATGCTCAGGCCTTTGGAGATCAGTAGGTCAAGAGTGTGTCCTCTATTATGTGTGGCCTCTGTTACATGCTGAGTCAGCCCAAAGTTGCCCAGAGTGTTACTCAGGTCTTTAGTCCCTTTGTCCTGAGGGTTGTCCACATGAATGTTAAAATCCCCAGCAATAATTACACAGTCAAAATCAACACAGATCACAGACAGCAGTTCACTGAGGTCATTAAAAAAGTCTGTGCAGTATTTGGGAGGCCTGTAAACATTAAGAAACACAACTTTGGATGGGGCCTTCAGCTGTAAAGCCACATATTCAAAAGACTGAAAACTTCCAGGAGATAGCTGCTTACATTGAAATGATTCATTAAATAAGACAGCAACCCCTCCTCCTCTCCTGCTCACCCTGGCCTCACTGATAAAACTGTAGTTAGGAGGGGTCCTCTCGATGAGAACAGCTCCACTGTTACTTTGGTCCAACCAAGTTTCAGTTAAAAACATAAAATCAAGGCTGTGCTCAGTGATTAAATCAGTAATTAAAAATTTTTTCCCAGCTAGAGATCTAATGTTTAATAAAGCCAACTTACCGTATTTCCCGGACTACAGAGCGCACCTGAATATTAGCCGCACAAGCTAAAAGCAGGGGAAAATCCTGTTTTGTACATACATTAGCCGCACCTGACTAAAAGCCGCAGGTGTTTCAATGTTGACTTATCATATGTAAGAGAATATGCACAAATCGAATTGTCAGGAAAGAGATGGCTGTTTGGAGACACACCACTTTTATTAATATTTTGAAAAACAAGTTATGGGTACATATTTGCATAACCTTTTAGGGTATGTGTACAAGTAGTGGTAATTACAAGTACAAAACATGTACTGTGCTTCATAAATGAGTAACAAATGTAGTACATAACAATAACCTACAGCACACCAGAAAAATAGATTCAGACTACCTTTTAGGCTCAGGTGCAGTGACACGGCTTTAACAAGAAGAAAAGTCAGTCATTCACCACCATCTTTCTCTTCTTCCTGCGCACTAAAACCACCAAAGTCCTCTCCTCCAGTGTCGGAAACGAACAGGCTCAGGGTGGCTTCATCATCCACTCTCAGCTCCTTTCTTTCGTTGTCACTTTCAAAACCAAAGAAATCCTCATTGTCAGTGTCAGAGTCGAACACCTTCTGAAGAGCCTCCTCTCCATCAGGCAGCAGTCCAGCCCTTCGAAATCCGTTGGTGATCGTGGATGTTTTCACACTTTCCCACGCTGTCAGAATCCAGTGGTGGAGTTGGGCATAACTTGCTTTTTGCAAGTTTATCGCCGCTCATCATCCACGCCTCCAGCTGAACGCGTAGCGCTACTTTGAAGTTTGTTTTTCGCGCTACTTCGTACGGCACTACGTTGCCTGGCGGATGGACATGTGACTAACATACCACTCTTGAACTCCGATCCTTCCGCCAGGCAACGTAGTGCCATACAACAGCGGAACAAACAAAACAAATCCGCTCATGGACAATCCATAGAAAAGCCGCACCTGACTAAAAGCCGCAGGGTTCAAAGCTTGTGCAAAAAGTAGCGGCTTATAGCCCGACAATTACGGTAAGTGTTTTAGAGGTATTACTTGTCCCCTCGTGTTTGGGAGCAGTCTGTGGCACACAAGGTATGTTTACTATGTTTAAAGATCTTTTAGAGTGCAGCTCTCTGTGTTTTGACCAGGCCACATGTCTCCTGTCACCTAAAAGTACAGAAATTTTAAAACCTTCTAGTAAACAGGGTCCCAGCTTCTCCTGGGAAAAGTCATCACTGCCATAATCCTCACAGCCCGGACCCTTCACACATCACGCATCAGACTGCGGAGACAGGGCATGAAGAGGAACTAAGGGGGGCGAGGCTGGGCAATGTGACTTCGATTGCTCTGTTGAGGGTGGGGCTCGATGGCGAACCTTTGGCCGCTCTGGTGGGGGGTTTATGGGGGACAAAAAGGGATTGGGACGGGGGGTAGATCTGAGCCCAGCATTGACCCGCTCCATCATCTCCTCAGTGAATTTCAGGTGTGGGGAGGAGGGAGAAAGGGAGGGGGAGGAGGGTGATGGCCTGTCAGGGGTTTGGGAGACTGGGGAAGGTCGTGGTCCCTTGTCCTGGTCGTTGGTGTTGTTGAGAGAGTTGGAGGCAAATAGGGACCCCTCTTCTTGCCTTAGATGTCTCTCCTTTCTGAGGCACTTTTGAAAGTGGGGAAAAACAATTATACACATGAATGGGCTGGTGGTGTACCAGGGACTTCTGTTGAGGATTATGCTTCCTCCTCACCCAGCCATTCTGTTTCTCCAGCTGCTCAGGACAGTCTTTCGAGGGGGGGGCAGCTAGTGGGGCCTGCACTACCTTTGGCTGCACCAGCCACAGGGGCTTGGCTAGTTATGGGTTTTTTTTAAGGGTGCAAAGCCAGGTCTCCAATTCAGTGATCCTGACCTCCAGAGGTGCAAACAGGCTACACTTATTACAGGTATGATTATTGCCAAGGAGTAACTAAACATCTGACGCAATTGAGCAGGAAAGTGCAGGAGGGACGTGAAGAGGCCATGCTGCTAGCGAGTAGGGATGGGTATCGTTTAGGTTTTATCCGATACCAGTACCAAACCGGTACTTTTGAAACTGTGTTGGTGCTTAAACGGTGCTCGAGCCGGTGCTTAAAGAATGAAGAACACAAACTTTGTCCAAAAACCTCTCATGTTTAGCTGTTTTTTTTTTTTTTAAAGATAGCAATGTTAGCCTTTTCTGCAGCTATAGGGGATTTATGGTATCACTCTTGGCTGGAAGCAGTGCTTAATCAATGGGGGAAAAAAACACCAACTTTGTCCAAAAACCTCTCATGTTTAGCTGTTTCCCTCTTTTTCTTTGGTCATTTTAGCTTTTTTGGCCAGGGTGAAGGGAGTATCTGCCATCAAACACAAAGACAGCCGCATGTAACTATGATGTGTTTGCTAGTTCCCCTTACATACATAATGTGGTTAGCCTACTCAACATAAATTACACACGAACGACATTAAGCTGCTGACCCAGAGAAGAACGGCTGCCATCATCATCCGTCATCATTTCTGCTACACTGGCAGGGCTAGGGGCCAGGACTCTCCTCTTCGGGTTTTTGGGGGATGTTGCTAACTCCGGGACCGATAACAGGCACCACACCCGCAGTAGATGTGCCGGTGTGAGGTCTACTAGCGAGTTGACTACAAGGTAAGCTAAGCTAGAAAAACCGTAAAGACACAAGTTGTGTCCAAAAACCTACGATGCATCCTTCGGAGGACCCAGCCTTCTCAGTCTACGTGGACTGGGTCCTTCGAAGACTGAGAAGGCCAGAAGTACGAGGCTGTGAAATGGGATGGTCTAGCCTTCAGATTTGCGTACCATTGTCTTTGCGTACCATTGTCTTTGCGTACCATTGTCTTGGTGGAGTTTAATAAATTCAGCCGTCTGCTCCTTATTATCTAAAATATAACAGGACACTGGTGTAAATTCTCGACCATTTCACACTTCTGTTTAATCAGTTTTCTGTTTGATGTTTACTCAGCCGTGTGAAAACCCCGGAGGAACCCATCCAAGGGATTAATAAAGTTTTATTTAATCGAATCTAATAACTTTAATGTCAGCCAAACCGATTTACTCAGGAACAAATAAAACACTGAAAAAAGCCAAACAATAATATTTTTAAGTTATCTAATTGACTTATACATCATGTTTAACTTGAGAAGTGAAGGACCATGGGAGGTCTGAAAATGATGTGCCGGGAATCCGCTGTTCTTACCAGCTCTAGTGACCCTTGAACCCCCGGCTAGCTATTGATGTGGTCGGTAACAGACATGTCCGAAAACGTCGGAGCACTTCTGCATATATGTGATGTCTTGATAAAACAAGCAGATATTTGAAGTTTACACACCCACATTCTCGCCTGAAAATATGTTAAGTTTATTTTGTAAATGGTAAATGGACTGGTTCTTATATAGCGCTTTTCTACTCATCTGAGCACTCAAAGTGCTTTACACAACTTGTGCATTCACCCATTCGCACAAGCACATCTTTCTAAGTGCTTCATAGGTGACATTTGCACACATTCATACTCCGATGGATGCATCAGAGAGCAATTTGGGGTTAGTATCTTGCACAAGGATATTTGGCATGTAGACTAGGGGAAGCCAGGAATCGAACCACCAACCTTCCGATCAGTGGATGACCTGTTCTACCACCTGATCTACAGCCACCCCACTTTTGTGAACCAGAAAGCGTATGAGCGAGCGCTATTGTAAACTGAACTTGCGTCATAACAAATCGTGTTTGTGTATGCATGTTAAATTTGATTTAGTGATAGTCGAGTATGTTTATGCTCGTCTGTGTGGAGAGGATTGTTGGAATTGTGATGATGATGTCCGCTATCACTGTCAATTGTCAGTAAACACTTAATTAGGGATGGGTATCGTTTAGGGTTATCGTTTTATCTGATACCGGTGCCAAACTGGTACTTTTGAAACAGTGCCGGTGCTTAAACCGGTGCTCGAACTGGTGCTTAAAGAATGGAGAACACAAACTTTGTCCAAAAACCTCTTATGTTTTTAGTTTTAGCAGTCTCTTTTTTTCTGCAAAATTTTTCTGTTGATACAACACCGGTAATTAAACAATGGAAAACACAAACTTTGTCTTAAAACCTCTCATGTTTAGCTGTTTTTTTACTAAAAAGATAACAATGTTAGCCTTTTCTGCAGCTATAGGGCATATATAATATCACTCTATCAAACAAGAATACAGCTGCACGTAACTACGATGATGTTTGCTGCCATCATCATCCGTCATCATTTTTGCTACACTGGCAGGGCTAGGGGCCAGGACTGTCCTCTTCGGGTTCTTGGGGGATGTTGCTAACTTCGGGTCCGATAACAGGCACCGCCAGAGCGTTCTCACTCCCGAGGCGTAACATGTCGACGTTTTGTCACGTCCCACGGCGTTCCTGAGGAACGCGAAAGGAGACCTTCGGCGTTCTTATGGTACGCGGCGGGTTATGGCTGGAATCCAGTGCAATGACGCTCCCGCGGTAGTAGACGTTCCAGCCCTGTATTCCAGCCCTAAACCTAACCTTATCCCTAGCCCTGACCATAACCTTATTCCTGACCTTATCCAGGACTTTAATGATGTTAAATAGCGTGTTTCTAAGCGATTTGAAGAAAAAGAGCGAACATGTGTAGGTTCAGTCCAGATGGTTCTCATATTTCCTCTTTTTCCGAGGTCGTCATTTAGGAACGTGGTGGGTAGCCGAAAACGTAATATGGTGACGATTTGTCACCTAGCGTAAAATGTTACGCTTTGGGAGTGAGAACGGGTTGGCACCGCACCTGCAGTAGATGTGCTTGGTGTGAGGTCTTGCAGCAAGCTATCAAATATGGTGCATTTCTCAGATTTTAAAAAAATGCTATGCATCGCCAGGTGTTTCATCAGATTTGAGGTGTTACCTCCTTTGCACAGTATCACCTTAAAGCACTTGTTGCAGGCTGCTGTGTTTGCATCTTTTGCTGTGAAGTACAGCAAGACTTTTGACTGCTTCGCCTTGGGCATTTTTAATCTGTAGCTCTGCTCTAAAAGAACGTACGTACCTGCTATCCTGCTACTATCCTTGGAAAGGTAAAATGATTGGCTAGAATGACATCTCAAGAAAAAAAGCACCGAAATGTGCGCTGCTTTTCGGTCTGGTTACTACCGTTTATGTCAGAACCGGCCATAATGGCACCGGATACCAGTACCCATCCCTACACTTAATCTGGCTGATGAGTCTTCACGTGTAATATTACCAAGTCTGTATTATTAAGTCTGTAATTAGGCGCCATTCTTCTTATTTTGTTATTCTCCGTTGAGGAGAAAGGCATGAATTTGTTTGTATACGGAGGTATCCATTGTTTAAATGTCCCGGGCAGTCAAAAACGAGGCAGAGCTGTCGAGAAATGCTAGGAGCTAACTGGGCGTTTATTTACTTGCCGGGACCAGAACGTAACACCAGTGTTGTGCAATCCTCTTGTGCAGTGCAAATATGCTTAAAGTGATTTAAGTGATGAAGTGAAAACAATGTCCAGAATGTCCAGTGTGTGTGTAAGAACCATATGTGTGGGTCAGTACTGTGTGGTGGTGTGATTGAGAGACCGTATCGCCTGCGGGAAGAAGCTCATCCTCAGTCTCTCTGTGTTGGTCTTCAGGGAGCGGAATCGCTTTCCTGACCTCAACAGAGAGAACAGTCTGTTGTTGGTGTAACCCTGGTAAGATTTACAGCATTCAGAAGTACAGGGTTCTTTGAATGCATCGTAGTCCTTGTCTGATAGTTTAATTTCCGGGCTTGCCCTGAAGGCACCATCTGCAGCTCCGTGCGCGTGAAGGTGTGGTGTAGAGGAAAAAGGACGGCAAGGAAAAACTCCATGCTGCCGCGGAGCACGGTTTTTTCCAGTTGAAAGAGAGGAAAGAGGTTTAATTAACATTTGTGAGAGAGCTGTCGTTAGCGGTGAACCACAGACGGGTACCTACCTGAAAGGAGTCGGAGTATTTCTTTGAACTTTTTGAACTATTCTGGTGAGTTAGCCTAGCTCGCTTAGCACCGCTATTGCAGTTCAATGCACTGGAAAAAATAACTAACCAGTCAGAATAGTAGTAAATGTGTTTAATGATGTTTAAGATGTGTTTTCATAGTATTGCAATGTTGTGACAGTTTTGTTTATTATGAGTGTCTAATGTTTTTACTTTCTTGGGCCTGCTAGTTCAGCCGCGGCCAGCTAAGTGGTTATGCGCAGTTCACGTGCAATAGCTGTGCTGTTACTGTAACTGCGGGTGATGCACAGTAATACGGTGTATTTACTTTTAATGTGTCACAAGATGCAAATTTATTTTAATATTTCAAAAGAACCAAGGACATTAGGAACAAGGACATTTAAGGAATGTGGACATCTAACATTCTGCGTATTTGTGTGCAGACTGGTTTTTTTTTGAGGTACAGTTCCATGGGTGCCAAGTGAGGAGCTGGTATCGTGGGTCTAAGACACTGTTGCTGCTGTGGAGGCCTTCTCTGTGTCAGGACGCCGACACGTTGATGCCTGCCGTACCAGGAGGGCGGTAGGGAAAAAAACAAAAGGAAGCCCACCTGAGAGATACCTTATCATTTTCTTTGCTACTTTTTCTCCGCCTGAGATTCAGGTCGTTTTCAGTTCTTAACCCAGGACAGTGGGTAACTGAATAAACTGACACCATAAGGAACTGGACACTCACATGCTATTTTCTTTTCTTTTTCCTTTTCTTTGGGGTGTTGAAATATTGTGTTTCTTGTCTTACATCTATTTTGATTGTTTCAATTATTTTTGTGATGCATTTGAGATGGTTACTGCATTTGAAGGTATCCCTACATTGAGGATGAGCAAAGGGAACTGATCCAAAAGAAAATATATAAAGCAAACTTTGTTTCATAAACCTGTGGTCGTGCGTGTTATGTGGGTTGGAAGTCTCATTGCTCTTACAGAGTTGCTACCGCCAATCTCCTTCCCAAACCTAGATTCGGATATTGTAGACATTGCACTTGGGCGAGCAGTATAGATCATCTCTTTATAGATAGAGGGACACACGTCCAGGTTACATTGGGATGGCTGAGGTCCTTCACGATCTTCCTGGCCTTGGTCCAGCACCGCCTGCTGTAGATTGAGTGCAGGTCAGGGAGCTCGGCGCGGATGGTGCGCTCAGCTGACCGCACAACCCTCTGTAGAGCTCGTCTGTCCTGCATGGTGCTGTTCCCGAACCAGGTTATGATATTTCCTGTCAGGATGCTCTCTATGGTGCACGAGTAAAAGTTCCTGAGCACCTTGGAGGGCAGTTGGAAGTCTCTCAAGCGTCTGAGGTGGTAGAGACGCTGACGGGCCTTTTTCACCACGGTGTTGATGTGACAGGACCATGACAGGTCCTGCGTGATGTGAACTCCGAGGTATTTGAAGCTGTCCACTCTCTCCACTGGGCACTCGTTGATGACGGGGGTCTGGTAGTTCCTCTCCTGCTTAGCGCTGAAGTCCACTATCAGCTCCTTTGTCTTACTGACGTTTAGAAGGAGGTTGTTCCTCTGGCACCAGTTCTCCAGATTCCTAATCTCCTTCAGGTAGGCCGTCTCGTTGTTATCAGAGATCAGGCCCACCACGACGGTGTCGTCAGCAAACTTGATGATGGTGGTGGAGCTGGTAGTGGCCACACAGTCATATGTGTACAAAGAGTACAGCAGGGGGCTCAGAACACACCCCTGGGGGCAGAAACGGCCCTAACCAATCTGGCGCCCTAGGCAAGATTTTAGGTGGCGCCCCCCTACATCAGCAGTGTAGTGTAATGTTGTAACAAATAATATTTCTATTAAATAAGCTTTACTTTGCATTTTAATTAACGTGGGATTATTTTATGTATTTAGAAATAATAGTACCAACTTTTTTTTTTTTCAACATTTGTGGCACTGGCGTGGCGCCCCCGATGGACGGCGCCCTTAGCATTTGCCTATACGGCCTATGCCACGGGCCGGCCCTGCCTGGGGGGCTCCAGTGCTGAGAGTGGTGGAGGCTGAGACATGTCCGCCCATCCTTAATGCCTGTGGTCTGCCAGTTAGGAAGTTGGAGATCCACTGACACATAGATGAGCTGAGTCCCAGATGCTCCAGCTTGGTGGTGAGTGTGGAGGGAATTATGGTGTTAAATGCAGAGCTGTAGTCTATGAAGAGCATTTTAACATAATTCCCCCTTCTAGTGTCCAAGTGAGTGAGTGATGTGTGGAGGAGATGAGAGATGGCATCGTCTGTGGAACGATTTGGACGGTAAGCGAACTGTAGTGGGTCCAGTGTGTCTGGTAGTGAAGAAATGATGAAGTCTCTGACCAGGCGTTCAAAACACTTCATCACTACTGAGGTGAGGGCTACAGGGCGATAGTCATTGAGAGAGGCAGGGTGGGGTTTCTTCGGGACAGGAACAATGATGGACTCTTTGAAGCATGTGGGGATCACCGACTGAGATAAAGAGATGTTGAATATCTCAGTGAACACAGGAGCTAGCTGGTATGCGCAGTCTCTGAGGATACGACCTGGGATGCCGTCTGGTCCTGCTGCTTTCCTGGTGTTCACTCTCTTGAAGGCTCTCCTTACTTCATGCTCGGAGATGACGAGCACGTTTCCGGTGCTGGCAGTATCTTCCTGTCTGCAGCCGTTAGCGCCGCTAGCACTAGCATTGTTGGAGTCCTTAGCTGTAGCCTCGAAGCGAGCATAGAAAGTGTTCAGCTCGTCTGCCAGAGTCACGGCCGCGTTCGTCATACCGGTTGTTGGTGCTTTATAATCCGTTATTGTCCTTAGTCCCCGCCACAGGCTCCTAGAGTCACTTTGTTGGCTTTGCCTAAAATATATGACTGTGTTATTACTGCTTTAATAAAGTATTCCAAAGTGTGTATGTTTTTGTTGGCAAAAAGCCTTTTTTCAACAAAGGATTGTTTGCAGTGTTTCATTATGTCCTTTTATCTCCAAGTGTTTTGACAAGAAGTGTGTAAGTCCAAGCTGAAACTTAAATTACATTTCTTGTTTTTTAAGGACTTTGTTTCTCTCTCTCTCCAAGTAAGGAAACACTTAATGTCTCTACTATTTATTTATTTATTAGTTATTTATACCTTTACTGTATTACTGTGATCTGCTCTTTTGAATGCACCTGGTCAGTAACCTAAAGAGTTTAGAGACCAGTATGCTTTACATTTTATTAGTGGATGTGGAAATTGAGTATATATCCCTGTTCTATGTATGTCGCTGCTAAGTGGTCATCTCTGTATGTCTGCAGACCTTCCCATTGGTTGAATTTTATATACAAATCTCTTCTTCGGCTGCTTCTTTCCAATCTGTTTGCATATGTGTGTAAAATGTACAATCAGCACAGCTCTCACAATATTTTACAAATGTTTCTCCTGAGAATCAGAATAATTTTAAGAGGGATAAGGCTTTTAAATACGCTTGTCCTGTTTCAAGGACTTCACATTGTCAGGACTGGTAATGAGTTTTCAATCATTTTAAAGGATTGATTAAATAGTTCTTTTGGCGAGTGTTGCTTTTTCTCTTCATGTGTAATTGCACATGAATCAGATCTTTGTATTTAATTGCCTGTATTGAATGTCAGTTGAATTGTTTCTTAACGTGTGTAATAATTGTTGCAATTTCAACCTTAGATCTCTCTGAAAATTGCATTTTTATTCTGAATGAGACTGCATAAATAAAAACTATGATAAAGGTATGAAAATCATAATAAAATAGGGGGGAAAGCAGGAAAGTTCTTTGCAATCCTCTTCATTCCAAGGTGAAATGTTCATTCAAAGGCAATCATTCATTTTCTGTTCATCTAGTAACTTTGTCTACTACAGTATGCCAACTGCATACTGGAGATAGCGCTTCTGAAGGATAACTGCATGAAAACAAAATGAGGCATACAATAATAAATTATGGCTTCAAGCTGAAAAGGATATAGGCCAGCTGGATGAATGAGTCCCTAAGGAAATGAACACGATCATCATTATTTAATCTCATACTGGCATCCAGTATTGAAGAACAATAGGGTTGGTTTAATGTAGCAGAGAATATACATCACTGAAAAGAACATAACTGTAAAAGATTCATGTGAGTCCAGTTCTCTAGTGAGTTTGTTCTAATATGGTGGCTGTAGCTCAGGTGGCAGAGCAAGTCAGCCACTAATCAGAAGGTCGGTGGTTCGATCCCAGGCTGCCTCCTGGCTGCATGCCAAATATCCTTGGGCAAGATACTAACCCCGTGTTTGCCTACTGGTGGTGGTCAGAGGGCCCGGTGGCGCCAGTGTCCGGCAGCCTCGCCTCTGTCAGTGCGCCCCAGGGCAGCTGTGGCTACAATGTGGCTTGCCATCGCCAGTGTGTGAATGTGTGTGTGAATGGGTGAATGACTGAATGTAGTGTGAAGCGCTTTGGGGTCCTTAGGGACTAGAAAAGCGCTATACAAATGCAGGCCATTTACCATAATCATTATCAGCTTTGGTGCTGTAAAAGCAGGTGTCCTTAACTGGCTGTGTGGAGATGTTTGCTATAGTTTGGGTATTACAGATTTACTAACGTGTTGTGCAGTGTAAACTGGGTTTTGGTGTAAAAAAGAAAAATAAAAGTTTTTGCTATATTCACAAACAGAGCGTAGTGAAAAGATTACATGAAAGAAATGGGAACTCAGAAATTGTTATAACTGACCCTGTTACAACCCTGTGGCACATCTGGCTAACACCTTGGCATTGCACCTTCCTAATGAAACCAACTTATCTCAAAAGGTTCAATTCTGAGATTGAAGGCAAACCCTCTCTGTTTCCAGTTTACGTTGCAATTTTGGCTATTTCTTTAGCACTCGTTGGTGAGCGTTTGCAGTACAGATGACTCGTAAGCTGGAGAGGAAATGGCGTGCCACAAATTTAGAAGATCATCATTTAACCTGGAGAAATAGTTTGCTGATTTACAAGAAAGCCCTCCGCAAAGCCAGAACATCTTACTATTCATCACTGATTGAAGAAAATAAGAATAACCCCAGGTTTCTCTTCAGCACTGTAGCCAGGCTGACAAAAAGGCAGAGCTCTTTTGAGCCAACCATCCCTTTAACGTTAACTAGTAATGACTTCATGAACTTCTTCACAAATACAATTTTTATCATTAGAGAAAAAATTACCAATAATCATCCCACAGATGTAACATTATCTACAGCTACTTTTAGTACTTTAGTAGTACTTGTTAAGTTACTCTTTTTCTCCAATTGATCTTTCTGAGTTAACTTCAACAATTACTTCCTCCAAACCATCAACGTGTCTTTTAGACCCCATTCCTAAAAAACTGCTCAAAGAAGTCCTGCCATTAATTAATTCTTCGATCTTAAATATGATCAACCTATCTCTAATAATCAGCTATGTACCACAGGCCTTCAAGCTGGCTGTAGTTAAACTTTTACTCAAAAAGCCATCTCTAGACCCAGCAGTCTTAGCTAATTATAGGCCAATCTCCAACTTCCTTTCATATCAAACATCAAGTTTCAGAGCTCATCACAGCACAGAAACAGCTTTAGTGAAGGTTACAAATGATCTTCTTATGGCCTCTGACAGTGGACTCATCTCTGTACATGTCCTGCTAGACCTCAGTGCAGCGTTCGATACTGTTGACCATAATATCCTATTAGAGCGATTAGAACATGCTGTAGGTATTACATGTACTGTGCTGCAGTGGTTTGTATCATATCTATCTAATAGACTCCAATTTGTACATGTAAGTGGAGAGTCCTCTTCACACACTAAGGTTAATTATGGAGTTCCACAGGGTTCAGTGCTAGGACCAATTCTGTTTACATTATACATGCTTCCCTTAGGCAGCATCATTAGAAGACATACAGTGGGGTAAAAAAGTATTTAGTCAGCCACCGATTGTGCAAGTTCCCCCACTTAACAGAGGTCAGTAATTTGCACCAGAGGTACACTTCAACTGTGAGAGACAGAATGTGAAAAAAAAATCCATGAATTCACATGGTAGGATTTGTAAAGAATTTATTCGTAAATTAGGGTGGAAAATAAGTATTTGGTCACCTCAAACAAGGAAAATCTCTGGCTCTCACAGACCTGTAACGTCTTCTGTAAGAAGCTTTTCTGTCCCCCACTCGTTACCTGTATGAATGGCACCTGTTTGAACTCATCATCTGTATAAAAGACACCTGTCCACAGCCTCAAACAGTCAGACTCCAAACTCCGCCATGGCCAAGACCAAAGAGCTTTCGAAGGACACTAGGAAAAGTATTGTAGACCTGCACCAGACTGGGAAGAGTGAATCTACAATAGGCAAGCAGCTTGGTGTGAAAAAATCAACTGTGGGAGCAATCATCAGAAAATGGAAGACATACAAGACCACTGATAATCTCCCTCGATCTGGGGCTCCACGCAAGATCTCATCCCGTGGGGTCAAAATGATCATGAGAACGGTGAGCAAAGATCCCAGAACCACACGGGGGGACCTGGTGAATGACCTGCAGAGAGCTGGGACCAAAGTAACAAAGGTCACCATCAGTAACACACTACAACGGCAGGGAATCAAATCCCGCAGTGCCAGACGTGTTCCGCTGCTGAAGCCAGTGCATGTCCAGGCCCGTCTGAAGTTTGCCAGAGAGCACATGGATGATACAGCAGAGGATTGGGAGAATGTCATGTGGTCAGATGAAACCAAAGTAGAACTTTTTGGTATAAACTCAACTCGTCGTGTTTGGAGGAAGAAGAATACTGAGTTGCATCCCAAGAACACCATACCTACTGTGAAGCATGGGGGTGGAAACATCATGCTATGGGGCTGTTTTTCTGCCAAGGGGACAGGACGACTGATCCGTGTTAAGGACAGAATGAATGGGGCCATGTATCGTGAGATTTTGAGCCAAAACCTCCTTCCATCAGTGAGAACTTTGAAGATGAAACGAGGCTGGGTCTTCCAACATGATAATGATCCAAAACACACCGCCCGGGCAACAAAGGAGTGGCTCCGTAAGAAGCATTTGAAAGTCCTGGAGTGGCCTAGCCAGTCTCCAGACCTCAACCCCATAGAAAATCTGTGGCGGGAGTTGAAAGTCCGTGTTGCTCGGTGACAGCCCCAAAACATCACTGCTCTCGAGAAGATCTGCATGGAGGAATGGGCCAAAATACCAGCTACTGTGTGTGCAAACCTGGTAAAGACCTATAGTAAACGTTTGACCTCTGTTATTGCCAACAAAGGTTATGTTACAAAGTATTGAGTTGTATTTTTGTTATTGACCAAATACTTATTTTCCACCCTGATTTACGAATAAATTCTTTACAAATCCTACCATGTGGATTCATGGATTTTTTTTTCACATTCTGTCTCTCACAGTTGAAGTGTACCTCTGGTGCAAATTACTGACCTCTGTCATCATTTTAGGTGGGGGAACTTGCACAATCGGTGACTGACTAAATACTTTTTTGCCCCACTGTACATACATTTTCACTCCTATGCAGATGACACCCAGCTCATGAAGCCAGATAACACACACCAATTAGTTAAACTGCAGGAATGTCTTAAAGACATAAAGACCTGGATGGCCGAAAACTTTCTGCTTCTTAATTCAGATCAAACTGGGGTTATTGTACTTGGCCATGAAAATCTTAGAAATATGGTATCTAACCAGACTCTTACTCTGGATGGCATTACCTTGGCCTCCAGTAACGCTGTGAGGAACCTTGGAGTCATTTTTGACGAGGATATGTCCTTCAACGCACATATTAAACAAATATGTAAGACTGCTTTCTTCCATTTGCGCAACATCTCTAAAATTAGAAATATCCTGTCTCAGAGTGACGCTGAAAAACTAGTTCATGCATTTATTACTTCCAGGCTGGACTACTGTAATTCATTATTATCAGGAAGTCCTAAAAACTCGCTGAAAAGCCTTCAGTTAATCCAAAATGCTGCAGCAACAGTCCTGACAGGGACTAGAAAGAGAGAGCAGATTTCTCCTGTTTTGGCTTCCCTTCATTGGCTTCCTGTTAAATCCAGAATTGAATTCAAAATCCTGCTCCTCACATACAAGGTCTTAAATAATCAGGCCCCATCTTATCTTAATAATAATAATAATAATAATAATACATTTTATTTAAATAGCGCCTTTCAAAGCACCCAAGGACACTGTACAACAGATAAAAACTGGAAATATACACAACCCTTTAAGACCTACCATAGAACCAAGTCCGCCAGAGCTTATATTATATTTTTACATGCTGTGGAGCCATTTTTGGGAGCATTTCAAGTTGCTATACATCAATACAACCATTATAGCCCAGATTTTAATAATATGTATTCATTAAGTGCATAGTAATTACATAAATTGCAAAAAAGTGCAATAAACTACAAAAAAATTGAAAATCGTTTTTGCTTTTTTAACATATATTTGTACTTAAAGAAATTTAAGAGGCTTATCCCTCAATACTGTAAATACAAAAAAGTTGCACAACATAGTTTCCCACCACAGGAAATTTATTTTGAGTGTCTTCATAGTTTTATTTTTGAAATACACCAATTTTTATACACTGAAGGAAAAACGAAAATAAATATTATACTGCAAATTTGCAAAAAAGCAGCATATGCATCAAAATAAACTATTTCCAGCAGTGCAATATGAGTCCTAAGCATCCCAGAAACGACACAGAAAGTCATAAAGTCAAAGATAACTTTTAAAAAGACCAGTATAGGCCCTGAGGCCCTGATGGTAAAAAAAGACTACATTTCCGCGAAAATGACGTCACTTCCGGTTTCGGGCAGGTAATGGCGGAAATGCAAAAGTTCGCGCTGATGTCTATTCCAACGTAGGAAGTGTTATGAACAGCTGATCTGATCGGCAAAGCGTGTTTCTGGAATGTTATGTTTTTGTTCCTGCAAGCGCTTTTTATGAAGTTTTTGCAAAGCTTTATGTGGAAGGAAACCGTGACCTAGGACAAGCTGATGGCATAAGATGTAAGTACAACTCCTCCGGTTTCATATGAAAAAAAATTTTTGCGCTAGCTTACGTGGTTGCAGTGCTTCTGGGATTTAAAAATAGTTACGCAAAACAGAGCGTGCCCGCTCCGATCGGCTCTAAAGGGTTAATGACCTTGTAGGACCATATCACCCTATTAGAGCACTTCGCTTTCACACTGCAGGCCTACTTGTTGTTCCTAGAGTATTTAAAAGTAGAACGGGAGGCAGAGCCTTCAGTTTTCAGGCCCCTCTTCTGTGGAACCAGCTTCCAGTTTGGATTCTGGAGACAGACACTATCTCTACTTTCAAGATTTATGTTATGCTGCAATAGACGTAGGCTGCCGGGGATTCCCATGATGCATTGGGTTTTTCCTTTCCACTCACCTTTTTCACTCAGTATGTGTTAATAGACCTCCCTGCATTGAATCATATCTGTTATTAATCTCAGTCTCTCTTCCACAGCATGTCTTTTATCCTGTCTTCCTTCTCTCACCCCAACCGGTTGCAGCAGATGGCCCCGCCCCTCCCTGAGCCTGGTCCTGCCGGAGGTTTCTTCCTGTTAAAAGGGAGTTTTTCCTTCCCACTGTTGCCAAAGTGCTTGCTCATAGGGGGTCATATGATTGTTGGGTTTTTCTTTGTACCTATGAAGTGCCTTGAGGCGACTTTTGTTGCGATTTGGTGCTATATAAATAAAATTGAATTGAATTAAAGTCAGCATCTTTAACTAAGGATGACCACAGCAAACTGCAAGTGACCAAAGCAATCAGATTGAGGTTTTCAGTGCAACATTGTATTCTTCCTTTGTGATTGAGTTCACCTATACTGCTAACAACCTCCCACAACCACTTCCCAACCGGTCAGGGAATAAACATTTTCCTAGCAACCAGTGATGACCAGGCAGTAGTTAACCAGTCGCTAGGCCTGCATAACTGGGGCATAAGGGATGTCACAGCAATTTTAACATATACACACCACATATAGAAGATGATAAAAAATAAATGTTGAAAAGTGAACATAGAATTTACATGCAAATCATATTCTGTTATAATACTTCAGTAACGATTAAACCAATAATCAATAAGTTCTTTGATAGTTTAAAATTAACAACACAGCATAGAAGGTTGCAGAATTTCAGTATGTAATATCAAAACCCTTTGCACAAAGAAGAAAGAAGGCAAACAATTGAAGACTACATGTTACCAAAGATGATTAAAGCAGTAATTTCTTCCAAAACAAAACATCAATTTATCTGTTAGCAGGTTGCCTCTTATTAGCATGTTTTAATTATGAGCAACACTAATGCTAATTCAATCATGTGTGTAATAGCTCTTCCCTAGATAATTTTATTCATTGTGAATCAAGCATTTCACTCAGGAAATTGTGATGTTGTTTATTTACGCTGTCCTTATCACAGTAGCGAGTAACATTAAAGCACAGTGTTGCTGAGAAACAAGATATGTAGAGTTAAATGTATTGTCTGTTACATGCAGCATATATAAGAACAAATAAAGCAATTTACAGTATTATAAACAACTCAAGAAAGGCTGGTTTTGCTAATTTTCAAAGCTAAAATTTAAATTTTGTTTTTGTCTTTTTCTGAGAAAAAAATATTTCACCCTCATTTTTAGAAGCTTGAGGTTCTTGGGATTGATATATCAATCACTGACTGCTTCAGCATCATTGCCCTAAAAAAGTGTTCCAACTGCATAATGTTGGAACACAAAGGTTAAAAAAAATATGCTATTTGAATAAATAAATGAAATCAAAATTTGTCTTTAAAACACCAAAATATTCTTCTTCATATACTCATGTACACGCACATATGTTTTTGTATATTTATTTCAAAAATGATATTAGCGTTAGAAGTAGCTGACATTGCATCCTGTGCAGATTTGGTTCCTGAAGAATAAACACTCAGGTCAAAGGTCAAACTCTTTTCATCCAATAAATGTGGTTTGTTGCCTGAGAGCGACGCCATGCCATAGAGAGCTAAACACCACTATTCCAAAGACTCAAGACTTGCAAATTCAAATATGTGCAACTTGTTATTCCCCTACTGCTGTCTTTGATATCAGACTCAGGGGATCAGTGAATGAGAAACAGTCATCTGTTTTCCAAATAACTTCAGAAGAAAAGCTGGACTCTTTAGTGTCCAGCTCTCTTAATCACTTTTCTTTCCACAAGGGGATTCAATGATATGTGAGAGTTGCTTGGATGTTTTCATTTCTACAAAATTTTCTCTTTGTCTCATATTTCTTCTGACTAATTTCCATCATTCTGCCCTCGATGCTTCTGACAATTTCAGTTATAGGATTTCCCTCATCCTACACTTGTCCTTGCCTATTTGTCCCAGCCTACAATCCTTTTATAACATTTCCACCTCCCTTTGTCTCCTTGAAAATTTTGCCCTTGCTCTTTGTTGTTGAACCTTGTGTCTGTACATGTAATTCGTGAAGACTGTAAGTTCCGGTTGTGTGACAGCAAGGCTTAAACTGTCCAAGACGTTCTCTACAGTGATTAGCTCCAATTCCACAACTCGGCTAGAAGCTGACAATCATGTTATGACTTTCTCTTACATTTTATTGCACTTTCCCCTTTTCAAACTAATGGGGGTGAGCATGCATTCCTATCTTGCTGTACGTCCCTCCCCTTTCATTTTCTCATTTTAAGTGTCTCTGCCTTGACTTCATCTTCTCGGACTGCTAATCCAGTCTTGCCCCTTGTACCCCTGACATTGCCGCAAGAAGAGCAGATTGTAAAAGGGAGGAAGTGGGAGGTAACGTAAATAATCACAAAGACAGGCAGACGTGGTGTCATGTGAAGGTCTGTTCTGTGTGTGTGTGTGTGTGTGTGTGTGTGTGGGTGTGTGTGTGTGTGTGTGTGTGTGTGTGTGTGTGTGTGTGTGTGTGTCTCTCTCTCTCTCTCTGTGTACAGTACTTCTGTTTTGAAGCTTGTCACTTGTATGGAAAGAGGGCAAGCTGAAGTCAAGACAGTTTTAGCACCCTTCACAGTGTTGATAAAAAGTCAGCAGAGAGTTATGTTTTCTGTTAGATGTGACCCCGATTTAAGGAAATGGTTTCACACTAAACGATCACATTCTGTGAGATCTTATGAACCTTCATACTGGTCTCATTGATAACATATAATCCATAAATCACCTCCATAAATCAGCATGCGTGATATAGATCAGCTTCCAGTGCCAGTGCTTGACTCAAGACTGCCAATAAATTGCTAAAATATAGAAAGAGAGAACCTAACGTGGAACATTTCCATTATTGATCTTTCAAGGTAAAACCAGTACGTATAACCATGGTTAAAAAGAAAGTACACCTTCCATTAATTCTAAAGTTTTACATATTACGACATATAAGAAAATATCTGGTCCACAGTGTGATTATTTATTTAACACAAACTAAGCCAATGTACAAAAGCAGTGTATAGAAATCTAAGAACACTAACAGGCACTTTTAGCAGCAATAACTTGAAGTATTATTTTTCCATATCAGTCTTTCACATTGCTGTAGAGGAACTTTGACCTGAATTCATGGTCAGCTCAGTGCCCAATTTGCCCAGATCTTGTGGCAGCAATGCAAAGTCCAGTCATTTCACTGCTTATATTCTCCATCCATCCATCCATCTTCATCCGCTTTATCCGGGGCCGGGTCGTGGGGGCAGCAGCCTAAGCAAAGAGGCCCAGACCTCCCTCTCCCCAGCCACCTCCTCCAGCTTATCCGGGGGAATACCAAGGCGTTCCCAGGCCAGCCGAGAGATATAATCTCTCCAGCGTGTCCTGGGTCTGCCCCGGGGCCTCCTCCCGGTGGGACATGCCTGGAACACCTCACCCAGGAGGCGCCCAGGGGGCATCCTTGTCAGATGCCCGAACCACCTCAGCTGGCTCCTTTCGATGTGGAGCAGCAGCTGCTCTACTCTGAGCCCCTCCCGGATGGCCGAACTTCTCACCCTATATCTAAGGGAGAGGCCAGCCACCCTTCGGAGAAAGCTCATTTCTGCCGCTTGTATCCGCAATCCCGTTCTTTCGGTCACTACCCACAGCTCGTGGCCATAAGTGAGGGTAGGGACGTAGATCGACCGGTAAATTGAGAGCTTCGCTTTTACACTCAGCTCCCTCTTCACCACGACGGACCGGTGCAGCGTCCGCATTACTGCAGGTGCAGCCCCAATCCGTCTGTCGATCTCCGGCTCCCTTCTCCCATCACTCGAGAACAAGACGCTGAGATACTTGAACTCCTCCACTTGGGGCAGGAACTCATCACCGACCCGGAGTGGGCACTCCACCCTTTTCCGGCTGAGAACCATGGCCTCAGATTTGGAGGTGCTGATCCTCATTCCCGCTGCTTCACACTCGGCTGCGAACCGTTCCAGTGCGAGCTGGAGGCCCTCACCCGATGAAGCCAACAGAACCACATCATCTGCAAAAATCAGAGATGAGATTCTGAGGCCACCAAAGCAAAAGCCCTCCGCCACTTGGCTGCGCCTAGAAATCCTGTCCATAAAAATTATGAACAGAACCGGAGACAAAGGGCAGCCCTGGCGAAGCCCATCACCCACCGGGAACGAGTCCGACTTATTGCCGGCAATGCGAACCAAGCTCTTGCAACGGTTATATAGGGATCGAATGGCCCGTAGCAATGGGCCAGACACCCCATATTCCCGCAACACCTCCCACAGGACACCCCGAGGGACACGGTCGAATGCCTTCTCCAAGTCCACAAAACACATGTAGACTGGTTGGGCAAACTCCCATGCACCCTCAAGTATCCTGGAGAGGATAAAGAGCTGGTCCAGTGTTCCGCGACCAGGACGAAAACCGCATTGTTCCTCCTGTATCCGAGGTTCGACTAACGGACGAACTCTCCTTTCCAGCACCCTGGCATAGACTTTCCCAGGGAGGCTGAGGAGTGTGATCCCCCTGTAGTTGGAACACACCCTCCAGTCCCCCTTCTTAAAGATGGGGACCACCACCCCGGTCTGCCAGCCCACAGGTACTGCCCCTGATCTCCACCCAACATTGCAGAGGCATGTCAACCAGGACAGCCCTACAACGTCCAGAGCCTTCAGGAACTCGGGGCAGACCTCATCAACACCAGGGGCTCTGCCACCAAGGAGTTGTTTAACTGCCTCAGTGACCTTGCCCCCGGAAATTGGCGGGTCATTCCCCTCATCCCCAGACTCTGCTTCCTCCTCGGAAGACGTGTCAGTGGGATTAAGGAGGTCCTCGAAGTATTCCTTCCACCGCCTGACAATTTTCTCAGTCGACGTCAGCAGCGCTCCGCCAGCACTATACACAGTGCAGGTAGAGCACCGCTTTCCCCTCCTGAGACGTCTGACGGTTTGCCAGAATCTCTTCGAGGCAGTCCGAAAGTCTTTTTCCATGGCCTCTCCGAACTCCTCCCACACCCGAGTTTTTGCTTCAGCCACTGCCCGAGCCGCATTCCGCTTGGCCTGTCGATACCTGTCGGCTGCCTCCGGAGTCCCACAGGCTAACCAAGCCTGATAGGACTCCTTCTTCAGCCTGGTGGCTCCCTTCACCTCTGGTGTCCACCATTTGGTTCGGGGATTACCACCACGGCGGGCACCAACCACCTTGCGGCCGCAGCTCAATGCAGCAGCTTCGGCAATGGAGACTCTGAGTCCGAATGGACCATGTTCAATGTCCCCAGTCTCCCTCGGAATGCTGTCGAAGCTCTGCCGGAGGTGTGCGTTGAAGATCTCGCAGACTGGGGCCTCTGCTAGACGTTCCCAGCACACCCTCACTACGCGTTTAGGTGCACCAGGTCTGTCCAGCATCCTCCCCCGCCACCTGATCCAACTCACCACCAGGTGGTGATCAGTTGACAGCTCAGCCCCTCTCTTTACCCGAGTGTCCAGAACATATGGTCGCAGGTCTGCTGATACGATTACAAAATCGATCATCGACCTACGGCCTAGAGCGTCCTGGTGCCACGTGCACTTATGGACACTCTTATGTTCGAACAGGGTGTTCGTTATGGCCAAACTGTGATTAGCACAGAAGTCCAATAACAAAGCACCGCTCGGGTTCAGATCAGGGAGGCCGTTCCTCCCAATCACGCCCCTCCAGGTCTCGCTGTTGTTACCCACGTGAGCATTGAAGTCTCCCAGCAGGACAACAGAGCCTCCAGGTGGAGCACCCTCCAGCACCTCCCCCCCCCCCCCCAGGGACTCTAAGAAGGCTGGGTACTCTGAACTGCCACTCGGCGCATAAGCGCAGATGACAGTCAGGACCCGTTCCCCGACCCTAAGGTGCAGGGAACAAACCCTCTCGTCCACCGGGAAAAACCCTCTCGTACCGGCAGCAAGCCGAGGGGATATTAGAATTAGGGGTGTCAAATTATCGCGTTAATTGCGATTAATTAATTACAATGCTATTTAGCGTGTTATGTTTTTTAATCTCGTTAATCTAATTTTTAATCTCTTGACGTCATTGATTTTGTATGAGAGTTGCTATGTTATAAAATCCGTTTTTATGTGCTGGGCTCCTTGTGCTTGACTTGTTGGGGGTGGAGTCACGTCGTGAGGTCAAGGTGAGAAGTGGTGATTAGCTTACAGTGTGGATATGGAGGCGCATCTGAGAGTTGTTGGCCCAATGAACGGGAAATTTGTATTTCATAAACGCCCCGACGGCACCATTGACAAAGGTAAAGTGGTCTGCCTAGAGTGTAAGAAGGAGTTTGCTTACCACCGAAGCAGCTCAAGTTTGGCCTATCACCTCAACGCAAAGCACCCAGCCGCGAGTGCAGCAACAGCTAGCAGTGAAGACGTTAGCAATATAGCAAGCCAGAGCAAAGCTTTTCGCCAAACAAAACTAGAGAATACCCCTCGTATGAGCAAGTCTGCGACCGACAGGCTGACTAATGTTATTGCCAAGTGGATAGCGATGAACTGTAGGCCGATAAATATAGTAGAGGACGAAGGATTGACAGAGGTGTTGCAAATTGCGTCCAATGACCCGTCATACAAGCCGCCGTGCAGGACTACAGTAACGACCAAAATCAGCAAAATGTACGACGGCGAAAAGAAAAACAAACTTGAGATTTTGGCGGAGGATTCTCCCAACTGTGTTGCTATAACCGGAGATCACTGGACCTCAGCTGGCAACCACAGCTATTTTGGGGTGACTGGACACTTTATTGATAGTGAGTGGAACCTCAACTCATTTGCACTGACCGTCATGAGAACAGAAACCAGGCACTTTGCTGATAAATGCGCCGAACAGTTCCTCAAGGTAGCAAATGACTGGGGTATTGAAAACAAGATATCCACCATTGGCACAGACAGCGCAGCAAACATGCTGGCTGCTATGAGAGCACTTCCATATGAGCACATCGCCTGCAATGCTCACATTCTCCAGAGGACCATCACGGTATGTCTCGATAGCAGTGGTTTTGTCGGTGTACTGGCAAAGTGCCGCAAGATTGTTGGTCATTTTAAACAAAGCCCTGCGAGTACCACAGAACTTAACCAACAACAAGTAGCACTCGGAAAGAAGAGCGATCAACTTATACAGGATGTACCCACCAGGTGGAACTCGACTCTCGCAATGGTCTCACGCCTCCTATGTAACCGAGAGGCTGTCCAGGCTACGTTGGACCAACAGAACCACAGGTTGGTCTTGCCAACCGAAGCTGAGTGGGCGAAACTGCAGAGGCTGGAGCTCCTGCTTGAACCATGCAAGTAAGTTCAAATAAACACCTTCCCATTTTAATTATATAAACTACTGTTACATGTGTAAAATCAAAATTAATGAACATAACAAGGAACTTTTAAGGACAATTAAATTGGAAATCAGTTACACTTTGATTTAAATGAATCCAGCTAGGTTTATTTAGCAAACCTCTCCACCTCTGCAGGTATGTGACAGAGCTGCTGGGTGGTGAGGCCTACGTCTCTTGCTCTGTAGTGCTGCCTGCTTTTCGCCATCTGTACCGTGTCATGGACATTACTGATGATGATCCTGCCTACGTGGTGAAGTTCAAGAATGCCTTCCAGAAGGATCTGGCAGCACGACGAGCTAATGGCAACGAGATATGGTTCGAGGTGGCCACAGCATTGGATCCACGGTTTAAGGATTTGAAATGTCTTCCAAGAGAAAAGAGGGAACAGGTAGGACAATAAGGTTAAGCTGGACTAATGAGTCCAATTCATTATCAAATCAAACTTTTATTTATTATATGGAACACAAAGTTCTTTACAAGATTAAATAAAATTAAAAAAAAGCACTTAGTTTTAATCACAATCATTCATTCATTCATTCATTCATTCATTCATTCAGGTGTGGACCATTCTGGAGAATATGCTCCAGGCAGCAGAGCCCAGAAGAGCAGATAGTCTCCAGCCCTCCACAGAGGATGATGGACCAGCTCAGAAGAAGAGGAGGAGCGAACTCCTTCTGGGGTCTGACTCTGACTCAGAAGATGGAATTGAGTCTGGAGAGCTGCAGCGCTACAGAGCAGAACCCAGCATCAGTATTGATGACTGTCCCCTGCAGTGGTGGTATGCTCACTCAGGAGTCTATGAAAAGCTGTCAGTCCTAGCACAAAAGTACCTGGCCTCCCCAGCTACCTCTGTACCCTGTGAGAGACTCTTTAGCCTTGCAGGCCACATAGTGCAAAAGAAAAGGGCAGCCTTGCTTCCAGAAAATGTTACCAGGCTGGTGTGTCTTAGCGACTGGCTGAGGAAGAAGAAATGAGACACATGTGGTCAGCATAGCTGCTGTGTCATTTGTAGCCTACTAGAATAGATTGCTTGATGTTCAGCACTTTTTTTTGTGATGGAAGAATACTTTGATGTGCTAACTTGCAGCACTGCAATGTCAGTTTTATTTTTCATTATCTGAAGCAGAGGAATTTCAGTGCTGTATTGCTCAGAAAAGAGCAACTCTGATGTGCTAACTTGCAGCACTTAATTTATTTGATTTTATTTGTATTTATTTTTCCACTTATTTTACAAAAGAATACAACAGTATGTAAATGGTTGCATCTGTTTAACGTTTGTTAAACAATAAATGACTTTATAAAGTCACTTTCTTTGTTATATCAGTCTTTTGGTCTGCCACAATAAGTTGAGGGCTTTCCTCAGCTATTTTTAGGTGAGATTAAAAAAGAGATTAATTAGATCAATTAATTAAAAATCATAATTAATTAATCTCTATTTTTTTTTAATCTCTTGACAGCACTAATTAGAATACCCACCCCAGCCCGCCGCCTCTCACCAGGGGCAACTCCAGACTGAGACAGAGTCCAGCCCCTCTCCGGGAGACTGGTTCCAGAGCCCAAGCCATGTGTAGAGGTGAGCCCGACTATATCTAGCCGGTACCTCTCAACCTCACGCACTAACTCAGGCTCCTTCCCCACCAGAGAGGTGACATTCCATGTCCCTATTGCCAGTCTTGGCAGCCGGGGGTCAGTCCGCCAGGGCCTCCGCTCCTGGCCGCCACCCGGCACACAATGCACACGACCCCTATGGCGCCTCCTGCGGGTGGTGGGCCTGCGGGAGGATGGGCCCATGTCTCCTCTTCGGGCTGTGCCCGGCCGGGCCCCATGGACTAAGGCCCGGCCACCAGACGCTCGCCCTCGGGCACCCTCCCCAGGCCTGGCTCCAGGGCGGGGCCCCGGTAACCCTATCCCAGGCAGGGTAAACTGTTCCCTCGGTGTCCTTTTCATAAGGGTCTTATGAATCGCTCTTTGTCTGGTCCCTCACCCAGGGCCAATTTGCCTGGGTGAGAATGCTTATATTCTCACATTTTGAAATTGTTTGAGAATAACTGCATAACTTGGCTCCAAATCTGCAGCTACTATTATATTTGTTTCCTATAAGAGTCTGACAAAAACTGAACAGTCCGTTCTTTGGCTCTTTTCAAACTATTTGCAAAAGCATAAACATGCTATTAAAGATGAGGGATTTAGAAATCTTCAGCAGTAGACCCAATAGCAGTAGATTTAGAGTCTGATTTCTTTTATTTTTTATTTTTTTATTTATTTTTTGGATAAATCTTCAGCAGTAGCAAAGATGTTTGTTTGTTTGTTTTGTTTCTTGTTTTGTTTTGTTTGTTTGCGTGCTAAAGAAAACCTTCAATTTTATCTTTTCAATAAAGAAACCTTCAAATCCTGTCTTGTGTAAAGAATTCATTTACAACTTTTCTAATCTATTTCTTAGGCAACCCCAGATGCTCAGCCCTGCTATTAGGTATCTTTCAGACCTGACATAAACCACCTATTATGCTGAAACAATGAGCAACCTTATTGCTTTTGTTATTGTCTATCTTTAACCAGATTCTTTAAAATTACACGTATTAAAGCTGCTTTACATTCTTTCAGCCTTTTGTACTGAATTTTCTTTTCTGTTTTGTGCTCTTTCAGTGTTTCTTTTTGTTGGCATATTGCATTCTTTAGAGTAGACCAGATGAAATCACACTTCAAATTCTACCCCTTACAAGGAATAAATGGTAAATGGCCTGTATTTATATAGCGCTTTACTAGTCCCTAAGGACCCCAAAGCGCTTTACATATCCAGTCATCCACCCATTCAAGTCTGGCTGTACTTCACAGCAAAAGATGCAAACTCAGCAGCCTGCAACAAGTGCTTTAAGCTGATACTGTGATACTGTCAAAGGAGGTAACACCTCAAATCCGATGAAACACCTGGCGACGCATAGCGTTTTTTTTTAAAAGCCCAGAAATGCGCTGTATTTGATAGCTTGCTGCGAGACCTCACACCGAGCACATCTACTGCGGGTGGGTTGCCTGTTATGCAACATCCCCCAAAAACACGAAGAGGAGAGTCCTGGCCCCTAGCCCTGCCAGTGTAGCAGAAATGATGACGGATGATGGTGGCAGCAGCCGTTCTTCTCTGCGTGAGTAGCTAATTTACGTTGAGTAGGCTAACCACGTTATTACATTAATGCATGTAAGGTGAACTAGCAAACATCATCATAGCTACATGCGGCTGTCCTCTTGTTTGATGGCAGATACTCCCTTCACCCTGGCTAAAAAGGCTAAAATGACCAAAGAAAAAGTGGAAAACAGTTAAACATGAGAGGTTTAGGACAAAGTTTGTGTTTTTTCCATTGTTTAAGCACTGCTTCCAGCTAAGAGTGATACCATATATGCCCCATAGCTGCAGAAAAGGCTAACATTGTTATATTTTTACAAAAAACAGCTGAACATGAGAGGTTTTTGGACCAATTTTGTGTTCTCCATTCTTTAAGCACCGGTTTGAGCACCGTTTGAGCACCGGCACCGTTTCAAAAGTACCGATTTGGCACCGGTATCGGATAAAACCTAAACAATACCCATCCCTATTAATAACTCGTCAAAAGAACCAAAACAAACATGAAAATGTTTTAAAAATGGATCACACTAAATTGTTAACATTTTAGTAGAGGTCTGCATAGCTGCGTCTCTGAGGCCCAGGTATGCTGTATGTCATTATTTGATCTTTTCAATTTTGCCACATTCTTCATTTAAATGGTTCATTTCCTGAACTGACTGCCAATTGAAATATATGTTTTTGAAACCAGAGCTACCAACACACTTTTTTATTAAGACTAATATAAATTTAAAATGATATAATGGAGAGTGAACAGCAACACCCAAGTATTACAAATAAAGTATTTGTCCATACCTATTTGTTTGTCCAAACTCACATCTTCTCATGTACCCTAACCAACTATTTCTTCTTTTTAGCCAATAAAATCATTAGTATCTCCTCATTCATGACCCATAATCGCAGTCACAAACAACTCAGGTTGACCAGTACAGTAGTTTACCTCCCTTCGGGCCATAGACATAGACAGCCCATGTGAAAATATCCTTGCTTTAGCACAAACTTTGTTCCAACATGTGATGGTAGAGTATTTTTTTTTTTATCATTTGCAATCATTTAGAATCAACTTGCTGATAGTCCAGCCATGGTATGAAGTCTGAATACAAATGTCTGAATGCTGAATATTCAGTGTTTATTCATTAAGGCATAAAAAACCTTAATGGAAGTTTGGCTTGGCTCCCATGTACACTTAACTTGTTGCACATACTCAGAACTGCACATAAAATGTAGTCTGAAAGTCTGAGTGCACAACAAGAGCACATTTATTCCATCATTCATTTTCAAATGCTGTGTCTTGGGATGTTTTGCTTTACACGAAACAGGAAAAGGGTATAAATATGCATTTGTTTTTTTTCATGTGTGAGATATCCATTTGGTGCTGCCTTGGTGATAAGTCGTCAAACTTGAGTCAGGTTGAGATGAAGGAGAATGAGAAGCAGAAGATTTAAGCATTCTGTGGATTATTGAACTGATTCTGAAATTTCAGGTCAATCAAGGAGACTGAAAATGCAGCATACTTTTGCTTTGGGATCACATTACATGAATGGAATAAAAAGACAAGCTATAAAGCAGAATTTGTTTTTGTTTTTTAACAGCAACGTGTTCAGTGATGATGACAATTTAACAATTATTTTTGCTAAGAGTAATTGTTATTGTGTAATTGTTCACTTATCAAGAGAAAAAAAACACTTTGTTTTCAATGAACATTAAAAAATGCATCTTAATTTAAAGAAGTTCATGCACTAGAAGTTCATCAACTTATTTTCATTAATTCATTAATTCTGCTGTTCATTGGTAAGTATTTTCCTCTTGCTCTCGCTACTGGACTTGAGGTCAGCATACATTCACTCTGGGTTCCTTTATACCTCTATGTTTGCATGCTGACCATTTTTTTCGTCACTAAAAACTGTAATCAGCTCTCTGCTCATCATACAAAAATTGAACCACCATTCTCTGCACCTGATTATAAAACATGCAAAAAAAGATTGCCTCTTTTTTTTTAGAATCTCTGAAAAACTAATTTGTATATCAATCAACTTTTTAATTCTCAGCTTGGTCCCTGACTCCCTGGTTACCATCCCTCTTTTGGCTACTGTCCACCCAATTATACTTGTTCCCCATTTTTAGTTTTATTTTAGTATTGTCTTCTATTCCACCTTCAAATTGTACGACCCTGTCAAGGTTCAGTTTCAAAATGGGCCTGTAGTGTGTGGCAGGGTTAGACCGTTAGTCTGGTATCTTCGGGTAGATCACTCTAGGATATATCACTATGGTAGCCTATGCTCCACATACAGTATAACCTGCTCCAACTTGCTCTGTGTTCAAGCTCCAGGCTGAAAACCATTACCATTTTCCACAAATGGGAATGCAGTGGTTTTCTTTCCCTAGACATAAGACAATACGCTCTATGTCTCATCAGTCCTCAAAACATTATTCCAAAAGCCTATCATTTCATTTTTAGCAGAAAACAGATGTGCACATGTGCTCTTTTTTGGGACGCAGTGCTTTATTGTTGCTCAGTATTCTCACGATTATTGACACATGAACATTAGCAAATATGGGACAGGCTTGTAGTTCCTTGTGAACTCTTTCTGGAGTGACGTTTGATCGCTCATGAAGAGCAGATCAATAGTCTTGAATTTCCTTCATGTGTATACCCTGTCTAAGTGGAGTATTTATCAACTACGTGACCAGCCTTCTCCTTTTTTTCCATCAAATCAAATCAAATCAAATCACTTTTTATTGTCACATCACATGTGCAGGCACACTGGCACAGCACATGCGAGTGAAATTCTTGTGTGCGAGCCCCACAAGCAACAGAGATGTGCAAACACAACAACACAAACGAGCAAAATACAAGAATGGCCAACCTGAAACTAATAAATATATGTACAATATATAATAGTGTATGCATTTCTGGATGTGTATACTAAATATTTTCCTGTGTGTGTGTGTGTGTGTGTGTGTGTGTGTGTGTGTGTGTGTGTGTGTGTGTGTGTGTGTGTGTGTGTATACACATTTTTACAAATTAAATAGTAAAAAAATAAAATAAAATAATAATAATAATAATAATAATAATAATAAAATATATAAAATATACAGAGTTGAATATGTGCAAAACAAGTGGCATTTATATACAGTGTGGAGTGCATAATGTTGAAGTTCCAGTAGTGAAGCTGAGGTGTCTATGACGTGTTCAGCAGTCTGATGGCCTGATGGAAAAAGCTGTCTCTCAGTCTGCTGGTACGGGACCGGATGCTGCAGAACCTCCTTCCTGATGGAAGCAGTCTGAACAGTTTATGGCTGGGGTGACTGGAGTCCTTGATGATCCTCCCCGCTTTCCTCAGGCACCGCTTCCTGTAGATGTCTTGGAGGGAGGGAAGCTCACCTCCAATTATCCGTTCAGAGCACCGCACTACTCGCTGGAGAGCTTTGCAGTTGTAGGCGGTGCTGTTGCCATACCAGGTGGTGATGCATCCAGTGAGGATGCTCTCAATGGCACAGTGATAGAAGGTCCTGAGGATGCGGGGGCTCATGCCGAATCTTTTCAGTCTCCTGAGAAAGAAGAGGCGCTGCTGGGCCTTCTTCACTGTTTTGTTTGTGTGTACTGACCACGTAAGATCCTCAGCCAGGTGTACGCCAAGGAACCGGAAGCTGCTCACTCTCTCCACAGCAGCGCTGTTGATGGTGATGGGGGTGTGTACTTCTCTGCACCTCCGGAAGTCCACTATCAACTCCTTTGTCTTTGCGACGTTGAGGGTGAGATGGTTGTCTTGACACCAGTGGGTCAGGGCGCTGACCTCCTCCCTGTAAGCCGTCTCATCACCGTTGGTGATAAGACCCACCACTGTAGTGTCGTCCGCAAACTTCACAATGATGTTGGAGTTGTTAGTGGCCGTGCAGTCGTAGGTGTAGAGTGAGTACAGGAGAGGGCTCAGTACACACCCCTGTGGAGCACCAGTGTTCAGTGTGATGGGGGATGAGGTGATGCTGCCCAGTCTGACCACCTGGCGTCTGTCAGACAGGAAGCTAAGGATCCAGCTGCAGAGGGAGCTGCTCAGTCCTAGATCCTGCAGTTTCCTGTCCAGCTTCGAGGGAACGATGGTATTGAATGCTGAGCTGTAATCTACAAACAGCATCCTCACATACGTGTCTCTCTTCTCCAGGTGTGACAGGGCAGTGTGTAGTGTCAGGGCTATGGCATCATCAGTGGACCTGTTGTGGCGGTATGCAAACTGTAGAGGGTCCAGTGAGTCGGGTAGTGCAGAGCAGATGAAGTCCCTGACCAGCTTCTCGAAGCATTTGCTTACGATGGGGGTCAGGGCTACAGGTCGCCAGTCGTTCAATGAGGAGATGGTGGAGGATTTGGGTACAGGGACGATGGTGGCCATTTTGAAGCAGGCTGGGACTACAGACAGGGAGAGGGAAAGGTTGAAGATGTGTGTGAACACTCCAGCCAGCTGAGCCGCGCATGACCTGAGGACGCGGCCGGGAATCCCGTCCGGACCAGTAGCTTTGCGTGCGTTCACCTTCCTGAAGCACTTCCGCACATCCTCCTCAGACACAGTGTGCGCACTGACGTCATCCGCGGTGCGCACACTGTCCGGTCTCATGGTGTTCGCTGTGTCGAATCTAGCGTAGAATACGTTTAGATCCTCACACAGAGAGGCCGTGGTCTGCGGTGTGCTGGTTTTCCCTCTAAAGTCTGCGATCTTGATTAGTCCCTGCCACATACTCCGAGGGTTGTCAAACTGTTGTTCCACCCTGTCCCTGTACTCACGTTTGGCTGCTTTGATCGTCTTCCGGAGTTGGTAATGTGCGTGTTTGTAGTCCGATGTGTTCGCGGAGGCAAAGGCGGTGTTCCGTGCCGCGCGAACATCTCCGTTAATCCAGGGTTTTTGATTTGGGAAGGATTTGACTGTTCTGGATGGGACGACATCTTCCACGCATTTCCTGATAAATCCACAGACTGAGTCTGTGTATTCATCAATGTCTCTGGCGGCCACGTGAAACATTTCCCAGTCCGCGTGATCAAAACAGTCCCGCAGCGCAGACTCCGATTGGTCCGTCCAACAGTGCACCGCCCTCCGGGTTGGAGCTTCCTGTTTCAGCTTCTGCCTGTAGGCGGGCAGGAGCAGGATGGAGCAGTGATCTGATTGGCCGAATGGGGCGCGGGGGAGGGCTTTGTACGCATCCCGGAAAGAGGTGTAACAGTGGTCGAGTTGCCGGTTTCCACGTGTGTTGAAAAGGATGTGTTGATGGAGTTTTGGTGAGACTTTCTTCAGGTTTCCCTTATTAAAGTCTCCGGCTGTGATAAACGCTGCCTCTGGGTGTGCGGTTTCCTCGCTGCTGATCGCGCTGTACAGTTCCCTGAGTGCACGGTCAGTGTCGGCTTGTGGGGGAATGTAAACGGCCGTAATAATCACTGCTGTAAATTCCCTCGGTAGCCAGAATGGCCGGCACTTAATCATCAGGTACTCCAGGTCCGGTGAGCAGAAGGATTTGACCGGGTGCACGTTCGCATAATCACACCAGCTGTTGTTGATCATGAAACACACACCACCGCCTCTGCTTTTCCCAGTAAGATCCTGTGACCTGTCCGCGCGGTGCACAGAGAACCCCGGCAGTTGTATTGCGGAGTCCGGTACTTTGTCCGATAGCCAGGTTTCTGTGAGGCAGATCACGCAGCAGTCCCGCATCTCTCGCTGGAATGAGATCCGTGCCCGAAGCTCGCACAGCTTGTTCTCCAGAGACTGCATATTAGCCAGTAATAAACTGGGTAACGGTGGTCTGTAAGTGCGCCGTCTCAGTCGAACCAGAACGCCAGATCTTCTCCCTCTGCGTCGGCGTTTGCGGCCTCCAGGGCCAGAGAACAAAGGCGTCTCAGGTGAGATGAATGGGGGGTCTGCAAACGGAGCGTCCGTGTTGCAAAACTTGAACTCCGGAAAGTTATAAGAAAGACCGTCTTTTATGTCCAGTAAGGTTTGTCGGTCGTACACAAGGAGACAAGTGCTGCTCGTGAAAAAATAAAGGAAAAGTAAAATTAAACACAGAAGAAAGCCGTTGCTTGGGGGAGCTCGCGACGAGGCTGCCATACTCGGCGCCATCTTGATACCATCATGGTATGAAGTGAAGATCAAATTTTTTTAGAGCCTTCTTTCTTAAATAAAAATTGTTTCCTACGAACAGTTGTCACTAGTGCCATTGAAAACACCTAATTCTAATTTAACCAAACATACTGATAAATCTGGGATTCACTTATTATGGCCCTTTGCAAACGTGAAGTGTATAATTATTTTTCTTAGGTAAATGAACAAGTGTAATGGTTTCACATAATTTGATTAATTAGGTTCTCACATTTAACTTTTAGGACTTTAAAATATGATGTTTCAGGTCATATTTCTATTTAATCTTAAAAAACAAATTAAAAGGGAAAAGGCGAAAAATCATATGTCACAAAACATGGCTGGCTTGAAAGTATATCAGCTGATGTAGTAACTACAGCTTGTCACATATTACATCCAGCAGTTTATGAGAAAAAATCTACTTAAATACTGAAATTGCATATCTCAATACTTATGCAAATACTAAAGCAAGTGTTTACACTTACACACAAACTTGAGCAGGACTGTATCTACTTACAAGCTATGCTTGGCCACATAAGGCCACATAAAATTGAATTAGAAAACCCACACAAAGAAATCTCTGGCTCTTTGAAGATAAATTCTAGTGTGAATGGTTATAGGGATTTATACACAAGCAGCTCAACTCTTAACCCCAGGTGATTTAACTTGCCTGTGCCCCTCAGTACAGGTGAAGTAATTGAGTAAATAGAAAGGCTATGAATATATTTCCATCTTATCTCCGCCCATAATTTTCTGTAGAAAGCTTACATCAGCAACTTGTGTTGGTCACAATGAAAACTGTATTGGCAGTGGGTCATGCTGTGTATGCACATCTCTGCCGGCCTTTCAAGATAAGAGTGATTATGAAGTGAAGGGTGGCATCGGATTTCTGCACCATCTTCTCTTCTCTTCTCTGCTCTAGTCTTTGATGAGACTGCGCGAATTTTCTGAAGGTTTCAAAAAGAAGCAGGGGGAAGCATTAAAGCCACTTGCCTATTCTTCTGTAGAATCACAATATGCAACCAAAAGACTTTTGGTCTCTTGAAGTATAGCAAGAAAAATAAGTTACAAGGATAACTTTTTTGCACATCCAATGGATGCATGACCAGGCTAACATCTGGAGAACTGAAAGGACAAGCCAGCACTTCAGCAGCATGCCTGTAAACATACTGAAAAAGAATTACATGACTCATCAGACCACCCTCACTGTCTTTCGTTGACCTATGGTCTAGTCCTGATGTCCATCACAAGCACATTTAAGTGTGAAACAAAATGGTTTGCAGTATGCAGTTTTGGCACTCTTTTCCTTGGGCACCAATGTCCCCACTGTTGCTTCATCAGTTGATCTTCCTTGGACAAGTTTTGGAAGGTACTAACCATGAAAATTAGTAGCAGCCCCCAACATGACTTGACCCATGTAAAGTCACCTTAAGTTACAATCCTTATCCATTTTTGCCCTCCAACACATCAACTTCAAGGAATTCTTACTTATGTGGCTGATATGTTTAATGACTGTCTGATGTAAATGATGAAATATGCTTGATATGGCCTCCTATTTACACAGTGTTGATCAGGGTGAACTATTTTGTTGTTGTGTTCAATCCTCCAAAGATGTCAGTATGTAACATTTTAATGCAGATATTTTTGCCGTTGTGTTTTTATGCCTGAGGGTGAAAACACATATTCTGTGTTTTTCTTCCTTTTTATTATACCCGTCTGTTTTTCTATTTTTGTTCTAGATGGGAAATGCCTCCGAAACATTTCTGTTCATGTCTAAAATATCAAAAGACAATGACTTCATCATGGGAACGCTCTACACCATTTTTGGTGAGTGATTTATCCCCCCAAGGTCAATCCTTTTAATGTGGACTCAAATTCTTCAGCTCTTTACATTATATTGCTCTGTGTCCTAGGTGTGCTGTCGGTGCTTGGAAATGGCATCCTGCTGTTCGTGGCCTATAGAAAGAAGTCCTCCTTGAAGCCAGCAGAGTTCTTTGTGGTAAACCTGTCCATCAGTGACCTGAGCATGACCGTAACCTTGTTTCCATTTGCAATACCTTCAACCTACACACACATGTGAGTGACAATTCAGGTTTTCAATTTTTTTTTCACATTTCATCTAGTCCTCTTTTATGTCATCTTCACATTTTTATCTTCATGAGAGACAAGGATAGAAGGAAAAAGACAGATGAAGAGTGAGGTTAGAGGAGTGGTTTGAAAGGCAAGGCTGTAGCTGCCGACGAAAACCAGGGCTTTAACAGCCTGAGCAGTAGTTTACGACATGCATTAAAAGACAAATTAAGGTTTTGTAAGCAGATGCTTGCAGACATAAATTCATCATATTTGATTGTTTGTGGATACGACAGATAAAATACAAATAAATGCATTTTTAAAGGATTTTGTGATTTTTCCATTTGTATAAAATGGAGGTGGAAATATACTATCATGCTAGATTTGCAACACATTAATGGTATATCTGATATTGTCACTTCAGCAATCAAAATTTGAAAAAACCCTCCACATTTATGAAAACGTTGATATTCTAATTTTGAGATCATTTTTGCTTGTAATTCTTGCTGTGTGCTCATAGCATAGACCTTGGGAAGAAGCAGTAAGTGATTTCTGACTTTTTGGCCAGAGTTTTGCCTCTGAGGCTTTACAAGGTTGTTGAGCCCAACTGCAGCCTCAAAAGATGACTACAGATGCTACTCAAGGTTGGAAAAAATGCTGAAAAAGACACAAGTAGCATAGCAAGGCCCTGTGTAGTGCAGATGAAAAGCCAGAATTTTCAGTTTAACTCTGTGTGAAGTTTCCAGGTGTATGATTTTAAGTAGTATTTGTGCAAAAAACAATAAACAATGCAAATGTCTTTTTAACTCCACTGTCATTGAGCTTTGGACAATAACATGTTTCCTATTTTTGTAATATTTTCTATGTGTTGCACTGATAAAAATGTTTTAGATAATGTGGAAAGCATTTATGTCTCCTTTGTTCATGCATCCTACATAATACCTTTGTCTGTCTTCTGTCTCTTCCTATGATTGTCTGCCTGCTGTCTTATTCTCTGACCATTCGCCGCTGATAGCTGTCATATGCACCATTATTGGGTCAGAGTGCTTCACCGCATGCTACAGTTGAATATGATCCAGGAGACCAGAAAATGTATTGCAGTCTCATTGACTGAAATTCACCAAAGGGAATTTGCAGGCAAACTCTCACTTAATATCACACAGTAACACATGTTCTGTTTTCTTTCTCTCTCCATTCAGGTGGTTGTTTAATGAGACAGCCTGTACTGTGTATGCCTTTTGTGGTGTTTTGTTTGGCCTGTGCAGTCTGACCAACCTAACAGTGCTCTCCTGTGTCTGCTGGCTCAAGGTCTGCTGTCCTAACTACGGTAACAACACCAGTTTTTAATGCTTTACATTGCAAAACAATGCACTATTTTAACACTAAGGAATTTAGTGACCCGCGAGAATGACCCAAACTGAGGCAATAAAGAAAATCAAAGACATGGTTGTTTAGGGTTATTGTGAAACCAGTGAAATAAGATTCTGTGTGATCTCAGTGAGTTTACTTGAAATGTAATTCCATTATTGGTTGTTTTCCATGGATGATCTACAGAAACCTTTTGCAACTTTTCAGGTGTTTTCCATTTAACATTTTTTCATTCTGCAACTCATTTTGAATCACAACCAAACTTATGCTCACTCACTCACATGAACCACTTTGCTGTGTCAAACTGTTTCTCTATGGGAGTTCTCAGGATGCAGTTGGCATAAGATGCAAGTGTCCCTGCCTCTTTCCAGTATCACTTCACAATAATTATTTCACGATGCTTTATATTGTAACTAAAGACTCTACAGTATTATTCCAAGGCCCCCTAACAATCCAACTATCCCGGCAGCCACTTGGCAGCAGTGGGAATGAAGAACTCATTTTAACAGGAAGAGACCTCTGGCAGACCCAGACTCAGGGAGGGAGAGCAATCTGCTGTAGCCATTGGGGAGTATGAGAAGAAGAGAGAAAGAAAAGCATAGAGAGACAACATACACTACCAACACGTACACATTGCAGTGCATCAAGTAATATTCTTTTGTTAGACGCAGATAACATCACAAACAAACCCAGAAGGTGTTTTTGTTTTGTTCTTTTTTGTTGTCGTTGTTGCTTTTTAAGTGGCTGCCAAAACAGCAGCATTATTGGATGTTACTAGAAAAAGTCTGCATTGAGAGGAGTGGTGGTGGAGTATGCTAGTTTCTTGTTTATACTCCTTTTGGATATTTGAGTTTGGAGCTTTGGCTTTGTTTTAACCCTTTTATTTATTTCATTTGTGGCTATTTTTTATTCTCACCTGACTCACTGGTGCCTCACATCAAGACAGTCCTGAGTTCAATTCCACCATCAGGCCAGGGCCTTTCTTTGTGGAGTTTGCATGTGCATCTCCCTGTGCTTGTGTGGGTTCTCTCTGGCTTCTCTCACAGTCCAAAGACATCCAATTATTGGGGTCAACTGGTAAATCTAAATTGCTCACAGGTGTGAATGTGAGCAATCTACTGTTAGGTCTGTGACAGACTGGAAACCTGTCCAGGCCCAGGGTGCCTCTTCTCCTAAGACAGCTGGGATAGGCTCCAGCCCTGAATTTGATTGAGTGGAAGAATGAATGGATGGACTTAACTCATTGGTTAGGTTGTGTTGTATAGAGTACTTCCTTGGGCGAAGATAGAGAAAATAGGCTTTGGCACTGGAAATTACCTCAATGCGTGTTTACCCCTTCCATTAAAATGATATGCAGGAGTCTATTACAAGCATGTGAGTGAGAGGTTTGTCTCACTGCTGCCTAGACTGTGCACATAAGGCGCTGACAAAAAAAACGACACGTGGCGCATATCTGTGAGATGCTACCAAATTGACACAACATCAGTGTTTCATGCCCTTGGAATGAGACCTAACTGATGCATCTCTCTTTTTTCCCTGTTTCATTCCTGCACATTTAACAGATATTTCTTCTTTCTTCATTGAATGACATGATTCAATACTTTGTTCCATTCTTGTTACAGTTTAGGATGAACAAGTCATATCTGATATCCACATTTGGCCTCTTAGCTAGCATTACCTTATTTATTTGACTTGGTCAAGGAATCAAAGGGCTGGCTGTATGATGCTTCCAGTGTAGATATAGCTTAATTCCAGCGTAGCTCTAAGAAGACCAAAAAAAATTACTGTTGCAGAAGGGTTTTTTTCTTATTCTGTATCATACATCCCCAAAGGTTCTGTGTGATATATGTACAGTGGGGCAAAAAAGTATTTAGTCAGCCACCGATTGTGCAAGTTCCCCCACTTAAAATGATGACAGAGGTCAGTAATTTGCACCAGAGGTACACTTCAACTGTGAGACACAGAATGTGAAAAAAAAATCCATGAATCCACATGGTAGGATTTGTAAAGAATTTATTCGTAAATCAGGGTGGAAAATAAGTATTTGGTCAATAACAAAAATACAACTCAATACTTTGTAACATAACCTTTGTTGGCAATAACAGAGGTCAAACGTTTACTATAGGTCTTTACCAGGTTTGCACACACAGTAGCTGGTATTTTGGCCCATTCCTCCATGCAGATCTTCTCGAGAGCAGTGATGTTTTGGGGCTGTCGCCGAGCAACACGGACTTTCAACTCCCGCCACAGATTTTCTATGGGGTTGAGGTCTGGAGACTGGCTAGGCCACTCCAGGACTTTCAAATGCTTCTTACGGAGCCACTCCTTTGTTGCCCGGGCGGTGTGTTTTGGATCATTGTCATGTTGGAAGACCCAGCCTCGTTTCATCTTCAAAGTTCTCACTGATTGAAGGAGGTTTTGGCTCAAAATCTCACGATACATGGCCCCATTCATTCTGTCCTTAACACGGATCAGTCGTCCTGTCCCCTTGGCAGAAAAACAGCCCCATAGCATGATGTTTCCACCCCCATGCTTCACAGTAGGTATGGTGTTCTTGGGATGCAACTCAGTATTCTTCTTCCTCCAAACACGACGAGTTGAGTTTATACCAAAAAGTTCTACTTTGGTTTCATCTGACCACATGACATTCTCCCAATCCTCTGCTGTATCATCCATGTGCTCTCTGGCAAACTTCAGACGGGCCTGGACATGCACTGGCTTCAGCAGCGGAACACGTCTGGCACTGCGGGATTTGATTCCCTGCCGTTGTAGTGTGTTACTGATGGTGACCTTTGTTACTTTGGTCCCAGCTCCCTGCAGGTCATTCACCAGGTCCCCCCGTGTGGTTCTGGGATCTTTGCTCACCGTTCTCATGATCATTTTGACCCCACGGGATGAGATCTTGCGTGGAGCCCCAGATCGAGGGAGATTATCAGTGGTCTTGTATGTCTTCCATTTTCTGATGATTGCTCCCACAGTTGATTTTTTCACACCAAGCTGCTTGCCTATTGTAGATTCACTCTTCCCAGTCTGGTGCAGGTCTACAATACTTTTCCTGGTGTCCTTCGAAAGCTCTTTGGTCTTGGCCATGGCGGCGTTTGGAGTCTGACTGTTTGAGGCTGTGGACAGGTGTCTTTTATACAGATGATGAGTTCAAACAGGTGCCATTCATACAGGTAACGAGTGGGGGACAGAAAAGCTTCTTACAGAAGACGTTACAGGTCTGTGAGAGCCAGAGATTTTCCTTGTTTGAGGTGACCAAATACTTATTTTCCACCCTAATTTACGAATAAATTCTTTACAAATCCTACCATGTGGATTCATGGATTTTTGTTTTTTTCACATTCTGTCTCTCACAGTTGAAGTGTACCTCTGGTGCAAATTACTGACCTCTGTCATCATTTTAAGTGGGGGAACTTGCACAATCGGTGGCTGACTAAATACTTTTTTGCCCCACTGTATAGGTTGAAAAATCGAAATAAACCACCAGACAACCAAAAGGCACGAGAGACCACAGAAGAGAACTAAAGTGCGTGATGACAGAATTATTTCCATGGTTAAGAAAAACTCTTCCATCTCCACGGTAGTTTGCGTGTCATTGTTAAGGTTTATAATCAAGATATGTCTATAGTCAATATATGTCTTCATGACTAGATAACAAGAGGGTTTCCTCAAGGTTTATATTAGTAGTTACACTGAAGATTATGAAGGCCAGAAATAGCTGTACTATTTTAATGGTTTGTTAAGCCCCTTGAATTAAAGCTGAAAGTCTGCGCTTTTGTCACAATTTATTTAATCATCCACTCTGGTGTGTACAAAGACAGAAATTACAACGCGAAATGTGTCATTGTCCGAAAACAACTAATGACTGCAGCTTTAGCAGCAAGAAAGGCTTCTATAGATGAATTGAATGAATCCAAATAATTGTAATACATAAAAGTTTGTGTTTCCTGTCATTCATTGTGTGTTTTAAAATGTTAGTTGTTCACATGTGCATTTTTACCACTTCAGATGTTATAGAAAAACTGGTAATTGTTCTTAAAAACTGTAATGAATGTAACATTTCAGTATTTCAGTTATCTAAATATCGTGAAAGCATCAAAGGCATCTTTATTCTGGGTTAAAAATCAAGGTGTTGATTCCTTGATCTCAACCTTTCAAAACTGTGTGCCAGGCTTGTCTGAAAGCTCTTTTAGTTCAGCTACGATGGTCCTTACGTGTTCACTTTCAAACCTCTTCACCGTTTCTTTATTATTTATCTGTATTAGCTTAACTCAAGGTCTGCTTCGTATTCATACAAGTACTTAAGGTAATCATAGAGTTGGCTGCACAACAACAACAACAACAATAATAATAATAATAATAATAATAATAATAATAATAATAGTTTCGTCTTCAAAGCATCAGCTCTTTACACAGGTTAAAGTGAGTAATTTTTTTCAATATATACCAATAGAGTCTTAGTGTTATTGCTATGCGAAGCTTCACTAATCATACTTCTACTCACCTTCTTTTATTTGTGGGTTTGCATCCATAGTCTAAAAGTTTTAGATAAAATTCCCATTGAGTTCAGATAGAATAATGAGATTTTTTCCAGTCACAACTAAAAGGGTTCAGCTATTTGCTAATTAGCAGCAGTAAAAGGGTAAAAGTAGACTGATTATTGAAAAAAAGACCAGATTTAGAAATGCTGAAGTTTTGAAATTAAATTCTCAAAACAGGGACAGAATTAGGGAAGAGAAACATTTATTGCAACATTCATGTTTGTGTAGCTGGACAGTATAAACCAGTTAAAATTTCATTGTGTCATACAGCGGGGAAAATAAGTATTTGACACATCAGCATTTTTATCAGTAAGGGGATTTCCAAGTGGACTATTGACACAACATTTCCACCAGATGTTGCCATCAAGCCAAATATTGACGTCATACAAACAAATCAGAACATATAAGTATACAAGTTAAACCACAATAAATAAAGTGAAATGACACAGGGAATAAGTATTGAATACATGGAGATAACAAGGGGCAAAATGACATAGAAAGCCAGGAGATCACCTGAAATCTGTCAGTATTGATAGAGAAATCCTGTCCCCTATCAGTACTAATTGATATCAGCTGCTTTAGTCCTAATTGATGGCCTATAAAGGCTCCTCATTACCCAGAAGGCACACAGGAAAGACTTCATGATGGGTAAAAGCAAAGAACTCTCTCAAGAGCTTCGTAATCTTATCGTTGAAAAGCATTTTGATGGGAATGGTTATAGGTGCATTTCCAGAATGCTGAATGTTCCTGTGAGCACTGTGGGGGCCATTATCCGGAAATGGAAAGTGCATCAGTTCACCATAAACCTGCCACGATCAGGTGCTCCACGCAAGATCCCTGTCCGAGGAGTCCAAAGAATAATCAGGAGGGTTCTCCAAGAGCCAAGAACCACTCGGACAGAACTTCAGGAAGACCTTGCATCAGCAGGTACTGTTGTTTCAAAGAAAACTATAAGCAATGCACTGAACCGCCATGGCATCCATGCACGCTCACCACGCAAGACTCCATTGCTGAACAAAAAGCATGTCAAGGCTCGGTTAAAATTTGCGCAACAGCATTTGGAGAAGCCTGTGGATTATTGGACGACTATAGTATGGTCAGATGAAAGCAAAATTGAACTTTTTGGCAGTCATTCTACACACCATGTTTGGAGAAGAAATGGCACTGCTCACCACCCCAAGAACACCATACCAACAGTCAAGTTTGGGGGTGGAAGCATCATGGTTTGGGGCTGCTTTTCAGCAAGGGGTACTGGCAGACTCCATATTATTGAAGGCAGGATGAATGGAGAGATGTACCGGGACATTCTGGATAAAAATCTGCTGCCATCTACCAGGAAGCTAAAAATGAAAAGAGGGTGGACATTTCAGCAAGACAATGATCCCAAACACAAGGCCAAGGAAACAATGAAGTGGTTTCAAAGAAAGAAAATCAAGTTGCTTGAATGGCCCAGTCAATCACCTGACCTAAATCCCATAGAAAATCTATGGAGAGAACTGAAGATTAAAGTTCATAAAAGAGGCCCAAGGAACCTTCAAGATTTAAAGACCGTTTGTGTGGAAGAATGGGCCAGAATCACTCCTGAGCAATGCAGACGACTGGTCTATCCATACAAGAGGCGTCTAGAAGCTGTAATCACCAACAAAGGCTTTTCTACAAAGTATTGAATAAAGTGTGTTCAATACTTATTCCCTGTGTCATTTCACTTTATTTATTATGGTTTAACTTGTATACTTATATGTTCTGATTTGATTGTATGACGTCAATATTTGGCTTGATGGCAACATCTGGTGGAAATGTTGTGTCAATAGTCCACTTGGAAATCCCCTTACTGATAAAAATGCTGATGTGTCAAATACTTATTTTCCCCGCTGTATATATTAATTATTCACAGTTAGCATTTTGTTTTTAATCCTGGATTTTACCTCTTTAGTTCTCACCATCATGCTGGCGTTTGTACTGCTACAAATCTGATGGTAATATGGTGCCCTTTCCACTTGAATCCATAGAAACCAAGGGTTTTATGGGACACTATAAACTGAGGGAAATTCTGCTGCTGCACTCCTCCACAAAATGTTAAAAAGCACAGTTACGTTTTGTGGGCTCTGAGAATTTGTTGTTCTACACAGTTATCTATGACTAAGCCAAACCAGCACAAATAGCTGATTCTGGATCAGTGTAACATTTCAATACACCGTTAGCACATCCAAAAAGCACTGAATTCATGGTTGATAAAGGTTAATTTTCAAGACTTATCATTTACTTGTATGTGCTTCATTAAACCATTCTTTTCTTTAATATTTGAAACTTTGATAATCCGAAGCAGCACTTGACTATAATTCATAATTTATAATTCATAAATCATAATTTAAAAAAACACTGAATATGCAGGCATAAATTAATTGATAACCTGTAATTTAGTTTTAATTAGGAACCCTTATTACTATCCTCACTCGATGAATGGGTGTGCTGATTAAGTGCCAGATTTAAGCAATATTCTCATTTATATCCTTTGCACACTTGCCCATACACACTGCAGGGATCACAGAACTGGGGGCTGCATCGATCATCTTTATAGTCCACTAAGTAAAACCCTGCCTAACAGGCATGTTCTAGTACTTTAATATAATAGAAAAGCAGGTCAAGCTGTTCAAGAAACAAAATCAAAACAAATGGAAAAAAGAGCACAGAGAGCACAAAACTAATGTAGTGCTGCAGGATGAGTTATGAGATGCAGGTGGAGATTATATACATCTAATGAAAAGTGTCCACTTACAGTATATGATGCAGATATTTCAGGATTTGTCCTAACTTTGGCTAATAGGCACATTATAATTGAAGGCTGTGTTATGAAATAGCTCCTCTTGTCTGTTTTTCAGTGGCGCACAGTCTATAATGCAGAGAATAAAAGCCAAGAGACTACAAGCTTCACAAGCAAATGTGTTTGAAATGCAAATGAGCACAAATAATTACACTGTCATATATTTTTTCCTGCAAGAAACTTTGTTCAAATGTGTTGTTTTCTTGCTTTTATACACTGTTACACAGCCCTCCTAGTCAAACAAGCACACAAACAAAACAATGTGGATGTTTGGATCCAGACAATAATTGCAAACATGCAGTGACAGGAGTTTCACACCAACTTATCCCATCTGCTAGCAGAAGGTTAGACCAAGAATAAGTGTAATTTATTGACTCAGAGCAAGCCTCCAACATATTTGCGCCTCAGAAATCCTTGGTCTCACGCTACTTTATGTAAGAATGATTCTAATAGCTTCCAGTGGGCTAGACTATAAAAGGGAGAGTTGAGGACTTTCTTAGAAATAATAATTCCTTCATGTGCCACGTGGATAGCTGGAGTTCTGATTGGGAAAGGGGTGGCCAAAATCAGATAAAAGCCAACTGTAATTGCTGACACAGTTGAGTGAGTGCCTTGGGGCAAAATGACCCCCCACCATCAGCTTGAACCATAAAAAAGGGCTGGCATCCTGCTGAAGGGGCTGTGTGGTGTCATGAGTAAGGTTTCCTCTGTTCTCATCTTCACTTCACTCACAACAACTTTAGAAGAGTGTTGCCAGTAGTGATGTGCGAATCGATACTGAAATATCGATTCCTCCGATACCAGTCATTTATGTTCTAGAATCGATTCTCATATTAAAATATCGATATTTTGGTAATTTAGGGTAAATTTGTAGTTTATCTTTAACAGGAACACAGTGGAAAGAAACTATATAATTGTCTACTTTTGAAGGAACTACTTCATGTTCCGCCTTTCATAGTCATGTGTGAAATACGGCTGTATAAATGTGTCGCAGCCCCTTGGCGTGCGCACTCACAACAATGACTGAGCGTAAATGGAGTCATGCATGGATGTATTTTACCTCCACAAACAGCCGAGACGTGGTTTGCGATACATGTGGCAAGACAGTGAGGTGTTGTGGCAACACCACTAACCTCATCAAACACCTCACAGTAAATCGTATCACAGAATATGACGAGTGTATGTTGAGGCGAACTGAAGAGGAGGAGAGGGACAGGTGGTGCTAGAGGGAGACAGACGTCTCTCACGGAGTCCTTTAGTGCTACAGGCAATGTTTTCAAGTAGGCACAACTTCAGTTTTTTTTTATTTCTATATGACAATTCTGCATTATTAAGCGATAAGAACAAGTAGTCTGATGTCCCGTAATCATTATGAAGCTATAATTTGAGATACAGTAAAAGATACAATAAATAAAATATGTTTTTGTACAAAGTATCGGTATCGGATCAGTATCACTGATACCACCCTGAATTTTACTTGGTATCGGATCGGAAAGGAAATCAGTGGTCTCGCACATCACTAGTTGCCAGGGTTGTTTTGGCATTTTTTTCTGAGCCCCTTATTTGCTGGATAAGTGCAGTACTACTTGTAGTATGTTAATAAATCACAGTGTATCTTAAATGGAGCCTACTATATCTTCTTTATGTCCTTATCTGTCAATAATCAATTCTAAAACTCTTTTCTCTTGTCCTCCCTCTGCCTTCTCACACTCGTCTTTAGGTAACAAGTTTTCATATGTCCATGCATGCCTGCTGGTTGCAGGCATCTGGTGCTACGCTGGAGTCTTTGCTGTCGGTCCCCTGTCGGGCTGGGGAGAGTACGGGCCTGAGCCTTATGGTACAGCATGCTGCATCAACTGGCATGCGCCGAACTATAATTCTGCAGCTATGAGCTACATCATCTGTCTCTTCTTCTTCTGCTATATTTTGCCCTGCACTATAATTTTTCTTTCCTACACATTCATCCTGCTGACTGTCCGTGGCTCACACCAGGCTGTGCAGCAGCATATGTCCCCACAGAACAAGATCACCAATGCACAAGCGCTTATCGTTAAGGTACGTGCATTATTTTCTTTTCAAATGACTTATACTAAATATTATTTCCTTCATGAATTCATGTTTGCATTGCATTTTATTTGCTGTGTTGTGTCTATTTTTTAGCTTTCAGTGGCAGTTTGCATCGGTTTCCTGACAGCATGGAGTCCATATGCTATTGTGTCTATGTGGGCAGCGTTTGGTAACTCAACAACTGTACCACCTATAGCTTTTGCTGTGGCAGCTATCTTTGCCAAGTCCTCCACCCTTTACAACCCTATCGTCTACCTGGCTTTCAAGCCCAATTTTCGCAAGTCCTTGTGTCGAGATGTGGCGAATTGCAGAAGGAGACTCTGTGGATGTTTGTGCCAGGGTGGCTCTGCAGAGAAGGGAATTTGCAGGCAGTCCCATCACAAAGAAGAATGCAACTCTACAAGGTTATCCAATGGGTTACCAGAGAACCACAGGACCTGCAGACACTGTCCTTGCCCAGAAACAGACAACGGTAATAGAGAAAATTGTATAGACTACAGTCCTCAGCAAACCGCCAGGATTCTTCAAGGATCCGTACACAGTGAAGTGGCTGTCAGCCAGCTCTCCAATGAGATGCAGAGTGACTTTCTCTAGAGGAACAAGTGGAAAATGAAGTATGAAGCAAAAAGTGGCACGAATGAAGCCCAAATAACAGTAAGTGCAAGTTGGGGGGAAAGTGAAAATGCAATCAAACAAACAAAAATGGTAAGACTGATTTAAAAGAAATAAAAAGTTTAAAACTACTTTCATGCCTCAAATATGTGATATTGCCAAAAAAATATGTGGTTAAAAGCCAATACAGGAGGATAAGCAAGCCAAACATTTCACTGGTGTGTGCATCAGCATTTTATCAGGTCAAATGAACAAGTGTCAGCAACTATGTGATCAGTTCAAGTGTAAACCAAGACTGAAGAGTCACCATGCAAGTCATTTTACGCTGGGCTTGGAGGGAGGAACTGACGATGAAACTTCCTACTCCCTGAACCACATTTTATCTGTTTATTATGAGTACTGTATTTAAATATTATGTATTTATGTATGCCTCAAATTGAAGGACCACAGGGTTATTGTTATTGTTGTTGTTGTTGTCTTTGTTGTTGTATCTAAAATGAAAAGAGTGCTTTCACCTCATTGTCGAGGAGAAATCAAAACCTCTACTCCTATAGTTAAAGCAGACACTTTGGGTGTTAATACAAAGCACTTAGGGAAAGATTTGGCTTGGTGAGCCACCTTTTTGTCCAGAAGGTACATCTGCAAGGAGGAGATGTTGTCTTCTATTTCCATTTTTCCTAGTCACCTCTGTCCAGGCAAGAAGATTTTGATGGAGTGGAGAGTGTCAGCTGTTTAGGCGTTTCAGCCATTTTTTATAATAAGCCCTTTTTCAGTGACTCAAAAGTAATTGGACTAACTAACATAATTTTATTGTTTTCAATACTTCGATGAAAATACGCTGCAGTCAATCATTGGCTGAAATCTAGAACATGGACGTCACCAGGTTGTTGATTTCACCGGTCCTAATGTTTTTTCTGATAGAACTGAAGAGGTGAAAAGTCTTCATGCAACATCTTCACAAAACTTAAAGAAGTTCAGCCACTTTCTTTCCAAGCTCCTTAGACTATCTCTCTGATAGATTTTATATGACTTTTTAGGCTAATCTACAAAGAAAATATCAACATTTAGAGTGAACAGCTACCAAAAAGCATGTTCAGCAATTAACTCCAATTCTTTCATCAATTTTAATTTGTCGTAGAGTAACGATGGAACAGGTCTCATCTGGGCATGAAACCTTTTGACAGTAAATCGTCCAGTTACATTTGAGCCTCTAAAATTGAGGGACATATAAAGTTGAAAAAATAAAATAAAATAAAATACAATACAATAAAAATGACTGTAATTTCTGAACTTAAACTTTAGGTTATTGCAGTTACTTTTGTTAAACTTCTTGTCTGATTTAAAACTCACCGTGATGGTGTGCAGAGGCAAAATTGCCAAAAAAAAAGAAAACACTGTCCAAATACTTATGGACACTAACTGTTTGTGATCAGAACTACATTGAACTCTGTCAGTGATTCTGTTTGGGTGGTTTTAGCACTTTCTGAAGACCAGTTTAAAAGAGCAAAAAGAAATTTCTTTGTGCAGAATTTCTGCTGCAAATGAATTAGTATCTTTTATGACATTAACTGTGGAAAAGACTCATTAAAAGGCTGATTGATGATTTATTTATCTTGAATTCTGAGCCTGGGATTATAAGGTTGCCTTTGGTGGCAGAGCTGGGTCATATTTTCATTCTTTTCAAAAAGAAGAAGAAAAAATAAATAAATAAAATGAAAAAAACAAACACCTGCAGCATTTAGAACTTAAAAGCTTATTTTTCATATTTTGGGTTAGGATTTTTTTTCATGTCACAGAAGCATCTCTACAATGTAGCCCAACTAGCCAAGGAAAAAGTGAGATGGTTATTTGGTTTAAAACAAGCACTTTAGGAAAACAAACTTTTTCATTATCTTTGGTTGCCTTAGGGCTTGGAAAGAGGCTTTAATCAGGGTACTAAAAAAATGTTGTCCTGTTCCAAATTTCCGCAAATAAACAAGTTAGTGTGTTATTATTACTGGCTTCACTGAGCACCAAACCTATGAGACTAAGACCCAAAATTGTAATAAAGCTGAGCGATCTTTTAATCAGAGCCATTTTAACAAAATGGGAGAAAAAAGCCTGCCTGTGGATAGAACGCTTGCCTTTAGTACTTCTTTTGCTTGTTTTTAATGTGAGAGACACAAGGCTTTGCCTCAGCACCCATCAACATTATTTTAATTTAAAAAAAAAAAAAAAAAAAAGCATAGTGAGGATGGATGAGGTTAACTGAAATGTTTGTCCAACAAGCAATTTTATACCACCTCCCTCCCGACAGCATAGGCCATCAACTCAAAAGTACAAAACGACCTGCCATGGGCAAAATTAATTGGATGTGCTGGAGTGCAACTTGTGATTAACTGGCATGACTTTGATACCATGATTCCTTTCTTACAGAAAGGCTGAGACCGAAGACTGCAGTTCTGTGCAGTTTACACACAAGCGCGCACACACACACAAAAACTACAAAAGCATTTCAGATTTTCTGCTTTCACGTTCAGTTTGGCATGGAATAATTAGCTTAAAGTCATGCAAAACAACCAGGTCAGCACATGTGGTGCATTCTGCTGTTTGCTACAATAACTCCTCTAGCCTCAGTCGGGACAGTTTATTGAGAAATGGATTCAAAATTACTAATACCACCTGAACTATAATACTCCACATGGGCTTTTCACAAGACACTTAGCCCTGGGCTTAGACGCTTGTTAGCTCAAGGCTTATTTCTCAGTTGTGAACTTAAGTTGTGTTCAGGCTGACATTAGCATTGCTCAGTTTGCTGAGGCTAGAACACTGATACGTGGGAGATTCAGCAGAATTATGTACTTCTCTTTTTGGTGTTGTGCATGTAAAACTTTGTGGTGAGGTCTATTGAATATGAAAATGAATATGCACAGCCGCACACAATATTATTCAAATGTGGATGATGCCGAAAACAGCAGCTGCACAGTATTTCCTCACTTGCTCTGGCACTGTGCACAGGCAGTAAACTGTATAACCTTGGACAAGCCAGGAAAGAAAAGGAGGGGGAAGTCCAATTTATTTTATTAAGCAGCTTTAATAAAATTGTCCCAAAAAACACTGCCAAACTTATTAACTATTTCAAAATCCAGGAATTTTTTAAAATATTAGCAGAATTCTTTCTGAAACGCGTATGAGCACTGTGAATCCAGGGAGTTTGAATAAATTAAAGTAAGTCATACTTACTTATATATGTCACAGATATGAACGAGTGCCAGATTCTCCACCTTTAAAGAAATTACTTCTGCAAAGAAAAGACACAAGTTAGGGCAGAATAGTGATTAAATGTGATAACTCACTAGATACTCATTAAATATGTGACAGCAATGCAGAATATGAGAGAGGTAGGTTGCAGAAGCATGTCTCATAGTGTTGTAATTCTAACTTTTGTCTCGGTGTTAGGAATTACTTCACAGTTTTTTGCCATCTGATGGGACTCATCTATTACTTAAACCAGCTTTGCATGAATATGTTACTCAATCAGATCCACTACTGACTTTATGATTAGTTTAGTTTTATTTATTAGTTAGTCACATCTTATTAGTTTATTGAATATATAATTTCCTACAATATTCATTAACTACAATGTCATTAAGATAAGGGAAGGCCATAAGTATGATTGTATCCATTTTGGTTATGCGACTAATCAAAGCTAATAAGGTCAACACTTTCTGCATCGCATAAAAACTCTCTCCCACACCGACACTAAAGATCAGTCAGGAGGTACTTTAATGCGATATGATACTAGGTTGGTGCGTCTTCATCCTCATGCAACACACCACCAACAGTGCAGCCTTTTGCGTTTTCTACTGCAGTGCTGTTTCCTGGCTGAACACCAAATGACAGCTGCTTCAGTCTCTAAAGTGGGATAACCCCAGGCAACCTTCAGCTCAGAGTTTACAAAGCCCAGATCTGTAGTATTTGCTGTGATATAACTCTGATTGTTCTTAAAACTATTTTGTGAGGTTTCACGAGAATAAAAGCAATGGAAAATCTCGAGTCTGGCCATATTAAAAGAGTTATACACGTCAAGTGTTGTGAAGTTCAAGTTTGAGAATCTTTTGAACCTGGAGCTAACTGTGAAATGAGGTGAGGAAAGCCTCGGGCCGTCTGGAGCTCGAGTTTATTTCAGCTGACTCATGTACATGTGAAAACTTGCTCCCTTTGCAAAGACAACAACAGGCTCTCCACGGACTCATAGAGTCAGTTTTTTATTTTTTATGAGGATGTTGTAGACAACATTATCTTCAGCTTTTCATTTATATATCAAAGATTTCCTGGATGTTCAGGGTAAGCAGCTCATTGCTGTTTCTTGCTCCACAACCTCCAGGTTGGAAAAAAAAAAAGTGACACAAAGCCTTTGAACTGTGTGCAGGATGGTATGGTAAACATTTCCTAGAAAGAAACAAATGATTGTACTTATTTTTCTGTTATGTGACTAATGATGGTGGTTTCATAGTAACTATAACATTTTAAACATGAGAAAAGTAGTATAAAAACTGAAGTGTGTGAAGTTTCTGCTTGTCATGCTGCAACCAAAGGTTACAGTCACCTTTACACTAACTGTCAAAGCCAAAAAAAATACTGTCTTGGACTGTCATATTTTTCTACCAATATCCAGGTTAACATAATAAAAAAGAAAAGAAAATGAAAAACAACATATCAAAGACTCGGCTTCAAGTCCAGTGCTTGATAGGCTCTGTTTTGCCCACAGTCTTTGGGCAAAAAAAGGACATTCAAAACAGGAAACATAACTGTGAAAATCTGATTCTGATGTCTATTTTTTCTATTCTGTTCTACTCTATGAACAAATATTGCAAGTACCTAGGTGTGCAGTCTGTACTACTAGCCATTCACCTGGGTAATCTACACTGACTTTACTCCTTCAAATAATATTGCATTGTATATATCTGACGTCAGGGATTTCATGTCGATTGTTTGCATGGATGAAGATAATACGTGTTTGTACAAATGCCTAATTATGATGTATGTTATTATAAATATCAGTCAAAACATGAAAATAGAGATGGAGCAACACCTTGCAGTGTCTTGAAATGGTGATGATTTTTATTTTCTTGATGTTTTAAATGCAGTCCAAACAAGTTTCAGTCCAAACGAGCTGCTTACTTCCTTTTCCCCCTTCTAATGTCTATAGAAAAGAGAAAAAAGGCTGGATATTCAATTGGCCATAATATAAAGCCCATTATCCAAGTGGAAAACTTATCTATAATGATGTTAATGTGCATGCATCTGGTGAACTTGAATTGAAAGATTTAAGTACTTTGAAGGCTTTAATGTTGTTAAACAAGCTTATATGAGCATTTTACAATGAGGGAGGTTACATTTAGTGCCAATATGTCTGAGCTGTCTGAAAAAGTTCAAGCTTGGTGCAATTATAGTTAGTCCTTGCATTAATAAATCCTGTTCCCACCATTAGAGTGTGTTAAAACTTTTGCTAATCATATTAATCTTAACCTTCTTTCTGAAGGTTTCTGTATCTGTATCTTCTGTATCTCTATATTCTGTCAAGATACAGCCTGGCAACATGGCAAAAACCTTTGAGTCTATGCTTGGTCAGAATATTACGTTACATTCTGTTTGCACTGTGTTATAATAGCTGTATTAATGCATTGTAAATAAAGATTAATGTAATTGAGCAATGCAACTAGAATTTTCTGACTAAAACAGCCAAGTCTTTAAATCAGTCCATGTTTCCCTTTTTATTTTCTGAGATGCAGTTTTGTTCATGAGTACACAAACACCAGGAGTTTTGATGCACCTTTCTTCAGCTTTTTAGACACAAACAAAGCTGAATGTGTTGTGTAAATATGTATATGTGTGTCTGTATGTATGTATATGAAAACAATTCTGTCTAACTACATAGGCTTGAACAAATGCGTTAGATGTATTAAATTATTCTCATTGTTGTCAGTGATGTTTCAGATGCACTGTGAAAATGTTTACAGCTTTTGTTTCTTGTTTTAAAATTATTAAAGATTGTTTAAAAAAGTGTAACATATATTTAGCCAATGCAATATCATTTGTTCAGAAGTAAAATGGAATGATAAATAAATATTATTTGGTATTTAATTGGGGTTTTCTTTAACTACTTTTAAATACTATACACAGAGCCCTAAAAGACACAACTTAGTCCTCCAACCATAAACACTGAAACTGGGTCCAGTGCAGTTCAGGCATCAGACATAGGCAGGGCTTCTTGTTGTGACGGGATAGCCACAAGCCCCTGCTGATCACTACTGCTTTTCTGGTGTTTTTCCTGGAGAGCCTTACCTCACTTTAACTTACTGGATCTTACCAACCACGAGTTTGCCTTGTAATCGGAAGGTTGCCGGTTCGATCCCCGGCTCGGACAGTCTCGGTCGTTGTGTCCTTGGGCAAGACACTTCACCCGTTGCCTACTGGTGGTGGTCAGAGGGCCCGGTGGCGCCAGTGTCCAGCAGCCTCGCCTCTGTCAGTGTAGCTGTGGCAACAATGTAGCTTGCCATCACCAATGTGTGTGTGAATGGGTGGATGACTGAATGTGTAAAGCGCTTTGGGGTCCTTAGGGACTAGTAAAGCGCTATACAAATACAGGCCATTTACCATAATATGGTAGTAGTTCCATATATCTGTCTTTATGTGGGGATTTCATTCATCTTCAGTAGAAAAACATGGAGGTTAGTAATGGGAAGATTGGCCTCCCTGACCTAAAACATAGCAGCTTTTGATTGTTCTGCACTAAGCATTAAAAAGCTATCGCAAATATCATGTTCAAGCATGAAGTAGCTTATGAGTGCACTTGTCACTGCAGTACCCTAGGCCAAAGGTCAATAATAGACTTTTTGTCATATCAGCTTGTAGCCATACATCTCAGACGGTCCTGTCAAGTGACCGCCAACTAGATTACTTTACTGATCCGTGTATTTTTGAGCATCAGCCTTCAGTTTGAGGAAAAAAAATGTTCTAAGGAAAAGCATTGCCTGAGGTGAAGGTCAGCCTCTCTCTGTCTCTGCTAACTTGTAACTTGTGTCTATCCCTATTTTCTTGTATTATGTCCTGCTTGTGTGCACACACAAACATGTACATCATGTTTTATTGGGGTTTCATTAAGAGGATGGCATGGACTTTTAGTCATAATTGACTTTTACAACAGCGGTGTGCACTTCCAAAACACGAATCCTGACTGACAGTGGTGATTATTTGTCAGCTATTCACCTAAAATGAGAGGTTTTTACATGAACTTCCTTTCTTGTGTGCGTGGATATATTATGAACGTGAAAAAGGAAAATTGAGCTCATATATTTAAATCTATGTTTTAGCAACATCTTTGACCTTGAAACAACGTTAAAAAGCCAAATATTTTTTCCCCATTTTATTTTATGGGAGATTGAAAACACTATCAGCTGCTGTTGTTTCTGCCCATCATTTTTTTCCCATTCTTTTCCTTGCACACCTGGCTTATTGCATTAACCCTGCAGATTTAGATATAGTTGAGAGCAGTTGCACTCCATGCAAACAGATGGACGTGATCTGGCTACCTCACCTGAACAAGATGTCCCTGCTGAACGCCATCTGCCAAAATAGCTACACTCTGCCAGTAGCAGGATGGGGAGGCAAGTATGATCGTGGAGTGACTGCAGAAGCTAAGTCAACACATTCTCACTGCCGGCTCGTCACATTCTGACCCCATTTGGTTATACTTCAATGAACTGGGTACCCCTTTAGCAGTGTTTTTCCCCTCGCAGGGTAGTACTTTGAAATAAAGCAAAATGCAAATGAGAAAGCACAAACACACTAAGCAAAGTTTACAACTGGAGACACATGAGGTGGTGGTTTAAACTAGGATTTTCAGCTAGAAGGAACAAGATTATATCTCATGCATCCTTCTACTTTGTAGGTTTTCATTATCAGAAACTTTGAGGTTAGATTTACTAAAAATAAAAATAAATAAATACAGGTTATATAGGCACACATTCACTTCACATTCAAACACATAAAGCAAACTTTTTCCATCTGGAACAAGCTTGTCCTCCGCGTTTTTGTCCTGACACATTGACAACACTATCATCTAGCAACTTTCCCACAGCCTTTGTTACGATGGTAATTGCAGCTGGTCGATCAATAAGAATCCAGATTAACAGACATCATCTGGTTTGTTTTGTGAAGAATATAAATAATAAATTACTTAATTACCTAAATCGCTGCACATCAAATCCTAATCTTGCCCAAGGCACCAGGAAGGGTGCCTGACTGTTGTCCCTTTATGTGAAAGTTTACTTCAGTGAGCCAAATAATGAGTGAACTAGCTGTGTAAACAGGGCTGAGCATATGTAAATGAATCCCAAGGTCCTTGTATACACTGTCAGCAAAAAGCAGCAAAATGTGAATTTATTACATTTTCCTCCTTCTTTATTTCAAAGTAATGAAGTACAATTAATCTTAACAAGGCTTCAGTTTCAGGGACAGCTTTTAATCATAAATTTCTTCTCCAAGTGCCAGTACTTGCAGTGTTTTTAATAGTTTCAGGGATCAAATCCTTTGTGCTTTCACACTTATGCTCGCATTTTATTTACTTGTTGGATTCTTTCTTCTCTTGATCCTGGTTCCACATCTTATGATGTGAAAAATGTCCTCGTTAAGACCTAAGCCAAGTCATCATTTCCTGCTTAAAATTCATTTAGAATCCCTACCCTTGTCTTCACTTCCACAGTCTGCATGCTGTAGTGACTCAAACTACACTACACTGCCAGTAACAATAATTTCATCAATGAATAATAACATCCAATCTCCCATACATGAATAAGTCATCCACGAACACAGGATATTAGTCTAATTAGATTTTCTGGCTGGAATAGTATTAAAGTAGGTTAGACACAACTGAAATAACCAACCAATTCAGAAAGGAACACAATGGTGGTCTCTTTCTGTATGCTGTCTTTGTAAAAGTAGAAGTCTGTCACTGCAGAAGTCACTGAACAAGCCAATTTGTTTAAGACAAGCTGTGAGAAGATGGGTGGGATAGAATGTTGAGTATGATGCAGTATGGTGCAAAAAAAGTGTCAGCTAGGACAGAAACTGAGCTTCAAGAACTGTTTTAAATGGATCACTGTGCTCAGGTGTTGTCAGTTTTAGAGGTGTTATCATCTGCCAACACCTCCCCTCCTGTACCTGCAAGGCATGCTGCCACAAATCAAGTAAGAGGAAGAAAGTAACGCAGGACAGAGAGTTAATTAAAAAGCTGTAATAGAAACACTATTTTTGTTTCCTTCCAGCGGTAGTGAACAAAGAAGAACCCACCTGAAAACCAAAGAAGTACTGTCATTTTAATCTTCCCATTCAGTTGCCTGAGCATCATCCAGGGCCAGTATGTCTCTTCTAGTCACATCTGTCATAATATTGCCAACAACAGTTAGCTCATTTTTAAGATCCTGCACCCTGGTGACAGTGATATGAAGCCAAAATGAATCACTCGTTTCATTCTGAAGATTTTCCTGACATCAAATTTGGGTCCAAGCCACACTATGTATTTTATTTACATTCCCAACCTGCAAGGAAAAGTTAAATAGGATTTACATTTTTCAACACAAAGATTACCCAGAATGTTTCAACAAACGTTAATATCTTGAGAATATGTGTAGAAATGAAGTGATATTCAAAGTGCTCTGAGCTCATCAGTGTGTTTGGATAATTGCTACCTCTGAGAGGTTTTATGGATATTTCCTGTGCCTCAGACAGAGTGAGATGCTGCCTACTTTGTAGCATGCTTGTGTTAAGCATTAATGTTTTCCCACCAGACTTTCAGAAGAAAACTCATACCTTTCTGTGCTTAAGCAAAGAGCATAAAAGAAGAAAATAATGTGTACATGACTTACAAATTATTGCTCTGACAGATTAATTGGTATGAGATTTAATTTATACACTCCCAAAACATTTTGGGTGCTTTAGAAAATAGCATGTAGTATGTAAATTGTAGTTTGCAGTAACTCGCCCTAAAATATACAGAAACACAAACAGAAATTTTTTAAATGTGAGTGCAACACATGAGTGAACCAGTCTGCAGCTGCAATAACAACACAGCCACTGAGGTTACTGTACAATTAACTGTGCCAAAGGCTAAATGGTTTTCTAAGACTCGAGCCCAAAACACTGACTATTAAAAACAATACACTGTAATAAATATTCTGGTTTTAAGGTTGGTGATTATTTCCCATATAATAAGCAGCCACAGGGTCTTTTTTAAATAATTTCAATAAATCATGATTGAGTGAAGTTAAATAAGCAATTAGTCACATAAGCCAAGCGACCAGTCAGCAACCCCTGGCAACCTCCAATCACCAAGGAAACATGTCTACTCTCTGACCGGTTGGCAAGTTGGTCAGCTGGTAGCAACCAAACCATATAGTGGGCACACAGCAGCTTTCATTTTTATGGAAATATAATCAGAATCCAACCTGTTGGAAACCTGTTCAGTCCAGTCCCCCACTGCAAAGGCAGATGTCCCAGACAAGCTGCACTTATTGGTGCAGACCGTCTCAGACTGATTGCACTGTCTGTGTTTATGAATTAGACAAAAATCTAAAATCGATTGAAAGCAGTAACCAGATGTTTAGGATGTTGCTCAACCACTCCACAACTACTTGCAATCCGCTGTCAAATGAAAAAACATCTATTTATACTATTACTGCTGTTTGCCATACTGCTTATACTGGTGTATAATCTTGCAATGCCATGTGTGACATATTGATATGGCATTTTTTGTGAGTTTTGACACTTCTACATACATCACCAGTGTGATGCCCCTCCCCAGATTTTTTTAATTTGTCAGAGTGATCAATAAACATGTTTTTCCGGCAATTGTTTTATGGATCAGGCTTTAAAGAGGCCATTTCTGATCTATTTTTAATAATACACACTCATGTTAAGGTCCACATTTGGAGAAGCCCCTATTGTTATTCACATGGACATTATGTAATTTCCCCCTAGTTACTGAATGACAGGGCATATTTTCCTCATGTAGACATTCAAAACTAATTTTACAAATGATGTGTGACAGTGCCAATGCCTCTAATCTACTGTATGTCTTTAATATTAATGATACATCTATAATATAGGTGTTGTAGACACTTGTCTTTGATCGGGGAAAATGATTGGTCATTAAAATGCTGTCATGTTCAGGTAGAATAAGGTAAGATTTGGAAACCAGAAGCAGGTATTTTTCATCTCTTTGGGCAGACTATTGTCAGTGCCTGCAGTTACTTATTGATGTGTGTAAATCCTCCTGATGATTATCTGCAATATTTGCATGTTTTTTGGTCGTTGTTTTTTCACTGTAAGGTGGAACAAGGAATCATTTTGCAACGATCAACAGTATTCATGCAGTTCAGAAACAGAATTTTTCTTGCAGTGGGATGATATGATTTCATAATAGCATGTCAGTGTCAGATGTGATTATCAGGACTGGACAGGCAATGCTATATAGTTGACCATCTGTCTTGTTCCATCATTCTAATCTTTAAATCCTTCTCTTAAATCGTAGCCTGTGAAATTTGTGTGGGAAAGTATGTGTGCCTCCTAAAATGCACTATAACTGATTAGTTCAAGGATGTTTAGCCCTTTATATATGAGAGATCAAGAATGTAAGTATCTAGAGTACATCCATCCATCCATTCTCTTCCCTTTATCCAATTCAACATTTTCAGGGGTGGAGCCTATCCCAACAGTCATAAGGCCAGAGATCGCCAGTCTATTGCAGGGCTTACACAGAAAGACAGACAACCATTACCACTCTCATTCACACCTATGGGCAATTTAGAATCACCATTTAACGTGACCCCACTAACTACACATCTCTGGATTGTAGTGGAGATGGTAGAGTCAAACTCAGTACTGAGTGAGGTAACAGTGTTAACCACCACACCACCACCTACCTACCTACCTACCTACCTACCTACCTACCTATCTATCTATCTATCTATCTATCTATCTATCTATCTATCTATCTATCTATCTATCTATCTATCTATCTATCTATCTATCTATCTATCTATCTATCTATTCAATTCAATTCAATTCAATTCAATTTTATTTATATAGCGCCAAATCACAACATAAGTCGCCTCAAGGCGCTTCATAGATACAGACAAAAACCCAACAATCATATGACCCCCTATGAGCAAGCACTTTGGCAACAGTGGGAAGGAAAAACTCCCTTTTAACAGGAAGAAACCTCCGGCAGAACCAGGCTCAGGGAGGGGCGGCCATCTGCTGCGACCGGTTGGGGTGAGAGAAGGAAGACAGGATAAAAGACATGCTGTGGAAGAGAGACAGAGGTTAATAACAGATATGATTCAATGCAGGTCTGTTAATACATAGTGAGCGAGAAAGGTGACTGGAAAGGAAAAACTCAATGCATCATGGGAATCCCCCGGCAGCCTATGTCTATTGCAGCATAACTAAGGGAGGATTCAGGGTCACCTGGTCCAGCCCTAACTATATGCTTTAGCAAAAAGGAAAGTTTTAAGCCTAATCTTGAAAGTAGAGATAGTGTCTATCTATCTATCTATCTATCTATCTATCTATAGTACTTTTATTATAAATATGAGGCCACAGACAATAGTGATTAGAAATATAAAAACTGTAATATTAGCTGTAATGTTAACTTCAATGCAGGCAATGCCTCAAAATTTCAATATAAGTAAGTGAGTCTTTAGTAGATGCTGTGAAAAGTTTTAACACTGTGGTGGTGAATGCTGTTTTCTATGCTGTGGTCTGGTGAAGGTGGGCAATAGCTTAGTCCTGAGGGTGGAGTTCTACCCTCTGCATACAGATGTAGAGAGGTGGATGCTGTCAAAATTTGGAGATCTCAGTTCATTAACCATCCATCCTCATCCGCTTTGTCCGGGGCCGGGTCGTGGGGGCAGCAGCCTAAGCAAAGAGGCCCAGACCTCCCTCTCCCCAGCCACCTCCTCCAGCTTATCCGGGGGAATACCAAGGCGTTCCCAGGCCAGCCGAGAGATATAATCTCTCCAGCGTGTCCTGGGTCTGCCCCGGGACCTCCTCCCGGTGGGACATGCCTGGAACACCTCACCCAGGAGGCGCCCAGGGGGCATCCTTGTCAGATGCCCGAACCACCTCAGCTGGCTCCTTTCGATGTGGAGCAGCAGCTGCTCTACTCTGAGCCCCTCCCGGATGGCCGAACTTCTCACCCTATCTCTAAGGGAGAGGCCAGCCACCCTTCGGAGGAAGCTCATTTCTGCCGCTTGTATCCGCGATCTCGTTCTTTCGGTCACTACCCACAGCTCGTGGCCATAGGTGAGGGTAGGGACGTAGACCGACCGGTAAATTGGGAGCTTCGCTTTTACACTCAGCTCCCTCTTCACCACGACGGACCGGTGCAGCGTCCGCATTACTGCAGCTGCAGCCCCAATCCGTCTGTCGATCTCCGGCTCCCTTCTCCCATCACTCGTGAACAAGACCCCGAGATACTTGAACTCCTCCACTTGGGGCAGGAACTCATCCCCGACCCGGAGTGGGCACTCCACCCTTTTCCGGCTGAGAACCATGGCCTCAGATTTGGAGGTGCTGATCCTCATTCCCGCTGCTTCACACTCGGCTGCGAACCGTTCCAGTGCGAGCTGGAGGCCCTCACCCGATGAAGCCAACAGAACCACATCATCTGCAAAAATCAGAGATGAGATTCTGAGGCCACCAAAGCGAAAGCCCTCTGCCACTTGGCTGCGCCTAGAAATCCTGTCCATAAAAATTATGAACAGAACCGGTGACAAAGGGCAGCCCTGGCGGAGCCCATCACCCACCGGGAACGAGTCCGACTTATTGCCGGCAATGCGAACCAAGCTCTTGCAACGGTTGTATAGGGATCGAATGGCCCGTAGCAATGGGCCAGACACCCCATATTCCCGCAACACCTCCCACAGGACACCCCGAGGGACACGGTCGAATGCCTTCTCCAAGTCCACAAAACACATGTAGACTGGTTGGGCAAACTCCCATGCACCCTCAAGTATCCTGGAGAGGATAAAGAGCTGGTCCAGTGTTCCGCGACCAGGACGGAAACCGCATTGTTCCTCCTGTATCCGAGGTTCGACTAACGGACGAACTCTCCTTTCCAGCACCCTGGCATAGACTTTCCCAGGGAGGCTGAGGAGTGTGATCCCCCTGTAGTTGGAACACACCCTCTGGTCCCCTTTCTTAAAGATGGGGACCACCACCCCGGTCTGCCAGTCCACAGGTACTGCCCCTGATCTCCACGCAACATTGCAGAGGCGTGTCAACCAGGACAGCCCTACAACGTCCAGAGCCTTCAGGAACTCGGGGCGGACCTCATCAACACCAGGGGCTCTGCCACCAAGGAGTTGTTTAACTGCCTCAGTGACCTCGCCCCCGGAAATTGGCGGGTCATTCCCCTCATCCCCAGACTCTGCTTCCTCCTCGGAAGACGTGTCAGTGGGATTAAGGAGGTCCTCGAAGTATTACTTCCACCGCCTGACAATTTTCTCAGTCGACGTCAGCAGCGCTCCGCCAGCACTATACACAGTGCAGGTAGAGCACCGCTTTCCCCTCCTGAGACATCTGACGGTTTGCCAGAATCTCTTCGAGGCAGTCCGAAAGTCTTTTTCCATGGCCTCTCCGAACTCCTCCGACACCCGAGTTTTTGCTTCAGCCACTGCCCGAGCCGCATTCCACTTGGCCTGTCGATACCTGTCGGTTGCCTCCGGAGTCCCACAGGCTAACCAAGCCCGATAGGACTCCTTCTTCAGCCTAGTGGCTCCCTTCACCTCTGGTGTCCACCATTTGGTTCGGGGGTTACCACCATGGCAGGCACCAACCACCTTGCGGCCGCAGCTCAATGCAGCAGCTTCGGCAATGGAGACGCTGAACATGGTCCATTCGGACTCAATGTCCCCAGTCTCCCTCGGAATGCTGTTGAAGCTCTGCCGGAGGTGTGCGTTGAAGATCTCGCGGACTGGGGCCTCTGCTAGACGTTCCCAGCACACCCTCACTACGCGTTTAGGTGCACCAGGTCTGTCCAGCGTCTTCCCCCGCCACCTGATCCAACTCACCACCAGGTGGTGATCAGTTGACAGCTCAGCCCCTCTCTTTACCCGAGTGTCCAGAACATATGGTCGCAGGTCTGCTGATACGATTACAAAATCGATCATCGACCTACGGCCTAGAGCGTCCTGGTGCCACGTGCACTTATGGACACTCTTATGTTCGAACAGGGTGTTCGTTATGGCCAAACTGTGATTAGCACAGAAGTCCAATAACAGAGCACCGCTCGGGTTCAGATCAGGGAGGCCGTTCCTCCCAATCACGCTCCTCCAGGTCTCGCTGTCGTTACCCACGTGAGCATTGAAGTCTCCCAGCAGGACAACAGAGTCTCCAGGTGGAGCACCCTCCAGCACCCCCCCCCAGGGACTCTAAGAAGGCTGGGTACTCTGAACTGCCACTCGGCGCATAAGCGCAGATGACAGTCAGGACCCGTTCCCCGACCCTAAGGCGCAGGGAACAAACCCTCTCGTACCCCCAACGTACCGGCAGCAAGCCGAGGGGATATTAGGATACCCACCCCAGCCCGCCGCCTCTCACCAAGGGCAACTCCTGACTGAGACAGAGTCCAGCCCCTCTCCAGGAGACTGGTTCCAGAGCCCAAGCCATGTGTAGAGGTGAGCCCGACTATATCTAGCCGGTACCTCTCAACCTCACGTACTAACTCAGGCTCCTTCCCCACCAGAGAGGTGACATTCCATGTCCCTATTGCCAGTCTTGGCAGCCGGGGGTCAGTCCGCCAGGGCCTCCGCTCCTGGCCGCCACCCGGCACACAATGCACCCGACCCCTATGGCGCCTCCTGCGGGTGGTGGGCCTGCGGGAGGATGGGCCCATGTCTCCTCTTCGGGCTGTGCCCGGCCGGGCCCCATGGACTAAGGCCCGGCCACCAGACGCTCGCCCTCGGGCACCCTCCCCGGGCCTGGCTCCAGGGCGAGGCCCCGGTAACCCTATCCCGGGCAGGGTAAACTGTTCCCTCGGTGTCCTTTTCATAAGGGTCTTATGAATCGCTCTTTGTCTGGTCCCTCACCCAGGGCCAATTTGCCATGGGAGACCCTACCAGGGGGCAAAAGCCCCCAGACAACATAGCCCCTGGGATCCCTGTGACACACAAACCCCTCCACCACGATAAGGTAGCGATTCAAGGAGGAGCTTAACTTCCTGCTAAAGTCCTTCAACCGTCTAGTACAGTTTCTGTAACTGCAGTAGACATAATTTACTGTTGAATCACATTACACTTTACATTCAGTTTATCTTTGAACATGATAGTAATTTACTGTTTATACTATACTATGAATAGTAATGTTCTATGAATAATGTTTCCATTTTGTTCTTTGTACAATGATTCCACTTTATTTATTACTTTTCAGTGTTTTTTGTGTAGTTTTTAAACAATACAACATTTTTACTATTAGTATTTGTATTTCAAAAAGTAGAGGCCATTAGAAGGAACTGAAAATGATTTATTGATGTACAGAATTCAGTTTGAAGTATTTTGTGGTTAGACTCCGACGGACCTTCACAGCAGAATGGAATCCCAGCAGTGATAGGAATTAGTGCAGGACTCCCTGGAGTCATGACGTTGGTGCTGGAGATGAAGATGGAGGCTTGAATGGAGTCTGAGTGATGATGGAGATGCGGTGATGGGGAGGAGGTGGGTTGCACAAATGCGTCAGCAAGGGAGAATGACAGATCCAAAGTAAGATTTATGCAGTGTCAAGGCTGATTGGCCAGAAGAAGGTCAGCAGAAAGATGATTGGATTAGACCAATGATGTCACAATCAGCTTGACAGTGTGGGAAAGTGAAAGTCACTTCTGTAGTACGAGAAAAAGGGGTTGGTTCAACATAGACTTACAAAGGCAAAAAAACATCTATCAGTTCAATGCATTCATGTAACACACAACTGCTTTCAGGTGGCATTTTGCAAGATTTGTTCTATGAACCTGGAAAACACACGGACCTTTAGTTAGCTGTTTAAAATGTGGTGGTGATTTAACTTTCTACATGTCTAGAAAAATGAACTCACTCGACAGTATATTGTATTAAATTTCATTTTATTTAACTATTAATTAACTGAAAGTGACGGCTGCTTTTGTTTTAATGTTTCTTTTGTCTGAAAGTGTTGTCTAAATTTGTAATCCATCTTTTGCTGTAGGTGTGTTGTTTTTTTTCTGGGTGCTCTGATCATTACAGGCTTATAAAGGTATTTATAAAGGTAGCAGAAGCTCACTTTACTGAAAAACATGTAGGGGCAGTAAATGAAACTAGATTTAACTGGTTCTGGCTGAGGCAGAAGCAGGAGAAAAAGTGTGTTACTCTTTCACTGAATAATTACTTTCAACGTTTTGCTGACCTTGTACACTCAGCTGACATTCCACATGGTGGATTTAACAATCTGAGAAGTACAAATTTAACTGGATTAAACATTTAAGCCTGGAGAGCATCTCAAAATAGTCTCTTAAACACTAACAGATGTGTGTATGTGTACTTCTAGGACTCCTTTTGAGGGGATACAGGTCATTTCAGGATCAAAACAGGACCTAAGCAAGTAAGTGTTTAGGGGGGTAAAGTAAATGTTCTCTCCGCCGCTGATATCTCTGTTTCATCTCTCAAACATTTCATTTGACGATGAATAAGAGCTTCTGTCAGTCTTCAGCCAAACACGTTATACTTTCTCATGATAGCATTTAGTGAAAATCTGATTACTTGATTTAATAAAGCCTCTGGACTGTGTTCAAAATCATCCCTTTATCCACTCATTCACAAATCAACAACAGTTTACTAACAAGCAGTAAATTAAGCTCTCAGTCTGACGGATTACCATCATGTCCAAGATAAAGACAATGTTGGATAACACCTCCCACCCACTCCATGACATGTTGGTCAGTCACAGGAGCTCGTTCAGTGAGAGACTGAGATTACCGAAAAGCACCACTGAACGACACAGGAAATCATTCCTGCCTGTGGCCATCTCCCTGTACAACGCATCCACTTAACACACTGTTTGCTGCTACAGCTACACATGTTTCTTTTCCAAATATTTATTTATAAGTGACTTATGTATGTATGTATGTATATATATGTATATATTGTACTATTCTTAGTTAGCGTATTGTCTGTCTTGTCTTAATGTTGGTTTAAAATGGAGCACTGTAACAAAAAATAATTTCCCCCAGGGATCAATAAAGTATTCTGATTCTGATTCTGATTCTGATTTGGGACATTTTGAGGAATATTGTGTTTCTGCATAATATTCCATAAAGAGTTTTAGCTTTTATGTTCATAACTTTTTGGACATTTTTTTTATTTTAACTAAGACAATCTAGATGTGATTGACGTGCAGAGGGTTTAACAAAATATTGCATTAACTCTTGAGGAACTGGACCCAGTTCAGTCCACTGTCTTCAGAGACTTAAAATTAATTGGGCACACAAACATAATGTTAAATATAAGGATTGTTTTTCATACTTAGATTCAAATCCTTTGTAGTCAGTGACCATCTGAGGCGTAGAACAGATGGGCACAACCAAATGCTGTGTTTCCTCCTTTGAGATGCTCTGCTTTATTGCAGCCACTTCCAGTTGCTCCTTGTTTGTGGGTCTTTCTGCATTAAGTTTTGTCTTCAGTATCTGAAAAGCATGCTTGGCCGTTGAATGATATTTAATTTATTTGCCTTGAGAAACTTTTGGGCCACTTTTGCACCAAGCTTTGGGCCGTTATCATGGCCAGTGCATTCATTCATTTTTGAGAATGTACCAGATTGTTGATTGTTCTTGAGTAGGTTTATTCTGTTTTGCATTTTGTCAGATTAATGATGATGGTTTCCCTAATGTGCATCAACTGCATCATTGACTTCCAGTGAACTGCTAACAAAAAGTTCAACTCAACATCTTTTGCCTGCCTAGTTTGTCGTGGAATAAAAAGGACTCTGCTACTCATACAATACAATTTTCCTGTTACTTTTGAGCCTCTGAAAATGACTGTTTTCAAAGACAATAATGTCTGTCAAGTTTATAAAATACTTTTGTTAAACTGCTTAAAATAGAGCTGAAAGTCTGCACTTCAATCACATCTTGACTGTGTAAAAACCAATGTGGTGGATACAGTTAGCAAACAATGAATGTATTTCAAGAGTAAGTATGTTTCATCCATGCAGCATGTACTTTTTCTTTAGACTCTCCACAGGGCACTCATCACCATGGCAACCAAGAACCAAAGCTTTGAGAAAAAAGTGTCAGTCCCTGAATTTTAACTTAAACACAGATAATGAAATGTAAATCAGCTGCGTGTGGGGACTATGGTTATTTCACAAAATAATTTATGACACATCAAACTCTGAAGTCTTTAGCCTCAAGCCTCCAAATGTTAACCCTGTTCATGTACATTAACATGAATCAGGTGATACAAGTCAGACCATGTTAATGGAGGAAGTAAAGACCAGCAGAAACAATAACAACATTCACTACAGTCACAGTGAGAGAACATGTTTGTTTCTTTTTATTATTATTATTATTATTATTATTATTATTATTATTATTATTATTATTTATTTTAGCTTTATTATTTATTATTTATAAATTGTTATTGTTTATATGGGTTTTTTCTTGGTTAAAGAGACAAACAACACCAGATACACCTTCCATACATCCATTCAACCAATTTCAGCTCATAGTGGGGCTGGAGCATATCCCAGGTCACTTGGTCTGTCACGGTACTAACACAGAGAGCCAGACAACCATTCACGCTCACATTCACACCTACAGCCAGTTTAGACTCACCAGTTTACCCGACTAACCACATGTCTTTGGACTGTAGGAAAAAGTGCCTGGAGATAACACACACAGTCACGTGGAGGACATTCACAGCTTACAGTGCTGTCTCTTCAGAAAATAATTACACCCTGGACTGTTAAAAATCCTTTGTTCTTTGACTACTTAGACATGATAGAAAACATGATGAATAGCATTAATCCTGTTTTTAAAAATGCTTACAACTTGTGTGAAATGTTTACATCATTATGAGATCTTAGGAGATGCCCTGGGGCCAACTCTAGTTCTTGTGCAGCCCTGCATGCAGAGTCCCACAGAAATGCCTCACTCTGAGCCACCACGATGCTTGATTCAGATAATGAGCTGCTGAAGTCCCACTTGCCTAGAAAGGATTTAATACAGATACTTTGTCAGCTGTGTTATTTGAGGAGACTATAGAACATTTTATGATTTAAACTGAATGTTTTAATGTCCTCACTGTAGGCAGACATGCCTCATAAAGCACATCTGCCATTCCAGTTTCACCTAACATCCAGTCTAATTAGCTTGCATTTGCACACATGACTTAAGTGTACAATTCAGCATTATATGACAAGAAGATTGTCTTGATCATGGCTTCTTTGATTCTTTTGAGTTATAGCTTCTATTTTAAATATAGCCCATCTGCCTTTCTAAGCCACCTCCTATAAACAACATTTATATTCCCCTGACATAAAACTGATTTACTACAAATGTTACTTCACCTTGGTTATGTTTTTATTAATATAATGTACCATGTTAAATTTGGATGCTTAACATATCAGTCAGAAGTAACTAATTAATCTGTATCTCCTTGTAGAATCTTAAAAAAAAAGTAAGTGGCATGGTAATTGTTAATTTTAGGCATGCAGCATTTGATTCAGGATAAGAAAGGATTCTTTGACTAGCATGAAAAACATCTGCTGTTATTTGGAGCACAAGATCTGATATCTGATGCACTTTATCTCCGTGTCACTAAAACTGTAAGCTTGTCCTGTCCTTAAGGACAGAACAAATTAAGGCCAAGATCATGGCCTTAATTTTTTAAATGGTCTCCGGTTGATGTCTGATGAAGTGTGATGATTTCAAGCCCATCAAAGGCACTTGGCACAGAAGCCAAGTACCTCTTATATCTGGTACAAAAATGCACTTTTTTTCACTGAAAAACAGTTTCTGTAAACATAAGCCATTATCTCTATGTCAAGGTACAACTTGAAAAATGAATAAGTACCATGAATACTTTCTGAAGAGAGGGTGTGCATGCTAAAACAATGAACAAAAGAGTATTTTTTGGCACAATCTTGCCTTGTATTGTGAAAAAATCTTAAACCATCCCTAATTTCTTCATGCTTTTCTTCCAAGAATTATCAGTGCATTTTTGTAAGTTTTTCAAGTAAACAATTGTTCTCGAGGTTTTCTGAAGGTCTTTCATAGTTTTTGCACAGTGAGTGTATCTCTATGGTATGCCACACATTGCAAAAGCTTTCTGCAGATGAAGTACAGTTTTTTCAGTTTTTTCTGGTAGATGTAATATTTTCACATGAGCACTTTGTTTTAGCTTTATGCGAGACATGGCTGACTGCTCATATATACCACGATTGCCATGAAGTTGGTGTCTGTCTTCACACCAAAGGGTTTACCGTTGGAGGAGTCTTCGAGAAACTCATGGCAGCATTTCTAGAACACAGCATTTAACTTTTGAATAGTTCTTTGTAGGAGCCAGAATGCCATCTGGGCTTGAAGACAGCCAGGAAAAAAAAAAAGTAAAATTTTATTTATTTCCAGGTGAGTGAATATCCAGTGCTCTATAGCCACAGGATGGCAATGGTATTGGACATACTACTATGGCGTTTGCTGGAGCGTAACATTCCCATTCAGTCTGGGATGGAGATGCTCACATGGGAAAGTCTCAGGGGAATTTCTGCCACTCTATTATAATCTCTCTGTAACTGGTACAAGGCATTCTGCCTTCTGGTAACTTCCTTCACACAGCCAAACAAATGTTGGAGATGGATAACAAATTTATTATAAAATGACATACATGTCTGGCAGCTGCTGGTCCTGCTATGCCTGAAGTGGAATTGCCTGATGTCCCTGCAGGGTTGTGATGCCTCCTGCTGTGATTTTACAGTGGCTCTCTCTTGCAGAGCAGGCATCCTTTGGCAGTATCAGCCAATTCTATGTTTATTTTCCTTTACTGTATATAACAGCAGGGCTATGGAGACAACAACTAAATTAATATTACATGGGGTTTCTTTAATGTAATAATATCTAATAAGCATCTAATAATACCTCCACGCATTGCAGATCATATCAGATATATTGATGTATGCTCAATCATCCAGGTAAGTCGTAGCGGTTCGTCACTCATCCAAGTGAAGAACCTCTACGACCAGATGAACAGAATCAACCGTTTTGGGACATACACATAGATATTAATCCTATATACTGGAAAGGTATAATATTTTTGATATAATGCTACATGTATTATACAGGACAATGAATTTATATTAACTGGAGAAACAAATTCTGAAGTGAGAAGAGTTCCATTATTCAACAGCTTATTGGTTACTGAGAAGACCATTTTGAATGGAAATTCTTGCATGCTTGGTATAGCTAGGACACACTGTTCAAACCACAGGTGTCGAACTCCAGGCCTCGAGAGCCGGTGTCCTGCAGGTTTTAGATGTTTCCTTGATCCAACACAGCTGATTTAAATGGGTAAATTACCTCCTCAACATGTCCTGAAGTTCTCAAGAGGCCTGGTAATGAACTGATTACTTGATTCAGGTGTGTTGACCCAGGGTGAGATCTAAAACCTGCAGAATACCGGCCCTCGAAGCCTGGAGTTCGACACCCCTGGTTCAAACTGTTCCACAGAGACCTTAAAATGGGTAAATGCCTCTCCTTTCATCTCTCCCATCACTGCCCTGTTTTTAGCCTCAGTCATTTTACATGAACCAGGCTCATGCATCATCTGATCTGACAGATCATGAGGCCGCTTTTGCGTCAGTTTGGGTCACGTATGCTCTGGAAAGTCTAGAAAAGCCTCCCACCACACGCGCTCAGGCACACACACAAACACACTCCCCATCAATCTCTGAAACCTTGCAGAGCAGCTGTACTTTAGAAATTAATATATAAGAGTGCTACAGTTACAGTAATATATGAAAAAATAATAATGGAGAGTAATTACAAAAATTACAATATGAAGGGACTTGCCAGTCCTGTTGTTATTTGCATTACTTATGGTTGGTGGATCATCTTGCTGTGATTTTTGGAACTACTATTTCCATAATTTGGAAGCTTTGGGAATGCAAACAGGAAGAATAATGCTAATAATGCCATTGAGTCAGCGCTGCTGTGGAGAGAGTGAGCAGCTTCCGGTTCCTTGGAGTACATCTGGCTGAGGATCTTACGTGGTCAGTACACACAAACAAAACAGTGAAGAAGGCGCAGCAGCGCCTCTTCTTTCTCAGGAGACTGAAAAGATTCGGCATGAGCCCCCGCATCCTCAGGACCTTCTATCACTGTGCCATTGAGAGCATCCTCACTGGATGCATCACCACCTGGTACGGCAACAGCACCGCCTACAACTGCAAAGCTCTCCAGTGAGTAGTGCGGTGCTCTGAACGGATAATTGGAGGTGAGCTTCCCTCCCTCCAAGACATCTACAGGAAGCGGTGCCTGAGGAAAGCGGGGAGGATCATCAAGGACTCCAGTCACCCCAGCCATAAACTGTTCAGACTACTTCCCTCAGGAAGGAGGTTCTGCAGCATCCGGTCCCGTACCAGCAGACTGAGAGACAGCTTCTTCCACCAGGCCATCAGACTGCTGAACACGTCATAGACACCTCAGCTTCACTACTGGAACTTTAACATTATGCACTCCATACTGTACAGTAATGCCACTGTTTTGCACATGTCTCACTCTGTATATTTTATATATTTTATTTATTGTTTACGCTATTTAATTTGTAAAATATGTGTACACACACACACACACACACACACACACACACACACACACACACGTAGAAAAACATTTAGTATACACATCCAGAAATGCATATACTATTATATATTGTACATATATTTATTAGTTTCAGATGTAGCCATTCTTGTATTTTGCTTGTTTACATTATTGTATTTTGCACAACTCTGTTGCTTGTGAAGCTCGCACACAAGAATTTCACTCACATGTGCTGTACCAATGTACCTGCACATGTGATGTAACAATAAAAGTGATTTGATTTGATTTGAGTTAGAGAACCAAACCCCAATAATTCACTCTGTTTGTATTTTAGAAAATGTGCATAATGAAAAGTAAGCTGAATAATCTTTTTAGCAGTTCTTATTGTCAGTCAGTGGGAGCATTGTTATGCTTTTTAAATACAGAAGCTTTGCAAGATGAAGAGATGTGGTTTTTGTATGTGTGTATGTGTGTATGAAACCCTGCATCTTTGTTCACATCCGCAACTTACCGCATGTCTACACCCCGTCTGTTACTGTGACAGCACCATATGTCTCTGTTTCTGTCCCTCTCTTTTGCTCCCCATTTAATTTCACCCCGCATTCACAACCCCCGTAATGACTCATAACACTACAAGTGAATTTCTAAATGACATACTTTCACCCCGCGTGTTATGAGTCACATCCTGTTTTGATCATATTTAGGAAATCACATTTTTAACATATGGAACACAGAGTAAAATATTTATTTATGCTGCCCTTCTGCACATCCATGTTTCAGACCTGTACTTGCTGAGCTCTATTTGAACAGTTGAATATAATTCTGTTTGGTTTTTGGATGACAGAGCATTGCAGCACTTTTTCCAAAACTGAGGGCAGCCCCTCCGGTCCACATGTCAAAATGCCCCTGAACGAAATGCAGAACTCCAGAGTCTTCTGATAAATATGACAGTCCCTTGTTTGCTGTGAGTGGTTTTGGTGTGACTGTAAAGTGTTCTGAATAAAAGAGCAGTATCAGTGCTGACTATTTTCACCAGAAACTGAAACCAAGAATGGCATCTAATTTTACTGGTGTCGAACTTTGATTTTCACTGTGTTTTTCAAAAACGAGACCTTAACACAAACTGTCAACAAGCTTAATTGTGCATGCATAATTTGAGTGTTTGCAGGTCATAAGCTGGTGTGCAGTAGCTCCCTGAAGAATGTGCAGCGATTGCAGCCCCTAGTTTATGTGGTATCCCAGAGTAACCTCTCAGATTTACTACTGCAAATCTGAAGGGAATGTACAGACTGTGCAAAAAGACAAGGAAAAAAATGTGCAAACTTTTGGTATTTGTAAAATCTGACACTATATGTCACTTGAGGTTTTTAGTCAGAGGAGTTGGTCCTCACTGAATCCAACACTGGGCTCTTGCTGAATGAAGCTAGGACAGGCACTGATGTTTCTTCATTAGTGACAGTTTTCTTACATCCACGTTTTGGCAAATCCAACACTGAACCAGTTTCACGAAACTTATCAAGCAGTTTGCTAACTGTAGCATGTGAGATGAGTGGTCTCGTAGGGGGTCTTGCATTGAAATCTGCTGCAATGACCCGGTTACTGCGTTCACCAGATATCAACACAATTTCGATCTGCTCCTCATGTGTTAACCTCTTCGACATGTCAATGGCTGTGAAGAAAGAGAAACTTGTAAATAACTCATGAAAGAATAAAGTTACGTTGAAACCAAGCACACCATTGTTTTTCTTGTGACATTACCAATAAGTTTGATGTGTCACATGGCCCTCTTCCTATTGAAAAAACAAAACTTGTATCCAAGATGGCCGACTTCTAAATGGCCACCATGGTCACCACCCATCTTGAGGAGTTTGCCCCCTCACATATACTAATGTGCCACAAACAGGACTTTAATATCACCAAGCATTCACATTTTATTACGGTGTATCCATATAAATGGCCCACCCTGTAGAATCAAAAGCATGATTATGTATTTAGTTATTTCTAATTTCTTGCACTTGCAGAAAAAAAATAAAAACGTCATAAATATATTCTGCTTGAATCTGCACAGAAGATAAAGAGCCCCATTAGAAAATATCTGGTTTCTGATAAAATATCAAAGATACAAAAAAATGCTTTGATGAAGACATTAACTATGACTTGTGTGCAGCTTTTCATTTGGAAAAAATTAAAATCTATGAGCTTAAAATGTCCAGTATGTCCAGTAACCTGGTGATGTGCAAGCTCTTCTCTCAAATACAAGTTTGGTAAAGTGGCCTGATGCAAAGACAGAGTTGCTCATGATATAAATAGAGTGAAGATTTTTCCATAACACACTGTGTCCCTTCTGACTGCCATCATAGGGATCTTTAGAAATGATCCCCTCTTAATTATGCAACAGTGCAGTGATAAGGCTTCCAGCTGTCAGACAGAATATAACTTATCTCCCATATATGGATTTACTTTCCACTACAAGCTGCTATACAATTAACTTCTTAGTGGAGCAGTTGTGGTCCTAATCTCTCTACTCACTCATCAAGCTACAGCTTATCTTGATTTGCTTTTTACTGAACATATCTTTTTTCACGTTTGCTCAGGCAAACGTGACCCCAACAGAAGACATGAATAATGTGAAGGAGAATAAAGGGCATGGATGAGAGAAACCTCTCACACAGGAGGCAATTTACTGGAATCACTATCTGAGATAACAGACACAGTTGATAGTTTTATGAATTTTAATGCAAAATGATTAAATAATCTCATGCATCATTACAGCGGTTGCATGCTAATGTCTTAATTATTCTAACATTAACACAGTACACAGAACACCTGTTTTCTTGGTTTATTTGATTAATCTATCCAGTGTGTTTTTGTCATATTAGGATCTTAGGATCTTATATTTTTGGCCAAAGTGCTAACCCAAAAAAACCTCTGCATTCAGTCAAAACAGCCAAATTTAATCATGTTTTAGAGCATTTTTGTATGTGCTGAGTAAAGTCAAGAGTGGAACAGTGTTTAAAACAGTGAAAAGTGGGGGGCTCAACCCGGGGTAGCGGTCATGTCCGGTTAGGGGCTCTGTTGGCTCTCCGGTTGGTGTGTTGCCGGGGTTGTGGGCGGGTGGGTGCATGGGGGCCCAGCCCTGGAGCAGGGTGCCGCCGGTGCGTCGAGCCACCTGGGGGGCTCTTCAACTGGTGGGGGAGATTGTCACATCTTGCAGGAGCTTTCCTCTCCTCAGGAGCTCCCTCTGCAGGAGGGGGAGATACAGGAGAGGTGGAGGAAGATCTCAGCCTGGGTGTTTATTGTCTTATGTAGTCTGGAAGATGAGTGGATGGTGGGGTGGGTGCAGTTTTCTCTGTGGTGGGGTTGGGTGGACTGTCCCGGGCTCTGTGGGGCCGGGCGGCGCTGCTGCACTGGGCCCGGTCTGGATGGGCCTGGGCCCCCTTTCCCTGGCGGGTCGCGGAGTATGGGGGTGCCTACTGGGGTCAGCGGGGGAGCTGGCCCCAGGGAGGGGTCACTTGCCCCTCCCTTCCTTCCCTCCCCATCTCCAGCTGCCTCCCTCTTCCCGCTCCACCACAACCACCCACACATGCAGGGCCTTGGAGTAGGGGTATGTCACCAGGGTGCAGAGGAGGCTACCCCCCCCCCCCCCCCCCCTCTGTCCCCTTCTGGCTGCCTCTGCCTCAATTTTATCCCACAACTTAGACATTCACATTACTCACACTCTCATTACACATACGTGGGCACGATACACGGAGTCCAAAGTACCATCAGGGTGTACACCCCACCCCTGGCATCGTTGCCCACCTCTCAATTTTAAATACACGTAGACATTGAGGGCTAGCAGGAGGGACCATGCGCTTACCTGCTGCTCTCTGGCAGGTAGCTCCAAGCCCTCCTGGGTTTTAAATGCACCTTAGAACACACATGCATCAACATTACAATGAGCGGGTGGAGGGAGGTTTGGAGTTTTCTCTCACCCCCGTTCTCTGCGACCTGCTGGAGCGGGGGGGGCTAGGACTAGGAGGAGGAGTTGGCCGTCCGACTGCGGTCTGGAGTGTGGAGCCTTCCTGCTGCTGCGGAGTCGGGGCGGTCTGCCTCCCCCCACCGCAGGGAAAAGGGAAACACCACCTGGGTCTGGGTGCAGTTCCCCCCTCCAGGGGCGGGGGCACCTAGACCCGGTTTGTAGAGTACGCTTGGGGAGTGTGATCGTGTGTACAACGTCTCTTTATGTCTGTCTCCACGTTGGTTGAGTGTGGAGTAAGTGCATATGAGAGCATGAGGGTGGGAATGGATGTTTGTATCTGTGTGTGCCTGTATGTCTGTGTCTATATGTCAGGTTGGGTGTCAGGCGCCACCTCTCTGGGGACATCTCAGGCCCTCCAAGGTTTGGAGGCCTATCTCCCCCTACCACCACTTCCCCTGCCAGTGGCGGACCCCCTCAGACATCGGTGCGTTGGTGGTTCTTTGTGTCCGGGGATGGGCGTCCAGGTACACACCGGCTCACTCCTTGGCGGCCGCTTATCGGGGCCTGGAGCCTGGGGCTCGCTCGGGCCACTTCGGAGGTGGGGTGCCCCCGGCCTCTCGGCCTGGGGCTCGGTCACTCAGGCGCAGCTGGCTGCCGGCGGAGCTCACGGGCGCGTCACTGCAACTCCCCCTGGCTTCTGCTCCGCGGCTGCTGAGTGAGCCCTCATCTGGGACTCTCCTCAGCTCTTACCGGGACAGTGGCGCAGCTGCCCCTCTGTTGGTCTTCCTTGGTCTCTTGTGTTCTGGGGGCCTCTGGATGTCTGGAGTTTTGATCTCCTCCACACCTGCTTCACGCCCTGGAGGACGGGGCTGTGGCCCCCCCACACCCTCTAGCAGATTATTACATGAAGGAACCTTTTAAAAAAACAAAAAACAAGCGCGTCCATGCTCACAGGTGTACACACGGGTGATCACACCCACAAACTACACCCTTTTTGGCTCCTACCTCAAAGCACACTGTGTTCTGTTGATCTTATGTGCTGCACAATAATGTTTAACATTTAGTATTTACTGTCATATTCCCATATATCATTGTGATGTTGTTTATTCTATTACTCTTGTTCGCTTCTGCTTGCTTTCTTTTTTCTTTCTCAGCAGGTGATCCAGGTGATTGATATATGCATTTTTTTTCTCTGCCCGTTCTGTTGGTTTTTGTCTTTTGCCCTTCTCCCCCGTCCCTCTTCTCAGCTGTTTCTCTTTCCCTCTTTCTTTCTCCCCTTCTTTCCCCCAGTCAAGTCTGTCCCGTATTCAGTAAGTGAAAATAAAATAAACAATAAAAGGTGAATCAAATGGACCATTACGGCAAGGCTGGGATGGTCAGTTTGGTAAAGTAAATCTGTTGGGCATCTTTCTTTGCCTTTAGACAACAATTCTGATGGCAAAAGAGCCAAACGGGACAGGCAAAAAAAAAAGAAAAAGAAAAAGAAAAAAAAAAGAAAAGTGTGAACTGAAGCCACTGTCTGTTTCTTTCACACTGCATTTTTATCTGAATTTTTTCTTTGGTATTTCTTCTCTATTCCAGCAACATGCAGTTGGGATTTGACAGGACTGCACAGGAGCAGTGGTTGAAAACACCTTTCTGTAGAGAAGGCTGTGCAGAAGGAAATTGACACCGCCCAAAAAAATCATCCACTGCCCTCTGCCACCCCTGGAGACCATCACCAGATCCTCCTGTGTCTGGAAAACCAGGGCCATCACAGGTGACCCCCTGTACTCCACCCACCACCTGTTTAACCTGCTGCCCTCTGATCCTTGCCTCAGGTCAATCAGGTCCCACACCAATAGACTCACAAACAGCTTTTTCCCCAGGGCCATTCAGACTGTCAACAAACACCATCCCCTGACACCCCACCCCTGCCCACCCACCTCACTAATCTGAGCCATGGTCTGTTACCTTCATCACTCTGGCCATTCACACATGAATCCAATTCAGACCAATTCTTTTCTTTCCACTTCCTCCGAGCACTTTGCAACTATTTTGTTCTCCAGTGTGTGCATTTCTCTTATTTTTGTATACATCCCTCTTGATTGTACATATTTCTCCCATTTGCTATTTATTCCTGCTGTCTACTATTTATATTTTATTCTGGCACAGTTGGTGTGGAGCGCTCACAATTTGTACATGCACAATGACAATAAAGGGCTATTCTATTCTATTCTATTTTACTCTACAATTGCAGTATCACGAATTATGTATAACCTGACTTTGATTTGTTTACCAGACAACTCCACATGGTCATCATGTTGTTCATTCAGGCAGACAACAAAGCCAAGCTCCAACATGTCAGCTGGTTTCAGCTAAGCTATCATTAGGTGATAGCTTAGCTGATATCCTCCAATATAAATCTCACTTAGAAGACACAAATGAGAAGCTTTAGGCGGCATGCATTCTACACCATAGCTCCTCCTTTCATGCTATTTCTGACTGCGTGGGCACAATAACGTAAGTACGTCAGTACTGGAGGAGAAGTATAGTAGTTACTAAATTGAATCTCTTAAAGTTTCCACTAAGGACTTTAGGTCTGTGCCACCTACTAGAAGTCACAAGGCATCAGCTGCAACTGTAATGAATGAAATCTGTTTTACTCAGTCACACACAATTTCTATTCCACAATATTACAAAGACCAGAACAACACAGGAACAGCTGGCACTAAAGTAAATTAAACTACTGAAGAACATTGCCATATGAGTTAAATAAGACTGTATGGGCCCCTCCTTGTGTTGCTGATCATGCAGCTGCTTGGTAAGCTGAAATAGTTTTTTTCTAGATAAATGCCATACTTTATTTGGGCCACCTATAGAGCAATAACAGTATAATCAATAGTATAGTAATAATGATGGAATATTTATTGATCAGGACATACATTTCACTGTGTCCTTGCAGCCAGGTTTGCCTTTATTGCACAGCTGTTGCTCCCCCCATGTGTGTGTTTAAAGTAGTCTGCTTTAAAAATTCATACATAAAACAGCTTGTAAAATGCAGAACAAGGCTGAAGGTGTTTTCTACCAAGGGGTGTTTAATAAGGAAATTTACTTTTTTTTCTGTAATAAAAGAAGCACTTACCAATATTAAAAGCACCAATGGTAAACTGTAGCCGAGGGATGAATTCTATCAAGGTATCTAGGTGTATCTAGGTTTACAAGGTTACTTATCTAGTAAGAAAACATGGAAAGTGTGAAGGCTACTGTCTAAGAAAGTCTATTAAATGTTTTCTGTCTGGTGATTGTAAAAGCCACAGTATAATATTTGCAATATTTATATACTTCAGATTTGCAAGCATCAACATTTGCCAAAGAAACATAAAAGATTATTGAGGTTTATTGAGGTTTAAGTTCTCAGCTTTCCTTTTTGTTCCTCATATTTTATCTGTATTTCTATGTTACTGTTCTTACTTTTATGAAGTGTTAGATGTCTCACAGTATTATTGTATGTGGTACAACAGCAGAATGGGTCTGATGATGATTTGGAGGAATCTAGGAAATAGTTTTTCTGTTTTCATGTTCGGTGAAAGTCTGACTTGTAGCCATCAGGTCTGTCCCTCTTCCACCCTTCTTCTCATCCAACCGTTTTATTCCTGCCTAGCCTCAATCTCTCACTCACTCTCCCTCTCCCCGTCTTGGCTTCTTCCGCTGTCACTCCTCGTCTCACTCTCTGTCAGCACATCTGTCCTTCATTGACTCCATTTCCACACATCACTCAGGCGTTTTAGCTCTTTTTCTGACTGCTTCTATTGATCTGCATCTCCTTCTTGTTCCCTGCCTCTCAGTTCTCTCACTCTCCAGCAAATTCTTCAAATTCTATTTGCTCTCTGTTGGGTTGTTATAGCCATCTTATTATGTCTCATCTCTTCATTTTTTTCAGAACGTGTCAGGGGTTTCTTACGCATCAAGAAATGCAAAATCAAGCCGTCTCTCTTGTTCTCTCTTATACGGCCTAAACTTATACTCAACAACAGATGTAAAGCCACTGTCGCGTGCACACACACACACACACACACACACACATACTTCACGTTGAACTTTCACTCTGTTGTATCCAACATACATAATGCTCCTTTGCTGCTTATATAATGCACATTACATAACAAATTGCACATTTTTACATACAGCATTGTGCAAAAGTCTTAATGCACCCCTTGTTTTTTAATATTGGTTCCAAGGAGCCAGATTTTGAAATAGTTTTATGGTCATCTTGAGCAACTTCTCCTAGACATTTGGGAAACTGGCTGCTTTTCACCCATTTTCATCCAATTCTTGTACCTGATTATTTTGAGAGGGATGGGTTATTTTTGGTTATTTATCCACTTAATACTGATCTGTGAATCACTGCTGCATAAAAAAAGAACCTCTTTAACAATTAAACAAATAAAGTTAAGGGAAAATGAGGGGAAATTCCAAGAACACAAATGTAATGCTGAAATATTGTCTTGTATTTATTTTTATTTTCATCTTTGCAGCTATATGTTTAACTATAAAACATGATTTATTATTCAGCAATCAGCCAGACACTGTATTGAATCCCTTCAGCACTGATTGGCTAACAGAAAGATCTTGACCCTCATGGGGGCCGGTTTGTTTGACTTCCTTTTCCCATATTTTTTCTCACCTTTAGTGACTGTTTTGATTTACCTTTAGGGATCTAGGAAAGCTTTCTTCATGTTAGTCTACTCAACAAAATCCCATATAAGCAATCCAAGATCGAGTATCATAACAGGGGTTATCACCTTTCTTTGTTAACACTGGCTTTCTGGGTCTGTGCATGCGTCTGTAAATGGGGACTGACAAGTTTGACACTTACTGGGGATTTATACTTCAGAGGGAAATTGTAACCACAAACCTATCTGATACCCTATGCTGTAACTTCCAGTCTAACCAACCATACACCTCTCCAGAAATGTAACTGCATGTTGGGTCGATACTGTCCACAACTACTTTGTTCAGTATCGTCAGTTCCTGCTATGCTAAAAAATGAACCTAATCTAATTCATCACTGCAGTTTTTGAATTGATCACAACAAAGGCATGCACCGCATATAAAACACTTTGGCAGGACCACAATGTTATTAATACATACAAATATTTCATAGGGGTAAACAAATTCATCTCAAAAATTTTTCCATTTCTTTTTGTACATTCTCTTATTTCTATTCTGAGAAATTGTTTCAGCATTTCTCTCCAGGAGTTTTCTGACTTTTATGCTATTATTATTTTTTTCTTATATTTATTGTTTTTCTCCTATATTGACTCTTATATTGATTGTTATTAGCGACTGGTATTCTCTCACTGATTAATTATAAAACTGCGGCGAAAACCTGGAAATGCAAAGAAGAGGTCAATCACAAATGCATTGACCCAAAGGGTAGTGTAACCTGACATGCATTTCTAGGGAGATGCATGTCATGTTGCACCATAAGCTACTTTGTAGGGTTTGAAAGGGGTTTGTTATAATGACATATTTATAGATGTAGATTTCCTGCTGAGGCATAAATCCCCAGTAAGAGTCAATAGAAGAAGCAAAGAAGGGGGAGTATGTTGAACCAGGACCATATTGAGAAATTCAAAGTTTTTAAAACCAGTCCAACTTTTCTGCTATTTGAAATCAAGGTGCAAGTCCACTGGACAAAGAGGAAAATAGTACACATGGGAAAATCTAAAAACAGTGAGCACAAGGTGTCCATGCTCGTTAATTACATTCTGTAATAATATCTGAAACAGTAGTTTAGAACCTCAATCAGTGAACTTATATACTGTGTTTATGACACAAAACATGCTTAATAGTGATTACATTTATTACCTGTGAAATGCTATTAAGTGAAGATTTCAAAAATATGATGTTCTGATTCCAGAACACATATTTGACACACAGTCCACGTTTGATTTCAAGTTACAGATGAAGAGACAAAAAAGAGACAGTAGAAATATCAGTGTGATTTATCCGTACTTAATGCCTTTTAATTCTTTTGTATGTAAAAGTTGAACTCAGAACTTTGTTCAACTTTTCAAAAGTATGTTTAAGAAAATGTCAATTCTTGTCGATGCTTTCTCAGGAGCCAAACGATTATGGAGTAATAAGTCTGATAAAAAAAAAAATTGCGAGGGTCACGAAAGAGCACGTTGTAGTTTAGCCTACACAAAGCAGAGGTAATACTTGGAAATGCATCCAAAGATTTAAAAATGGATTTTCTTTCGGCCTGTCAACTTTCACAGTCGCTGAGATTCTTCACTAAGACTGTTTTTCCTTGTTTGTTTTTTTACTTAAACCCTTGGCCAGTAGGTACATGTTCAGGCATGATGATACACATAATACATGTATACTGATGTCTTAAACCACTGATATTACGTGGCTCAAGAGTTGGGAGTTCGCCTTGTAATCGGAAGGTTGCCGGTTCGAGCCCCAGCTTGGACAGTCTCGGTCGTTGTGTCCTTGGGCAAGACACTTCACCTGTTGCCTACTGGTGGTGGTCAGAGGGCCTGGTGGCGCCAGTGTCCGGCAGCCTCGCCTCTGTCAGTGCACCCCAGGGTGGCTGTGGCTACAATGTAGCTGCCATCACCAGTGTGTGAATGGGTGGATGACTGGATGTGTAAAGCGCTTTGGGGTCCTTAGGGACTAGTGAAGCGCTATATAAATACAGCACATTTACGATTTACATTGCTTAGATTGGATCTGTCATATCTGTCAGTTTTCCCTTCAAACTATGAAACTACATGTATGAATACACTGGATTTGTTCTGGATAACATTTTTTTTTATTATTTATTTACTTGTTTTTTAAATGTATGTATAATTACAGAAAGTGCTACTCCCAAACTGCCACTAACTCTGTCTTTGTTTGTTTGTGTTTGCTTCTGAAATTTTACGTATTAACTTGTTGCACTGCCCATTTCATTTCTCCATGTACTGCACTGTCAACTTGAAATCAGTTTGATAAATACTGACCTAGAACTTCAAAGCAGCAGTTGTCTATCATGATTTACTGTCTGGGTGTGTCGAAACAGCTCACTGAAGTGGTGAGAGAAAAACATCTCAGAGATAGTTTTTATTATTAAATCTTATGGGATAGTATTGATGCAGTTTAACATGCAGTTTAAATACAGCGCATGAGAAAGTGCAAAGCTATTGCCAACATCTAGCCCTTGTAAATAAAACATTTATCACAATCCTTCTGTCAAATCTGAATCCACCTCTGCTGTACATCATCGCAGGTCAGTGCTTATGAAAACAAAATCACAAGTTATGCTGACAGCAAAAGTGTTAGTGTAGACATCAGACACTGGACTCTGAAGCTTGTCATTCGTGCAGAAGCATGAAATAAAAAAAAATAAAAAAGCATTAACAGTTCGACTTCAGAACTACTTTTTGACTGTTCTGGTAATTTGCAAGAGCAAGCTAATCCTATGTGTGCTCATTTAGCTATGATGCAAAAGTGTTCTGAGCAGTACAAAACTCTTCTTTTCCTTCATCTTTGGTAAGTGTTGAAAGATCAAACTGACTCCTAAAGCTAAGTTACAGATATTAAAATAAAAGCTGTGCAAGCACAAAGTAGAAGAGCAGTAATTATGTGGAATAAGGGGTGAGGAGTAAAGTGACATACAAATGCACAAATCATTTGTATGTCACAAATGATACTAGGGCTGATGAACACATCAGCCCTAGTAAAGAAAGCCCAGCAGCGCCTCCATTTCTTGAGGGTTCTGAGATAGAACAGGCTGCAAACTGAACTCCTAGTGTCCTTCTACCGTGCCACTATCGAGAGTGTGCTGGTGCACGCCATCCTTGGTTGCACAACAGCTGACAAGAAGAGACTACAGAGGGTCATCAGAACTGCAGAGAAGGTGATCGGCTGTCCACTCCCCTCCCTGGACTTAATTGCCAGCTCAAGATGTCTCTCCAGAGCCAGGGCAATTATAAAGGACCACCTCCATCCTAACCACCACCTCTTCAACATCCTGCCCTCTGGAAAAAGGCTCAGATCCATCAGGTGCAAAACCAACAGACTAAAGAACAACTTCTTCCCGTGGGCTGTCAGAACTCTTAATGCAAACTAAGAGTGTGTAAAGACTTCCCCAACACATCCACCCTGACACTGCTGTTGATCATCTATGTGCAATATCTCAGTCTTTCCATGTTCTGTGCAATATTTTTGGCTCATGTGCAATTATTTTGGTCCCAGTCTGTTTCAATGTTTCCTACACATACAGTACACCATGTATATAGTTCCACTCACATATGTATACATATACACTGCTTTTTATTTTATTCTATTTATTTTATTTTTTATTTTTCCCCCCCTCGTTGTGTATTGGTTTTTCTTCTTCTTACTTTAGCACCTTTGTGGTCCAGCTACCCAATTTCGCTGTGCAAGAAACTGCACAATGACAATAAAAAGCTCTAAGTCTCTCAAAGTCTAACAAATCACTCTCCAATCATGTTAGCAGCATGACACTTTGTAAGCTACTTTCTAGTCAGTACAGCTACTGCAGAAGTAAATAGTAAAACAGCTGGTCTGTTGGGCCATATTTTTTAAGGTCTTTTTAAAAAAGCTGTTAAATGCTAAAGACAAATCCAGGGCTGCCACATATAATTAGAATGGACAAAGATTGTGTCTTCTCAACAAATCAGAAAGTGATGTCCTGCAGATTTCTTTATAATTTATTGAGTAGCTCAAACAACTGGAAGTACTTCCAGGCAGCAGCACACACACACACACACACACACACACACACACACACACACACACACACACACACACACACACACACACACACACACACACACACACACACAAAAGAACTTGCTTGACATCATTATCCATCTAACTGTGAATCAGTTTTACTTAAAGAAGCTACTTTTAGATTCTCCCTTATTCACAAAGTGTCGCCACAGCGGGTAGCTCCATGTGTTTGATTTGGCAGAATTTTTATGCCGAACGTCCTTCCTAACACAAAACCCCAAAAGATTTGTGTCTCGTCACAGGATCAAACCAGAGAGCTTTTGCCTATTAGGCAAATGTGTAAATCACAATACTTTCGCAGTAGTCATTAATCAGACGTGTCCAAATGCCAGACAAGATTGTGCTTGGTGACGTTCATAATTACTGCAGTTTCAATTTAAATTTAATTTGCTTCCACATCCCATTCCCACAACAATGCAAATAATAATTACAATTAAACACAATTATTATTCACCTTTCAAAATAAAGTTACAAAGAATTATGTATCGTTTAACCACAGTTTAATCACATTGTTTAATTAAAATCCAATAAAATAAAAACTTATCATATATAACAATAATATGAGATTAAAATATTATTAAACATAATAATAAATCAGACAAGACAGAAATAAAACACTGATAAATGTGCATGCTTTTTCTTTTTTAAAAGATGCATTTTAAAAAGCAATTTAAACAACGTTATGCAAACCTCAGATCCAGAATGAGGGAAATCCAAAACAGTTAAGCCCCAAATACAAAAGCAGGAGATCTGAGACTATGCTTTGTCTCATTAGTGCCGCATAACTTGATAACTTGTGTTGAGCCAAAAAGTCCTAAACATCCTATATAATTTCTAAATCTATCTAAACAGTCAGAACAGTGAAGATATGACTGTGTGTTTTCTGAGCTCATTTTTTCAGCCAACTGCTGGAAATCTTAATTTATTATTATAATATTTGCAGATGTTTTTCAGATAATTTGCAGGTCATCCAGCACTTCCTGTCAGAAAAGTAAATAATTAAATTAATATTGGAAAAAAATAATAATAATTTTAAAAAAAATTACCACAAGTTCCCGATGGGTCACAAACTGATGTGCTACCTTAACAGAGGTAGGTACTCTGGAACAGAGTGATCAGCTGTGCTCAGATCAAGAAGAATTCAAATCAAACCACAGCAGTTGTAACTGCTTGTTAATGGAAAAATCTAATCATATATTGGCATCTAAGTCAATTTAGACAGGTTGACATGGTGAAGATGGGTTACTGAGGTTCAAACTGAGAATCAAAATGGTGAAAAAAAATGTGATTTAAGTGACTTTAAATGTGCACCGATATTCTGAGTAATTCAGAAATTGGTGTTCTAACGGGACTTTCACACACATGTTGTAGGGTTTACAGAGAATGGTCAGAGTGAGTGAGCGTTCACTGGAGCATTCTGTTGTCGATACCAAAGGTCAGATGAGAATGGCTAGACTGTTTCAAGCTGATAACAGTAACTCAAACAGCGACTCATTATAACCAAAATATACAAAAGAGCATCTCTGAATGGATAAGTCAAACGCTAAACTAGATGGGCAGAAGACCACACCAGGTGTAACTCGAGTCAGAGAAAGAAAACTGATGCTACAGTTTACACAGCCTCACAAAATTTGGAGAGGGAGAATATGGACTGAAATCGCAGAGGAGACTTCCGGTTTGGCGGGTCGTGTGATGGCTGTGTAGGATAGTTGCTCCCGACATTTTTTCTACCCCAATTTACCTAACTCGAAACATAAAAAGTTTGGATTTATCTTTGTGGGGTACTATACCAAGGAATAGAAATGCCCAGAAAATCCAAGAAAAAGGATGTAGGAGAACGTACTGAAGCGGAAGAAGATGCTTCATCGCAAGCTAGCAGCAATATGGAAGAAGACCAGCAACCCAATGCTAACGCCACAGCGAAGGACCACCCAGCTACGATGGACATGATATTAAAAGAATTACGTGCTTTTAGAAAAGACACAAATGATCAGTTTAATGCTATAAGGGAGAAGGTCGTCGGCATTGGTATAAGACTCGACGAAGCAGAGGGACGCATAGACGTAATGGAGACTCGAATCCAGGCCTCGGAGGAGCTGCTAATTGAAATGGCAAATTTTCAGTTGCGATGCGAATCTAAGCTACTGGAATTAGAGGGACGGTCACGTCGCAAGAATCTTAGAATATATGGCGTGAGGGAAGGGGAAGAGGACAAATTTCCATCCATTGTCAATTTTGTAGAGGTTCTATTTGAAAAGACAATGAGTCTCTCCCACCCCACGGTGTTGGGAATTGAAAGAGCACATCGAGCCGGTGGCAAAAAACCCCCGGAAGGAGCCCCTCCACGCTCAATTGTAGTTAAACTCGCAAGTTATCGTAACAAAGAAGACATTATTAAGAAGGCCTGGCAGGCTAAGGGCTTCAACTTTATGGATTCTAGGATATATGTGGACAATGACTATGCCCCGGAGATACAAAGAAGAAGAAAGGAATATGCGACAGCGAAGAAGGTGCTTAAAGAGAACAATATTCGCTTCCAGACGCCTTTCCCGGCCAAGCTAAGGGTGTTCTACAGAGAGGGAATTGTGACATACAACACGGCGCACGAAGCGACTACCGATATGGTGAAGAGGGGATTATCGGTAGAAGTTGTGAAAGACAGAGACTCATTCTTGGATCAAATAAAACAGCACACTTGGCAAACAAGTACGAAGAAGAAAGGTGGAAACTCGACTCCAAAGCTGGGTTTCAAGGAACGCCTTCAGATATTTAGGCACCAAGATGACAGTGGATAAACAGCAAGTGTGTGACGGAGCACTATACTAGAGGTAAACTCAAGAATATTGAGACCTAAGATGAACTGAGAATATGAATTTTATTTCGATTTACTTGTTTTGTTATATAATTATTTAATCTTATAAAGAGGGCATATAAAATTACATTAAAGTCGGGTCATTTATTTGCACAATAAGTTGGACCCTACAGACCACTGGGCTTTCGGCCTGTGTGCCGGAGAGGGCACTCTTCCACAAGTGGACAGAAGAGTTTTTCCCTCACCAAATATAGCTAATATAGCGATTATGTTTTTGGAAGTCAACATGATTATATGTTTTCGTTGTATAATGGTTTTTTTTTTGGTTTTTTTTTTTTTTTTTTTTTTTTCTTCTTTTCTTTTTTCTCTTTTTTTTCTGTTTTGGGGGAGTACCTTTCGATCTTTGGCTATGTACAGAGATTGGAATTATATAAGGTCGTACATCAATGCCCTGTAAGGTAACTAAAATAGTGTCATTTAATGTAAATGGTCTGGGGAGCCATATTAAAAGAAGTAAAATTATGTCAAAAATAAAAAGAGAACAAATAGAAGTTGCCTTTATACAGGAATCTCACTTATCGAAGCTCGAACATGATAAATTAAAGAAATGGAAATTTAATCAGTATTCCTCTTCCTGCCCTCAGAGTCCTAAAAGGGGTGTGGTAATTCTAATCTCTAGTAGGTTAAATTTTGAATGCATCCAAGAAATCAGTGATAAGGAGGGGAGGTTTGTGTTAGTCAAAGGGTACCTGGAGGGTATACTGATTACTCTTATAAATGTATATGCTCCCCCAGGATCAGAGATAAAATTTTTCAAAAAGGTTTTTGAATTGATTGTTGGAGAGGCACAAGGTACTCTGATTTTGGGAGGAGATTGGAATGTTCGCCTCAACCCGTCCTTGGACTCATCAAACCCACACGCTCCGGGATTGAATAAAACAACCAAAAACATCAAATTAATCTTAAAGGACGTAGGGCTCATAGATGTATGGAGAGAACTAAACCCCAACAAGAAGGATTATACCTTTTTTTCTCACCCTCATTCATTTTATTCTAGATTGGATTATTTTTTTATGTACCAAAAAGATTTTAGCAGGGTGATCAATTGCAGGATAGGAGTGATGGATTTATCAGACCATGCCCCATTGTACCTGGAAGTAGTGCTTAGATACGAAAGAAGAGTTACATCCTGGAGATTAAATACAAGTATTCTAAGCACGATGAAAGAACAAATTAGTCAAGATATAATAGATTATATAGCGGAAAATAATAATGAAGAAGTTTCCCCAAGTATTCTATGGGACGCCCTAAAAGCAGTGATAAGAGGAAAACTCATAGGTTACAGCGCTAATTTAAAAAAGAAGAGAAATGAGCATTTAAGAAAACTCCAGACACAACTACAATATCTTGAAGATGCCCATAAAATAAGCGCAGTTACAAACTTACAATTAGAAATACAAAAGAAGAAAAACGAAATCGATGAAATTTTTTCAAGTGAAATACAAAAAAATATGGTTTTTTTAAAACAAAGATACTATGAGGTAGGAGGCAAATCTGCTAAATTACTGGCTTATAAATTAAAAAAACAACAATTAGAAAATACAATATATAAAATAAAGGACCCTCAAACAAATAACATTGTGTATAAACTTGAAGATATACAGTCAGCCTTCCTAAAATTCTACAAAGAACTATATACACAACCTAGAGTGGATATTAAAGGTATGATATCTTTTTTAGATTCATTCGACTTACCAAAGTTGAATGAAAAACAGAATATAACCCTAATCAAGGACATATCTGAATTTGAAATTAAAAAAGCTATTACAAAATTGAAACCGAATAAATGCCCAGGCCCAGATGGATTCCCATCAGACTGGTATAAAGAAATGAAAGAGGTACTGATTCCTTTGATGAGAACATCATTCAACTATATTTTAAAGACGGGAGTAATTCCCCCATCTTGGAATGAGGCTTCTATCTCTATAATAGCTAAAGAAGGAAAGGACAGGCTTGACTGTGGAAATTACCGCCCCATTAGTGTTCTTAACCAGGACTTTAAGATATTTACATACATTCTTGCCAAAAGAATTGAAAATATTCTTGTTCAGATAATTAGTTTGGATCAGACTGGTTTTATTAAGCAGAGACAAACGCAAGATAATGTTCGCCGAACATGTTGTGATATTTTGATACCACGGTAGCATTTACAGGATATTGTTTTATACAGGAAAACTGTTACTCAATAAGGCCCATCTACTAGTTGTTTTTCTCTTTCTCTGTGACCCAAGAATTAAGGTGTAAGACTCACAAGCTGGTACCCCAAGGTCGAAAACACCACAGAGATGAGACCACTTCCTTACTCCCATCCTCCCTTTTTCTTTATCTCCTGGAAAAGGCTCGTTAAAGGCTAGGTGGTTTGTTTCAGAATTCACTAATGAAAGAACTCTGTATTTTATGTCTAGGAGTGTATTTTGCTGGGATGATCATAAATTATAGCTGAACTGATAAACTACACAAGGGATACTTTGCTCAGAAGGCAGGAAGACGTTTCCTTATTTAGTCTGTACCGGTTTGAACTGGGAAAGCTGACACACGAACCTTTTTTCCTCTATATAAACTGCTGTGTATCAAATAAACCTTTGAGTTGATTTGGGAAGGCAACCTGAAGCAGTCTGTGTTTCCTTGTTCTCCCAAGCTGCTCCCGGCGCTGTAACTAACCCAGCTGAACGGCATACCTGAGTGTTACTTTAAATAATTAGGAATCTTAGAAGGAAAGGACAGAACTCTGCTTATCGCTCACGCCACGGAGGAAACCCGGGACGGCAATTTCCTTCAGAACACTACACGTTATTGATTATGTTAGGAAAAATAAAATTCAGATGGTCCTTATGAGCTTAGATGCAGAAAAGGCCTTCGATCGGGTTAATTGGGAATTTTTATACAAAGTCATGGATAAATTCGGATTCCATCAATCGTTTATCAGGATTATACAAGCATTATATAAATCACCAAAGGCAAGAATCAAAGTTAACAGGGCGCTTTCAAATGTTTTTAACCTACAGAGAGGGACACGTCAGGGTTGTCCTCTAAGCCCCTCACTCTTTGCTCTCTTCATAGAGGCCCTGAGTCAAAGTGTAATACAAAGCAATACTATTACTGGAGTCAAGATTAGGGGTCGAGAGCATAAGATTTCCTTGTTTGCTGACGATAGTTTGATTTATTTGACAAATCCAAACACTACTTTCCCCAAGCTATTGTCACTTCTGGAGATCTTTAGTTCAATATCAGGTTATAAACTAAATATATCGAAGACTCAGATATTAACTTTTAACTATGAGCCCAATTATGAAATTAAGGCTAAAGCCAATTTGAAATGGGAAACGGAGCAGATGAAGTATCTTGGAGTAAATATTACTAAAGATCTGTCTAAGATATACAATGCAAACTTTAATCCTTTAAGTTATAAAATAAATGAGGATATTAAAAGATGGAATTTATTACCATTTTTAAATTTTGAATCACGTATAGATACAGTTAAAATGAATATCTTGCCCAGGATGCTCTACCTATTCCAAACACTCCCTGTAGAAATAACTGACAAACAATTTCGGGAATGGGACAAAATAATCTCTAGGTTTATATGGCAGGGGAAAAAACCACGGATTAAGTACCAAACTATTCAGTTGGCTAAAGACAAAGGAGGGTTGGGGTTCCCATGTTTGAAAGACTATTATATTTCTGCTCAATTGAGGACATTAGTGTGTTGGTGTAATGTAGATTATCAAGCGAGATGGAAAGAACTACAAACAGTGACCTTAAAAGATTCTCCAATTCAGGCAATTCTAGGGGATGTGACACTTATTAAAAAACAAATTCATCAAGGAAACCAATGGATTAACCTACCTTTAAAACTCTGGTTACAATTTCTTAATAAGAATGATTGGATTGAAGAGGTTAGGATTTTAAGATGGTGCGCTTTTGACAGTGATTTTTTACCTAATGAATTAGACGTAAGATATAAAAAATGGTCTGGACAAGGTTTAACGGCATATTGTATGTTTTACGATAAGGGAATTCTTAGGGACTTCCAATCAATAAAAGATCAATACCAGTTAAGTAAAACGGACTTTTTTAGGTTCTTACAATTAGGCATCATCTATATAATTTTATACCTAAGAGAACAGATCTTTTTTCTTTACCTGTTCTGAGTATATTTGTCAAGGCTTATCAGGCTGACACAGGCCTTAAGGTGATTTCAAGATTGTACAAGGGTATACAAGAGGTTAAGAAGTGGAATACTACCTACATCAAAAAAAAATGGGAAAATGAAACAAATATAGCAATATCAGATAACATTTGGTATGAGCAGTGCGCTTTTCAGTGGAGAATTTCTAGTTCTAATACATGGAGATGTTACGGTTGGAAGAGTATCTGTAGGTTTTTTATTACCCCTGCACAAAGTAAACATTATTTTAATCACTCTAATTGCTGGAGAAATTGTGGGGCCCAAGGAGTAAAACATTTTCATCTGTTCTGGTCTTGCCCAAGGATCAACATTTTTTGGGTATTGATCCACTCTGAGTTACAGATTATTTTTGGTAAGCAGCTTCCCTTTAATTGGGACGAACTTTTGTTTGGATATTTATACTCAGTAAATGTAGATAAAATGTCTAAGCAGTTGTATGGTATCCTGAGTTTGGCTGCCCGTAAAATTATTACCAAGAAATGGCTTAGTGTGAAAATTCCATCACTGGGTGATTGGCATGAGACTGTACATGGGATGTTTAAAATGGAAAGAATTACCTTCATTAAAAGACTCCAGTTTGATATATTTAGTGAAATTTGGGGTAAATGGAAACACTACATCCGGTTAAGGAGACCCGATCTTGTTTGAATCTCTGTAACTATATATGCCACATTTCTGAATCGTTATGTGTTTATATGTATATGTTAGTATGTATGAGACTACAAGTGAACACATATGTAAGTAGGTATGTGTATGTATGCTTAAGAATATGGGTGTGTGAGTGAATATGTGTGTGCGAGTACATACACACTAGAGGGTACACCCGTCTGTTTTTCTTATTTTTATTTTTATTTTTTTTTATTATTTACGTCTGTTCTTGATTATATGTTTATTTTGGATTATTTGTGTTTATATAGGTTGTTTAATAAAAAGAGAATAACAAAAAAAAAAGAAATCGCAGAGGAATGTTTCCAACGCCTTGTTAAATCTGTAACACAGAATTAAGTCAGTTCTGAAAGCCAAAGAGGGTCGTGGTACTAGCAAGCTGTACCTAATAAAGTTCTCCTTCAGTTTCATGAGGAAAGCAGAAAGCAATCTCATCTTTCTCCTTCACACATCACACTACTGAATATGAAAGTGTAAAAGTTGTTTACAGTGAAATGGAGCATTCATGCTGTTGCTGTCGCTCTCTAAACAAATTACTACCATTGATCACATCACCACAGGGAAGCTGTGTGGGGAAATTGAATCTGCATTGTATAAAAGGTGACATGCTACAACCTTTGTGAGGCTGACAATGACAACCGCCCAATAGCTGTCTGATGTTTTTTAGGATATGGAAATGTGATGCAATAAGAAAAGCATTAAAAATTTTTGAGGACTTCAGAGATGGAAAAGGAGAGTGGGGACAAAAGGAAAACTGATGGTTTTTGCTTACATCTCTACAAGTAATTTGGATTTCTATAATAACTGTTAACACAGATTTATTTATAAAGGGACTTGTTTAAAAAAGAAATCTCCTCACTTTTCACTGACACCTTTTTACGATGTGTATAATTTAAATAACAAAATAGTGAAGCCATCACATTCACTGTGACTGAAATGAGGCAGTAATAATTATTAATAATAATAATGATAAAAAATACAGTAATGGTGTAACACTGTAAAGGGAAATAACAAAAGAAGCTTGGAGTCCTACAACATTCCTAATGTTTATCTTTTTTTTAAATGACAATCATATATTTCTTTTAAAAAATAACATAAAATGGGACACATGTAGGTCACACGATTGCAGGTGGGCCATTTCTACCAAAAGCTTTGCCAGCACTGAGGCCTGCGCTCGATCCAAGGGCATATACTTTGTGAAATTTCCCTTCCCCCTTACTTCAAAGGACATTACTTTAGAAAATAAGTTTTTGCTTAGCTTTTGTATATACCTGATTTCAAAACATGCTTGGTGTCCTTTGTCAACCTTATACTGGGAAAATAGGTTTAATTCAGAAAACCTGTTCTTAGATAAAGTGAAGAATTTCTTTTATTCTCTGTGCTTCCCTCAGGTTTTCACAAGCATTTCATGACAATTACACCTGAAAACGCTAGAATATGCTTTTAAGATTTTTTTAAGAGTACACAGACTTCTGTGAAGACTAACTGTTGGCTCCATTTACAAAGTCACTGGCTTTTAATGAAGCAAAAGCCACTGCCCACACTTGTTTTAATGCACTTGATGTCCTCGCTCCTTAATTCAGAAATGCTTACAAGGTGTGAGCCACACAAACCTCACAAATCACCTAGCACTGGTCTATTCATTGCAATATATGTCATTTAAAAGCACAGTAACCCTACCCTTGGGTTTCATGCTCCTAGCTTCTGATATTCCCTTTTCTGTTGGAGGTGTACTTGTAATCAAGCAACGGATCTTGTGAAGTCTTTTGCTTGTGATCTAAATTTATTTTACTATCTAAAGCCTAGGAAGTGAGTTTAAGTTTATTAAATGTGCAAGATACTTTATGGCAGAAAATGTATTACCAGGAGTAGATATTTAAAAAGAGCAAGTAAAGAAAAATAATGTATTACATATTATTCATCCATCCATCTTCATCCGCTTTGTCCGGGGCCGGGTCGCGGGGGCAGCAGCCTAAGCAAAGAGGCCCAGACCTCCCTCTCCCCAGCCACCTCCTCCAGCTTATCCGGGGGAATACCAAGGCGTTCCCAGGCCAGCCGAGAGATATAATCTCTCCAGCGTGTCCTGGGTCTGCCCCGGGGCCTCCTCCCGGTGGGACATGCCTGGAACACCTCACCCAGGAGGCGCCCAGGGGGCATCCTTGTCAGATGCCCGAACCACCTCAGCTGGCTCCTTTCGATGTGGAGCAGCAGCTGCTCTACTCTGAGCCCCTCCCGGATGGCCGAACTTCTCACCCTATCTCTAAGGGAGAGGCCAGCCACCCTTCGGAGGAAGCTCATTTCTGCCGCTTGTATCCGCGATCTCGTTCTTTCGGTCACTACCCACAGCTCGTGGCCATAGGTGAGGGTAGGGACGTAGACCGACCGGTAAATTGGGAGCTTCGCTTTTACACTCAGCTCCCTCTTCACCACGACGGACCGGTGCAGCGTCCGCATTACTGCAGCTGCAGCCCCAATCCGTCTGTCGATCTCTGGCTCCCTTCTCCCATCACTCGCGAACAAGACCCCGAGATACTTGAACTCCTCCACTTGTGGCAGCAACTCATCCCCGACCCGGAGTGGGCACTCCACCCTTTTCCGGCTGAGAACCATGGCCTCAGATTTGGAGGTGCTGATCCTCATTCCCGCTGCTTCACACTCGGCTGCGAACCGTTCCAGTGCGAGCTGGAGGCCCTCACCCGATGAAGCCAACAGAACCACATCATCTGCAAAAATCAGAGATGAGATTCTGAGGCCACCAAAGCGAAAGCCCTCCGCCACTTGGCTGCGCCTAGAAATCCTGTCCATAAAAATTATGAACAGAGCCGGAGACAAAGGGCAGCCCTGGCGAAGCCCATCACCCACCGGGAACGAGTCCGACTTATTGCCGGCAATGCGAACCAAGCTCTTGCAACGGTTGTATAGGGATCGAATGGCCCGTAGCAATGGGCCAGACACCCCATATTCCCGCAACACCTCCCACAGGACACCCCGAGGGACACGGTTGAATGCCTTCTCCAAGTCCACAAAACACATGTAGACTGGTTGGGCAAACTCCCATGCACCCTCAAGTATCCTGGAGAGGATAAAGAGCTGGTCCAGTGTTCCGCGACCAGGACGAAAACCGCATTGTTCCTCCTGTATCCGAGGTTCGACTAACGGACGAACTCTCCTTTCCAGCACCCTGGCATAGACTTTCCCAGGGAGGCTGAGGAGTGTGATCCCCCTGTAGTTGGAACACACCCTCTGGTCCCCTTTCTTAAAGATGGGGACCACCACCCCGGTCTGCCAGTCCACAGGTACTGCCCCTGATCTCCACGCAACATTGCAGAGGCGTGTCAACCAGGACAGCCCTACAACGTCCAGAGCCTTCAGGAACTCGGGGCGGACCTCATCAACACCAGGGGCTCTGCCACCAAGGAGTTGTTTAACTGCCTCAGTGACCTCGCCCCCGGAAATTGGCGGGTCATTCCCCTCATCCCCAGACTCTGCTTCCTCCTCGGAAGACGTGTCAGTGGGATTAAGGAGGTCCTCGAAGTATTCCTTCCACCGCCTGACAATTTTCTCAGTCGACGTCAGCAGCGCTCCGCCAGCACTATACACAGTGCAGGTAGAGCACCGCTTTCCCCTCCTGAGACGTCTGACGGTTTGCCAGAATCTCTTCGAGGCAGTCCAAAAGTCTTTTTCCATGGCCTCTCCGAACTCCTCCCACACCCGAGTTTTTGCTTCAGCCACTGCCCGAGCCGCATTCCGCTTGGCCTGTCGATACCTGTCGGCTGCCTCCAGAGTCCCACAGGCTAACCAAGCCCGATAGGACTCCTTCTTCAGCCTGGTGGCTCCCTTCACCTCTGGTGTCCACCATTTGGTTCGGGGATTACCACCACGGCAGGCACCCACCACCTTGCGGCCGCAGCTCAATGCAGCAGCTTCGGCAATGGAGACTCTGAACATGGTCCATTCGGACTCAATGTCCCCAGTCTCCCTCGGAATGCTGTCGAAGCTCTGCCGGAGGTGTGCGTTGAAGATCTCGCGGACTGGGGCCTCTGCTAGACGTTCCCAGCACACCCTCACTACGCGTTTAGGTGCACCAGGTCTGTCCAGCGTCCTCCCCCGCCACCTGATCCAACTCACCACCAGGTGGTGATCAGTTGACAGCTCAGCCCCTCTCTTTACCCGAGTGTCCAGAACATATGGTCGCAGGTCTGCTGATACGATTACAAAATCGATCATCGACCTACGGCCTAGAGCGTCCTGGTGCCACGTGCACTTATGGACACTCTTATGTTCGAACAGGGTGTTCGTTATGGCCAAACTGTGGTTAGCACAGAAGTCCAATAACAGAGCACCGCTCGGGTTCAGATCAGGGAGGCCGTTCCTCCCAATCACGCCCCTCCAGGTCTTGCTGTCGTTACCCACGTGAGCATTGAAGTCTCCCAGCAGGACAACAGAGTCTCCAGGTGGAGCACCCTCCAGCACCCCCCCCCCCCCCCCCCCCCCCCCCCCCCCCCCCCAGGGACTCTAAGAAGGCTGGGTACTCTGAACTGCCACTCGGCGCATAAGCGCAGATGACAGTCAGGACCCGTTCCCCGACCCTAAGGCGCAGGGAACAAACCCTCTCGTCCACCGGGAAAAACCCCAACGTACCGGCAGCAAGCCGAGGGGATATTAGGATACCCACCCCAGCCCGCCGCCTCTCACCAGGGGCAACTCCAGACTGAGACAGAGTCCAGCCCCTCTCCAGGAGACTGGTTCCAGAGCCCAAGCCATGTGTAGAGGTGAGCCCGACTATATCTAGCCGGTACCTCTCAACCTCACGCACTAACTCAGGCTCCTTCCCCACCAGAGAGGTGACATTCCATGTCCCTATTGCCAGTCTTGGCAGCCGGGGGTCAGTCCGCCAGGGCCTCCGCTCCTGGCCGCCACCCGGCACACAATGCACCCGACACCTATGGCGCCTCCTGCGGGTGGTGGGCCTGCGGGAGGATGGGCCCATGTCTCCTCTTCGGGCTGTGCCCGGCCGGACCCCATGGACTAAGGCCCGGCCACCAGACGCTCGCCCTCGGGCACCCTCCCCGGGCCTGGCTCCAGGGCGGGGCCCCGGTAACCCTATCCCGGGCAGGGTAAACTGTTCCCTCGGTGTCCTTTTCATAAGGGTCTTTACATATTATTCATTACTTTAAAAAAAAGAATGCATTAAACAAATTAGTCACTGGAGAAAGTAACTAATTTCACTGCTTTTTATTTTTGTATTACTTTGTCACATAACTATAGATGCATAGTCCTAATTACTATTTAACAGCATAAATATTGGGCTACAGTCCCACACACAACATTAATCCTAATCCTAATGAGGACACACACTCAGGATCTTTCTCCTAGTCTTAAGTGTGAACACAAAGATGACAGCAGACAGTGTTTCTATCTGTCGACTGTGCAGATAAAAGAAGAATATTTGTAATACAAGTAACTACATAATTGTAACTGTTACCTTCCTCTGATACTTTTAGCAGAGCTATAATAAAATGTTATATGATCACAGTAACAAGCTGCTTTATGAGGGTGAATTTCACCAAAGAAAATTTGTAAAAAAAAATAAAAAATAAAAATTAAATAAAAATGACAGACAGAAAGTGTTTTTTTTATTGAGGTTTTTATTTTAGTTTAATTTAGCATTTGTAAATGTGAATATCAGCTGGTTTAACTGTGATATCACTGAGTCATGAGGAGAGCTTATTAGCGGACCATGTCGCAGAAAACTTGGCAAGGGGCCCATTTAAAACAGCCAGTTAGTTTGTGAAATAAGGTGTGAAATATATTACTAGTAATGATGCTTAATTTAGTGTAAATAATGAAGGGTTCTGTTCGTGCAGAAGTGTTTGTGCAACTACAGTTTAAGGAATATTGACTTTACTAATTGTTATACTCGCATCATTCGTCCACCCATCCATTTTCTTCACTGCTCATCCAGTTCAGGGTCACTGAGGCACTGGAAACTGTGTCAGCTGATGTTGAGCGAGATGCGTGGCATACCTTGGATAAGTCACCAGTCCCTTACAGGGCTAACACAGAGTGACAGACAACCATTCACGCTCACAGTCTAACAGCCAATTTAGAATCAATAAAGAATCTTGTATATATGTCTCCTACATGTACTGTGGGAGAACCCGCAAAATTCACAGACAATGCAAACAGCACGCAGTCATAATATAGTAATACAATGCCATCTAGTGGAGGACAGAGGACAGTTTTATTTTTATCTGTTTCTTGTAAACTCTATGTACTTGATATAAATGATAAAAACCTATGTAAGCGCACTATGCCTTAAGGCAGTAAAACATAGTTACTAATTGGAGGCCTGTGAGAATTCAAAAGGAAAAAAAAAGTTTTGAGTTTGTGGGTTTTGCTTTTGTATTTGTTTCCTGGTAAGTGTGAAACCACTCAAATAATCATCAGGTATAACTAGCCTATTAAGAAACAACATGTTTGTGTGGTGGGCTCATGGACAATCAGGGGAGAGGTCAGTGGAGTTATCGGAGGAAAAACTTCAAACTTCCATGGACCTTAAGTAGGGTCTTTCTTCAGTATTAGGGGGAGACATAATTGGCCCTAAAAGCCTGATTCAGCACAGAAGATTAATCATTTGGACCAGCCAACAGCATCTGAGTCTGGCTGCAAGAAAAGAAGGAGAAGGAAGAAATTTACAATGACACAAAAGGACTGCACAACAACATAAAACAACAACAATAGATGATTATGACTAAGGCTTTCCTTTACAAGTTGAAGGGAAAGACTAGGAACATCAAACCTGTAAACCTATGGAAAAAAACGGATTTAAAAAAAGAGCGGTACAAGGGTCTGATATGGATCTTACTTTAAAGGGCTCTTACCTACATCGACAGCTATAGGCCTTTTCCACTAGCACCCAGTTGACTTGGCTAGGATTTTATAGTTTTCCATTGTGTGGTAGTACCTTGTACTTCTTCATTACCAACTCGGCTGATCAGTTAATCAAAAATGTGATCTCAAGAGACTGCATACCACCAATTATCTGGAAAGTGGTGTCACTCAATGAGCCATGAGAGCGACCAAACCCGAGTCAAGTCGAGTAGGTATGAGTAAAAAAAGAGCCGTAATTATCTCTTTTTCCCCAGTACCGGCACGTCAGATTAAAAAGGCTGAGATGTTGAGTCCTAAACTCTGGCCTTTTTCTTAACATTACACTGAACAAAATGACAATTTAGCAAATCCAATAGTTGCAAATTCGGATTGTCAAAAGTGCTTACAGTAGTTCAAAAACAATGAATTATGTGTACAGATTTGACAGTACAAACTCAATTTCAATCAACCAAAAACAGAGTAATAAAAAAATTCAAGATAGGAAACTTTGTTTTTCAGAACTTTATTCTTTAAATTAATTTATAAAATCTCATTTACCTTTTGCTTCATTTCATTTCTCTTTATATATTCACCAATTAACAATTTTTGGCTATTTTCCCATTCCACCCCATGTAAGCCCACATATTGATCACAAGGTCCATACCCCTTCAAATACATTGTGCGATGATCCTCAGTGCCAAGGTAGGTGGGGTGGGGTGTGGGTATGGGTATGGGCCTTGTACAGAGCATGCCAAGAGGAAGGTTAGGGAAATGGGTAGAGGCTGCCTAACTACACCAAGACTGCTAATATCAGTAAGATAACCACACAGAGGTAAAGGGGAGCATTCACTTCCACAATGACTTGAGTGTTTCAAGTGTGGGATAAACCAATCATGTTAAAATGGCTCAGTGTTCCATGACATTTGTTTTCCCAACATCAGTAAGCCCCACATTAGATATTGATCTGTCAGTTTCTCATTAAAACAGTGCCCACAAACTTAGCAGCAGCCCTGCAGACTGTTTAGCCCTTTGTAGTGACCTACACAAGTTATCAGTCCACTGTTTCAAGTGACACATCCGATGGTGTGTGAGTAGGTATCTATGTTGATGGGAGTGGGGGGGGGGGGGGGGGGGGGGTGTTCTCTCTAGGCTTCTTAAAAAGGCCAACATCTACAGACACGAAGCTAAACTTTAGCAAAATCACAGATTTATGTTACATTAACTGTACATCCAGGCAAGCCACATAATTTTGTTTTCTCCTCCGGTAAGATATTTGTTCTTCATTTGGCAATATGATCACTCAACATGGCTCAATACATCTGAAAGTTGTCTTTGTTGCTGGTATGATTTGAATTGAATAACTGAAATATAGCTATGATAAATATCTAGAAAGTCTTCTTTGATGGAAACAGAAAAATTGCACACCTCCCATAAGGGCACTCAAGACTTTTTTTTTTTTTTTGATACCCAAATTAGCACAAGAACATCTTTCAAAGAACCGCTAAAACTACATCTAATTGGTATCAAAAGATCCCTTCTTTAATATGATAAAGACACAAAAGACAATTTTCAGTTTTGAAGGGAAGGAATGAAAAGAATGAAATCAGATGTCACTTTCTGAAACCAGTGTGTTAAGGTAATATCTCTACGCAAACAAAATATATACCAAACCTGTTTCCAAGCAAAACATCTACAATGTTTACAGATGTACAATGTGTTCATTGCTGCATATTTATGTTAATATACATGGTAGGTATGTTCTGTATTCAACACATACTCCATACTCTTAGGTGTAATTTTAATTCACCATCAGAGAAGTGAACTTCATTTTCCAGCCTGTTAACCACATGTTAATTTTAAACCTACAGGCTGGTTAAAGACAAAACAGGGTGAGAACAACAACATCAAAAGCTTAAATACACTAGGATAAGACAGCTGAATGAGTTTAAGGCATTTAGAGGTTACTCCTGACAGAACATAAAGGCTACAACAGCCTAAGCAGTCTGTCAAAATAACCCAGACTCAGACTTTTTTGTTTAATGCAATGTGATTTAAAATTAGCCCTTGGTGACGATCAACTGTGATATAAAATATTACAATTAAGATTACAATGAAAATTAAAGTCTAATTACTAAACACTAAATGTATGGTCCTCAGTTTCAAATGTAAGCAGAATATATCTACCCCTTAAAATATGCAGTTTAATTCATCACTTTAGTTTATTAGCATAACTACCTCCCATTCTGCCCCCATACATCAAACAGATGCAGATTTAGTGTTTAAAAATGTGTTGTCAAAACTAACTAGCAAGAAATAAATCAAAAACTCCAGCCTGCAGCCACTGTGCTGTGCAGAAAGCTCTGTGAAATATAGTGCAAAAAGCAATGTGGTAAATAGTTCATCAGCAAAACTGCAATAAGTGTTTAACTGCTATGTACTCATCATAATACTGAACCGCATTAAAGTTTGCATGTGTAACATTTTTGATGTCTTTGCTGGCCTCTACCACTTGACAGGCTCAGCTGATTGTAAAAGGGTGGTGCTTTCTAGTGTACTTAAACATAAATTAGAAATGAAAGATGCAATAAACAAACAATCTTTAGATCTTAGGGCTAGTTTAAAACCACAATGTCATACTGGGTGTATAAGCTGAAGCCATTTGAGGTAGACAGAAACCATGTTAGAGTATGTACTTTCATACTGCCTAAAACCTATCCTATCAATAGTCTGACAAACTGTTCAATTGAATCATAATCCCTAGATTTCTGGCCCAGTGTGAGACTCCTATGGTCCCACCCAAGACTAATAGGGAACCACTGATCTAGTGCAGGGGCACTACAACATCATGATCCATGAAGGCTTGAGAAGTGTAATGAAAAGGAGTGGGGGGCTTGGAACTGACACAACTACCAGAAAGAAATCAATGCCGCTTGTCTTCAATGTCTCAAGTCAACAGCAGCATTTAACCTCAGTCCTACAACCAGAAACAATTGAGGATTAATTTACAAGGCATAATCTTTTAAATAGAATCTATGGCATTCGACCATTGTCTCAGTGTGTCCCCTTGAGATATCCCCACCCCATACCCACATATATAAGTTTATAGCCCAAAATTCCTAATGCCAGGCCTCATGCCCATTTAACAGTCTCACGTTGTTCTAGAGAATAGAGATTAAAAATATATACTATTGACTTATTGACTTCCAGTGTATGTTTTCTCTTTTTTCCTATATTTTTTTCAAGTTAAAAAGACCCCTTTATCACAATGCAAGCTCAGAGGTCTTTTCTACACTCACTCACGCATACACATTCACTCATTCAGTCACACACACACACACACACATATATATACTGTATATTTATATATATATATATATTTATATATATTAGAAGATTTTTTTAGCTGAGAAATTAGGCAAAGTAGATTATGTTCATTTGGACGGAATTCATTCAAAATGAGAAGGAATTAAACTTTCTCCAGTTTCCCTTTTTGATGAGGACAAGATTTGAGGGATGTGGGAAGCGCTACAACATCACATGACTACTCAAGAGCAGGTAGCAAGGTAAAAGGAAGAAGAAATAGATAAAAGGCCTGATCTTGTACAAGGCAGAGAGATGGGCAGACGATATGGCTCTCTGTGGCATGTGCATCCAATGGCCCTACAACAGTAAGAGAAAATGTACATAGTTTAAAAGAGGGTTAGGAAAAATAAAACTAAGACCAAAAAAATAAATAAAGCACTGGACCGAGATGAAGAACATGAATGATTTAAATGGAAAGAAAGCTAAAGCAATCGTGCAAGAATATGTTGCAAGTTAAAGGAGGGGAGTGGAAGGGAAAAAGAATATTCTGTCTGCCTGATTCATCGGTACACCAGGTGAGATATGGTGCCAGTTTTGAAGTTGAGCTGATGGTTGGGCACAAAGTTGTGCTGAGGATTCTTTCGCGTGCACATATCTTTTGCATACAAGCCCATGCACGAGTCACATGACACTTTCGAACAGTTCACACAGGTGTGTGATGCACCTGGCTTGTTGCAAAACCCGCATCGCGATCCCCCCATGCTTATTCGCTCACTGCTGCCTCCCTTTGGTGTTGTCAAGGCAACAGACTTGCTGGGAAACAGCTTAGTGGACATGAGGGGCTTCTCCACCATCTGAGGGTGAGGGTGGGGATGAGAATGTGAGTGGGTCAGTGTGAGGGGGTGTGGATGGAGATGGGAGTGAGTATGAGTATTAGAGTAGACAGAGAGCTTTTCCTTGACAGGAATGTATCCATCAAGAGGTCGTGGAGATTTTAGATGGTAGTCCTGCAGGCCACAGCAAGGGGAGGGGTCCACATCATGACAGGCAGAACAGAGGATCATGTCACACCTCTGGCAGGAGGCCATTGTGGTGCAGCCCAGCCCGCAACCCTGGCACTTCACACTACCATGACCTTTGTGCAGCCACCCATCCCTTCCATCTCGAGGCTCTCTGGATAGAGGTCGAGACGGGGTCTGCCTTCCTCCTGTGCCAGCCCCACCCCTCTCTGTGTACAAGTCAATCTCATCTAAAGAGGATGGATGGTAGGATGTGTAGGGATCCGCTGGGGGAGGTGACTGAATTGGGAAGAAATCTGCAACAGGGCTATAGGAAGGTGGAGCAACCACAGAGGAAAGAGATATTGAGGTGCTGGGCCTGATGATCTCATCTTTCATATCCTCCTCTGTATCCACAAATAGAGGCTCCTTCCTCAGACTCAATGAAGCCTTCAAGACAGGCTTGCTAACCGCTGCATGCCAGTGACCAGCCCCATCTGTAACATCCACAGACTTAGATGGTCGGCTACCTCGCCTAAGGTGGTGGGCATGAGGCTTTTCTATATCCAATGGCCGCACGGACAGCCGAGCCATATCTGCCCCAAGGCTGTCACGTCTGCGGAGCGCTTCAGCACAGCCAGCTGCATCATCTCTGCAACCTCTGCGGAGCTCCAGGGCCTCCAGTTCTGACGCTGAACCACGGGCCAGAGCCACTACCTCTCCCAGAAGACGACACTCTGCCTGGGCCAGGAAGAGTTCAAATGCCAACTGCCGCAGATGATTTGCACCTCCTGGATGCTCCTGCAAATGGAACTGCGAATCATGGTCACAGGTGTAGCCAATGGTGCGCATTAAAGTTCGGAGTTCAGCATCAGAAATGGCAGACTGCAGATGGTACACATATGGGCCAGTGAAGGTCTTAAAGAGAGAAATGAGAATCAGCATAAGTGTCAGTTGTTTAAAACAGGCTGACATGAAGCCAAAAATAAAGACAAAAACATATAGAAATGCACATCTTTATATGAAAAAACAGATGATTAGCACAAATTACAACAACCTCAATGTAAAGCTGCAATGGCCACCTCTCTAATAACAAATACTTATTTTAGATATAGTTCTAGATAGAATTAGCTGATAGATTCAAGGGAAAAACAAACAAAGTGCTTTAGAAAACCACCAGAAGTGGGGACAACTATTTTTTTCCTTTTTGGGTGGCAGAAGGCTGTCTAACATGTACAGAAATTTCCCATAGACAATCAGTTAACTTGATATCTTGTGAGGGTGAACGCCATAAGATCATTCATAACGGTTTCGGCTCTGTGTGCAAGGACATTTCCCTCTCCTATTAGGTTAGAAATGTTTCACACCAAACAACTTCGTATTGAGTTGCAGTGCTTTCCCTCTAAGAAGACAAGTAGAGCTAAAGAATGCCAGCAACATAAATCCCCAAAGCAAAACAGAGGGGTCAAGAGTTACAGCTTTCCTTTTAATTTGTCACTTATTCACCGAGCAGAAGCAATCATAATAACAGGTCCTCTTTGCATGTGTGTTCACTAAAATTACAAATCTATACAAATTTTAAAAGTTTCAGAAAAATGTTCTTACTTTTAGATATTAATTTACTAAAAAACATGTCAAGCAGTTTATGAAACAGGGGATAACCACTCATGTACTTTCAGATATGCTGGTGGGATCAAACTTTTGTTTGTATACACACTTTATGATGTTAGGATTAGACAACAAGTAATTAAGGTACAACAACACAAATCTCTTAAGATTATGCAGATATCAGATATCTGCATAAAGCCTGAGAATGTGTACACAAACATAAAAGTTTCGCTTCCATAATAAAGGTCAGGAAAGATATTCATATATATTGCCTGCAAAAGACAGTCTGAAAGATATGCAAATTCACAAAAGTATTTCGGTGTACACACGCACTGCCCTGATTAATTGCCAAAGCTCAGTATCTCAAAGCTCAAGACTGGACAATAATGATTCATTCTGTTATAACAAGTGTATTAATAGTGAAATTTTGGCTATTAGAGTAAACTAATCTAAGCAAAGTATATTAAATATCCCATCAATAAAATAAAGTCACCTTTATACATCTGAATTCCTTCTTCCAAGGGAAGAGCAGGAGGTTGGTGCAGATGGTTTCCAGGGTATGGAAGGCTCTCTCCAGGCCCTTCAGGTTAACTCCTCTCTGGGAGCGGAGGGAGTTCTCCACTACCTCATAGAAACGCACCATGCGAAATCGCTGTGCCGGATCTGGCTGATAGGCTCCTAGCAGAGCTGTGGCTGTGGAAAGTAAGGCCTCACTGTCCTTGTGTCTGCTTCTTTCCCCTTCTTGCGTACTTCCAGTCCCCCTGTTATCCCCTCCTTCCTCCAGGCGCTTCTCCAGTGCTGTCACATACCTCCGGAACAGGTCCTCTTTTAACTTGGCATCCATTATTAGCAGCAGACTATTAGTCAGCTGTTATACTTTTCTGAGAGAGCCTCACACCTTTTAGCATGCCCAACCACAAAATGCCACATTCAGACACCATTTTTGGTTACCATTTTTTAAACCGTATACACTAATTGTTAATGTTGCGGAGAGATGGCAGAGGAGTCAGTCTTTGCATCCACTCAGTAGCACATCCTCTAAGCAAGAGGTGCAGTTTTCTAGTGCTTTCAGTTGGTGTAGCAAGGCTGTAGCCCATAAGGATGCCTTGGTATGAGCATCTCTGGTTTTGGCTCAAAACCTGACTTGTTTCCCAAAAAACAGGCTTCTGGCATGCAAGATAACGTCAGGGGGAGGTTTTCCTTGGCACACAGACTTGCATCTATTCCATTGCTTGGTTTCAGCATTGGTAGAGTTCAAGGTCACTCATCAAGACGACAGATTCATGATCTTGGGGTTGTTGTCAGCCATGTCCAAGCTGAAATGACACAAGCAATATCTGTTAAGATAAAAATATCATTTTCGGTTCTAGCCAAATGACAATGCAATTTAACTGTGGTTAAGCATGTTTTGAAATATCTAGAGGTTCAGATAAGAGGGAAGATACACTAATCCAGGACCATCTCTGTAGAGATGTGAAGATGGATTCGTTTGGGTGGGTGGGTAGGTGGGTTTTTTGTCTGTCACATAGTAAAAGGGCTTTTTTTTTTTTTGTTTGTTTGTTTTACAATGTACATAACCAAGAAAAAGGCCAGTGGAATTATAGCTTAAATAAGCAAGAGAGGAACTCATTACTGATGTATACATCCCTCTCACACGTTTGCGCCAGTGTAAGCGTTTCAGCTATTGGTACTACATGCGTGTAAACCAGAGTGGCGCTAACCCTAGCCCTAGCTTAGCTTCCAACTCAAAACTCATAAACAAACACATCGTGAAAATAGTACGAGGCTTGAACAACAGGAGAGCAAACATTTTGCTCTCAGATTCTTGCAAGCTGGCTGGCTGGCTATACCTGTTACCTGAAAATCTCTGCGAACATCCGCTCAACGAGCTAGCAACCAATGAGCCTTAGCCAGACTCATGCTTTACAACTGCGTATCTACTACAACAAATTTAGTCCACCGTGACCAATGGCAATATAAAGTAATACTCTTAGAGCGTATACATTAATTCTCCATGAATCTCAAACCCGATGCTGCCACTGCTATGGCCCCCCTACTGAATATAAGCTAAACAGTGAACGCCCATTTCAGCGTAGCTGGTTAGCTAACAATTGCTTTCGGCTAGCAGGGCGTTCCATCGCTACACAGACATTATTCGCCAGTTTAAAATAAAATATCAAGACACAGCGAGTTTTTAAGGTGACCTTCTTTTGGGACCAAGCGTTAATGCGCTCCCACTAGGGGATCAAGACGTTTTTTCAAACAGAAATACCACCATTCGCAAATCTTACCTTTAACAAGTGCTAATCATGGCTAGCTACGCCTCCTCAGCTGTTGGAAATTCCCAGTATAACAACACGCATGCGCTCAATCCTGACAGTTCATCAGCATCAGGAGCCCACGTGCTAGGGAAGACGGGATACAGACCCCCAACTACATCATCCACAGTCTTCATTCATTTTGTTTTTGTTTTGCTTGGGGGAAAAAAATATAGGCTCGCGTGCGCGCAGAGACAGATTTCCCGGGTTCATAATGATTTGCCGAAGGTATGCATTTAGTGGTGTGGATTTCCTGCTTTTTCGTTGTATTAGTGCCTGAATAATTTTGATTTATTTGTATAACTATATATTGTAATATTTTCAATGTCTCTGGGGGGTTTCAAAATCTAGTGGGAGGGGTGTGTCACAAATTTAGTAAATATGTCGTACAACTATGTGTTACGATGTTTACTTTCGCCGGTAACCCCGCCCCCTCGCGCTTAAAAAAGAACAAGAACCCGATGACGTCGTCACGGGGACGGTTGGTGCTGGTGGTTGAACCGACTCAGTGAAGAAAAGAAATGGCGATGCTCGGAGGCTTTAGCGCAGCACCTCACAAGAAGAACGCCTCGGACGGGAGCAACGACGTGTCCGAATTCGTCTGTCCAGTTTGCCTCGAAATATTCGACAGTCCCGTGACAACACAGTGTGGACATACGTGAGTATTTTTGCCGTTTATTTTCGGTCGCCCTCCCCCTAACCCGCGTCTGCCACCAACGATACAGTGAAAAGAGGCAAAAACAATGGAGGAAAGGGCTTCACTTTAAATGTGTCGTCACACCAGAGTTGCAAAATATCGGCCTCGCGAGTGTCTTCTCGTGCTACGACCCCGTTTTTTCTGTTTTTCTCTCTCGAATATGTGACAAAAACAGTTCCAGCTTGCTAAATCAGTTTCAGTTTTGTTTACATCAAAAAGGAGGCCTCACTTGGGAGTTGTAGTTTGGATGTGTATTGCTCTAACTCTTGAAACCACTTTAAAGAACTACAAGTCCCTGGCTATTCTCGAGGTGGGGGACTTTCCATATGAGTTACAGGAAGGTCCAGTCACTAGCATAATAAAGGTTTGTTTTAGTGACAGTATTTGTTCTTTGTTTTTTCTCATGGCAGGCCATGCGTTAATGCAAACAGAGTTGTTGCATGTTTTTGTTTTTATTTTTTTATATATATATATATATATATATATATATATATATATATATATATATATATATATATATATATATATATATATATATAAAAAATTATTTTTTTTTTTTTTAATTTATTTTTTTAAAGCCTAAGGTAACCAGAGCTCAAATTAAAACTGACAATTTAGTTGATTTCTCTTGTGTAGCAATCACATTCTTTCACCCATCTCTTGACAGGTTTTGCCACAGTTGTTTGCAGGAATGTCTGCGTCCACAGAAGCCCGTTTGTGCTGTATGTCGAGGTGCTCCGGGCCACTGGACTAAAGCTGCTCAACTCGAGGCACTTATTCAATCTTCTGTGGCAGCTTGTAAGGGTTGTGGCACACAGGTAAGTTTCACTACAGACCAAAAGCTAAAATATCACTGAACTGACTCCCATTTATGAAGCAATCACAGAGGGTGAAGATCCAATAACTGCACATGCATAATCTTAATGTTTTGCTGTGTCTAAATTTCTGTCTTTATATTTAGATAATAGCAACAATTTTATGATGATGGTCATATACTGGAAGTTACTGATATGTGTCACTCCTCCCCCAATTAGGTTGGGCTTTCTAAGATGAGAAGCCACACAGCTGCCTGTTCAAAATACCAGGAGTACATTGAGGAGGGAGTCAGGACAACTGCCCAGAGTCAGCCTGCCATCGTCAGGTGGGGAAAGAAGCAGAACAATTATTTGCTATTCCCTACATAATAAAGCAAAATGGTTTACACTGTAGAGTCAGACTTTGCATGCAATTACTGCTGCTTGTTGGGTTGTATAAATTAAAGGTCACCTTTGGACCAACACTAATCCAAAGTGAAAAAGGAAAAGAGTGTAGCCCTGTCAGTCGTTTCAGTGAGAGGGCTTCATTAATGCAGCAGAAAGTACTGTACATAGGAAATAGAGTTCTGTTGGCCCAATCAAATATATTCAATGATATGATTTATGGTAGATTTCACTGTAACTTAAGTGCCAAATGTAAACAGTTGACCTGTTCATTGTGACAAATGATGGAATATCTTCTCGTGATATAAAATTCCCTATGTTTATAGTATTATAAACTCTTGGCAGTACATTGTTGTTTGATAAGACTCCAAAGTCGTGACTCTATTACTGCCTTGTTTCACTGGCATGCCTAACATGTCAGTCAAATAAGAAAAGCTCTCTTGCGGTTTTACTTTATGTAGTGTATACATTTTGCACTTAAGGTAAAAAATAAAATAAATAGAAGTTTTAGCACAAACGGGATTTCAAATTGAACCCAATCTTGATTGCAAGAAAAATAGTATTATAAAGTATGATCAAGCATATGCTAAGCATTCTGTATTTTACCTGTCGTAATTTCTGATTGTAATTTTTCCAGAGTGTATAGAAAACAGTACAACATTCATCTTTAGAAAACATAAAACACTATTATTGTCAAGTTGTATGAAGTGGATGTGGTTTTTATCATATATGGATGTTAAGTATTTATGACAACTGTGCTTCCTGGAGAAAGTTCCGAGAAGATGGTTTGAGAAGCCGTCGCTTGTAATGAGGTTATTATGACTAATCAGGAAGTAGCCTTTTTTGGGGGGGGCAACCCAAACAGCAGCCTTTAAAACTAAGAATCCACACATTGTGGCATGTTGTTCCAACACTGTTTAAAGTAAGAAACCGATCCCAGTATTTATTTATTTTGTTATTTAACCCTCCAGACCTTTGTGCCATGAAACAGATTCCTATTATTAAAAAGAAAAAGGAATAACTGTCACTTTTAAGTCTTTCTCAAGCTCTTTCAGCTGGTGCAAAGTTGATGTGACAAGAGATAAAGATTGGCCACTAACTGTGGTAAATGTCCACTTATTTCTTCATAAGCTGATGCCTGTTACATTTCAAGTGTAATCATGTAGTTGAGAACCAAACCTTGTGACATTTTATTATTTCTGTTTCATTGCCACAGTTCAGTGCCAAATCGCTACACCTTCACCTGCCCCTACTGCAACTGCCAGAACCTCGACCAGGATGGCCTGGTTGAACATTGCACAACCCAACATGCTCGAGATGCACGCCAAGTGGTAAAAAAACAAAACAAAACCTATTCTGTCATAATTCTGAGTTTCCACACACTTACTGGCTTCAGCTGGGTTAATAATGTGTTTCAAAGATCGTTTTATTACCTTCATGTTTTCTTTAGGTGTGCCCCATCTGTGCCTCGATGCCTTGGGGGGATCCTAACTACAGGAGTGCTGACTTTTTCCAGCACCTGAAGATCAGACACACTTTCTCCTATGATACATTTGTTGTAAGTAAAGCACTCTCTGTTTATTTGTTGTTGGGTTTTTTTATGTTAATAAGAATTTAAGTGATTTTTTTTTTCTTTTCTTCCCCTTCTCATGCTTATGACCTCCCAGGATTATTCCACAGATGAGCACACAATGATTCAGGAGGCTTTACAGCGCTCCCTTATGGACCACTGAAGTGTGAAAACAATCCACCGGTGGAGGGAATCCAGTGAAATGAAGGGATGATGGTCTTGAAAAGACAAAAACACACAGTGTCATCATTCATCTAGAATGGGGATGGTGGTACTGACTTATGGGTAATTATTTTTCATAGGGAACTGGTATCGTAACTATGAATATATAGGTTTATTATTCTGAAAATAAATCGCGCAATATGGTTAAAAAAACAAAAACATAGTGTACTGTTTGATTTAGGAGTAATACTGTTTCTGGTGTGATAATCACTTATCTTCCCCTCCCCCCAGCTGAGTCTGTAGACTGGATAGTTTGTTAGGTATCTGCTAAACTATGTTTAAGCTGTTTGTTTATCAATGACAAAGTGTCATCTAGCAACAAAACATCCAAACTTGCGATTTAAAAATTCTGCAGTCAATACTTGATCTTATGAGAGGGTCTAACCACTAGGTGGCTACCTATTGCCAGCAGACAACAAACTTCACTCCATGAAGTCTTCAAGTAACAGAAAAATATATTATACTAATTCTACTCGCATGTTAATGCAAAAGGGTAAAGGGACTTTTATTTCTTTTTCTTTTTTTTGACCACAGTTCTTTAGCAGATGGGGGGGGGGAACTGTCTTTTCAGTGCTGTCTTTGATTGAAGCGCGTGTGTTTGTGTATTAGAGTGTGGCTGGGTGTGTTCATTCTGTTTTGACAGATCTACTGGTAAGAATAAACAATGAGGGTCAAACACAGCTAGAGATGGCATTTTTGCTTTTTTGTGATGTTTCTCCCTTATGTCTTTGTGCCTGCTGGTAGATCTTGTTTTCAACCTTCCAGAACTCATAGGGCTAACACAGTAGTTCATTCAGTGAATCTACAGATGCAAGTATTTAAAAAAAAAAAAAAAAAAAAAATATATCTGTGTGTTTGGGTTCATTTGGTCACTTTCATGTGAGAGTTTATTTGCATGTGTCTAAACCACAAGAGGGCAGTAGAGTTCTACATTTCTGTGACAACATCACAACAGCTGGTTCTTGCAGGACATAATTGAAGACAGATTTCATTCTATAAGTGTGCTTTACCCAGTGCTTTGTTCTCCACTTATTACTTTTGTTTTAATACAAAAAATCACCGGTATTTCAATATTTAGGCTTTTGGTGGGGTTATTTGTCATTGTTAAAACAAAATAACCACATTTTCGGTTTGTGCAGTTGATGAAGTGACATAACAAAAGACTTTAAATGTAACTTATTGATGTGTGTTTCTCATGCCCAGTGTCTTAGATGGTCTATACTAAAAACACTCCAGTTTCTTGTGGCTATCACTTTCTCCTTTACTTCAACAGCTTTGAAACATAAAGATCCATGGTCATTTATATGTATGCTTCCAAAAAGACGGCATGTGCAGTTAGGAAAACGAACAAAAAATCAGTACAACTTTGCTTGATCTTCTTTTTACTGGATGTCTTTGGGGGGAGTTTTTGTTTTTTGTTTTTTGGGGTGGGGGGTCTTTCTTTGCAATTGTGTTCTTTTTACATTAATGATTCTTTCAACTTAGTTGTAAGATTACCCACGTAGAACAGGCTCGTTTGTCTTCTGCCAACAGGTAAATAACAAAAATCTTAACACAGCAGATTAAGTAGCTCTAGAGCAGAACCTCAATGCCTTCTCACCTAGTCTTTGGTTCCACTTTGAACTAGATATTTTCTTTTTTCTTTCTTTCTGTCTTGTGCAATGTGTAATAATTTTGTATGTTTTTTTTTCTAATGTTTAATGAACTTTTTTTTTTTTTTTTTTTTTTTCTCTTTCTCAATATATCTCTCATTCTCTTCTGTCAGCCCTACTGTCAGCAGGTGCTAAATCCTGATGAATTAAAGCTCTTTAATTATTTAAACCCTGGCCCCAGAAATCAGGTGCAGTGATTTATACCTGTGTGTATGAGACATGCGGGGGAAGAAACAACACTCGGTGCTGATGGATGACCACTGTGTGTGTGTTTGTGTGTGAGCGGGAGGATTTAAACAGAAAGCACTGTTCACAGCACTGCGAAAACCGGACGTGCCCAGTTGTCATAATCTGGCTATGAGCAAAAGCTGTGGATGAAGGAAGGCAAGCTTTCTGCAAGCCTTTCTTTGTACATTTGAAGTCAAGCCAGGGTCGTGTTATAACGACAAAGATCTCGCAGCGTGGTTTTACATGTATGTGTAACTTCATGATGAAACTCGGGGCTCTTCAGTGTACATTGTCCTCGGAGAGAGAAAACCCTCTCATCTCTCCTCCCTTTTTTTTTTTTTTTTTTGTTTCTTTCATCTGTAATTACTGTAGCTAAATGATATTACGGCTTTACACCTAGCTCTACTGAGAATCTCATCCACCAAACTTCTTGATGTCACCCCCCGTTCTTATCCTTTCTTCTCGTTACGTTTCCCCCAATCAGGTTTTTGCTCCTGGCAGATAGAGGAGTGATGTTAGCTGTGAGAGAACTAACGAGATACTCGAGTGCTTCTGGGCAGGAAGGAAGTCGAGCTGAAAAACATGGCAGGGAGAAGTCTTTCTTGTCTGTTTGGTGGCGCAGCTTAAAAGGGAGAGGGGGGCCAAGGTGGGGAATAGGAAAAAGGGAAGAGAAGTGAACACATTGAATAAAAATTTCATAAAGTTCAGTGTGTGGTTTCTTTGATGCGAGCAGTGGATGGTGCGTACAGTCTGCAGGCTCTGTAGAGGCAGCAATTAATGGTACATGTGCCCAAAGGCAAACTGTGAGAGGTGTGGGGACGGTGGCTCGTTTTGTGTGTCGTACCATCACTATACCCGAGACATCTCTTTGCTGTCTTTTGTTTTCATTCACTGTATTGTAAACCTTCTCTTTCACCTGAACACTGATTAAAAAGAATCGCTCCTGAACTTGTATGAAGTCCATATTGTTCATGCCTGGTAGCTGTCTAAATTGTTTTCCCCACACCAGTGACACTTGAACACGGCAAATTCAGCCATCAGTTTTGTGACATCAGTGAAATTGCACTCTTTGCAGACTTTCACGTCATCGTGAAACTGATCTGTAGAAAAAGGGGCGACGCAAGACTTCATCTGTTTGCTTTTTAGCACGATTTAATGTTTTAACAGACTCAGAACGATGGGTTTCATCCAACCCTAAAACTGTGTGTTTTGCCCAAAAACTTTTGTTCAGAGAAAAAGAAGTGGTAGGTAAGGTTCATCACCTTGTTCTTTTGGTGGAAGATATAGCGTATAGAGTGACTACATATGTAGCGGTCACCTTTAAAAAATAGTTTTCTAACATTACATGTAATGTATTTCTGCGTGACAACAGACAGGAACTCCTGGAAAGTTCTATCTTGGTCTGTTTCCCTCTCGGTTTTGCTGAGGCAGGTATCTCTGATGAGGTGCGGGGCATGTGAGGAGAGCACTGGGAGTTTGTTCACCGAAATATTCCTCAAAGTCAGGAGAAACAGGAAGAGTGGGAATCCTGCCACCCGGGTGCTGCAGCTCAGCAGGTCGGTCCTCTCAAATGTTTGAACAGAAAGTGCCAGTGGGCTTCCCCGACATCAATACTGGTTCTACACCAACTCATCTTCCGCTTTTAAACTCTTAACAACCGACCCCCTACCCCAACCAGACGCGCGCACACACACTTCTTGTCTTGCTAGCCTAAGAGCATCGAGTCTTAACTTTGATTTAATAACGCCTGCAACCAACTTGGCCCTGTATCAGCTTAAGTGAAACTTGCATATCTTGTCTGTGCGCATGTTCTATTTTTGCACCCTGACTTTTGCCAGTGTTATGACAGAGGTACTTAGAATTGTAAGAACAACATAGTTTATCTTTATTATTGTCTCTTAAAGACTGGGAAATGTATGGGAAATGTAATTTAATATACCACAAGGAAAGAACAGTTTTTGCATGTATTTTGTTTATTCAAGCAAAAGTTTTGTAATTTTTTCTAAAGCTACTGTATGTCCTTCCCCAAATGTGGCTGCAAAAGCATCGTGGAAAAAAGCCCTTACATTAGTTTTAGGAGACCCTGTAAAAGCTTGGAAAGTTCTGAAAAATCACTGTTTCTGCAGAAATATTCTCCTGGAAGTGAAAATGAATATGAAGCATGTTGATATAACTATCAGGAGAATTGCTAATCATTGCTTCCTCATTTATTTATTTATTTGAAATTCACACAGCCGCTGTACTAATATTTGAAAGTTAAGTCCTCTACGGTGTTTTTAAAAAATAAAATAAAAAAAGCGGCAGGGTGGGCGAAATCCCTGGTGTGTATGTGCGCATTGATGTCACAGTGGAGTATCAGGCCAAGTGAGGCGATCTGATCTAAATCTTACCCCCCCCTCACTTTACCATTTTAGACCAACTAAGATGAGTGGAAGAGAGTGAGGCCCAAGGCTATTATTCTCCCATTAATTTTTCCATTTGAAATCAAACCTCAGCGGGCATGCAAGAGGGAATCAGGAGGGGGGGGGGGGGGGGGGGGGGGGGGAGAGGACTACAGTGGGGATAACCTTATCAGGATTGGGGGAGTGTGTGAGGGGGACAAATGTTAGTTGTAGCAGTATTAATGTCCAATAGGGGAGGCAATTTCACTTTCAAAGCAATGCTTGTTATTAAAGTGTCTGCCCACTTCTTCTTCCATGGTCCAGAATGGCCCGTGGGAAAACTGCATGACATTAAAACATTGTTTTTTAGCTCTATGGTTATGAAAACCCACAGAAACATAACTTTGATTATTTTGATTGGGTGTTTTTTGTTGTTGTTGTTTGTTTTAAATCAGATAGTTTAATCTGTCCATCTAACTGTCACTGCTACAAAAAGAGACACATCTGTACAGTCCAGTAAATCCTCTCAATTCAATTAGGATTTCTCAGTTCTCTTCCATTTTCTTTTACATCATTAATTTCATACAGCACATTTTGTATCTTTACAATGCCTCATCACATGCCTACATCCTGGGGAGACCTGGTAACCTCCAGTCCTCCATCCTACCTACCCACACAAGCGCATACACACCTCCTCGACCTCACACTTCCTCTTCAAGCCTCTTTCAGTTCCACTCACTTACCCCCCCCCCCCCCCCCCCCCCCCCCCCCTCTTTCTTTATAAAAGCGCCAGTGCTTGCTAATCTGTCAATCAGATGTTGTCCTGTTGTGGCGATGATGGGGGTCCATGACGGTGTTCCACACACCTCCTGCAGCTCGCAGCTCGGCGAGTAGCTCGATGATTAACCAGGCAGGTACTGAGTCAAACTGCTGACAGCATAAACACACTGACAGCTGATTTGAAAGACAATGCTCCCACTCCCTCCACTTAACTTGTCATGGCAGTCAAAGCACCTTCTCACTAAACTTGTGGCATATTAGGCAAAGATGGAGGGAAACACTGATTTATAGCATCACACTCATAAATGGTCACACATAAACAAAACAAAAAAAGAAATACTTATAAGCATTTCCAAATATTCATAAGTGCTTATGTTTGCACAAAAAATCTGATCAATTATTGAAATTATAAAGAACAACTAGTGAATAGTTGATAACTGTAAAAAGAAAAATGCAGCTACCAGGGAAAGATTTTCACATTTCCTATTTTAACTGTATCTTCAAAAGTGAAGGCCAGAAACAGCAGCACAGCATTTCCTTGTCTCTCCTGGATTAATAGTCCAACACTTCCCAATTATTAACCATGTCTGTTTTGTACCATTCATATTCAAAGCTATTTGCCTCCCTACACTTCCTGTGCTTTGTATTCTGAGTCTTTACAGGAGGGAATGGACGATCCAGGCAGATCTGTCACTCAAACCGCAGCCCCCGACCACCAGTCGCTGCCCAACAAACTGTCGTCCATATACCTCCATCGGCTCCGGTACCTCCTCGGCTCAATGAGTAACTAACCTGCAGGTAGTGAATCAAACTGCTGACAAGCACATGAAGGGGACCAGAGGGGTGGGGAGAAGGAGACTGTGTAGGTGGATTGATAGAAAGATGAAAAGGGAGGGGAGGATAGAGATGACAATGGCATTATTTCATAGCCCACCTTGGTGACGTAACCTTTAACTTTGCATAAAAAGATGAGTCCCTTTCCTGTTGGTCCAGCCACACTTTTTCCCGTTTTCGCCTCATTTCCCCCCCCCTCGCTTCTCTAAGTGGCAAGCTTTGATGGGCTGTCCCTGTCTCTCATCTTGTCTTCTTAGACAGATGAGTGCTGTCAGTGCTGTCATCACTGCCCAGCTAAACATTAATGACTCTCTTGCCTGACAAGTGTTGGCGGGGCAGAGAAGAGGTGAAAGGGGGACGCCTCTGGACAAAACAAGGAATGAAAAGGAGAAGTGATGGCTTTATCTGCTTGACAGATTCTCTTTTGTCTCTCTGAACTTGTGTATATGTATGTGTGCCATCAGCAGATTCTTGGCTTGACATGACGGTTTTATTGCCCTGTTTTTCTTCCCCTCTGAGGAGATGAACCTCTTTGTATTCCCATTGCCCCTCATCCTTCCTACTGGCATTGCTGACATTCCTTTCAAGCATCTGTGTGTATGTGTGAGTGTATGTGTACATATATATATCTACACACGCAGGCTTGTGGTGTCTGTGCCAGTCGTAGTTTGGAGGGCCGTGTTTGTTTCCTTCATATCCTCGTGTGCTTTCTTGAAGAGAGCATCCTGAACTTTGATGTTGGCACCAGTGATAGTGATGACGGCAGGTCACAGTGAAAACTCAGAGGGACAGTAAGAGGAGAAAAGAATGGCCAGAGCAGACGAGGTGGAAGTTAAATGGAGGGAAGGTCTCTACCAGTAAAATGATCTGTGCAGTTTGGATGTTGGGACAACTTCATGCCACGTCATGCTTTCTCCAAAGAGATATAGTATGGATATATTTTACTTCTGTCCTTCCGCTCAGTTCTTCCTTCCTTCTGTGGTCACTATTTCCACTCTTACTTCTCTCTGTGTCTCACACTCTTCGTGTTGTCACTCAGGCCTATCACCTCTTTTTCCTGCTTTCTTTTGAATTATTAACTCTCTAGCTCACCGGGGTGAATGGGTACTGCTGACTAGACACAGCACAGAACCGGCTTCTCAAGCACCCACATTACATTGCTGGTGCCCTCACCCCTATGCACATTCACACACAACAAAATGCATGCATACACAACTAGCTGTTTATTAATATGACTAGCTGATAGTTGAAAAGAGAGATAAACACACGTGTATGTGTTTCTTCCCTGCATTCCTTTACTGTAGAGCTGTAGGCCTCCTGTGGAGCAGCCGCCCACTCGCCCTCCTTACTTCTCCCCAGGCAGCCTCTATCTCTTCTGGGTTCCCGGAGCAATGATTAACCCGGTTCTGATCAATGCTTCTGCTGACTCTGATACATCACTGGTGCCTTGCAGCTGCCATGTAAAGGAAGCGTCAAGTCTGTGCTGCTCATGACAGAGTATATCCACTCCATCACTTAGATCAGGACATGCAATCAGACACACAAATGCACACACACACTGCACTTTTTAGTCGTTCTGGTTATGTTTCACGTATGCAGTATATTTTATCTTGGTGTTTGGTTTAAGGGACTAGTGTGGGTTATTTGAGATGACACAAATGAAACCACGTTTAAAACTAGAGGAACTTTGGCCAGTGTTTATAGCTGAAAGGTAAAATCTGTTCATTATTTCAGGCCTTTAAATGGGAGTGAGTTTCTCTGCTAAACTTGGGCGTCGGGATGTTATTTTACTAAAATACTTTTTTGTGTGTGTGTAAGCATTTTATGAGGACGAACATAAAGAGCGCTTAACAAAGTGAGATAAACATAGAAACAGAGAAGAGAATAAAAAGAAGAACGAAGAGAGGGACCGTCGCTCATCACCCAGCGGTCCTTTACCTCGACAGCAGGGGGAAGACCTGATTTCCTGAAGATGACAGGAAACACAATAGCAGAGTGTTCTGTCAGCACATCCTTCTCAGAGAGCCAGGTTAATGATTCTGCAGCCACAGCTGAGCTGGAGAGAGGGATGAACGGTGGGAGGAACGGGGAAGAGAAAGAGGTGGAGGGAGCTGGCACTCAGCTACACTTAGGCCCTCATTACAGCTGTATTAGGAATGATAGTGTGTTTTTGTCATTTTAATTACCTTTAATCTGATGTCTTCATACTCGGGCCGTTCATTAATGAGGCAGAACAAAAACTACATGTCACACGTGTTTAGCTTGTATCCGTGCTATCAGTCACACAGTTAACATGGGAAAAATGTTCAGTGACTTCATGAAGAGTGCTGCTGCTCAGCAGAAAGTTGAAATCATTGGTGAAAAACAATTATGGCACTTTTCCCCTTTATTCTCTATTGCATTTTATATATACATATATATACTCTGTATTAGATCAATTAGCATTAGACTCTGTGTTAAAAACTAAAATGATTTTTGGAAATCACTTCTCTTAAATACAGTGTTTTATTATTTAACATAATAAAAAATAAACTTAATGGAAAAGTTGCTCTACAACAGGGTTGACAAACATAAGGTCTGGGGACCAGAACTGACCCGAAAAAGATTTAAATCAAGCCCACTGGACAGCTGGAATATGGCTTTTTTTTTTTTTTTAACTTTTTTTTTGCTGTATTTTCATACGTTTTACAGCTTTTAATCCTGATTAAAAACTCCCCTCATAGCCATTCATACAACTACAAAGTAATTAACTAATATACACAATTAAATGACAGAAAAGTACGGAGCCCCGCAGGGGATATGGGAGAAAAAAAAATTAAGCCGGACTTTTGCGAGATCTCGCAAAAGTTGAATTCCAACAATGGCGGCAGCTACTTAGTTGTAATATTACTCTTTCTGAGTCACAAAATACACTTTTAAGATATTTTGAGGTGTGAATGTAGTTGTGTAAACGTCAGATACCTGCTCGGTTTACAAGACATCACATATTTGCAAAAGTGCTTCGACGTTTTCAGAGATCTGACACCCACCATCTCGAAGCTAGCGGGAGGTCGAGACCTACTACAGCCGGGAGGAACACGGCTTTCCCGGCACATCGTGCCTCGACCTCCCGGTCGGCTTCGAGCTAGCAGCTTCCGAAGAATGAGGCTATAATTTTTTTAGAGATCTTGCAAAACTTTTGCGAGATCCCGAGTTTGTTTTGTGAGATCTCGCAAAAGTCCGTCTTAATTTTTTTTTCTCCCATGTCCCCTGCGGGGCTCCGTAGAAAAGTTCCTGTTTTTCACTGTGTTAAAACTTTTTTTTTTTTTTTTACAATGGGTCCACAGTTTTGTTTTGTTTTCTGTCACAGAAACTTTCTGTGTTATAATTACAGGACAGTCTGGACAATAAGCTGCCAATTTTACATATTTCTTGCAATTTAAGCCTAAAGATTTGTACTGACTGATTTACTACAAGAGTATTTCTTTGTCATGTAGAAAAAACTCAGACATACTGTTTATTTTTCTTATGTTAAAGCATCACAGGGATTAAAAGTCTAGTTACATTTCTTTACTGAAAGGTCAGTTTCACCAGCCTGACCCGCACAAAGAGGGCCAGTGATGTAAATTGAGTTTGACATCCCTGCCCTACATTGGGAGGCAGAAACCACAGCAAAATTATGCCTATGCACAGAAATATTCAGTACTATACTGAGTAATTAATAACATGATTTTTTTCATTTGGTGTTCTGTCCCAGTTTCCTCATGATATTGTAAAATAATGCATGTGATTAAAAAATTTCAATTTCTACTTTTCAGCTCATTTCATAACAGCTAGAAGAATACCGTCAAATTTTTATACACATGCATGCATGAGCCTTAAATTTGAGTATTTTTTTAATGCTTTGTGTCTGATTAGAGTTGTAATTGAAGTTTTGTTGTTTTTGATCAATTAATTGGTTTACAGTAAACAGAAATGGGAATATGTCCAAATTAACGAATACTACTGTTATAGTATATGCTAATGGGCCTGCAGTGGTCGGGGGTGAGGGGTGCCTACACCCCTCATCTCAATACCGCGACTCAGTTAAAGTATTAACCAACTGCTGCTTAACAATATTGCTGACTGGTGTGTGGAAACAGGAGGGATCAAAGTTATCATGTAGAGGAGAAAGGTGCCTTTCACCAGGCCTATACAGCCTGTCCACTCCATCTTACCAGCCCATTCAGAGTGGCTACCAAGAGCAGCGCTTTAGACACTCCCATCCTCCCACTCTTCACCTTCCTCATTCTACTCTCATTTTTTATTCCTCATCCTTTATTTTTACACTTCCTCTTCCCGCTTCTCCACACTCATCACTCCTTTGTGAACATAGTATTAAATAATTATTTATTTCCATCAGAAAATCATCTGCATTTCCCTCCCTTCGCATGCTGTCCATCCATCTCTCCATCTGTCACCTGGTGGAGTAATCACATCCACATTTGATAAGGCTGGTCAGGTGGGTCATAAAAAGTTTATGCTTGTGATGCTGGAGTCTCATTTATTATCCCTGCTAATGTAGCAGTTGGGAGTGGGAGGAGGGGGTGGACAGAAAGAGTGGTTGAGAGAGCCACCGCATTAAGGGATCATTACTCCTCTATAGGCTCTGTCCATAGCTTTCAATGCTAGATAGGTACTCTTTATGCTTTATGGCCTTGATGAATCCAGTACCCTCTGTATTTAAGTGTTCAATAGCCACTAGGAGTTCGAGACGCTTACCTCACAGGAGGTAGTTACCATTCTGTAACCACAACATCACTGCCTTAAGCCCTAATGCTTGTGTGTATTTCCCCTACATTTACTTCAGCATTAACTGCGCTGGCTTTTAATTCACATTGGTCAGTTAGAAGAATGATTCATCGCAGTGGACACCACTGATGGTGACTAAACAGACACTGACTTCATGAAAAGTTCTATAGTCAGTTCATTTTTAAGCCGGTTTTTGTGTGATACCACAACTTTACAAGGCTTAACATCAAACCGGCTGCATTTCCTGGGGGGCATGAAGTGTATTAAATAATATGAGAGGTGATGTTTGTTTCTTATTGTGATCAAATCCAATGAAAAATGCAAAAACTAGCAATAAAACGATCTTAAGAAAAAAGATTATTTGTGTATCCGAATTTCATCACACATCCTCCAGCTGCTGTAAATACTCAGCAACAAAACAATTACACGTTTTCTCCTTTTTCCAAAAAATCCACAATGCATTTTTTTGGGGGGAAATGAAAGAAAATAGAATACAAAATGTCTGTGACCATCTTTTACAGACAATTAAACATCCGTGCTTTTCACAAGCTCTTGGATTTTACTGGTGCATTTGGCAAAGTTACAAAAAGAAATATGAGGGTACAAAGATATCCACAAGGAAACTCACATTCACGCTTTAAAGATGAAGTTTCTGTCACAGAGACAAGATGGACAAACACATTGTTTGCTGACAATAGGAAAAACAACAAAATCTTGTCATCCTTATACTTTAAATATAACCAAAACGTTTTCTCATGTTAAGATTGAGATGATTCTAGATTTTAAAAAATAAAGATCAAGCAAAAGAGATAAAAGTGTATGGTTTGTTTATTTAAAAAATAAGGTGCAGATGGGACGGCGAGGGTGTGCAGGTATGTATGAGTTTGTTAGTATTGGGGGGCTGAGGCTACCCAGAGGTATAGATAGTGATAGATTGGCTTGGGAGAACTGCGATGCAGATCCACTCATCAAGATTGATGTTCTGCCATTCTGCTTTAAGTGCAATTAAATTGGCCCCTGTGTTAAAAAGCCCAGCCGATAACGTGGCTGAAGCTGAGATTACGCTACATTTCCCTTGCGCTTTCCTCCACCTGCATTCCTGCCACAGCCACTAAGACATTTGCTTTACATTTTCAGCCCCCGCTGGACAGAAATTTTCATCGGGGAACATCCTGACCCGTTCATCAGCACTGATTTACAACTTTATATACAGCCTGTGTTTTTGTTTTTTTCCATATAGCCCGCAAAGTAGTTTTTCAATCAATGCCCCCTAAAAGTTTTTAATCATTTTCTGGTTGTTGCCTTACCACAGAATTGATCAATTGTACATTAGTGCATGTTTAATGTGTAATAATGTACGCTCATTACTGAGGGGAAGGAAGTTTAATGTCTTCATGAACAATTCTAACATAACTCATCTCTCGCAGTCAAGTTGACAAGCCCATCTATTTAGCCGTAAAGCAATATTCTGAACTAAGGACAAGGTCACTGCTTGTTTTCACTTCTGCAGCAGTGAACACTGACTACTCTCAGATACACTTTTGATCAAAACTGTGTACTCTGGAAAATCGCTCTTACTTGTCCAACAGCATGCGCGCTCAATGATGTTCTCATTTTTCCGCTAAATGGGAATATTTGCAATAATTCAAATTGAATGTCGATCATGGCCCAATCCATCTCTCTTTCCGTCCCAGCCTCCATTCTGCCACAGGCCTCACCCACCTCTGTCAGTGTCAAGTTGTTAACCCCATGTCAACAGTGGCGCAGGGCGTATTTGGACCCGGTTGATGGATGGGTCTTGGTGGACTTGTCCCACACAAACATATTCTCAGCGTCAGCTGAGAGAGGTGTAGCGCGCGTGTGTGTCAAACCCTCCACCCACACACACACATACACACGTCCTTCCCTGAATCAAGTCTCCGAACTCAGGCAGTATGGTGCCCCTCTCTGTCACCTACTGACACCCAGCATCTCCAGTTTAGACCCAGATGGGAGGAGCACTGACCCCACTGTCACAAACAAGGGAAAAGATTTTTTTCTCCTCCAAATGCTAAACTTGACCCATGTCCTTTGCATTACTACATTTTGCTTGTGAGGGTTTGACATCCTGTCCCCTTAACAAACCACTAAAATGAACATTGCCAGTCCTCCCCAAGGAAAACATGTAATAATCAAGGGGATGACCATTACAAATTAGCACGATTATTTCTTTTGTCATCATAATAAGCATTTCTCAGATCACTTATTGCAGTTGTGATCCTTTTTTATGTGTAAATGTGTAGGTTTTTGCAGAAAATATAGTTTAAGATAAACTTCTATTGACACTTTAAGTTTTACTGATTTGTAAATGGTGTTAGAGAATTAAAAACAAAATTGTAGAAGCAGTCATCGTAAAACAAAAATTACATAATAAAAATAAGCTCAGAGAAACTCTTTAGCACATGTTTGTGTTTTTTTTTTAATCTAAAACATAAGCCTGCTATCAAATTGATATATCTCTTTCATGCAAACAAAACAGAATAAGCAGCTGCAACAGTACAACACCCTGTGCTACTGAACACATGGTTTGGGGCAGAGATGGCATCAGGACATGACTGATCACTCATCAATATCACGAGTTCATCCAGCAACATTAGTCATCTGCGCTGCATCCTGTCACTCCACACAGCTGCTTGCCGTCTCTCCCCTCCACCTCTCATTTTTCTCTTTCTGCCCAACTTTCTCTGTTCTTTTTATACCCCTCACCAAATGTGCCCAGCTTCTAAAGCATTCCTGTCATGGTTTTATGGAGGCTGAGGTTGAAAATAGGGTAAATAAAAAGGAGGAGAGCAGAGTGCTGCGGCTCGTACGTAGGCGGGCGAGTTCAGATACGTGTCATTTGTTCTCTTTTTGCTTTTTGGAGCGGGGGGTTGTCATAATGTGTTGCGTTGTCTACTATGACTGGGAGGGTCAGATTAACCAGGATTCTCTCTTTGCTTTGGTCCCCTCACAGGGCACAATGAGAGAGGCGATCCATCACTTCTGTCCCTAGCAGAGTGGGGGTCAGTGGGGGTGGAGGCCATAAGGCTGGCTCTGGCTCTGGCTGGCTGATGGAGGGTTGTGGGGAACAGGATGGGCCTGGTTAAACTTTAACCAGCTCTCATCCTACACGCTGAAGACTGCATTAAGACACCATTCTCTCCTGTGGGAGACTCTGATGTTTCGTCAGCCTGGGATCCATGACCCCCCGCCCACTGGGACCCCATCTCGCCCACTCATGGCCTGGCGCCCACCTGCTTCCATATGGATCACCAAACTTTTGGCCAAAGTGTGGGAAGTAAAGAAGAAACATGGCTCTGGGGTCCCGTCTTGATGTATATAGAGCAATTGGCTATATTAACCTAGCCCTCTGCACGCGCCATACAGCCCTCTGATATACTAACCATGACTTCATATTCAAAACAGTGTTGCCTCCTTGGCTGTGGCACTGTCACAACCAGTGTCAACACATTTTCACAGTGGATCAATAGCAGTAGTCAGGGGTTAGTCCTGCGGACACCGTGGTTACACTATGAAAAATGATGGGTGGCCTTTTGATAGTCATTTAATACACAGTTGCACACTTTGATGGAGTTTGGCAAAAGCTTCTCCCTGGCGAGTTAACAATGCGTACTGAAAATCATATTTCCATGGCGGCCCATTCAATCTTATCCCCCTGTTCCAGGAAAAATTGCAGTGACAAATGGGATGTGAGCGCACTCTGGGTGGCTGTGGGTCACATCAGGTGCAGAGCAGGTTGGAGGTGTTATAACCCAATGTGTTCCTGTTCACTGGTCCAATCATCTTCATTGATTGAGCCAATGATTGAAAGGGTCCTACCCTTATTTTATGAACAGGAGGGGTTGAAGGTTGAAGTGGATAAAGCATGAAGGAAAATGGTGACTACAGAATACAGGAGTATAATCTCCTCACTTACTGTTTTAGGCGTTTGCCTCCACATTACCATTTTTGTCACTTGTTTTTAAGTGTCATAGACATATCAATGTAGAAGTGGATTAGCCTGTATTTGTGCATTATGACCATGATAGTGTGAGTCATGTGGCAGCCTGATTAAATTAGTTCTGATGATGTGACCTGGCACTCCATGCATAGTTAATAATGCAGTCATTTCTGCCCAGTTGACAGGGAGAGAGTGAGGCAGTGACACTCTGAGGCAAAGGGACAGGGGCATGACATTTGGAAAGTGGTTGAGTGAGAGGGGGAGTAGACATTTTGAAGAAAAACATGAGGGGCAAAGAAGGTGTAAGGTGCTGCTGGATGGAAGATAGCAGAAGTGAGAGGCTTGAAGTGAGAAGGAGGGGAGCTGGGGAACTGTCCATTTGTACAAACCTAAGAATCTGTCATATGTCGGTTTGTGTTTTCTTCACTGCAACGCTGAGGTGGTTTTGACAGCCCAGACTTTCTCTCCTCCATCCATGCTGCAAATGACATTATGGAAATTGTGTTTGCAGCATTGCCTAGGCCAGGGACTCCTGGGAAACTGGCTAGGTCACAGAGGTCAGGTAGACAGGCGGGAAGAGCTTGAGAAACAGGAGCAGGTAAATAGTGAGAGGAAGAAAGCAGGTCAGAATGAACATGAGATGGACAAAATGCATAACATTAAAAAACTGAAGAAAAAAAAATCCAGATAATCAGAGAAAATACAGTTTTTAAAAACAGGTCAAACCACTATAAAGATTTTTTTAAAAGCAATTTCACAAAAAAATGTGCAGAGACCCAATTTTTTTCTTAACCAAACACTAATTCACCTGGGCTGAGATGTACAGGAATTACTCCTTCCAGCATATATACACAGCTGTGTCTAAGATTTGCTACTCTTAGTCTCTCCGGGCATGCTCAGCCCTTAAATATTTCAGTAGCAGAAATGAACTACTCTCTCAGGGGGTCAATCCTGTGCCTGATTGCCCTGGTCTGGCGTTTATTTCCTGGGTGCATCCGGGTCGACCTGGGCCAGACTATGGGCTCCACTTTGCGGGTCTATAGATCCCCAGCATTCACTAACAAGGACCAAGGGAGCAGCAGGACCAAAGCTCCTCTGTAAAGCACAATTACAAGGTAAAGGCAGGATTTTGTGCTGTTATATGTGTGATTTTCCCTTTTACAGCTCACAATCAATCTTTAATGAGCCACTGAATATTAACTGGATTTGTAGGAGCAGAGTGTCAACTCCCATGAGTGTAAGCTTGAGGCACAAGGTTTAGCGACAGTGAGGATGGAGGGGGGGCGGGGAGTGTTTGCAAGTTGGGGGTAGAATGTTTAACATGGGGTTTATATGCAAAAAGTGGATTTAGTCAATTATAATTACAATCATTCACCACAGGGAGGACAACCAGGGTAATTGTAGTCCTAGCACCCCCTTTGAAGCCACTACAGTAACAGTGCATTACAATGGTGCAAGAAGGATGGGGACAAAATATCGGCAGTACAGATTTTAGACATTTTAGAATTTAAACATCAGTAAAATCACAGATCTGTAACTTCAGTTGCTGATTAATAACATTAACTACAACAGAGCCTCTTGTCTGGTCCCTCATACAGGCCTCTTCAAGCCCAAAGCAGAGCCTAGGCCCTGAAGCAGGCCCAAGGTAACTCTCAAGACTTTAACCCCCTGCCAAGCAATCCTTTTGTCACTGCACTGCCTGCCACTGATTAATGGATGTAGTCTTGTGATCAGAAGACTGGGATGTGGCTGAGGTCCTGATCTTTCTGTGTCTGGGAGCTAAGATAGGTCTAGCGGACTGAGACAGATTAGGCCTTGATGCTGACCCCTATAGAGAGACCTCTGGGGTGGAGGAGCATGCCAGGGGGCCTGGGGATAATAGGACCCCTCTCTCACCTTTTAAAAGAGAACATGTTTATAGCTACTTAGAGGAAATTGATTTGATTGTGCCAGAAACGTATGTGTGAACACCTCTTGGCACTTTTATTGGCTATTTGTCTTTTAAGTCACAGCTGGAGAAATTTATGCCCACATAGGGGTTTAGGAGAGTGGGTGGATTGGCTGTGTGCTTGTGTGTTTAAGAGAGTAAATATTAAAATGTGTGAGCACATACATGGATGTGTACATGTGGGTGCCATACATGAAAGCAGGTCACAATAAGCGATGCACTTTAACTCTGTGTCCATCATTAAGCATCAACCCCAGTTACTAAAAGCACATAATGGAGGCACTGGTGGAAATAAAACAACAAGATTTGTTGGAACACATTAATTCTCTGAATTGATGTCTACAGACGACTACTTTTCCCTGCTCATGTTTTCATGCTCCTGTCGCTACTATTAAATGACAAATGTTGGAATACTGCCGTTCAGTTTATGGGAATGTTTTAGGATTTTTCAAGCGCTGACTCATTCAGTACATTCAATCTGCAACTTCCTTTGTCATAACAGACACGTGGCACCCTTTTTGTTTACTATACAGGGACACATACCCACTCCTGTCATCTCATCTCATTGTGTCAGTGCTCACCCCTACATATATTAGATTTTTTAAACTTTCCACTTACTTCTGTTTTACATGTAACTCATGAAATTTTTCCAAGTGGAAATATTGCAAACTCTGTTTTTATTAAGAGTGGCATGGATAGTGTTTGTTAGATGAATAATTCTCACATGTGAATGTGAACATAAATGTCTGTCTCTATGCATCAGCCTTGTGGGTGTTCAGCAGCCTGGTCAGCGTGCTTCTTGTTTAATGTAAGTTAGGGTCAGAGCCACAGACCAATTACATCCTTTCAGGATGATTATATCTAGCTAAATAACTTCCTGTGTAGTTATTTATTGTGATTTTGCTCAGTTGTTTATTAAGGTTATTCAACTACTGCCATCAATACAAATTAGAAAAAGAGGTCAAACGGCCAGCAGAGGTACAATAATCCAGAGCGTTCTCACTCCCGAGGCGTAACATGTCGACGTTTTGTCACGTCCCGCGGCGTTCCTGAGGAACGCGAAAGGAGACCTTCGGCGTTCTTATGGTACGCGGCGGGTTATGGCTGGAATCCAGTGCAATGACGCTCCCGCGGTAGTAGACGTTCCAGCCCTGTATTCCAGCCCTAAACCTAACCTTATCCCTAGCCCTGACCATAACCTTATTCCTGACCTTAACCAGGACTTTAATGATGTTAAATAGCGTGTTTCTAAGCGATTTGAAGAAAAAGAGCGAACATGTGTAGGTTCAGTCCAGACGGTTCTCATATTTCCTCTTTTTCCGAGGTCGTCATTTAGGAACGTGGTGGGTAGCCGAAAACGTAATATGGTGACGATTTGTCACCTAGCGTAAAATGTTACGCTTTGGGAGTGATCAGCTCTGAATGTAAAATAATAATAACATGCACCAAGGATCTCTGTCATCAGAGCACATTGCATTTTTTTGTGAGTGATGTCATAGTAAAGTGAAAGAGCTTGTGTGGCGAGATGGTGGGATGATGGATTGAAAGAGTGCAGATGACGAGCGTGCACTCTAGGGGCAAAACACAGAAACAGAGTGGTTGCTTAAAACAGCCTAATCTATGCAAATGAAAGAATTGTATCTAATGGTAATTGAATTACTTTGATACATGCATTCACAGCTAAAGTTGTAACACGCTGATGTACAGTCCATCCACCTCAGCTGCATTAAGACAAATCAAATTCATCTGCCAAATGTTTCTTTCTCTGCTGCCATCCATCAGCCTCATTGCATCACTGCTGACAAACCCAGTATGTGTTTGTTGCAGGCTGCTTGTGTGTCCTTGCACGTGTCTGTGTGGATTTAGCGTTCACATTTGACATAATACTCATTTTAAATGTTTCCACACAAAGCCCAGATTTCAACTCACTGCACACATGAAAAGTAGTCTAACAAAAAGAGACGGAGAGCAACAAACAAACATTTGTGCTCTAATGTCTTTCATCTACTTTTATATGGATCTGTTTAGTTGCTATTTATTTGTATGCAGTATTGGCTCTATTATGTTACAGTTAAAAAGGGCTACGAGCTTGTGTTTATGTTAATGATGACATGTGTTTGTAAGTATGCCTTCACACTGCGGCTCAAATCTATTTAAGCCATAGTGTATGTTAACGTTAATGTTAGTGTGTGTGTGTGTGTGTGTGTGTGTGTGTGTGTGTGAGAGAGAGAGAGAGAGAGAGAGAGAGAGAGAGAAAGAAAGACAGAGAGAGTTATTTCGCCATCCCCAGGGGGACAGGGCTTCTGCTCCTCTCTCTTAGGTAATGGAAGCAATGTGTCCATAATCCCAGCGAATGGCTAATAAAAGAGAGTAGCGCCTTGGGCCTGTTCCCTCAGCAATATTATGGCTGGGTATTAAACTGAGTGCTTGTGTAATACTGCCAAGTCACTGTTTTCTCAAACACATTTCATGTGCACTTCATTTATTCATTCTGTTCTTGCTTATCTCCTTATTTGCAAATGAAATCAGAAGTGTTCTTTATGGCTGGATATTGTTTTCATCGATGTGAAAGCTGTTTGTAAAATCTTAGATGTGTGACTCATCAAATCGCTGGCGCTGAATCCTTCGAGTCACCCGAGGCACTTGTGAACGCCGCCTTAATGGAATCCAAACGCTGGTTGAATACTAATAAGCCATGACACCTAACCCACAGCCCTCCACCCGATACCCCTGTGCTCTCTTTAAACACTCTTTAATGGCTGTGTTAGTGTTATACAAGATGCTCATTAGACTCTTTAATTGGTTTGGTTCGTCTTGACAGCATCGTTGATTGGCTGAGCCGGACTACGAAGTTAGTGTGGTGGTTTGTGGGGGTCAGTAGTAGGGTGCTGTTGACTAATTTGGTCATAGTGGACCCAGAGTCCAGGCAGAGGTGGTGATTAGGATGGGCGTTGGCTAGGGAGGTCTCCTTGTGGCAACATGAGGTCATGATGTCCTGTGACTTACTTGCGAGGTTTAGGAACATCATAGACAGGATGAACTCTCTGTGTGTAGTAAACAGCAGACAGCTGAGTTTTTAAATGAACAACCCGTGGTTTGTATTGATTGTAGCAGTCTGTGGGGATGATGTCACGTTGCCTGGATCTGTTATCATGGCTGTTATTGGTGTTTGCAGAGGTGCGGTTTTGATGATTTCTGACATCAGTGGTTTATAGATCAAAATTAAAAGGTAAGTCCAGCTTTATGTATTACAGTCTGTTGTGTTACAAGAAAATACTCTAGCATGCATGGAAAAAGGTTAGATGAAAGCCATGTTAAGGAACTAAATGTAATGTAGGATTTTGGCAAAAGACTACAAGTTCCGTTTCTTTGTTGATTTTCTTAACAACTTATCTAACAGAGACACACAGTGTGGTTGAAAGCTAACCCTGCTGTCTTAGAGCAAGAGACAGGGTAGAATCTGCACAGATTTCCAGCACAGCTAGTACAGAAAAACAGATAATTCTCACTCACATATACAATTAAAATGACCAGTTAACCAAACTTTGGGAGGAACCCATACAGGCACAGGAAGAACGGGATGTTGGAAAAGCCCCAGACAGTGGTAACCAATGCGTCAACAGATACAACAAAGCTCCTGCATGGGATGTAACATCGACAATTAGAAGAAGAGGCTGACATGAAGAAATTCTACCACTGACTAGAAGAGGCCAACTTAAAAGACAGTACAGAGGCTCTCCTCACAGACTCTGAGCACCTAAGACTGCAACTTGGTAGACTAAATTAGCTATGGTAGACTTCTCCCCCCATAAAGGCAAGAGTCAACAGGACCCAAGAAGAAGACTGTGCAAAGGTGCCCCGGAGACTACCCAACACACAGTAGCAGGATGTAAGATGCAAGCTGGGACTGATTACACTGACATGCACAGCCAAGAAGCTAAGATAGTGTATAGGATCATCTGTGCAACATATAGACTAGAAATCACCAAGAGGACCTTAGCTTGAAGAACACACAAGAACACAAATACTGTGTAAAATTCTCAATCAGCAAAGGGTTTGTGCTATTCAGGTATTCTTGCCCTTGTGGCTATTAAATCATCTGTGCTGCTGATCCTGTCCTTTGTACAGACCGGGAAAACATATGGACAGAGGCAAAATTAACATTTTTACAGAAAGCATTTTTCTTGAGTGGTTGATTTAACGATATCTGCACTTTTCAAGCTGTAACCAGTCAAAGAGTGGGCTATTAAAAAAAAGACCTATTACCAAACTGAGTACCTACGGTACAGACACAATCCAGGTAGTGTATTACTTTCTGTGGCTATCTGAGACACGATCCTCTTTTTACTATTCATCTTTGATCAAACTATAAAAGGAGTGAATGAAGGAATGGGGTCCAGTCATCCCTCTGCCCATTCACTGAACTGTCCCAGCCTGTAATTATGATTGATTTGGGTCTGGGGCATATATTGCTTGGTGAGCCTATTCTTGCCATACTTCATCACCGGGCATGGCTAAATGCTTTAGAAGAATTGATTTGCTTGAATTACAACATGGAATCAGACCTCTCACCTGTCTGCAGGGTGCTCTGAGTGAGCCTGCATGTGTGTGTAAGTAAGTGAATGTGTGTCAGAGAGAGAAGGTAAAGACAGATCTCACCTCCACATATCATAACACTCGGCTACCCCCCCACCTCTTTTTGCCCACTCTCCGCTCCCACCATCATCTCCATCCCATCGATTTGCCCCATAAAAGGTGTTTAATTCAATCAAGGGGAAAGTGAGTGCCTGTTTTTCTGGATCCTTGTCGATAGCGGTATAATCAATTAGAGTGAACCTATACCTACCTTTCTGTCTCACACATTCACTTTCTAAATCAGTTTCTAAAAACTAGTCTAGGCTGTCTGTTTACTGGCTACTACAGATATACCAAAACATAAGAAACCCAGAAACCCACTAATGAAAATAATGAAATTCAACCTAAAAATAATGATAAAAATTCTTAATAAAATGTGAGTTAACTTAAAGTTTACATTCAGGTTTCTTTTTCATGAAATATTTCTTTTAATTAAAAAATATGCAGATTCTAATAATTAAAACAGATAACTCCTTATGGTTTCAAATTTGCAGTTTGACTCCACATCAATTATTCACCAGTATGCATAGAAGGCCTGCAGGAACATGATAGGTCAATCTTACTAACTGCACCCAAATGAAAACCAGTAAGCTCAAAGTAACAAGTATGTTGGACATATGTTGGACTACATATTAATTTTCAAATGACTTCCAGGCTGATGAATCATGTTTATACAGTTATGTGAAAAAGGACTCTAGGCAGTCCTCTGAAAAACTAAGTACAATCTTACTGCTTCTCTAGTAATTAAGGGTAAGTAGCAGCCAGGTGCTGCTAATCAAATGCACTTGATAAACTGATCATTAGCAAGTGTCAGCACCTTTATAGCAGAAGTTCGGGCAATTAGATTCAAGTCTGTCTGCTCCAGCACACTTGCACTATTAACACAATGCAAGTGTGCTGCACAGTGTTAACACAGTCATTATCTGGACTGGACTGAAAATTTTACCTCAAGTTTAGTACAATTCTCAGAAATACTGCAAAAAAAAAACCCTCAGACGCTACAGGCCTCAGTTAGCATGTTAAATGTTAAAATTCATAAAATTACAATTAGAAAAAGACTGAACAAGCATGAGTTTTTTGGAATGATAGACAGAAAAAAGCTTAATTTCTTCATATCTCACACCAACTGTCAAGCATGGCGCTGGAGGGGTGATGATTTCAGCTTGCTTTGCAGCCACAGGACCTGGGCACCTTGCAGTCATTAAGTTGGCATGAACTCTTCTGTATACTAAAGTATTATATAGTTAAATGTGAGACCATACTGTATTATTGTAGGGTCTTTACCTTACAATGTTAAGTGCTTTGAGGCAACTGCTGTTGTGATCTGGTGCTATACAAACAGCACTGAATTGAACTGAAATGTTAAAGCTAACATTTGACTGTTGCTAAAACCCAAATTGGCCGAAACTGAGTTATGTAACACCACAATGATCAAAGTGTCAAAGTCCTGACCTCAACCCTGTTGAAGTGCTGTGGTAGGACCTTAGCTCTCGTCAGAAGTCATTTTCATGTGGGAAAAGGTCAAGAGAGACTGATAAAATCACACAGAAAATAATGACTTCAGGCTAATGCTGCTAAATATGGTTCTACATGCTACTGAATCCTGGGATGTACTTTTGTACATGTAGTTTTTCACTTCACAGAGTCCCATGAAATGCTTCTTTAACGTGACATGTTCATTTAAATTATTAATTATTAATTTCTGGCTTTCTTTCACAGTGTGTCTTTTGTCCTATCTGTCATTCCCCAAACAGCATGGTTTTGCCGTCTTCCTGTTAAAAGGGAGTTTTTCTTTCCCATTGTTGCCAATCACTTGCTCATAGGAGGTCATCGGGTTTTGGAGGTTTTCTCTATTATTGTAGGGTCCTTACCTCACAGTGTAAAGCGCCTTGAACCGACTGCTGTTGTTGGCACTATATAAATAAAATTAAATTGAACTGATTTAATTTATTTAACTTAAGTCACATCAATGTCAGAAGATTAATTGACAGGCACTGAGCTATATTTCTCTTGATTAACCAATTTGGTTTTATCCTTTTGTCATACATAAGCAATATGTCCAGCCTGAATAGAAGAACAACCAAAAAACAAAAAAAACAACTATCTGGCTAACAAAGAAGCCAGACTTCTTTGCTAAGCTTTAGACACAAAGACAGCCAACATATAACCACCAAAACTATTAACAATTTCATTGTGTCAAAATTGGTGGAATTCTGGATTTTTAAATGACATTTCATTAAGGCTAAATATTCATAACTATGACAATAAATAACTCCTCCAAATCTCCTAATTCACACAGCTGGTATACTGATAACAGTACTACCATTTCCATTTCCCTTGAGGAAGGCATCTCTTGCAACATCTATTCTCTGAGCTCCATGGATCAAGTATTTCTACACATAACACACACACTTCTGCTGGTCTGTTGCAATACTGTATGTTGCAGGTCCATGGGTACCAACAGTGAATTTAACACACTCGAGCGAGGAAATACACAACACCTAACCACTAGACAATAAAGGGAATGAAGAAATAAAAGGTCCGATTCATCAAAATCACCAAAGACTCTACCACCCAGTAAATTAAACAATATTTCATAATCACTCTGACAATGAGACAAGAGACAGCAATTTGGGCTGAGAGCTTCTTCGCAGTGGAGGAGGACACACAAATACACACACACATACGCACATAATTATCAGAGCGGACATGCTCTAGAGGCCCCAGACACTCCCCTCGTACCTGCCCAATCAACTGTCCAACAACAGACACCCACCCAGCCTTCATTTATCTTGTCTGTGAGCGTATGTGTGTGTATCAAGCTAATTACCACCATGAACCATCCCACACAGAGACCTAACCCAGACATTGTGGCGCTGTCCAGGGACATGGGAGGTGGGTAATTAGCCTTCCATTATTACAACACACACACACACAAACACACACAGAAACAGACACACACTGAACATTGAGTAGAGAGGTAGTAGGAGCGTTGGGAGGTTGTGTTTTAGGACTTGTTTTGGTTCTAAGGACACTGTAGGAGGTCATAGTTGACAATCTGTAAACTGGTGAACAGCTGGGCTCTGGAATGGAGTTTCAGTTATAAGACTTGCCCATTCAACCCACCCGAGATCACGCTGAAAGAAGAAATATTGCACATTTTTTGAAAAGCTGATATTCAGTGTGTTATCTATTCTTGTATATTTTTTATTACATCCTTTTAAAATGAATTTCTCTTCAAAACTGGGCAAAAACGTTATTGCAAAATTAAGTTTTAAAACGGTTACATCAAATATAAAGATTCCAAAATGTTTTTAACTATTAGATTCTCCATTTAGATTACAAATATTTCACACTGTGAGGACGGTAACCTCAGCGAGTCTCCACACTAAAATCTTTTCTAGTCATTTAAAGGCAAAAGAAAGAAAAAAAAAGAAAGATGTATAAGTCAATATACTATTAAATCAGCAGTGTGCATACTCCATAATTTTCTCCTTGTCACATACTGTTAGTTTTGGATTGGTTGCAGCAATAATTGTGTTTATACTATAATTGTCATAATTGTGTCCAATTACATGGTTATTGTTCTTCTGTCTGAATGGAGAGTAGATAGAGAAGGATGCAGAAAATGAGACATTAGTCATCGGCAACAGCCAACAACAACACGTACAGAACTCTGCTCTCCAAGAAAAATCCACTTTGCCAAAGCTAACGCCACCTGGGGGCCATGCACGGAGCACAGGGAAAAGGTGCAGGTGGGCTGAAGGTGTAAAAACTCTCATAATTCCAAGCTGGCCCAAAAAGCACTCCATTCCAGCACTGGTCCAGCTGTTGTCTGGGGGTGTATAATTGTGTCAAAACCTTCTATTCCCCTCCAAGAGTGCCCCTCTAAAGCAGTTAGACATCCCCCTCCCCCAAATGGTCCTGGGCATCATCATTTTCCAGCAACCATCCATCTTCGGCCTGCAATTAATTCTCTTCATTTCCAAGCACAGGCCATAAATCCTGGCACACTTAATTAATTTCACGGCCAACGCGGGGCTCCCGTAAAGCGGGGATTGTTCTCGCAAAAGCCCATATTAATTATGCTATTTTACAGCCATCTCATTGAAGGCTGTGTTTCATCTTTCATAATTACATTTTCAACAACAACAGGGGCAACAAAAGGAGTCTAATTATGGATTTGGCGGCACACTCCCTTGTAATAAGTCAATGTTAGCATCAAGCTCACATCGTGGTGCTAAGGCGCTACGACGTATGGCGTAGAGTAGGCCTGCAGAATTACTGCGAGCCTCCATGTTTTATTATGGCTAGAGTAACAATGATTTTAGCTGAGAGGACGATCATAACACTGAGCATATTGAAAGTATTTGGAGGCCTGCTGGCGCAAATCGTGTTGATGAAGTTAGAGGAGATTATTGTCATATTGAGGCTCTGCTGATCATTACTCTTGCTCTCTGCAGTGGAGCTCGTCAGCTGCTCTCCTGATGTTCAAAAAGGGGTCTAAAAGGGGCTTATGGGCCACAGAGAAATGCCACATACCGGTCAAATTAAAAGGCTAAAAATACACTGCCAGCGCCATTTGTTCATAAGATTGTGTTTGCTTATTTAAATGGTGTGACACCAGAAAAAAGATCAACAGTGTGATTTTCATCCGCAGGCCTAACCTCACGGTCCCTGCTGTTGCACCTTTCCTCTGGTCTGTGCTACAGGTCACCACCCAGTCGGGATGGGTGATGGCGCTTGTGTTAACAGCCACCTACACACTTCGTTCAGCCTTCCACCCACACGCTGCTGGAGCTGAGCAGTAATAATATACTCGAACACATTCCCTTAACACAGGACCTGCCATAAGTATGCCATGATGCATGGGCTGTCACGGCTGCCTGGTTGGTGGTGAAGTTAAAACTGCACTTGTTAAGTCAAGATGATAGGGCATCACCTCTGACAGGCTTTTATTCTTCACCATTAAGCGGCTGAAACTACTTATCAGTTTATCCTTTAGTTAAACAATAAAAAACTGCTAATATTATAATCATTTATAAAATCACAATCATTCAATTTCAGCTTCTCCTACATCACGATTTAGCTTTTGGATTACTGGTCAGACAAAACTAGCAATGTGAAGCCACTACATTAAAGAACAGGCTCATAATCTATCATGTTTGTATTAAATCTTTAGTTAAGTAGCACTGACGCAGGTTTTTAACTTAAGTAAGGACAGACTGGGGAAGAAAAAAAAGGTTTTTTTCAGTATTTTCACATTTTAGAGACAGAAATATTTAAGCTGAAAGTAAACAGAATTTTTTCATGAATAAAAATAATCATTTATTTCAGGCCAACGTTGACACCCAATTCTTATTAAACACATACAGAATAGTAACAAATGTACAGTGAACATACATCAAAAATATAACTAAACATGCAGTGGCATCTTGTTCACTCCACTCTTTTTCTAGAAATGAAAAAAGGATACAAAAAGTCACACAGATCATTGTTTAGAGTTTGAGAACCCCACCGTGTGTCTGTGCACTTATCAAAAGAAAGACAAAAACACTGAATTTGTGATAGGGACGCTGGTAATAAAGGCTGCCTGGCTGACCTGAGGGTGCAGCTATGTCACCTCTGATCAGTGGTGTTACAGTCCACTGCCAGATAGTCCTTTCACTTCCTATTTGGCTCCTCACACTGAGAGTCTGTGTGCAAAGGCAAGAGCCATAAGTCCTTTGACAGCGACCTTGAGTGTGTGTGTGTGTGTGTGTGTGTGTGTGCTCATCCATGTGCAACAATTACCAGCATCGTTGCCTGTGTGTTTGTGTGTCTGTCTATGTGTGTGCGTGATATCCCCCTCACCCCCTTTCTTTTCCAAGGCCATTGGTGATCAGTGGAGGTTAAAAGTTACAAATCACCCCACCCCCCCCCTTCTCTTCACTCCACCCCACCTCCTCCTCCTTCTCTAGTCTTCTCCACCTGTCCTCATGCTCACCCAGAAAGGGCCTCTTGGGGCCTGAGGTCTCATTCATATTTGGAACCAGGGCTCCTGTTGAGGGTCTGCAGCGGATGAGAGGCAGTGGAGGGCAATTACTCCTCTGCTTTAATTGGCATTATCATTTTAGCAGGCTGACAGAGATGGATCACCCAGCAGGACGCAGCGAGGCAAGGGAGAGGGTGTTGGCCTGGTGGACATGATAGGAGAGAGGATAAGAGGAGAAAATAGTGTAGGTGGAGAACAAGAGCAGAAAATGAAGGGTAGAAGCAAGGAAATAAATCTGATGCCAACGCCAGCTGAACTACTTGAACAAATCACCCCCATTACACTAGAAAGCTCTGTAAAGGAATTGTGTGGGCCAGTAGCTCTCTGTGTCTGTGTGAGGATGAGCTAGTCTTCGTAAATGTGTGGCTGATTTTTATGCCCGTGTGTGTAGGGTGAAAGAGCATGGGAGGGGGGAGGAGGTGTATTAGTGTAACCCAGCGTGAAGCCTGGCGCAGGCCTAACGAGCAGCATTGCTGTGGCTTCATAACTCAGCTCCTGTAAAGCTGTCAGTAGAATTAAGAGGCACCCATTATAGGTGCCCATATGAGTGCCTCAATGCAAAATACCAGTCTTCTCCCTGCGGAGCCAGCGGCGGCATATAATTTTAGATACTTAGTGAATCATCTTCAAAGACAGAGTCGAGCTTTATCTGCTCCGTTGTTACAGATTCTGCATTAAGCACACATTATTATGCAGTTTCATTTGAGCTTTTCCAACCTCGTCTTTGTTGTTTTTTTCTTTCATAACAGATTCGCAGGTCTGCCATCTCAGAATATCCCAAGATCCCAACAATCCCCAGAGGCTGAACCAGACAACATGCCACAGAAACACAGTGATGGATCGATGAAAAATTATTATGAAGCTGTCCAACCTGAATTATTGTTCTGTCTGTTGATAATCCCTTATGTGTCTCTTCTGGCATCCAACAAAATCTGTCAGTCTGACTGAAAAAAACAAAAACAAGGGACGGTTCATGGGAGATGATGAAGTGAGTGGAACGGAGGATGTGGGCCCCTCACTTCCCGCCTCTTTTAGGGAAGGAATATACTTGAAGGGAACGATGCTGCTCGCTCGCTCTCACTCTCTTTCTCTCTCTCTACCCTGATATGAAAAATGAAAACTATAAGGGAGACAATAATAAAAATAGCAGTATGAGTGGACAGGCCAGAGCAGTCCATTACTCACAGCTACTTTGGGCTGCGTGGTAAAAATGTGCTGCTCACTGCAAAAGCATGCATCACCGCCGGCCCAAAACAAATGGGCTGTCTCCAACGTATTTACCTCCAATTGTTCAAGCATTTGTAGGGAGAGCTACGGCCTGTCCAGACAACTCAGGCCTGTCCGACTGCAGGACAACAGAGTGGGTTATTGGGAGATATGATGAGAGTGCCATGCAAGAAATGTATATAAAAGATCAGAATCTGGGAGAATCCTAAAATATTTCGTTTTAACAAAACAATCCATCCATCCATCCATTTGCTTCCGCTTATCCTTTTCAGGGTCGCGGGGGGCGCTGGAGCCTATCCCAGCTGTCATAGGGCGAGAGGCGGGGTACACCCTGGACAGGTCGCCAGTCTGTCGCAGGGCCAACACACAGGGACAGACAACCATTCGCACTCACATTCACTCGCACATTCACACCTAATGGCAATTTGGATTATCCAATTAACCTATCCCCACAAGCTGCATGTCTTTGGACGGTGGGAGGAAGCCGGAGTACCCGGAGAGAACCCATGCAAACACGGGGAGAACATGCAAACTCCACACAGAAAGACCCCGGCCTGATGTTGGAATTGAACTCAGGACCTTCTTGCTGTGCGGCAACAGTGCTAACCACCGTGCCACCGTGCTGCAAAACGATCTAATGATACTTAAACTAAATAAACTTGTTAGTCTTTTTTGCTGAGCTCTTCCATTACTACTTGTAAGTCATTTATTTCAGCCAAAATATCAGATGTTTGCTTCTGCTAGGTTTACTGCTAGTGTAAGTAGATTCCTGGTTATCAAAATCTTGTGATCGAAATGAGGGAAGTAAATGATGCAAATGCGATCGTTGCTGGAAAAAGCTTGGGCCTTATCCAGATCTACAAGTGGTTATTAACTCTTCCAACTAAAACATGTAAAACAGTAAATGTGTCCTTCAGTCACTGGGAATTAGGGGAAGAGAATGACAGTGAACATGTTTTGAAATCTGTCAACATGATGATATTACTTCCTATATACATTTGTCTAAACAGCAAGATTATTGACCTGGAAAGACAAGCAGATCCTTCTCAGAGTTGTTGTTATTTTGTCTTTTTATCATTGCAGAGGAGTATTAGTCTCATGGCTACAGATCTGTTTGTTTTCTCTCTGAAGCCACTGATGATTTTGGAAAGTGAGACGAGAAAAAGGAGGGGAGGGGGCATAAACAGAGCAAAGGAGACAGAAGGGACGAGGGAGTAGGAGTCACATAAACTACAAATTCAACCCCCGACCCCCACCCCCCTACACTATTGACTGAAGTTTGAGTGTCCCTGGGAGGCTTTGACTGGAGCCAGTCAATGGTGGATAATAATTTCATTTGGCCGGTTGTTTTAGACACTTATCTTTCTATTCTTGATCATTTTGGATTTAAAGGGGCAATCAGAACAACACAGGACCCCCGCAGAGCTTGGGGCTGGGATCTGAGCCAGCTTCAGCGTGCAGCTTTACAGCTCGGCATTTCCCATATCCTGGTGTGATACAGCTGTGCTTAATGACAGAGCCCCACTTTTAAACAGCTCTCCCGATTAAGATGGCTCTCCACGTCGCTACTGTTTATCTCCAGTGCAGTCGTTAGCTGGGATGGGCCCGCTAATGATGAGTAGTTTACAATATGGCACTCTGGCATAATCGGCCTCCTGTCATCGTTCCATGACAGAAAGGATCCTAGCAAGCTCAAGCCTATAGCTTTTTTACAGAAGGCAGCAGATTTAGAGAGCGTCACAGTGATAAACAGGAATGAGTAAACCTATTTTCACTTCATGATGATCTGTCCTTAAGTATGTCAAGGCACTGCCTGATGATAAGTAAGTCAAATAATGTGCTGGAAGGCAACCCGGCAGTCACTGAAAAACCCCTTTACTGTTTCTAACCCATTCCAGGGAAATCTGAGATTGAGATGTATGTAACAGCTGAATTATTATTACCACACAACATCAGCTCTAACTGCTGTTGGTTTGATGTGTGGGTGTGTGTTTTGCGAAACAAGGTAAAACTTCCAAAATGTAATAAAACTAATAAAGCTAAAACGAGTCATGAAAGGGGAACTGGAGAGCACGGAGGTACAGAGAGAAAAAGTGAAAAGTAGAAGAGAGGGGGAGAGGCAGAGGAAGAGAGAGAGAGAGAGCTGGTTATTTAATTTATATGGGGAGTGGGAGAGAGTGGCAGTGATACATGGGTTTGTTAGTCAATTGATAAAGGAGAGGAAATTTCTAAAAAACATTCATCACCAAGAGATATGGCCACCATACATCACCTATTTGCAAACAACAAGGACTAATATTTATCCCTGTGAGGGACAGAATGACCCTCACACACACACACACACACACACACACACACACACACACACACACGCATACACACACGCATACACACCATATTGTCATGACCTAATTAAGCCTAAAGAATAGACGTTAATTGGAAAAAGAAAACTGTACTCTACAAAACAACAAAAACATCTTATCCCTTTATTGCAAACATGAACGCCTTTATGCTGTTGTTGTGTGGTTTTTTGCTTCTTCTTTTTTTCAGATATACAATGCCCCACGTACGAGCTTTTAGCTGTGCAGCAGTCGTAGTAATGGGGTGTTTGGCAGAAGAGGGCCAGATAAGGAAAGTGAAGAAGAATCTGGTGGGCCTACATGGTTAGTTGGATGTACTTAGTATAGCCTATATGTCAGGAAAAGACAGTACAGAGTACCTCTGCACATGCATCATGCATATAAGCTAAAAACAGTACACCCTTGTGCTGTAACACACACACATACACGCATACTTTCTCCCTGTAATGTATTAGATGCTGAATCCTTCTGATACATCGCTGCAGGCGGAATCTTTCATCTTTCCCTCTTTCCTCATTCAGTCGACTTCGTGTGCGGAGACTTTTAAATTGTCAAGGCTGAAATTTAATTATTGAATCCCTCGTGATCGATCATTAGTTAAAACACTCGATCTACAAACCCTGCAAGCCCCCCCCCATACACCCACTCTTCATCACTACCCCTCCAAACCACCCATTAAGATCAAGACAGCACTTTACAGATAGGGGGAGGGGAGGAACACTTTTCATTCACAAAAAACAATAAACACATTTTCAATTCCACACAAGCAGTTTCCATTTAATTCAAAAAAACAAACAAACAAATAAATAAATGTGTAAATAAACATTGCTGCTGTGTGGGATGAGTGTTGGGTGTAAGTGTGGGCGTGTGTATGTGTGTGTGTGTTAGCGATGTATTGGGGGCGTCTTTGTTGCAACTCATAGTCCAGATGGATGACTTGTACAGGGGAGTGTATTTATTTTGCGGTGAGGGGACATCAGGAGATTTGTTATTCCCTGGCGTTGCCGAGTTTTTCACATTGCTCCACATCCCGGGGACCATATTTCATCCCCACACCCACAATCCCCAAACAGATTTATTTACAGGCTCTCTTCCTGTACATATACACCCCCCCCCCCCCCCCAACACATGCATACTTACTGCTACACACACACACACACACACATACTCTTGCATATATGCTACAAACACCAAACCTACTCAAGCACTGGAAACCATAAACACACCTTATCTGATATCAAATGTATGAGCACACACGATACACTTTTTCTTTTTTCTTCTTCTTTTGTTTTGTTTTTTTATTGTTTACAGCAGTATTCTTACTGTGAGCTTTGAATCAGGCTGTTTAACAATATTGCCATTTTACCATTCAGCATAGGTCCACAGTCTCTTCATGATGGGGGTGTAATTGCTCCCATATATTCAACAAAGTGAGGGATCTTTCTCCACCTGAGGAAGAGACAGAATAAGCAACCAGATAAGATGCATCTTGGGAAGATTAGTTATAAATACAAAAGAATTATTATAATAAATATGCCTAATAAACTAGGCCAGAAACTAGCTTAGTAAATGCATCGACTTCATAAGAGGTTCTCTAAAGTAAAGTTTAGCATTGTAGCAACCAGCTTGTGCATCTAATTCTAATGTGGCAGCGTAGTGCTCATTATTAATTATGCCTATTAAAGTGAATCTCCACCAGCACAGCCAGACTTAAGTACCAGAGTAAAGGTTCACTGGCTTTGTAGGGGAATCCCAATGCTCAAAATCAGTGGGAATTCTGCACCTTTACAACTCTAGAGGCCAGTATCTGCTGCTACTGATTTACATCTGGAGTCTCAAAATGCAGGTAAAAACCCATACTGTAAATTAGCAGCAACTTTTTTTTTCCATCCTTGCCTTTGGTCGTCTAAAAACAAGTAGCCATTGGGGCTGGGGGCTGACAGCTTCCCTTAAAAAGAAAAAGAGAAAACGAGACAGAGAAAAAGGGAGAAAGCAATGACAATGAAAGATTAAGAGAAATGAAGAGGTAAGAAACAAAGAGCACAAGCAGAGAATATAAGGCTCAAACGGAAACCATTCCTCACCCCCCCCTGCAAAAGGGAACCCAATGCTTCTGTCTCTTAATAAAGGGGGTTTGTTGGGGTGGAGGGGGGCGGATATGGTGAAATGCCAGGCACTCTGCGTACAAATGAATAACCTGGGGATATGTGAAAGCCAGAGTGTGTGTGTGTGTGTGTGTGTGTGTGTGTGTGTGTGTGTGTGTGTGTGTGTGTGTGTGTGTGTGTGTGTGTGTGTCAGTGCAGGAAGGTGGAGGATGTTAGGGGTTCCTCGGCCCTGGGTCTCTCCCTATCTCTGTGAGTAATGATTCAGACTGCCAGTGTGATGGTGTAGTCCCATCTATAACCACTTCCACACAACGACACATATAAAACAAACACACATACACACGCATGCATGCACGCACGCACGCACGCACGCACACAAAAAAGAACATTAGTCAGACAGGAAACGGGGCAGGTGGATGGACACAGCAGCAGGCTGGGTCCATCCATTCAGTCCTGAAACAGACATGCTGTAAACACACAGAGAGAGTTTTAGGTGAAAGCAGACACTGACCCACCGGCAGCCGCGCTGACAGCTTCGCTAGGCTAACGCGTGAACATTATATTATTTTTTTACATATACACTACATGCACACACAGTTTGTTTCTTTCACTGCTCAGCCAACACATCCTGATAAGAACCTAAGAACAGCTGAGCTGATTAGGAACTATCTACATGGATGTAACTGTACTTTAACGCAAAAATAAAAGTGCAGTGCTGAGAGCCTAAATATTATCCTTTAATATCTGGTCAGCACAAAAAAAAAGTTAGACGTCACTGTAGAGATCCTTTCCTAACATGTCTCCACTCTAAGTGATTATGGAGAACAGCCACAGTCATTTTTTTTAACCTAATCATATATTCTGAAGTACAGCTTAATGTAAGTCTCTCTTCTTGCTTCCCCAGACAGTCTTTTCTTGCTGAGAGTCAAAGGAAGCATACAGCATAGGGGAAGTTTGCTTTGTTTAATTCAAACAACCGAAGCCTGAACTCGTTTTGACAGAGAGGCAGGTGTAAGATATGAATGGCAAAATGCACATTTTATCATTCCTATCTAAAATCGAATGCATTAAGACTGTATCTCCCATCTTAGCCAGGAGAGAAACATATAATGTTTCAGTTTACATAAAGCATAATCTTATTTAGAAGCTGCTGAATATGAAAATAAAGACAAGAAATATATGCTTTTTTAGCATCCGACTAGATAAAGATGTTAGTGTGGGCTGTCTTTCTGCAAACAGTTCAGCCAGTAAATAAAACAACCATTACATTACGTGATGGAAGCGAACGTGGCTGTCCTGCGGGTTTAGAGTAGGTGGGGTGTGGTCCAGTGGTCAGGGAAATGGCCGGATGACCTGAAGTGTGCTGAGTCATGTCCCAGGTGAGGGATAGAGCTGCCTCCACTGGGCTCCAGGACGTGCACTTAACCTGCAGTAATTACTGGAAACAACACTGAGAACATGGCAACATGGAAGTCGTGGAAGTGGCTCTAAGATTTCAAATTACTCTGAGCCTCCTGAGGAATGCTGCGGGGAGACCTAGCAGGACTGTAATGTGGATACTTGAGCTGGTTTTCTTAACATGCCTGGGCTATATCAGACAAGAGTTCATGACTCTCAAACAAAGAACAATAAGGAGCTTTTTTCAATTCTCATTTTTATGCATAAAATCTCTAAATCAAAGCCATTTATAACATTGTGACTTCCATTAGCAGTGAACACAACTGTATGAATAGTGGCCTTGAAAACTAAACAGACAAAAACGATCAATGCTGATTGGAACTGCAGTAAAAAGGAGGAGGAGACGACTGAATCAGTAAACAAAAAGTAAAACAGATATGGATGGGGATACAGGAGAGTAGAAGAAGTAGGTAAAAGAAATAAGAGCAGAACGAGTGGGGGGAAAGAGGAAAAGTGGAAGAGAGACAGAAAGAGAGAAGGACCCTGTGAATGAGACCCAAATGGCTGCTAAAAATCATTAATCTTGTGAGGATCTGTGTCAGCGAACGGCGGCGACACAAAGAGCACTCAGAGCAGCAAGGAGAGCAGCTCAGTGACCCGAGCCCAATTGGCTGAGAAAGGCCCACCAGGCTTTAATAGACTTTTGCTGATCCAACACTTGTTTGCTGGGAGCCACAAAGAGGCGATTGCAGGGGCTGACGGGGGCTTGCAGGCCCGGGGGCTCCCCTTCTGGTCCATGATAAATGACCCAGGGTGGGCAGGGCCAGGGCCAGAGGAGAGGGGTGAGAGAGCTGAGAGGTAAGGAGGTCACCCGGCCAGGGAGGGTGGACAGAGAAGGAGAGAAGAAGACTAAAAGGGTATACGAAGGAGTATAAAGTATAGATGTTTGATAAGAGCAGCGTCTTTCGACAATGTGACTGAACATTACTACAAACAGGGACAGTGCTGTGCAAGAACATCCTGATGGGAGGTGAGAGAGAAAAAACAGAACAGATGAATGGTTGGGTTAGAGGAGGAGTCTGTGGCACTGAGAAAAATAAAAATGCCAGTTCGGCTCTAATCCCTAAAACTGCCTGGTGTGGCGCCCACCCACCTCCAGATCAATCATGCCCACACACTCAAACATGGCCAAAACAATATGACCGAGGGTCTGCTAGCTCCTGTGTGCAGTTTTCATGTGCAGACAATCAGAACAAACTAAGTCTGCTCATAAACATTTATGCTTTACACACTTGACAGGAAGATAAAGTCTTCTAAGATATTATAAAGAGACGTTTGAGGGCTATTAAATCTCTCTCTTTACTCTTAGCTTAATAACATGCCGGTGTTGTGTATAAGTCTCTGCTACATGACGCATATTTTCCAGAATATATGAAGTGGAGGTTTAATGTAAGTCAGTGATAAGCTCTGACAGCTCCATATGCAGACAATTAGAAAAGGCTAAAGAAGCCAGTGGATGTTCCTCAGCACTGACATGTTAAAGTCTGACATTCAGGAACAACACAAAAGTTAAAAAAAAAGAAAAAAAAGAAACTGCTTCTAGGTGCTTGTACAGCTAGAAGCATACATCAATTAATTCTAAGAAAAATATTTAACTTTTTACTCAGAATTACTGTAATTATGTTTTCAGTACATGCGGGTATCTTTAGAATTACAGTAGCCAGTTATTGGCTAAGAAAATACAGATGTAAATTGCAGTTATGACCTGAGAATATGGTCTTTAATTATGTCCTGCCTGCACTATGATATTTGGTTCTTGTGGTGTCGCCTACATTCTGTGGTCACACAGCCACCAGTTTATGACAAAACCCAATATCATGCATATGCCTCAGCAATAAGCCAACTGGAAGGAAGCCAAACTATTGTACATAGCATTGCAATTTACATTAATGAAATGACCACAGCAAAAGGCAGATTTATTGTTCTTTTTCTTCTGGGATTAAGCCAGTACAGTGCGCACTGACATTTATTTGTCGTTATATTTACTACATGTCAATCAGAGACATCTAATCTCAGAAAAGGCCTACAATTATGTCTTGGCCTCCCCATCATATTTTTATATCCTCTCTGTTGCTCTGCCATATCCAAAAAAGCAAAGCAAATAACTTCAGTTTTGAAGTTGGAGCTGTCTGCATGGGGTTAGTGCCAAAAAGAGACTGCATATGTCACTGATGATACACGTCAGACTATTAGCAATGAGTAAATGCGCCACCAGAGGCGCCCTGTCACAAGAAATAAACCTTAATTTCCCTCGCAAACACAACTACCCTTTTAACGTGCAAATAGCGAGAGTGCAAGCGTTGTGATAATACTCCTGAAGAATGGTGGACTTTTAAAGACAACATTTGATGTCCACCGTTAAATCGATACTATTTCATATTAATGAGACTGCATGAATTTGCACTTATCTCACCTCTTGCCGTTTCCCCGAAAGTCTCTTCAGTCAATTATCCCTGATGGGAATGTTACTCTTCTTCAGAGGCTGGCCTCTGCCTGTTTACATAGACGACACGTCTTAATAATACATGTTTTTACGGAGATAATCGATCAGTCTGGAGTAAACAAGAATGCCTGAGTAACTCTCACCTTGTAAACGGAAGATGTAGATTACTGATTCAAAAAGGACGACTGAGTGTATAATCGAACTTAAATTTTAGAGACGGATTTGCTGGTGTTATTACTATTTTATGCCGAAACCCATCACGTTAATGATGGGAACACCTGTTTATACTGCGATTCCGCCTGTTAAATACATTATGCACTTTTAGTGATGAAGTGCATTTCAAATGTTTCAGCTATAAAATATTGACAATTAATCATGAATCAGTTAATTCGTTGCACAAAAACGAACATGCATTCTTGTCAAACTCACAGCGACTCTTTTTCTGATATTGATTCTGCAAAACTACAAAAATACAACTTCAATTAAACGCGGGGTGATTGTTGCATTGACAAAAAGCTACTAAGTTTGTTTTACATTTGCGTATATTACATCTGAAAAAACATTTTAAATCAGTTACTGCGCAATGAAGGCGTGTTTCAGAGGATGGAGCCGGGTCTGCCCGTCTGCTCTGCGTCTCTTTTCTTCCTCCTGCATCAAAACGCATCAAAGCAGCACTTCCGAAAGCACCGTCTCCCCATCTCCATCCCTCACCCTCCCCGTCGCGGGCCTTCCAGCTCGGCTACCTCCCTTTTTTCTGTAACATTTCCAGCAACTTTCGAGAAAACCGTTAAAGTTTACGCGCGCCAGATAGCAAAAATATTCTGAAATAGAACCAAATATTTACCTTAGAGTTAAACAGAGAAGCTGATTCTGTTTCTAAAAGAAGGGGGGAAAGGTGTTCCTTGTAATCACTCTGTCTTTCCATACAGATCGGGTTTGAGTTGAGATCCAACGGGTTTTGGCAGTGCAGCTTGGCCACCGGAGCGCAGATGCGCATGCATGGATAGGTCCTGAAGTAGAATAGAAATCCATATTTGTGAGGCGAATCATGTATCTTCCTATGGACAGACCACGGGCCTCCTGTGTGAAACCAGCGGGCCTGCTGCAGGTGTGAGATGTGAGCTGTGGGAAGCTGTGCAGCCTCTGCAGCCTCCATGCGTCAACTGTTAAATGTAACATTTTAAAGGTGATTTTATTTCTGTTATTCATTCCTAAAATCCGTAGGATGGGACTCTCATTAGGGGAGAATAAGCAAGCATCAACACTTTTTTTTCGCTGTCCATAAGCACACGGATCACTTAATAGATCATTAACCACCGATATGCTGCTGACATGGACGGTTTTTTACATCTCGTCTCTCCATTACAGCCCGTTATTACCGAAGGGGGAAAGCCGCCGCCAGGCCTGCCTGGATCTATTAGACGGTGGACTCGGGTTATATTTGAGAGCATTACAACCTAATGGGGCTGCCGCCGGGTCGGCCTCGCTGGAAAGAAGTTTTAAGTCGGCTGTGCTCGGCATGGCACGACTCGCTCAGGGCGCTGTTCAAGTTGGAGCTCAGGATTTAGAAGCTCGCCTGCAGGTGCAGGGAATTAACAGAGCACGATTGTAACTGGAATACTACCTGTATGTTTTTATATCCTGTGCTCGGGAAAGGGAATGCCTAGAATTTGAAGTTGACTACAGCAGTATGTGGTTATCAGGCGCTTTGAGCCTGAAAATAAAAAGTGGGTAGCGTGTGAGTTGGCTTGAGATGTTATAAAGATTCCGGATAATTGTGCATTATCGCTCGATAAAAGCTAAAAAAAAAAAAAGAAAGAAAGAAAAAAAAAGAAGAAAAAAAAGGAATGAACGGGATCCAGAGTCGCGGTAAAGTGCACTGCAAAGTGCAATTTTCTTGGATCAATACATCCCGTTATTAGAATGTGCCTTTTGTCCAAAATAATAAAGACATAAGCCTGTGATGACTGATAATAATAATAATAATAATAATAATAATAATAATAATAATTCGCGTGTTTGGCTAAAAGCTTCATCTTTTATCATCAGTTCTTCTGGGGACTATATCAATTTAACTTTTAGCCTTAAGTCCAAGACTATTTTCAAAGACATAATAAAACAAACATAAACTACATCACATCGAGTTATTATGGGTTGTTAAATATGAGGGTGATTTATGACAGAAGTTTGAGTCACAGTTCATCTATTGATACACTGCTACAGCTCAAAACTGATTAAGAATTTAAACTAAACAAATAAGCCCTTCATTATCGGATCTCATCTTTGGCAGCCTCCTCTTACATTGAGTCTGATCAATACGCTATGGTCGCGGCTGTGCTCAACCGTGGATATGAGGTGGAAACGAAATGATAATCCAATCGATCCTACAAACGGACTCATTTACAAGCAGTTTCTTTTTGCAGGGAAGCGAGACATTTGCTCACACTCCCTTTTCCCCCTTCTTTCTTTCTCTGTTTTTAGCAGACAATTAAAATAAAGACCAGATCAATGACGCTTGCATACTTCCAGGGAAGATCTGACCCTATTTTGGCCAAACTACCTGTTAGAAAGTGAGTGTTAAAAATACACGCGTGACAGCGAGCTTGTCGGAGACTCGTGTGACAGAAATGAATTGCTGTCAGTCACAATTGCATGATGTGACCTTTGAAAGCAGCAATTAGCGCGGAGATGACGATCCAAACGCAAATTAAAGGGGAATGTATAGCAGAAGCGTCATCCACAGCTTCGTCGGTTCGTGCGTTGCCCACGCAGGGGCAGCCTTGAGCCTGTTTTCTGGCGAATCCGCTGTTTTGATACTGCCAGGAGTAAGACAAACGGTGCGAGCCAAAAGCAGCCTGATGTGCGAGTAACAGAGTCTGAACAAAGTCAACTTTGCTTTTACCGGACAAAAATATATTTAATCCACGAATTTCATTATATAGAATACTGCAGTGGTCTGTTTTTTTATTTGTTTAAACAATAAATTGGGATTAAAAAAATCCATAAATTAAAGTGGACCAGTATTGTCGCCAGTGAGAAGCAGATCTACATGTAAACCTTGAGACTTTATTGTGGTTCTTCGCTACAGTGAACATTAAAATGACGTATTTGTAGCTACAGCCTTAATATAGTTATTATACATTAAAGCGCCTGTGTGTGAAATTGTGTGTGGCAGAAAAATAGTCACGATTTAACTTTTAAGGTCGCTTAGAAACTGTGTTCTGACCTTGTGTTATCACCATGCTGCGTAATACAGGCTTGTATGTGACTGGTTATCTTTTGGGTTTTTGAAAGTTATAGACATGCAGCAAATAAACATAAACAAGACAACATAAGAAAATGATTCTTCTTGATCTCATTTTCAAGACAAATGAAGTTGTGTCTTGAACTATAATGCAGGAGCAGTGCCTGTGGTAAGTCCAATTTGTATTGTGCATCTGGAAACATCTGGAACAACTGTTAGGACTACCTCAGAAATCTGCCTGAAATTCAACGTTTGGTGTCATTCTAAGAGTGTTGGACCATAAAGTGGCAGTTCTTTCACGTTTCTCTCATTTCAGACACGACTGAATACGAGGAGCAGCGCTTTACATCGAAGGCATTTCACTCCGCCACTTTCCACCGTTCTTCTACTTTTAGGGAAGTCGGTCAGCTGACTGTAGCTGTCAAGACTGGAGCGCCCTCCTCTCCTTCGTCCCTCTCCTCTTTCTCTTCCTCTGTTTGAGCGCAAAGTCCTGTTCCCATTGGAGAACCGAGTGCTACCGAGCTCGACGTCACCAGGCGATATTAGTATAAAGCGCAAGGCTGGCTTCAAGCGCAGTCTGCTGGATACCAGAGAGTGGAGAGAGTGAGAGAGGCGAGCCTTTAAATCTCTGCGGTGCAGAGCTGGAAAAGCTGCTTCTCAGCGAAAATCAGACGCCCTATTTACACCGCTTACTCGCTCCTTTTATTTTCCTGGGGAAAAAAGGGACTTACAACCAAGAAATTGCAACGAGGACTGGTGCCCGTCTCAGCGAATTAACGTGGTATTTCTTTTGTTATTATTATTTATGTTTTTTCTTGTAAATGCACTTCTGCTGAAGGGACTCGGGTTTTACTTTTGCACTGAGACGCGCAGCTTTCTACCTCCCGCCTGGTCTCTCTGCCAGATTATCCCAGCAGAAGTAGGCTATATGACGCAAACCGTGTGCAGTGCATTAGTCTGAAAGTTTTCCTCCACGACTTTTTTTTTCTTTTTTTCCTTTTTTTCCACCAACCACGCGCTGTTTCATGCTACAGCAAGTCAGTGCACAGCGGTGGAGGAGCCAAAAGAACTATTGCATGAAACAAGAAAGGAGAGAAGAGACGCTGATTAATAAGTCAGTTTTTGCGACGCTCGCCAACACTTTTGCATATCTGCAAAAGAGTCGCGACAACAACATGAGCGCAGAGCTGAGCATGGGGCCGGAGCTGCCCAGCAGCCCTCTGGCTCTGGAATATGTGAACGATTTTGACCTGATGAAGTTTGACGTGAAGAAGGAAGGCCTGGCCGGGCTGGATCGCAACGGGGTGCGCCAGTGTAACCGTCTCCAACCCCAAGGCTCTGTGTCTTCCACCCCTATCAGTACACCCTGCAGCTCGGTGCCCTCGTCGCCCAGCTTCAGCCCCACGGAGCAGAAAAGCCACCTGGAGGAGCTGTACTGGATGCCGAACAACGGGTACCACCAGCAGATAGACCCGCAGACGCTAAGCCTGACCCCGGAGGACGCAGTGGAGGCCCTGATTGGAGCGACAGCTCACGGCCACCCTCCGCCTCCGCATGTCCAACAGCAGCTGCAGCAGCAAGGCGCTTTCGAGGGCTACAGGGGCCCGCATCACCACCACAGCCATCACGGCCACAGCCAGCAGCATCATCACCCCTATGCGGGGGGCATCCCGCACCACGCCGAGGAACTTTCTGGGCACCCGGGCGGACACAGCCACCCACATAGCCAGCATCATCATCACCACAGCCAAGACCCCGACAGCCCATCTCCGGTGTCCCCAGAGTCCCACCAGCCGCTGCACCATCACCGCCACCATCATCACCACCATCCGCACGGCCACCTGAGCCAGTCAGCGGCGCACCACAGCTCCGGGGGCGGACTCAACGTGGAGGACCGTTTCTCCGACGACCAGCTCGTATCCATGTCGGTGAGGGAGCTCAACAGACACCTACGGGGCTTCAGCAAGGACGAGGTGATCCGCCTCAAGCAGAAGAGGAGGACCCTGAAGAACCGGGGCTACGCTCAGTCCTGCCGGTTCAAGCGGGTGCAGCAGAAGCACGTGCTGGAGAACGAGAAGACGCAGCTGATGAACCAGGTGGAGCAGCTGAAGGCGGAGATCACCCGGCTGGCGAGGGAGAGGGACGCCTACAAACTCAAGTGTGAGAAACTGACGGGGTCGGGGGCCAATAACGGGTTCCGCGAGGCTGGCTCAACCAGTGACAACCCTTCATCACCAGAGTTTTTCATGTGAGTTGCCATAGCCTTTTTCTTGTGAACCCTCCAACTTACTCAACAAACAACCCCCACCCCCACTCCACCACCCCCCGACACCTTTACTTTCTGACTGACTTTGCTGATGCGCAAACGATAATAATCCACACCTCCCATACTGTTTGATTATATTAATAACGGTAACAATTATATTCATATTAGACGAGTAATCCATCAGATAGTATTCTCATATATAATCATCTCACCATCCACGTGTCAACTGAGATACAAAGAGCAATGTAGAGTGTCCGATCAGTCGCAGCATCTTTGTAGATTAGTTGCTTGTAGTGAAGAGACTTTTGTTTTTCTTCTTCAAAGAAGAGGAGCGACTGATGAACTTTTTTTGTTTGTTCGTTTGTCTCTCACTTGAGGCTCCAGCTTTTAAATCACCTGTAAGTAACGTGGGACGGCGTAAGGCAGTTGTATTTTTGCTGACATTCTTATGAACCAACAAGCAGGCCCGATCTCACAGCCTGCAACTCACCAGACTCACATTCGACAAGTGGACCCGAAATCTGAAGAAAAAAATTAACAAATGAATCTTAAAAAAAAAAACATAAAAAAAACGGGACACCACTTTATGCAAATTTATCTTCCGTCTACTAACCCGTCACGGGAGGGGACATTTTATGCAACATCTCATTGATTTATTGCCTGCTTGGTTATATTCGAATATATATTGAAAACAAAACAAAAAAATCTGCATTAAATATTAATCCTGCATGCTGGACATGTACGGTAATAATTTCTATTTTGTACCTTCATCTTCTCGTGTATATTAAGAGCATGTTGTTGATCTGCGCTTTTTTGGGGGGTGGGGGTGGGGGGTTAGAGAAATGCAGCGGGGACAGAACAGCAGGACTGGCGGTGCAGTATCATGGTGTGGGCTTCTTTTTCTTTTTGGGGGGGGGGGGGCTTGTAAATATTATGCAACCGCGAAAACTGCACAACAAGATTGAGGAGGCTGGTTTGTACTTCTTTCTGTGTGTTGTGTTTTTATTTCATTTGTTATGATTTTTTTTTTATCGTGTTGGGTATTGTTTGAAAGAGGAGTGCATTTGTTTTCCCAGTTGCATTTAAATACAGCAAAACTGTGTCAAGTGCACTTTTTTGGATAATGATTTGCGAGTTTTTCATTTTGAATTTTGTGCAGACCCCCCTCCAGGAAAGACATACTATGATGTAATACTGCAATAATATTAAAGGCAGGCCTCAGTGCGAACTTTTAAGAGTAGTATTTAGGACGCATGTTGTGTGAGGCAGAGGAGACAAGCATGTGACCACGACATTATTCAAACCAGATTACGCAGAGTTTATACTCCATTGCACCGAAGGCTGGATACCGCGTGTATTAACACTCTGCTATTTTCACACTCAGTGTAGCTTTTATGGCACATATTCAGTGGGGCGAGGTGTTATCTGCATTTCTAAACAAATTAGAACCAAACAAGTCCAAATATTTCTCATCATAATTGGCAGCCACCTGTAGCCCCCCCAACTCCATTCGACCAGATGTTGATCATTTATATTTTACGCAATATTTAGAAAATTCGCAGTTACGATTTAGATAACACGAATGTTTTTGATAGAAAGTTTGAATATTAATGTTCTATGTTTTTCCTGATTTTTTTCTGCCGGTCAGTAAAAAAAGGGGATCCAGGTTGTGCAAAGTCTCAAAATGAAAACAATGTGTATGTTATGTAATACTTTTTTTCTTTGTTTTATTATTATTTGATGATTCTGGTTCTGCTGGCCAGATGCATAGTTAAAAGTTTTTATTTTAATGATTTAAATTAAACTGTCAGATCATATCGATTAAAGCATGGTGCTTGCATTGAAACTGTTGTTGAAAAGTCATGCATTTAACAATCTTTGGTTTGTTACTGATTCAACTGTGTTGAAATCGAACTGAAACTGCAGCAGCGGGTTGTTGTTTTGTTTTCACAAATTTCATGTACTTGGCGATGATGGGGATCAACTTTCAATCCTGTTTATATAAATAATAGTAACACTTAAATTTGAACTGTTCCATTCAGGCTGGTTTCTGTTTTGTCTCTTTTTGTTGTTTTTTGGAAGAAATTGTTTCCTATTTTGCTTATTAAAGTCATTGAAATGGCAATAATTACCTCTCAGACTTTATTATTTTTTTCGTTTTCACATTTAAGGATCTGTGACAAAATCATTCTGTCATATAAACAACAGCATACTAGCGGTAATTAAAGCTGCCACGCAGTGTAACGACAGTAACAATATGAATCTTTAAAAAGTTTGCTAATGCCCTGAAAAACATTTAAAATTATTTTTTCCCTTTAAGAGCTAATTTGCACTAATCAAGCAGTTTCCGTTTCATTTGCACTTTGCCTTCATTTTTATTTTCAGACTTAAAAACAAAGTGCAAACTTTGGATTAAAGCCCACTGGCCTGCAGTGATTAGATCACCGGGTATGGTAGTTTATGTGCCGCTGCAGGGAGATTCCTATACACGCTGCTCTGCTGGCATGCTGACTTCTGCAGAAACCCCGCGCCGTAAAAGGAGATCTTTGACCTTGCAATATACCGGAGAAGAGATGAAAACCTCAAATTTACATTAAGTGTTACAATAATTTTCATTCTCACCGTGCATGGCTTTGAATACACTTAAAGGCTAAATCTAACTGGTTCTTACAAAATTAGAATCTTTAAAAAAGTCCGACCCTGTCGCCTAACGCGCGGAGCAAGGCCTCAGTTTCAAAATAATCCCGTGTGCGCCCGCGGGTGTGATATTTTTACGGTTAACGGTAATGGAATCTATTATTGCCATGTGTCAACACACTTGCTATACCTCGGAAGTCTGTCTTCACTTCTGATTATTGCTGCATGCAAACACTTGAGCAAAGTATACAATTCTGGTATTTTGTTGATTTGCCTTAAAACAAACTAAATAAATGAAAACACACTCTTGATTTTTAGGCGCAGTATATATACACATCAAAAGCACCGTCACTCTTCAATGTGCATGTCCTGACAGTACGATGATAGAAGCAGAGAAGAAGAAGGGAGTAAGTGTTGATCTGGTCCCGGTCTAGAGTTTCTGGTGTCAGAACATTATCTGCCCCATGTCTGCACATTCTCAAGGACAAAACCGCTAGGAAGGAATCAACCAATGAGACTCAAGGAAGGCAAGTCTAGTTTACATTCTCCCCTCTCTCTCCCTCTCTCTCTTTGGACAGCCACCAGCAGCCTGGGGCCATGAGTGCAACTGGGGTCAACCAGGAGAAAGAGGCCTTTAATATGTGATTTTAATTGAACATAACAAAAACAACTGAATAGGCTTATCTTTATCCCGATTCTTTTCTTCAGATTTTTCATAAACGTCACTTCATGAGTGAATCAGATCTAAACAGGTTATGTAAAGAATCATATTATGACTTCAGCACTCAAAATGTGCATGAAACTCAGCTGGATGCATGGAAAAGAAAAGGGGAAAGAGTCTGGAAGCGCTCGCTGAGACACACAGAGGGAAATAATCCAGCATTAATATCAAATACATGACGAAGTTTACCAATTTCATCGCAGAGGCTTAAATTCTATTTCCGCCACATGTATGATAAACCTCTGAAAAGCAACGCATCAACATTGGACAGCATAAAAAAAGCTGATCCTAAAAAATATTACGGCAATCTGATTTATGTCTAAAAAAATCTGAAAACCTGAGTACATTATTACACTATTTTTTGCTCACATGATTCCTGACTGCATTTTATGTGCATTATTAACAAGCTGCAGCGATAACATCTCAAAGGGAACTTTTTGTCATATTCTTGCCTACAGAGAGTGATTTAAAATTTTGCGAAGAAGAGCGTCTTTCATTGGGGACTGTGTGTATTTCACAGAAATGTGTGATGATAAATTGGGGAAAGGATAAAAAAATATGAGCGAAAAAGGCAGAGGTTGAAACTACGAGAGCGCATCAGCATCAACCTCAGCTCAGCGGAAGAGCCAAGGACACAGGGACCTGGCGTACTGTAATGATTTTAGTCTCCAATCACACATTCATGCCCCCCCACAGAGATCCTATCTGCATTCAGCCCGCTCTGCCAGCCTCCACCTTCAGCTCCTTGTATCTGCAGCGGCAGCATCAAGCAGTCCGGGACAACAGCCTCAATCATGGCATGCTTCTGTTCATCGCCCGGACCTCATGACATTTTTATGCTCCAGTCAGCTTCAGCAGGTCAGCTCCTTTTATAAGCTCTCCAAGCATTAGCCTCAACCCAGCTGCACGCATTTTAGAGCCTCTGAAGAGTGTGTGCTCACTGCTGCTTCCTCTATGCAGACTTGAACTCAAACCATGAACTCATTTGCATCTTTCATCATTTAGGAAAAAAAAGAGGGGATCTTTTTTTTGTGCTAATTTTACCACACGCTGCTAAACTGAGAGAACCACATTTAGTTATTTTTAATTACCACCAGCATAGCTTGAGCTTTGTATGTATTATCATGTTCATTAATTTAAACGTGGAATAAATCCCATTCAGATATATTGCTCACACACAGAGACACACATGTGCACAAGCAGTCTAGCCCACTTCCACACTAGCAGTCCATTCACTGTAATTGGAAGTTACTTTGCTGCTACTCTAAATCACAGTGATTTCCTGGGAAATTACAGCAGGCTATTTTCAAGGGACACACACACACACACACACAAAAGAGCATTAACCAGTTACTGAGACTGTTTTTGGATGTGTTAGTATTTACCTACCAATACAAACACATTGAGAATAGAAGATGAAAGAAATATGTTGTTTCATCTCTCTATTTTCTGCTTTCCTCTTTAGGGTTGAGTGCTGTCAGATTCTTCTTGGCACTGGAAATGTTTGCTTTCTTCCCAAATATGCTGAGGGGATCTCCCAGTTACATTAGTACACTGGACGCGAGTCAGTGGCAATCAGTCTTCAGCATCTTCTCCTCATCTCTCCCTCATCTCCCTCGTCATCCTTCCCTTCATCTACTCCCCCTTCAGTCCTCGGACGAGGCCAGCCAAGTCTGGAGTTCAGATAGCGACAGCGTCACAGCATCTGTTATTCATCTTCAGCATGTTACGCATCATGCACGCAAACACAAAAACACACACGGATGCACATTCTTAAATAATAACATACACACACATTACATCATTCCTCTGGTAGATATCACACAGATTGGTGCAGGTAGTATAAATATATTTCCTTATGTCATGTGATCCGGCACATGCACACACAGACACATAGACAGACACTTGACACAAAATATGGGCTTTCCAAATGCTTCCACATTCACACTGTGCTGTTATTACACCAACTTAAATGATAATACGTCAAAAGGCTTAACTTTCACCTGACTGTAGATGGGAAAGAGCTACTTTTTTCCCACTGACCTCGTCAACCACACTCTCTCGTTGTGATGAATTTGTACCTTCATGGTCACAACCAGTCAATGGTCTGTATGATGGATACCTATAGCCATGGCCGCAGTGAGTCGATGAAAGTGACCCATGTGTACATCTCTGCTTCCGGGATGTGAAACCCAATTCCGGGTGGGATTGATCCATGTCTGGCCACTGCGGGGATAAGGCCAGAGGGAGAAGATAAGAGCAGACACAGAGCAGTCAATGATACGTTTGACCATCAACCTCTACTGCAAACAGGATGCTGTAGTAACTTTTAAAGGTATACAGACCGCATGTCACCAGGTCATGTAAAAGGAACTTGCTGCTGTTTAAGTGCTGTGGCTGAAAAGCACTGGTGGAGGAAGCATTCAAGCTTCTCCACGTAAGCCGTACATGCCACTTATTTGAGCATATTAGTAAAAAACAAAACACATAAGTATAAAACTTGTATGGATTCCTAATGCTATAACTCTTGTACTTGTTTTGTGCTTAAATACTGATTATTCACAATATTGATTACTGAGTTTTAAACCAGTGATTAGACAAAGTAAGCTATTTAAAAACATCATCTTGGGCCCCAGGAAGCTGATTTCTACCAATCAATAGAACAAGCAAAAGAAAAAATCAAAAACAATCCTTTGAGAAATGGGTAGCAGTCAGCTAATTCTACAGAGAACACGCTCTGTGTCTGTGTGTTGTGCATGTCGACTGTATCATCTCCACCTTATGTACTGCGCTCTGGCCTGTTGTCGCCCCAAGATGTGAGGTAAATAATTGAATGGATCCATTAATAAATAAAGTGCAGGGGGTGGTGGGGAGGGGGGATGAGGGCGAGAAGCGAGACGGGAGAGACAGGTCACTCATTTTTACAATCACTGTTCGGGGGAGTGACATGGCTGCACACGCGCTGCCACTTCTCCCTCTCTCTCTGTGCTCTCTTTCTCTCTAGCAGGTGTCTGGACGTAGCGAATACTAGCGATACTGAACTGTGACCCAAAAGCTGTGAGCAGGATGTAGCATTTCAGCACATTTCCTCTCCGATCCACCAGGACAAGCCTACTTCCTGTAAAACAGGTGGAGGGAGGTAACATGGAGCCGCCCCCACAGATCAAACCAAGCCTATTTGAGCCCAGCCAACCTATTTTCCAGTATGCACCGGTAAATTCCAGCTGGTACTGGTTATTTATATATGTTATAAAACACTATTTAATGTAAAAACCTGCCAAGGGAGCAGCAACTGGAAAGGTGAATATGAAGCTGTGGTTTTGAGCCATATAGAATTTTAAGGGTATAATTATCAGCTACTGAGAGGCTGTAGTAGTTTGTTGAAAGTGTATGTTTCCTGTTACAGTAGCTGCCTTTTTTGGCAATATTTCTATCTTAACCTAGTCCTGCTCTGTAAGTATACCACCATTGTGCCACAGTTTTGTGTTTGTTACTACCTCTGCTTGTCTGTTGTGTGGGAAATAAAGATGTTTACAAAGATGCAAACCAGAGCAAACTGTCCAAGCTCTGCAGAAACCAGTCATTAAAAATAACATCACATTTCATACTTGCCCAGTAAGTTTTTTTTTCTGTCTTTACTAATTCCACACTAATGCCTTCTACTTTCTCTCTAACCCATTCACCTCATTCTCGCATTTGCTTTCTTGCTTTTACCCTTGTTTTCTCTTTCGCTTGGCCTTCTTTTTTATTTTACAGCCTGATCTCTATTTAGATTTCCTCGTTTGGAGTTGCCACAACGCTCCCCGCTGCCAACATCTGTAAGTGGTTTGCAGGCAAGAGACACTATGGAAAAACATCAAAAAACTCAAAAAAAAAGGGCATAATGGGTCTCCTCTACTAGGGTTAGAGAGAATGGAGGCTGTGAGAAGGATACAAACTGCACTGGGATCATGCACAGAAGAAGGCGGCCGGCTGTGCTCTGTCTCGCTGAGGGTATGTATGAAGACAGCTGTGGAGCGACATGTCTGAATCACTGTGAAGCACTATGTAATATTCTGCACAGTGCCGGCAATAAATGCATACCTGCTCATAGAGTACTGTAGCTTATACTGGGTGGAAGTTCTTGGGACCCCACAGTTGAGGTTTTACTGCGGATTGACCTCAATCACGTGTCAGGTTTTAGGCAGATTGGACTTAAGCTGCAGCACTTTTAAAGAGATTATGTTATTGTAAGCGATTAGGGGAAGTAGATACATTGAAGGGAGCTAATGAGGGGTTTCTCCCCTCCCCAGCTGCCAGCCTAATTCAGTGCTCACTGTCCTGTTGATAATACACACTACAATAGTATTACTGTGGCATTAGAGGCTTTACAATGTTGTGGCACTGAGAGCTACTCTGTTGACAGTGTGGTAGGTGTTCAGAGCGTTGTTTATCGCATTGCTATAACAGTCTATAGTGTTTTTCATGAGCATGTGGCTGCTCTTTATACATATGTGTTTGGGGGGAGGGGGCGGGGGGAGGCTTTGTGTGTACAGTAGGGTCTCATTAGGTAATGAGGATGATTACGCTGCATTAGGTGGTGGAGAAGAGAGGCAACAGCCACAGGGTGGGAGGGGAGAAGGAACATGTGTCTGTGATTTGCGGCATAAGCACATACCATTTAATTGACACAAGCTCTCTGTGTCTGCTGTGTCCTCTCCATGTCTGCTTGGTCCTCTCTGTCCTTGACTCGGAGGGCAGAGAGACAGATGTGGTGTGAAAGGGGCGGAGTAGGGGAATTCAGTGAATGTGGAAAGGTACCGGGCTGAAAGTCGGCTGCAGTTAGAGGTAGAGTGGAATATTGGACGTGTCTCACTGCTCTGTAGGGCAATCTGCTGCAACTATGAAAGGCAACTTCAGAAGTCCCTGTGATATTGCGTAATTAATGCTATATAACTCCTCTAAAGGAAGAAGCAGAGAGACTACCAGAGTATTTCCCCAATACTAAGGGGGCATTTGGCTGAATGTGTGAAGACAGGCTTCCCTCACTACTCCCCTTCTATAAGTAGGCAGGTATTTTTACCCTGGATAAAGTGCTGACCCAGTCTCAGGTAATTACACCCCTATTGGGCTTTGGCACAGACAAGTCAGGGCGGTGCTGAGTGCACCTTACACCCCGGCGACGGGTAAACCACACTTATCTCACTATTTACAAGCAAGTATAGAGCCTTGCTCCACATGAGAGACAGGGAGGAGGGCATACCTTGGCAAAGACAGGAAACCTTTCCCCTGGAAGCAGTCGACTGACATCCCATCCCCCATTAAACAACACAAAAAGGGACACAAAAGCAATGAAACTATATTCCATATTTATGCAGAGGGTGTAATCAGAGTAACAACAGAAGAAACACGTATATTGCCTAACTGAGGGATCCTGGCAATATTGTGCCAGTGTGTGGCACATTTCCTGGCAAAGATTCAATCCAGTAATCCCTAAGAGGGTTAGGCATGCTCTAATCACTTCTAACATAATAAAGCCGAATGTTCATGAATGATGGATATCTTTCTTGGAAGCAACAGAACAACAAAAGGAAAAAAACAATGCTTCTATTAACGTGTCAGGGTGTGATGATATCTCTAAATGTCACGAGGAGCATGATACTGGCTGTTTTTTTAGACGGAGCTGTTAATAACATCAAGTATGAAGGAAGTTCAGGTCTGCAGCCTGGCACAATGCCAACAGAACCTGGAGGCATTTGGACCAAATTCAGGCTCATCTTTATGCTGAACTACAAATAATAATCCTTAATAACCAGGGTTGTAATTAAATATGAAAACTATAATAGGGTGCGCACTGATATATTTTTGTCCTTGTTTTGGCACATTAACAGGTTGCAACTTGCTCATTTGATAAGTTGGCTTTGTACAGACAGTTGCAGAGACCTAAAAGAATCAGAAAGGTTAAGCTTACATTCACAAGCTTCTACAGTTTCCAGGTAAATCTGCATTATATAACAACTCTGAACTTCTTTCTTTGTTTTGCAGTCATGCATTCTCAAAACAAGGCAACCTTTGCAGTCAACTTGTAAATTGATAAAATGGGGAAAAAAACATTTAAAACACCGGCATCAGGATGAGAAAGATTCGTTTTTTTCTTATGCCTCAAAGGTTATGGTCTTAATCAGACTACGTAAAACTTTCAAGCAACTGTTTTACACTAGCATAAAAGCTAAACTAAAATGATGACGGTACAAAAAGACTAAGCAGCACAGGATAAAGTAATTATGTTGGATGATTCACTGATGGCAAACATACCTTGTCTTGTCTGAAACATTGTTCAGAAGATCATATTCGTAAATTCTTAGCCTTTATTTTATGCATAGCAATCAACATACCTCCAAGAGAAGATCTGCATCAGAACCAGTGAACATGTGCTCTTTAGAGTGTCTTTGAATAAAACGGGGGATCTTTACAAGACACTTTTCTCTAGTATCTTTAATATATCTTCTCTCCAATTAAATGCAAGTTCTATGGAAACTATGTGCTGTGTGCTGCTAGGCAAGGAAGAGACTAAGGGAAATGGCTGTGGTCAGACCATAGTCCTTGAAAGAGGAGGGAAGTGCCAAGCAAGGAGAAGAAGACGGAGAGGAAGAAAAGAAAAACGAAAAAGAGCTTTCTGAATTTGAATGATTTACCTATAAATGCACACATATGGGCATGCTCATGCACACACAAAACGCACGCACAGAGACATGCACATGCACAAACACATGCATGCACTCTGGCAGCTGAGGTGCTGTGTGTAATAATACACTGATGGGAATGTGCCACTGCACGTTAATTCTCCCTTCACGCTTGCGTTGAGGAACACAGAGCCTCTAATTGATGCTAAAACAAACTGCTGACCCAAACTCAGGATGAAGGTCTGTCACTGATGCACACAGAGAAACACACACTCCTGCCTGCACAAACTATGAAGTGTACTATTTGCACCCCAATTTCACAAAAACTGAACATGCACAACTCCAATGGAACAAATCTGAGGTTTCCTAAACTGTCACACACTTTTGCGTTCTATAAGAGGCTTATAGGTTCAGAGCTTGAAAGTCATCCACCACATGAACAAGAATAAGATGCCTAGGTGGCAATCTGCAATGTCCTTGGATTTCTGGAGGCACATCTGGGAGTCCGTGTGCACGCTTGCATTAGGAGTACCTTCTGGAGGGTGGTTGGGGGGCCTTGAGAAAGTAAACTCTACTCATCCTTTTCACATTCAAATACAGTCATACACACATACACACATGACGCCCCTAAAGGAAGCTCCAGAGAGGCACAACGAAGCCTTTGTGCGGGCCAGATTTCTCATGTCTCCCCGCTCCAGCACACAGATAGATCATCTCAGTATAGCCCTCTGTCTGAAGGGCAAGTGCATGCACGCCTCAGAGACAGAAAGAGGGAGGGAGAAAGACAGTGGAAGAGTGCGAAAAAAAGTTACAACCCAAATCACTTCTTTCCTTTCTCTTTTAATACTTTCCCCCCTTGTCTCTTGTCTCCCACATCTTTCCCCCTCTTTCTCCCACTCCCTCCATACCCTCCCTCTCTCTCCGCAGAGGAATCCAGTCTCTCCACTGGGATTGGAGCTCTTTGAAGGTGATCCAGAACTGTACTGCTTGCTGCCTCTGCTCTCCTCCCTCTCTGCCCTACCTCCCTCACCCTCCACCCTCCGCTGCCACCCCTCAGCCCTCAGGGGGCCTGGATCCTGCTCAACCAAGAGCAGCCGTGCTCCAAATCCAGGCCCGGGCTTAGCACTCCTGCCGCAGGCCTTGCTCGCTGTCCCGCTGCACCACAGAGAAACAGAGAGGTGGGAGGCCTGAGGAGACAGGACCATGGGTGGGTGGGAGAAGGGGGAAAGTAGGCGTTGGGAGAAGCAAGGCACGTGTGTTTGGTCACATTCACATTTGGCATTTTGGAGAAAGAGATTAGGAAGGAGATGTAATTGCAACTCTCCCTCCTTCCCAAATATCTCTCTTTTTTCCTCTTCTCCTTCACATAACTGTTTATTTTCCTTTTCATTTCATCCTTACGCTCCCTCCCTTTTTCCATCCCACTTCCCCTGTTCCCTCCATCCCAAGGGCAAGCTCTTCACACACTCGTCAGACTGGTTTCTTTGGCACACCTCGCGCACACAAACACACACTTTTGGGTGCCAACATACGTTCAGACACATAGCTCTTCACTTTAACAGAGGGTCCGTTACTCAATTTCTCAGAACTGAGAAGGAAAAGACAGAGAATGACAAACAGACAGAAAAAAAGAAAAAGAAAAGGGAGGCCGATAAAGAGAGGGAGTGAACTGGAGGGATGTGCATTCCTTTGGCTTGCCTGGCTTGGGAGCACAGGAGACGTGTTGCTGGCTGTTCAGTTTATTATCCCCAAGCCATATGGGTTGGCAAGCTTTTGGGGTGTGGTGGGATTCATGTGTGTTTGTGTGTGAGCAGGGTAAGGCAGCAAGTGTGATTATACCTACAGTATGTCTTTTATCACCTGCAGTATGCATCTGTGTGTAGTCTAGGCCACAATAACCTAAGGAACCACATTTTCAGATTAGAGCTTTCACTAAAACATTGAGAGTTTCCAGCACATTTCAGCCTACATAACAATACACCACACATGCACACATGAGTAAATTTACACAAGCTGATTATTTCAGTCATTTGTGGTTTAAATTGTAACTTAATGATAATCACATGATGGTATGGTATCATGCAGTGTGTTTTAATACTGCTTCCTTTAAGATTCAAGTATATTTAGATTTATTGCAACTGGAATAGCTGTAAAATGTTAGGAGAAATTGGGTCATCGTCCTTTCTCGCAATTAGCTAGTCTGCTTGGTTTAGGTGAAAGTTCTGCCTGGATGGAGCTTACACATGCTCACTGTGAATCCACCGTACAACTACCTACACTATCCTCACATGCATGCAATCAGACATTACATGGACTTCAGAGCTGGCTTCAAGATTGAAGCTGATTTGTAAAACTAATTCCTACAAAGAGCAGTTTAGGGATTCATTTTACTGATCATCTTTGTTTACTTTAAACGTCTAGGTGGGTTGAAGCATTTAAGAGATCAGTATGATCAACTGACTGCCCGTGCTGAAGTTCTAGCTTTGACTTTCTGTGCTTTGGATACAATCTGGAAATCCATCAGCTAGTTTGTTGACTCGGTTCGATTTCAGAAAACACAACCCCTCTTTCACTCTTCATATGGACTCTTTGCCTTCATGCAACCAGAGCCTACTCAAACATAACCGGTCAACAGATCTCAAACTACAAGCAGACTACAAAGGAAAGCTTCCCTTAGATATAAAAAAGTTCACTGTCATTTTCTTTGCTGTTCTGTTTTTGTAGCCATTTGACTGAAAATGACCAGTCTTGTTTTGCAGCAGGTCATGGTTAGTCAAAACACAAATACACTGTGTTGCCTATGGCTGCTTCAGAAGAAAAGGCACTTGAGGCTTATATCAATTATTTCAATATCTCACTGATGTTTCAAGTACAATATCATGTACATTTAAAACCAGAACACTAACAATAAAAAATCATGGTTTGACATCTGCAAATTTGACTGCACATAGAAGGAATGGCTAAGACCAGAGTAGGCTAGAGTGAACCAGTGCAACGTCACAAGAGTCAGCAGCATGTGTGTGTGTGTGTGTTTGTGTGTGTGTATACGTGTGTGAAGAAGGCACAAGCTATCTATAGCCTGTGTATCCCTGGGGATTTGAGTCTTAAACTCCATATTCATGACACATCACTGTGGGGATTAGAAGGGCATCATCAGATAGAGGGGCTTACGTCAGCGGACACACACACACACGCTCACACTCAGAAAATAACAGACACACTCTCAGCATCAGTCTCACCCAGGAAAGCACAGCATATACACTGTCCAGGAAGCTCTTTACTTATTTCTGAAGGAAGTGCCTTTCTTTCACACGTGCACATTATAAACCATTGATAAAACAGAGAGGACTCTTCTCTACATCTACAGCTCGCTGCGTATGGCAGAGTCACCAGAATGACTAACCCAAATAGTTCGCTGATAACTTGAGCAGCGATTATTTGCCTATTTGAAACTAAAAGCATCCAGTGTCCGACTAGCGATGCCAATTTAAACACTCTGAGTTGGACCGGGGAGTGCAAATTGTTGAGAAGAGAACAAACCAAAATGTGTGAGAGGAGACGGAGGTGGGGCCGTGCAGGGGAGTTGATTAAGGCCAAACCACGTGGAAGTCGATCTGCAGGGGAGGCGGAGAGGGAGGGGGCGTTAGCGCAGGCAGCACGGGTCTGTGTTGTGATTGTTTGTTCGTGGCGGCGTGTGCATCCATGTGTGTGTGTTCTTATCTCTTCTGGTCCACAGCAGCAGGAGCATCAGAGGAAGCGTGGCCTTTCCTTCCTGTGCCTTTCACACTGTCACAACACACATGAGCCATAAAACTCTGTGGCTCCATCCAACATATAGAGAGGAAGACAGCAAGAGAGGCAGACGGGTTAGCCAGCGAGTGTAGAACATGTGTGCAGGATTTATGGTGTGCAGCACATGTCATTTAATTGACACAATGGCCCTTTTCTGTTTCTGAGAAGAAATACAGAGACATTTGAGGGCAGGATTTAAGAAAGAGCTGAGGTGAATGAGGAGGAAAAGTGGCAGTTGCAGCAGTAGAGGGTACTGGGGCAGTGGATGTTCAGTATGGGCTGGTTCACTCCACAGGGGAGCTGAGGAAGGACACCTCTCTACCCTATATTCTGCACCTGGCATTCGACTCTGGCAGCCAGCCATTCGCCCATTCCCCCATTTCACCCTGTGCTACTACCCATCCATTTCTCAGCAAACATCTAAGTCATCCTTCTCAGTCAGTTACACAGTGGTGGATAGCACTATCACTCACTGACTGCAATGCACACTGAAGCCAGGGAGGCTGAAAAATCAAATAACTGAGCTGATATTTGCATGTTTAAATGATCATTTCATGGTAATTATCCCATGTTTGACCTAATTATGTATTATTTATTACTCTTTGAATGAATAACATCATCATCATCGAGAGAAACAGTGTGGTTGCTTGTACCTGACTGCAGTGTATGGTAATTCAACATGCATTTGTAGTCAGTCTGAACTGGTGAGGATGTTTTTCCTAACAGATTTTTGTTGGAAAAAATGATCTAAAGGATGAAAAGGTTGTCTCACCTCCAATTATGACATTCACCTTTTTTGCACTAATCTAATGTCGAGCTACACACAGGAAAGGCTTGCAAATTACATATAACGTCTCCCCCAATCACACCAATACGTTTGATTTTAAAAGGCCTACACTTTGTAATCTACTGTCTTTAAACTATCAAATCAACAGCTCCAGGCTTAAAAGTGGGCAGGCCTGAAGCCTGAAGATGGCTCTTCTGTGTAGAACAACAGCTGTGCCCTGAATTAACATAACCCTGAGAAGGGACACGAAAATAAATAAGTGCAGAAACCACTGTGTAGAAACTTCTCCAACTGTCTGTTGAGGCAAAGTCCATCTGTTAACTCCATATCTATTTAGGTCTTGCATCAACCATAAATTGCAAAAAGTAGTACTTCTGAGTCACAAGTTCACAAAATCGGTGATGTTCTGTGCAGTTAGTTTGGTACAACGCTCACAGGTGAGGCTTGGCACTGACTATGGGTTCTTAAAAGATGTTTTATTGTATGCTTTCATTTGAAACACAGCAATGAAAAGAAAGTCAACTTTAAGTCTAAATGTCACAAAATCTTTATATCTGTATTGTTATCGCGTTCATTGAAAGGAGGCCATGTAAGAACATCCAACAAAGTTGTATTCACACATCCATAATGTGAAAGCAATGGTGTGTTAGTGGAGCACCAATGAATCCCATGAGAGTGAAGAAATACTGCTCTGACCCATGTGAAATGTACTCACTTTATTAAACTTTAGTATACCTCGCTAATACTAGGTTGGAACCAACTTCTGGCTTCAGAACTGAATCTTCATGATTCAACAAGGTGCTGGAAAGATTGATGCAACAGGCATTATACAGTTGCTGAAGATTTTCCTGCAACACGTCCATTATGTGTATCTCCTGTTCCACCAAATCCCAAAGGTGCTCTACTGGATTAAGTAGAGGGAACTCCTTCTCATGTTCAAGACACCAGTTTGAGATCATCTGAGCTCTGTGACATGCTGTCCAAAAGTAAACAGAAGATGGGCAACTGTGATCATAATGTAATGGACACCACACCACCAACGCCCGCCTGAAACATTGTTACAAGGTAGGGTGGATCCATGCTTTCAAGTTGTTCACACCCTACCACCCAAATGTCACAGCAAGAATCAAGACTAATCAGATCAAACAATGTTTTTCCAGGCTTCTGTTGCCCCATTTTGGTGAGCCTGTGGAAACTGTAGACTCAGTTTCCTGTTCTTAGACGACAGCAGTGGAAGCCAGTGTGGCTTTCTGGTGCGTTCACAGACGCTCTTCTGCATACCTTGGCTGTAATGACTGGTTCTTTGGGTTCCTGTTGCCTTTCTATTAACTAGAAGCAATCTGGCCGTTCTCCTCTGATCTCTGGAATCAACAAGTTCATTTCCCCATGAGAAGTGCCCCTAACTGGATATTTTTTTCTTTTTCAGATCATTCTCCGTAAACAGTAAAATGGTTGTGTGGGAAAATCCCAGCAGATCTCTGAAATATACACACCAGCCCATCTGACATCATCTGACAGGTTGGGTCGCCTTGGCTACATACCTAAATGGATTGCTGCCATATGATTGGCCGATCAGACATCTGTATTAGTGAGCAGCTGAACACGTGGACCTAATAAAGTGGCAAGTGAGTGTACAGTCATTGTTTTTACTGAATATGCTTCCATAAGAAAATCCCAGCACAGAACATATAAAACAGTGGGAAATGAGGGCAAAATGTGTACTCAGGTGGTGTTTTGCTGTGCGCGCACACACACACACACACACACACACACACACACACACACACACACACACACACACACACACACACACACAAACACTCTCTTTCCATAGAGTAGTGAGGTGGGAATGGTGCCAAACCAACACTTCATTTCAATTTCAAATCCGAGGCCTGACTTTGACCTTTCAGCACAAAACTAGTTATAGACTCACTCTCGGCTTCTTTCTCTCCTCCCACCCGTTATGCTGCTTTTTCAACACACACACGCTTCTTTGCTTCATCTTGCTCACAATTTTAATCTGTAACTCCTTCTCCTTCTCTCCTTTTCTTTTTTATATTCGCTCATGATTTCTCACCTCATCTTCTGACTACTTCCCATGTCTCCTCATGAGTAACCGTAAGTGACTATTGCAGCTCATCCCCACTTGCTTCCTGCTTCCTGTGGCCTTTGAGCAGCACTTCCTGTCCTCTGTCTGTGAGCTTTCTGGAATGCCACCTTTCATCATTATGAAACACTGACACATCTATCAATGAAAAATGCGAGTGCATTTCTCTCTGGTGTTAAACTGTCGACAATGTTGATTGTTTGAAAAGAAAAAAGAAACAAGGTGGGAGGGAAAGTAAGAGAAGCAAGAAAACAGGGTGTGTGGAGAGGAATGAGTACACAACCAGTAAGGACATGTTTTATAAATATATGGAGCCAAGGTCGAATTTATCATTTGACTTTATAGGAAACAATTAGGAAAAGTTTATTTCAGGAAGCGAAAGTGACATAACCAGTGACATAATACCATCAGTAGTATTACAGAATGGGATTTACAATGATTTCTCACTTCGTCTACCAAATGTTAAGTTTTTTGATCACCAAATGGCAGTTACACAACACTAGTTACAGGGAGGGAGAGTGTTGCTCTAAGCCAGAGGAAGGGCGTGAGTGTAAAATAACACTAGAAACTACACTAAAAGAAGAAATGAGATGGAGAGAAAGAGTAGGAGGAAAGTGGGAGATGGAGAGGGGGTACCCAGGCGGGTGTTCCAGAAACCTGTCAAGGTATTTCCTTCTCCAAACACAAACTTTGCGCAACTGCACAGTACAGACAAGCAGATACACACACACACACACACATATAATCCAACGTTTTATGTTAAAAATACCCAACAGTGGTCAACAGCACAACTTTGATTTAAAGCATTCTTTGATTGGGTAGGTCTCAGGCCAACTCCCGATTTCCTGTGCGGCACTGTATGTCGTCTACAGCTGTATGAACATGCACACGCACACACATACACCAGCTTAATGAGGCATTCAGTACCCCCACGGGCTCCATACTTTGTGAGTCTCTTCTCCAGTCTCCAAGTGATTCAATATCTCGTTCCTGCTCCACATACATTTTGGTCAATGTCTCGTCACTCCCAATTCTACCACACTTATGCCTGCATGCGTTCACATAAATATGTACACACCTACGCAAACACAGACACACACACACACCATGTCCCACTGCTCTCCTTCTACGCCAGCTGTAGTCCGCCCAATCTGTTTACATAGCCTGCTGAACCTAGAAGAGAGGAGAGGGAGAGAGAGAGTGTGTTGGATGGGCAGACCATAGCTGTTTGTCTGAAGGGGCTTTCCTGTTCTCACAGGAAATGACAGAGAAAAAAAAGAGGGAGAAACCAGGAACAGGGGAGGAAAATGCAAGATGAAAATAAATGAGACAACAAAGTGAACAACATGAACAGCAGAAGAGCGACAGTAGCAAAGAAAAGGTCGTGAACGCTCATGGAAACATCTGTCCTGCTGTTCAGATAAGCCAAAAGACAGCGAGTGCAGGACTGGAATCCAGATCTCCTCTCCTCCTCTCCCCACTGCTGGGCAGATCACAGATTAGACTGTTATGCAAACCTGCAACAACAGTGTTGCTTTTTGATTTTTGACTTTGCCACCTGTACTTGCTGACTCACAAGCTAAACCTCAGTGCGGCTTGTGGTTTATTCACGGCAAACACATCGCACATTTCCACAAAGGATATCTAATTAACACGTAGCTTTAAAAGGATGCAGACGATTTACCTATAGTGTGCCTCCTTCTATAAGCGTCACATCTGTGGGGACTGAGTTGATGTGTGGGGCGTTGCTTGTGCCTTCTGGCCATGTACGGGGGTTAACACTGTGTCTGTCTTGACCAGCTGTCCAGACCCGATGACTCCACGTGCATGTTTGATGATGGTGGTGATGGCTGAGGGGAGTAAACAGCCACCAATCACTAAATATTGATTTAAAGCTGCTAATTACTCCTCTGTATCTCCAGGTAAAGAAAGTAAGAAAAACTACTTTTCCAAGTCATTCAAGCCCACTTGGTCTCTCTCATTTTGTTAAATTTGTCCCCTATCATTCAGATTTTCCACAGTTTATGTTAGGCTGGCCTCTTATTTGTACTTTCCACCAAATAAATGACAAAAAAATGACACGTAATTCAGTCATTATGTGGGATGAAACATTATGAAACACATGGGTTAAATGATGTCCAGTCATTTTTGCACATTTAGTTCCTGCTGATGACAAGGCATCAGAGCACACTTTACATTTTTGCAACAGTTTTTATCTTGCATATATATTAGGTTAAAAATGCTCAGTTTACTTGATGGATAAAGATTAAACTAATTTGGCATGAGGTACAGAAAATATGAAATAGACACTAAAATAAAAGAGTAACGTTTTATTTTATTACCCATCCATTTCATAGCGGCTGGAGAGTATCCCAGCTGACATACAGCAAAAGGTGAGGTACAACCCGGCAGGTCACCAGTCCATCATTAATTAAGGTAATGATGTTTTATATCAGCTGTGTGCTACAAAACATTTGCTTAGTTCGAGTCTGTGTATCTTAGATCCCAGATGAAGTGCAAAGTGTCTGCATGAATCACACAGAGTGCTTTTCTCCTCTCAGAACAGTGAAATCCCTTCTTCCCACACTTTTCCAATGATGCACGTTGTGAGGGGGATGCCCATCCAACAATTTTTGCAACTTCTGAAAGCCAACAAACAACAGTTATTCATGTGAAAGTGAGAAAATAAGGACACTTTTTTTCCAAAACGCTCTATTTAAGTCCTCTGTAGATTATCTTTGTGAGCTGTACTTCAGAGTGGGAGAATGTCACAAAAGAGTGTTTTCTGTTTTTCCCATTCTTTAAAATTAAACTCTTTTTTTTTTAGAAATACTACTCCTATCAGACAATGTTCATATAACAAATAAACCCGTTTATTTCAAGCATTTCGTGATCATATGTATTTTTGGGTCACAACAGCATGTGTACAGATATTTAAAGATGATGTCAGTTCAGAAAGCACTCTGGTTTGGGTACTGTGATAAAGGTCACTTACAAGTTTGAAAACTGCATCCAATTAAAGATTTTTGACCACTCCACTTCTTTCTCTGCCTCTACCTCTCTGTTCTGTCTGTAGTCATTTCCTTTGTGGTGTTGTGAAGGAGCTGTCCACCTCTTACTGGAAGGCACACCTCCTACTCCCATGTCCTCCCTCCTCCTACAGCCCCTGCTGCATTCCTTTATCTTTAACCATTATAACATTTTCTTCCCCACATCTGGCAGTTTTTCTGTTGTCCTGCTTCTGCTCCCTGTATGTTTAGCAAAGGCAAAAGGCTCTGAGAAGCTTGTTTGTGTCTGTGGTTGTTCTGTTCTTGAGCTCGCTGAGTAACGAGTGTAAACGTACACAGCACGAACATGCGGGAATCAGGCAAAACCAGTGAGAGTTGGTGAGAGACAGAGAGACAGGGATGCGACATGTAATTGTGCTCTAATGAAAGATAAACAGTGCAGTCTGAGGGAGTGTGTCTGGGCAGGGCCCTCGGCTGGCCTAAAGGCTCTGCTCTCCTAGGCTCTTAATTAATGTCTGAGGAGGTCAGTCAGCCTCTTATAACCTGTCACCAAATACTCTAAGTAGCGTAAATGTGTTTTTGTTTGTGTGTTTGCGTGTTTCGCTGCAAGTCTGTATGTTTATGTGTGCGAAATGCGTCAGAGAAAAATATAGAGAATGCCCACTTTGCGGGAACTAACTGCTCCAAATGTTCTCTCAACTGCTCTCATTCCACCCTGCACGATGATCAACCTAACTGCAGGTGTCCACCTGTCTTTTTTATTGTTTTTTCTTCTTTTGCGCCTGGTGGTGGTCACATTCACTTGGAGCACTGTCTCTTTTTATAACCACATACTTTTTGTTTCTCTCAGTCCCGGCAGGAAAAGCTCAGCTGTCGTATACCCTGTTTCAGGGGCCAGTTTGTTTCCTGGCATGTCTTTTACTGGACCTTCCACTGATAATCAAGATACACTGTATCTGGTTATTATAAAAAATGAAACAGCTTAAAAATGCAAAAGTTATCATTTTGATCTGTAATTTTGTTGTGCCAAAGTTGATCTGAAGCAGGTGTGCGTCCACACACTGTGTGCATGTGGGAACGTCACTTGTGGCCAAGCAAGGTTTAACTAAAAGAAGGGTATTCCCAGCCAAAAGTCTGGCCACAAAACCCAGACTAAGTAACCTCAGAGTCTGGGTGGCTGGTCTGAACCTCGCCGTCAAAGTCCTAATCAGCCTGCACATTACACACTATTATGGTTAGAGCGTGGGGAGGGAGAAGGTGAGAGTGGTAAAAAACATAAACACAAGAAAGTGAGACACTTCAGTTGCTATAACTGTTGCAACGTTATTGTTGGGTTTTTTCTCGCCATTCGGTTTTTGCATAAAATCCAAACTGAAAGAAATACATGGAGAGAAAAAGACAGTGACAGCTGTTTGCCTTTTTGACTTCGCTTTTCTCACTACCATTTATGTTGTTCGCTTTCCCTACGAACAGACAGGTGAGAGTGGAAGAGCTAACCAGGAGGCCCTGACCCTTGACCTCTCCCCTCTAACTCAGTTCATCAGTTGGTCTGACCTGACCTCAGCCCTAACAGTGACTCAGGGTCACTGCCAGTTGTTAAAGGCACACAACAAGCCTGGGAAAAAAGAAAAAGGAAAGAATCACAACTTTAACTTAAGAAAAATTACCAATACATGAATGTAAATTGGGAGAAAAAAGTATTTAAACATGATGTAATGAGTAATATCAAAGACATTTATTTAAATTAAACCCAAAAGTACACTTATCCCTCTGTTAGATTTTAAAACACCAAAAAATTGGGGGATGTGACACAAGCAGAAATATTTCTAATTCATTTCTAATTTTTCAGATAAGAAATCAGAAGCCATTTGGGATAGCAAACAAAAAAAATGCATATTTTTATCATTCTATATTGTTCTGTAAAATCCCAATCTGAAAAGTATGCTGTATACACTGGGGTCAAACAGTTTTTATAGCATAAAAATACAACAGCACACTCGGATTTACTGTTCTAGGCCCTGATGTATTAAAACATTTAAAGTTATAAAAAACTTGAGTACTCGAGTACATGTGCTTAGACACTTGCCAGGAGAGGACGAGAGGCGAGGTAAACAAGCTTCCATAGCCCGTGAGCTGAAAAAGTGTGCAAACTGCCTCCTCTACATCTCTAATTGCATGTTTTCTCCCCACATACCTGTAATTACACTCTGCCTACCACTCATCTTTCGCTCTCTGAGGCAACACTCGTGCTAAACCATAATGAAGCCAGGCTCTAATGATTTACAACTGCTTAGCATTAGCACATACACTAACAGCTTCAGACATTACCAGCGACAGTAAAATTACATCTTTATCAAACCAATCCAAATTACATGAGATTAAGAAAAATATAGATTTAAAGAGTGGCAATTTAGCCAATCCTTTTTGTCTTCCATTTAAATGTGTTTAGCTCGACGATTTTGAATATATGAAGAGCTCAACAGTATTGGGCAATTGAGTTATACGCCTGCACAGGTATAACTTAAAAAGGCCCACTTCAAGTTCTGTTCACCTCAGACTGACAAATATGAAATGGAAAAGTGTTTGTCCTTTGATTTATTTACATTTGTCCTGACTGACTGACTGCATGTGCCTCCCAAGGACAGAACTTTCAGGAGAGAAAGTGTGCATATGTGGAGTCATTTGCATAAGTAGGCCATTGGTTCCTAATGGAGGCGTTTTGTTCAGGCGTTAACAAGGTGTCTCGCTGGGGCTCTCGTTCATTCGCTCCTTCCTGTCGTCCGCTGACTCTGACGTCCAGGCAATCAGCGCTGCATTTGGGCTCTCTCTTTGTGTGATTTACGAGCTCCCAGATTCATTTAAAAGCCATTGTTCTCCTCTGACGGATACCATGGCCCCCTCCGCTTCCACACTCTTGCTCAGGGACCGCACGCACACGCACACACACACGCACACACACACACATTTTTACACGGCCGCCGCTTACTTTATCTCTCACTCACTCACCCACTTGCTCAATCACTCAACACATACACACACTGTGCCCATCTATCATGAAGCGATGCAGGAGGAGATTGTTATCCCGGTAACCGTATTAACCCACAGATCTCCAGCACTGGCTGATCCAGCAGTGTATTAAGGCGCAGGACAGAGAGCGGTAGACGAAGGGAAGAGAAGAGAAGAGGCTAAAGAAAAGAAAATCAATAGCTAAATTTATTATCATTCACATTCATCCTCAAACAACACTTCTGTCCGCAAAGCACAGAAGATAGGAAAGATGGCAAAACATCTCCAGCCTCGTCCCCTCTCTCGTTTGCTGAAGATTGTCTGTCAGCGAGGCGTCTGTAAATGCATCAAGACACACCTGCGCTTGATTAAGTGTGTTTAGACTGCAGATGGAAGGATGGGGGCAGGGTGTGTTTGGGGGCAATTTAGAGAGCAGAGGTTTTATGAGAGTAATCATCTCCAATAAGGCCTTCCTGGGAATCATAAGCCCCCGCCCTGCACACACACTGTGCCTAATGTGCGCCACACACACGAGCAGAAAGGCACACTTTTGCACCTCCGAACCCTCTCACACCCGCACACAGAGATCCCTTATGCCTCTCTGTTCATTTTGAGCTTTAATAAGAGCCAACTACATTTTAATCTCATTCCTCATAAGTGGACAACTTGTATTTAATTCTCCAAGATGAGAACAAGTTGGCCTCCCACAAAGCAGGCTGTATTGAGTTACAGCCTCTGCTCTGCGTTTATGTGGGAGATTAACTTCTCTCTCCGAGTTCATATTTTGATCTGGGCCAGGCTGTGGCAGAAGGGACGTTGTTGGAGGGAAAAAAAAGTACAGAGAGAGAAAGAAGAGGCCAGGCTTGGAAAAGACATAATGTTGTTACATTGTTTAATGACATTAACGTATGTGCACGCCAGTGAGTACACATCTACTGGAAGTAGACAGCATTAAGACCCCTTACAGCCATTAGGTTTCTTAACGTGAAAAGTAAAAGATGTTGTCCAACAGTTATGCATTTCATGCTCGCACAAACCTCCATCCTCAAGTGGATGAACTTGAGGATGTTCATCCACTGTTCATGAAGTGGATGAACAGGCAGTCGCTAGAAGATGATTTTGAATTCCGGCTTTGAGATTTACTCTGTCAAGCGGCACCGCCTAAAGTAAATTATAATAAGCTTTGAAAGTAAAGAGTATTAAATTGCCAGTGCTATGTTCTATTGATAATATGACTGATCATTTTATTTTGGGGTTCTACTGCATTCAGTGTGGAGTTTGCATGTCCTGCTTGTGCCTGTGTGGGTTCACTCCAGGTACTCTGGCTTCCATCCACAGTCCAAAGACATGCACATTAGGTTAACTGGTGTTTCTGAATTAGCCTTAGGTATGAATGAGAACATAACTTATTGTCTGTCTCTCTGGGTTAGCTCTATAATAAACTAGTGACCAGTCCACGGTGTACCCTGCCTCTCACCCTGTAACAGCTGAGATAAGCTCCAGCCCAATCAAAACACTGAACTGAATAAGCAGAAGAATGCATGGCTAGATAGCTGGCTGGCTGGATGGATGGATGGATGGATGGATGGACGGACGGACGGATAGATGGATGGATAGATGGTTAGTCTACTAAAGCAGTTTCATGTGCTTTAATGCCTAAAAGAAAATCACATTAATGTCTAATACTCTAAACTGCTGCTGTAAATCTCCTTTCTCTTTAAGCTCCAAAAAGCCCAGACTGCGCTGACTGGGCTGGCAAAACCAAGTGTTGGCTTTGTAATGTAACTGCTGCTGGCTACCTGGGGCTTCAGCACCTCGGGAGTCTTGTGTTCATCGTGTGCAGTCATGCACTGCTTCTGACTGAGATATTTTTGAGACAATAGCAAACTGAGAGCCCACTCTTCATTCGTTTGATGATGTACACACTAGCCAGTAGGTGCTTCTAGAAAGATGATTCTGTTCATCTGGACAAACAAAATCAACTTTCTCGCATCTCCTTACCTAGATGACTGAGCATGCAACAAGAAAAACACAGCATAATATGAGCACTTGAATTTCCTCCAAATAGGCCTATTTAGCATTCAAGGTAATCGGGAACTAAATCCGGTTCCTTTTTTTTTTTTTTTTTTGTTAAGGGGGCTATTAGCTATAAATTAATACTTCATTCTTATCTTTAGTCTGACTGATAACAATTTCCTCACACTGCTCTCTCCATAATCACTAAATCTTTTATCAAGAAATTCTGCTTACTCTGAACAGCACCGGCTCCACTGCTCAAAATGATCTTTCATGAGAACAGTGGTGCAAACTATGTTTTTATGTTTTCCACTGGAAAAAAAAAAAAGAGGTTGCGTGTCACTCCAGCAGCTGTAACAGTGTGTGTCAGCTGAAGTGTGTCGGGAAGACTGCAAAGATCCCGTAAGCACAGGGCACAGTGGCACTGGGTTTAGGGTAAGTGGGATGTTGACAGCTTTTTGGACAGCTCGCGCTCTGCTCCGACAGGCCAAGAGTTATTATCCAACCTGAGAAAGCCCAGTGGCAATGCTCAAACCTTCAAACGTTCTCAGTTTCAACTGTGTGTGTGTGTGTGTGTTTGAAGGCAGGCTGAGGAGGGCAGAGAGTCATCCAGTAGATTTACTGTGTCAGTAAGCAGCTGTGTTTGTCAGTGCAGGCCCGAGGCTTTTCAGTGTCATCCAGTCGGTGTGATTATACACCGTACGCTCCTCCCATTTTCTGCCCTTCTCATCCACCTCTTTTTACAAAGGCCCACTGAAAGCCCGGGTCAGCTTACCTGGAGCACAATATCGGTAAGAGAACGAATTTCCAAAAGAAATGTGTTAACACTGAAACAAAAACAGGTATGCACAATAATTATATTCATATTTATATCTCATTCCCACACACAAACACATATGGATGGTCAGATGGATGGATGCATGCACATGGCAATCCATGAGTAGCTATTGTTTAAAACCGTGACCTCAAACAGCCCTTACTGTGAAGTAGATTGGCCAGAAATGATGTTGAGATTTGTAATTTTTGAAAAGAGATCCTGCACTGGCCTGAGAAAACGTATAAGCTGTGCTCCATTAGGAGAGTCTGTGACGTCTAAACCGGCCTATATGACTTTTCAGCAAGAGCACTTGCTGTTGCTTTTACTGCAGGTGTTCAAAGTTGATTTGGTTTGAAAGGATTACAGGGTGGAGGAATTCCAGTAAGTACAGTTTTCTTTTTTGTGTCTGGCTTTGTGTGCATGCCTGCATGTGTGCATGTGTGCATCTGAAAGAGAAAGAGGGACATCCTTAGACTGCTTATTTCATGATGGAATAAGACGGTGTTCCCACCTCATCTGTCACTCTTCACCTCATCCTGTCTCAAACTAAAACATTCATCCCTTTCTTGCAGCAGAAACCCATCAAACCTTCTCGGTGCTCCCTGAAACTGCTTCTAACTTCTCGCTCAGCTTCTTTTATTTGTGCTATGTTAAATACAGCTAAAACTTTTATAGTAATGTTTTGTGCATCATTTGGGGGAGTTATGTCACTGTGACCGTGGAAGAGTATCAGCCACAGTATCAGTCTGAGTGGTTTAAACTATCTGTGTAGAGCAGCTGTGGTGTGGGTAGCTGGGTTGTGTAAGTTTATTCTACTGTGGGCAATCATTCTGAGTCACTCTGCAATCAGCCACCAGCTTCTGTAAACAATGTTTACATGCATGAAAAAGATGTTAAACATCACTGAGCACACCAGCAAGTCAAAATATCTAATAAATAAATATGCATAAAATTCATTTAAATGAACGACTTCATGCTCACCTTTCATAACTTTTTTATAAGCTTTCATAAAACCGGATTTTAAAAAAATAAAATGACTCTTCAGACTTCATAGCATACATACATTGCTGATATACAGCGGAAGCATTTGAGTTAAGTGCTACATATTTCCCTTGAGAGTTGATAGAGACTGAAAAACAGAGCTAAAAGTGAATCAATATGGGATATATGACTAGAAATAAACTGTAGTGGTTTCATAACTGCTGGATTTATGAATAGTCAACTTTTTTCCTAATAAGATCGGCTCAAAAGGTGCTTAAGTTTAAGTAAATATTTTCATACCTTGTACCCAAACAAATTTCAAAAGGTCTGTGTGTAACGTGCTGTCTTTAAACTACAAACAACACGATCTAATAATCACACCTTCCAGTGCACGCTGTGATCAGCATTACTCTTACAGATTTATAAAAACGCTAAACCGCCCTGAAAATGTTTTTTTCAGAAAAAAACATACCCCTTAGTCAAAATACGAGACAAACAGTTCAAATACTGTGTTTAAAATTTCACTAAAAGCCATGTGTCCCTCTCAGTTCACCCTGCCCTGGGCTAATGGTTAAGTAAACAGCCTGGTGTCTGGCCTGCTGTGGGAACAATCTGGGACTATGTGTGTCGCTCTGCACACCTCTGCACTAATGCTGGTCAGAGTGTCGCGGCTCGCAGGCTGCATGACTCCATTGTGGGCTGATAGACACAGACAGGCAGGCAGAGATAGACAGTAAGGGAGAGGAGAGAGTTCACCAGAGCTCACCACTATGAGAGTCATTAACCGTTTCTTACTCAGCTTCCTATTTAACCGAGTCAAGGAACTGACAGCAAGTTCTCACCTCCTGAAGTTCCTCCTTCACTTTTGGAATGGCAAATTTGTCTTCCCTTGTATTTTGTTTAATACTAAATGCAAAATTTACATGCAATTGGAGCACGATCAGAGCCGGCTGACCTGCCTGATTCTCAGCAGATAAAAAAGGAAAGCTGTAGGCCTTAGTTACTACATAAAAAGTGAGTCTATTTTTAATTAAACAAGAAGTCCAATAATTAGTTTGATTAATAGTAAGCTATTTCTGTTATAAGAACAGATTGATTTGCACACCAAAAAATACCATATATGGATTTCATTAGCTGTGTAACGGTTCAAGCACAAGGTCTTCCTGAGACTTCTGGTAAATTCAGCAAGTAGCTTTTAATCTGAAGCAGTAACCACAGGAAAGGTTTCGCAGTAGCTTTTGCAAGCTAATAGGCAGCAGCTATGGCAAGAGATAATGAGATCAGTGTGTAAAGATCAATTAGCTTTTCTTACAGAAGCAACACAAGCTCTGGAAGTTGAACTCAGTGAACAGCGAGAGTTTTAATTTGGATAACAATGCGTTAGTAATTTCTCTCTAATTTTCTGACCATACTGGTTCAGGAAGATGACTCAGTTGAGGGTGGAGTCGGTTGCTCTTAAGCAACCGACTCCACCATATTATATTATTATTATATATAGTTATTATATTTATACTAAAAACTAAAAGAATTACAGCTGATATGTATAATAACAGTAGAGTGCTTTTACAAAAACGAATTAAATTGAAATAAAAATATAGAGGAAAAAGTCCTTAGCTTTAGTCTTTGTTAGCACAGCCTAACCCCAACAAGATATAGGGTGTCTACATGACTCTGAGTAAACTGCCCTCTCAAAGTGTCTCCTCCTAACAAGGAACTCCCACATCGCAGTGATTGCAAAGACTAAAATGAATGCCGAAACTAAAAAGAACCAACAAATCCACTTTGGGAAGGAATGAAACGAAACTCATTTTAAAGCAGAAACTCAAAATGAAATAGAAATTAAAAACTCATCAGAAAACACAAAACTCTAATAATAACTGTGGTGCTGCAAAACCAGAATACTGCACATCAGTAGCGGCTATCCCCTGCTACTGACGTGCAACAGAAATGCATATGATTACAGTCTGGCCCAGCTAAAGTGTGCTATACTGGTCTAGTGGAAGAGGTCTATAATAGTCCTGTTAGTTCCCAGCAGTTAAATATAAGGAGTGTCTGCACTAATAACCACCTACACTGAATATAGACCTTCAGACATTGGAAGATGTTTATCTATTTTTCAGTGTTTGCCTACTTGAACGGTCATTTATCGAGTTGACGTTACCTCTGTGAAGTTAGTTTGTTTGGATTTAACTTTCACTGCTTTCTGAGACACAGGGAGTGAAAGACAGAAAGAGAGCAAGAGGGAGAAGTAGGCCATGACTCTGAATGGTGGCAGTGTCATGTCTTTGATGTCAGTTTGTGTCCAGATCTCACACGCCTGATTGGACAGCTCCAAACAAACCGGCAGGAGCCCAGTTCAACACTTCGAGCACGCAATGACAGAGAAAACCTCAAAGGGACAAGCGGGTGGGTGGGATCTGAAGTCATTTTAAGAAAGTCCGGACTGAAAATGTTGACTTTTAACCCTTTTAAAGAAAATCCAGTTTCTTCAAAACCTAACTAGACTGCTAATTTCTTCTTTTCAGCTGCAGAAAAATCAAACACGATGCATTATTTTTAATATATTTGTTTATTCTCCAAACATTTAGCTCAAAGACAGACAAAAGACACACTATTTCCCCATAAACACGTGCAAATATGTGACTTCAATATGTTGTTAAAGTCGGGGGAAAAAACAAACTCAGTGAAATTACCTCTTGAGACTTCATGTTTAAATTTGTGCACACAAACATACGATGCGGGCCTCTCCAGGCATGTTTACAAATGTGGCTCCCCAGTGACTGGGCTAACTGGGGTAAAGAGACCTCAAAAAACAGCGGTCTACAGGGATATTCCACAGAACAAACATATGTATGCACGTACACACCAATGTGGATACACACTTGGAAGATACCCCATGCACACATGCATGGTGAACACCCACTGAACCAAGCAGAACCCACCTAATGAAGAACATTTTTAAAATCTTTTATATACCTACGAGATAGGCCAATGAAGGTCTTCCATTTACAACTGCTGCTTTATGTGAGACTGCAAGCTTTTGCAAATCAGTTCTTGTATATATCATCAGGTTTTTGATTAAACATATCTTACCAACTACTGGATGTTTTCCAGTATTTATCATATCATTGATAAAAGGATTGCCTCTGTGTTTTTTTACTCTCAGATTTGTCAGAGCTCTCCTTTCTTGTGTCCTCAAGATGTTCTTAAGGAACTGAAGAATGTCCGTGATCCTAGCAGAGAAATAATTTAAGGAACTATAGCAGAGCTGACACAACAAAGTACAAGCATTGCTTTCGTTATAAGCATTGGACCCCACCTGTCCCCAATGGCAGCTGGATAGACTCGAGCTCTGCAGCAACTGTGACTTAAAATTCAACCCTAAAGTGTAAATTCACAACTATCCCTCTGACCTTCAGATATAAACCAGTGGCGAGTGATTCTTACCTATGATGCCTCTTTAGCTCAATGGGATAAGTCATCATTTGTGCTGGTAATGAGAAGGCCGTGACCTTATGTGGCGTATGACCTACTACATGTTTTACAGTAGCATGTGTAACTTAAATTTTAGACATCTGCATAAATTTTACGTTGGAAATAGAGCACACGGAGATAACCACTCACACCTACAGCCAACGTAGCGAGAATGGAGAGAACCCATACATGCAAATCCCACACAGAAAGGTCCCCTGAGGCACAATCGCTGCGCCAAAACTTCTCCATGGTACAAATTTGTAGCCTCAATCTGTGGCTCAATTAAGTCGAGTCAATCAAAAGACAGATGAAGGAGAAAAGGAAAACATCTTGCCAGAATTCACTGTTTAGCAATGATATCTGGAATTCTGAAGGGGAGGTTGATCGGTAGTTCAGCAGGCAGCTTCGGCATAAATCTGCCAGCAGGGTAGGGTTTGAACTTCTCCCTCAAGCTGATTTTAATTCTTTACAGAACTAGTTTTTGTCTTGGTTCTTGTGTACAAATGAGTGGAACATTTGTTAATGCTTTCCAGCAGAGACTGCCTGAAAATATGCATCAGTATCGCACTGTGTGAATTATTATTGTGTCATGCCTCTCTCATTAAGCTTTTCACCACACCTTCAAGTGTGGTTACAAGAACTACTCGTTGCAAGCATGCTCTGGCCATAAATGGTATTGCGCACTGATAAATTATGCGATTTAGAAGTTTTGGGAATTATTTCAATCATGGCAATTTATTATCCTCATATCATATACTGATATCATCCTAACGTGACCGAAAGACAGTAATATCACACCAGTGAAACAGCAAAGACAGTTTTCCTCTTGGTGACATCAACAAGATAAAAGCACAGAAATGCAAAACTGTGGATTTCTTTCGTCTATCATGTGACTCTAGCGGCTAAGCTAGCCCCATCGCAAATATACTGTACACACACACACACACACACACACACACACACACAGGGTTATACAACCCAAAATCAATACTTCATGTGCCCTGTGTCTTTTTGTGCTGAGAAGACATCTTGCGAGAAGACAAGATGTATAAATGGCAAAGTTACCTTTGTAGTGTTGATTGAAATCACTGCTGGGGCGGATGTTTCTATACGATACAGGCATGTGCTCTTACTGCTGCGTCTGTGTGCATGCATGTAATTGACATGAGCACACCCACAGGTACACGTGGGAGCAGTGTGCCAGCTACATACATGCTAGTTAGGGAGAGTGCTTAGGCAGCACAGCGCAGCACATTCTCTGTGTCAGTTGTCCTGATGAAATAAGGTTTATAGAGGGGTGTGGTACAACAAGGTAAGGCCCAGAACAATGATTGTTTGTTTGTTGTTGTTTTATTGGCAGTGATAATTGCTCCCCCTCCTCTTAAGGATGCTTCCTTACCGCCATGCCGCCACACACATGCACACACTTACGCGGCCACAGGAATGCGTCCACACTCCGTGCCGCCGGCACATGTATCCCTGTTCTTGTTTTAGAAAAATTTCAACATGTGCAATTCTGGAGATCTGATCTAAAACAAACTCTAAAAGACATGCAACAGAATGAGCTGTCCCTAAACTGAGTTTTCTAATTTTTGGAAAATCAAAACTGAAAACAATGTTTCTGCACTGTCATGTTACACAAAACCTTCAACTTTCCCTTTTGTTTTCATGTAAACTATGAGAGAAAGCAACCGATGGCTTTTTTTCCTTATTACTCCATACTCTAGACTTCAAGTGAATGTACATCAATTTTAAAACAATTAAAAAGTATGTTGTGTCGGTGTACTGGAATATAGTTCAAGATTATTTTGAGGACTGGCAGCCATTAAGTCAGTATATGATTGAGTGCTGAACAGTAAAACACCCAAATCCAATGATTTTGTTTTCTAATGTCTCTGCTCAGAGTATGGGACTTTTACTGATCAGCTCTTAGCTCTGCTTGTTTGATTTCTTTTTACTTTAACCCCTTTTTTTAGCCCTTCCTGGTACAATCCTCAAGGGATTTGCATCTCCTCCCAGAATCAAACTGGTGATCTTTTCATTGTTAGGTGAGTGTTTAAAGCATTCCGCTATGGAAACACAAGTTCTCAACTATGATGGATAAAAGGGAAAAGTTGAAATTGAAAAGAAACGCTCCCGTGGTTTCTTTCTGCTGTATGACATGAACTGTGGCTGAGTGAAATCCATGGTAGTGCATTCCTTTCTTGTTGCACTTTGTGAACCCTGATGAATGAAGCCTTAATTCACATGAATTCTCCCGTGCTGAAAATCACATCATGATCTCTATTAATCGCTTTCTGTGACACACGTGCAGAGAGGCTGTTTTTCTGTGAGGCGTAGGTAAAGACAGGCAGGCTCCAGAGCATAATTGAACATGTAGCTACACCACCACAGGGAGTTGGCAGCGCCCGGGGAGAAGACTTGGCTCCCCCAGAGAGGCCTGGAGCATAACCAGACCAAGCTGTGCCAGGCACTGAAACAAACACACAGTGCCCCATCTCCTTTAACCACCACCCCTTTCTCTGCTATCCCACTCCTTTAAACACCCCTCTGCTGATTTCCTCTCCTTTCATGCATAACTTTTTAGCTCTTGCTTGTTTCTTAAATCCTGGACTTGAAATCTTGTTTTGTCATTTAAAAAAGTGTTCGGGGTCAACACTCAATTCAGTTAGTTAAAGGAATTTTCAAATGTTTCCCAAGAAAATTTCCTCAGGCCTTCTGCCAGGTCCAAGTCACTTAGTTGGGAGTGAGAACCATGTTCTATCTTGTCTGATCAGCAGTGCTGTCAAACCTTCTCTTTCACTGCCACATAACACTGTTTGCTGTCATAAAGTGGTAGAGACAAAAAATTAAATAAAGACTTAAAAACATTTGTCTAGTCTGGCAATATAGTTTACACTTGGCCTTATGTATATAAATACACTCATACATGTTCACATGTTGTATAAACCAAACAACCCCCACACACACATTCACACACGTACCCGCATGTACGTACACACATACACAAAAGCAGCAGCAACAGATATGCAAGGATACATTTACACAGAAAGCACTGGCAGGGTTTTTCTGTCAAGCTTTGGTCAGTGGGGGAAAAGGAGGTTTAGTCTAATTTGGGACACAGTGTCTAACCATAACAGCATCATATCTACACCAGAAACCTCTAGGTTTCTAGGAATTTAGAGTTCATGACTGGATTTTAAAGGCAGACGCACATTGTGACCATGTCATCATCCACGAGTGGCTTTCCCAATGCCAGACGACTCTGCGTTAAGACATTTTCAATATATATGAAGATGTTTGTATGATTTTGTGCAGCCCATATGTAATTGATGTATAGTGAGGCCGTGTGGTATGCCAGCAACAGCTATATATTTACACTTCCTTTCCCCAGTACAGTGTGCTCGTTCTCTGGCTTGCTTTGAAGAGCTACATAAGTGGGCATAGACCCAACCTAGCCCGGCCCTGACCACACTAGAGGCCATGGGTCGAAATGGAAAGCGTGTATAAATATATGTGCACATATGGGAGTGACGTTTTGAGGATCATATCTGAATGTGTGATGAAATGAGCAGCACCTACTGGCACTGTTGCTGTCAGTGGAAAGAACTGAGAACAAAGAGCTGTCAGTTTGAACACATAACACTGCGAGGCCAGGACAGGACATGGCATGCACCGCGCTCAACTGTGCCACCTGAACACTCCCCGACACACAAGTTAAGTCAACACCTGCTGTGTAAACGCTAAATGTTGTCCCTCCTTACATCTCAGCTTTCCCTCTTTGTTTTGATTGGTCTAGTATTTCTCCCTCTATTCTGCAAGGCTGTTTAATGAGGCCCAGTTTGTAATTGGGCCAGTCGTGTTATTTTAGGGTTGGAGCACAAAGTAATTACCCATCCGCGGCTGTACTGTACTCTCAGAAAGACAAAGAGAAGGAGAGAGCAAAAGAGGGAGAGCAAAATAGATTAACGGGAAAAGAGAGAACACGAAATACTTTGTAACTCAAAACTATAATATTACTACATTCTTGAGAGTTTAACTTTTGTCCTTTGCAGCTGAATTGCGCTCATATGGGAAGTTCTCGAGCAGCTCAAACATATCGAAGTTGTGAAACTGCCCTTGACTTCTCCATCAGCTGCATCCTGTTGATGAACTCCAAAATCAACGTGACTATGACTTGGGCTCGCTTGAGCTCAAAATAACATAAAGAAGGGGAAAACTAGAAATGTAACTCTGAACATTGGATTGATTCAGCACATTGAAAGCATTACACAGTGGAAAAGCTATTGTACACGTGCACTCACTCAGATCATGACTAGGCTAAAGTCGTTATCTGAGAATGAAGCTCAGCATGAAGAAAGGGCTTTAAGACATTAAGTGTTGTTTCAAAAGGACATTTTTTGCACCTTGAGAAGTACAATTATAGTTTTATTGGAGTCGTGATAGTGAATATATCCGGTTAAAAGCTTCACAAGGTAGAAACAATCTTCAACATTATATTAGGATTACTGCATCTATAATTTATTAATTATTAGGTCTTTTTTAGCTAACTTCCATAAAATTTTCCATAAAATATACATGTCTGAGATGCTTTATGTGAGCTAATATCATTTAGAAATCTTTGGATAATAATCTCTTAAAAGAGCACACTAGCAACCAGAACTGCAATAAATAAGAATAAATAAATCTAAATTAATGCAGAAGAATATGAATTATTTTCTATTCTATTCTATTTTAATGGAAATTACAACAAATCTGTCAAATTCTTACTACAAAATCTTTTGGTTCAACAAATAAAGAAAAACATGTATTAAAACATGTCTTAGATATGGATACTCAGACTCTTCTAGTGTGTCTGTGGGCTTTATGCTAGCCTATATACTTGCAGCAGTGGTAACTTTGAATAATAAGAGAGCCACTGAGGTAATGATTTACCATGCCAACCCTTCCAGTCCCTCTGGTGATGAGAGGTGATGTCATCACAGATATTAGTGCAGCACACACGCAGACACTTGCAAGTCTTTTACAAGTAGTCGTACAGGCTGCAGTGTATATGAGCGTGTCAAGGAGACTAATCCTTCAACTGATAAGATTAAACTGTGCCAAACATGTGGTCACAAAGATGTGAGCACACATATATATATAGATACAGACACGCTTGCAAAGCATGTGTTCAAAAAGCATAAACACGGTTGCTGTAAATGTTCCTGTTCAGCTATTAAAAATTAAGTACCATTTTTGGATGGAGCATTTTCCAATAACCATACAAAAACCCGGTGCAGTTGGCGTTTACAGTTTAATTTAACATTAACATTTAATCTCCTAGTTAAACAATAAATGTAATATTTCACATTATATTAAATTTTCTTTTCCTACAGTTGTGTTTCATATGCATTCTACCATGAAACCAATCACTCTCTAACCTGCAACCTGCATATTAAGTGGCCATTTATCGGAACTGGAGGAAGGGAAGACGCATCTGCTGCCTCAATTCGTTTTCTTTTTCAGTTCTTCCTCATTCTGACCTGACTCACTTTGAGACGAAGGGACAGTTAACGCATGTTACAACATCGAAACTTGATGCTGGTGGCCCTCACCTCATAGTTTCAGTGGAAAATTTTAGAGAAATTAACTCAGCACTTTTGTTTCAGCCTGCTCTCAAAGGACACAAGAGGGTAAGCAGTCACGTTGTCAGAACCAGAACAGGGGAAAAAAAGCGTGTGAACTAATGGAAAGAATGACCAAGCATTAATAGCGACATGAGTGAAGGGGCAAAGAGGAAAAGAAAGCTGTAGGACAGGTCAGGAGATGGACCAGATTATAAATAAACAGCAGGAAGAGGATGGCTTGGCGCAATCTGGACCCAACCAGATCTGAAAGCTTTTTTTTTTGTTTGTTTTTTTGTTTTTTTAATTGCTATACTCACATAAAATTAAATACACCACCACTGTTAGTCCACAACATGAGCAGCATGTAGCCTACATGATTAGAAAGAATTCTGCTGATGCGAACTATGCAGTGTAAAGTAAACAAATGGGAATACGAGCACATTAGAAATAGCACAAACAAAGGAGAAGAAATACTACACGGAGACAACCCTGCTGTGATATTAACACCTCCTTTGTTCTTGCGGCTTCTACAAGATAGAAGTGTCAGCTAGAGATCCTTTCATATTGCAGAAAAGAAGAATAAGAGATGTACAATACAATACAATGCAATATTTACAAAATCTCCGTCCACGGCTGTCTAGACTAATTTATAGTAATATTGTACTTCGCATGTCCAGTGGCACAGGAGCCCCATCAATAACCACTGATTCAAGGTGTGCAACTGAGATTAGTGATCAACTCAGTGTGCGATCAAACGGGGAATATTGTGATTCATGGTGCGGAATAATGGCCAGAAAAGTCTCCTAGCAGAACATTATAGTGACACAGACCTATGACCTTTTGTATTTTCTTTACCATTTTTTGGTATTAGATGAATGGATGATTTCTTTTTTATAATAAGCTAATGAATTTCCTGTTTTTTCATGAATACATTTTAACTGCCAAAACCCTAATTATTTCATTCTTGGCTGAATATTTATGCCACATTTTAAAGAGCAAATCCCTCCCTGGGACATTTACTAATCACTGCATTTTATTAAATGCTTATCCAATTAGGGGTCACAGGGGTTAGGGAAAGGCTGCCATAAGGCAAGAGGTAGTGTACACTCAGGATAGGTCACGGGTCTATCGCAGGGTAACAAAGAGAGACAGACAACTATTCATGCTCGTATGGAGGGGCCCCACAGTTGGAGCCAATAGCCTTCTTGCTATGAAGCGACAGTGCTAATCACCATCATCATCATTATCACCATCATTACATCAGATCATAAAAAGTGTCAGCACAAAGGCAGATGTATACAGATGGCCATTTTAACGTGAGAGTCTATTGGGACTGACTGGGTTTTAGAGCCGGCCTCAAGTGGCCATTTGTAGAATTGCAATGGCACCGTTGCCTTGGCTTCAACAGTCACCCCTGGAGATTGCCTCTTGCTTAAGATCAGTCTGCTGAGATAATATTTTGACGTGAAAATTTGAAGATTTTTAGGCAGAAACTCAAGAAGTTTTAAGATAATTTGTCTTCTCTTTTTACAGGACATAAACCGCATTTCTTTGCATGCACACACACATTAACATGCACACACGGTTCCTGGTAAAGAAAGAAGAGAAGAGTAGATGAGGAAGGCCTTCTTTCAGTTCCCTCAAATAAACAAGGTTTTTATAATGTGCATGTGTGTGCGTGCGTGTGTTAGTGTACAAGTTAGTCTGCGAGGGGTTATTAGGGTGGGGGTTCGTGAATGATGATGACTGTGGTTTTTCAAGGAATTTTAGACTGTGCCTGGCCGCAAATAAACGCGAATGCACATATATCTCTGAGAGGGAGACAGATAAAAGGCAGACAGACACAGAGCGAGAGAGAAGACACAGGGAGATGTACTGTGATTCACGGTTCCTCCTCCTAAACCGAAGCCTCACCCGCAGCTGATGTTGCAAGCCCTTGTCATAGCCGTGTGAGGATGACAGAGGATGGAAGTGGCAACCAGCTCCAGATTCAACCAGCCAGACCTGGTTCCAAACTGTGACCTCATGACTGCCTGCAAAGTCAAAAAAGTCAAGTAAACAGACAAGTTGTCTTAGAGAGCCCTGATCCTCTTAATGGGCGATAATGAGGGGGGTCAAAATGTTTTACTAGCAGGCTCCAGGCACGAACGACTCAGTGGCTCCATAACTTTGAGGGCTTCAGCTTACTCCTTTCTTACTGTCATTCACTCACCTCCTTCTCTTTTGGCTTATAAATACATTAATTACATCAGACCCATGATCTAGCCTCCCTGAACTCACAGCTGGAAAATATATAAACAGAAATGTAGTTTCGCTGTTTCAAAGAAAGAGGTAATGAATTACACTCCCTGTTCTGTGGACAAAGGAAAAAATAATGTTTTTCTAACAGATTTGGCAAATCCATTTAGAATCTTTCACTTTTTTGTTTGTAATGTATCATCATGGGATATAACATATCCAGTTGTCCTCCAAAATTCTGTATATTTTCAAGTTATCGGCTCTCATACAGTTGGAATAAATAAAAACAGAGCAGGAGCAGCTTGTATTTTTTAAAAATCAGTACCGTTACTATAACAGTCTAACAGATGAGAAAAAACAGGGACACTGGTGAAAGGTGAAAAAAGGAATCTCAAAAAGAGCAAAATAATAGCCAATGTAATTAAGATGTTATAAGAAAGAAGAAACCAATATAGAAATTATCTATTAGATTACATTAGTCTTGACAGAGCCTCTGCCACCACATTAGATCAATTGCTCTGGGCCCCTTTTATCAGCTCCATCACCTAGTGGGGGTGGGGGGTCATAGTTTGGTCCCGCCTTCACTGTTGTGATTGGTGAGGGGGTAGGGACAGGCTTAGGGCGTCGGGGGGTTCCCCGGAGGCATCTTCCTTGGGGGGCTCAACCCGGGGTAGCGGTCACGTCCGGTTGGGGGCTCTGTTGGCTCTCAGGTGACTGTTTCCTCGCGGCTGCGTGCAGCGGGGCTAGGGGAGGGTCTGTGCTGACGGACGTGGGTTACTGACCTGGCAACCTGGCTGCCCCTGGGTGGGTCCGGGATGGGCGTGAGGTTCTGGGGGCGCTCCGTCTCTGGGCTGGGGCCCGGGCCGGGCCTCGGGGGCTTGGGTCCTGGTTGGTGTGTTGCCGGGGTTGTGGGCGGGTGGGTGCATGGGGGCCCGGCCCTGGAGCAGGGTGCCGCCGGTGCGTCGAGCCGCCTGGGGGCTCTTCAACTGGTGGGGGGGATGGTCACATCTTGCAGGAGCTTTCTTCTCTTCAGGAACTCTCTGCAGGAGGGGGAGATACAGGAGAGGTGGAGGAAGATCTCAGCCTGGGCGTTTACCGTCTTATGTAGTCTGGAAGATGTGTGGATGGTGGGGTGGGTGCAGTTTTCTCTGTGGTGGGGTTGGGTGGACTGTCCAGGGCTCTGTGGAGCCGGAGGGCGCTACTGCACTGGGCCCCGGTCTGATGGGCCTGGGCCCCCCTTCCCTGGCGGGTCGCGAAGGGTGGGAGTGCCTACTGGGGTCAGCGGGGGAGCTGGCCCCAGGGAGGGGTTACCTGCCCCTCCCTTCCTTCCCTCCCCATCTCCAGCTGCCTCCCTCTTCCCGCTCCTCCACAACCACTCACACATGCAGGGCCTTGGAGTGGGGGTATGTCACCAGGGTGCAGAGGAGGCTACCCCCCCCCCCGTCCCCTTCTGGCTGCCTCTGCCTCAATTTTATCCCACAACTTAGACATTCACATTATTCACACTCTCATTACACATACATATAAGATCTTGGGGGTGGGCACAATCACGGAGTCCAAATTACCATCAGGGTGTATACCTCACCCCTGACGTCGTTGCCCACCTCTCAATTTTAAATACACTTAGTCATTGAGGGCTAGCAGGAGGGACTATGCGCTTACCTGCTGCTCCTTGGCAGGTAGCTCCATGCCCTCCTGGGTTTTAATTGCACCTTAGAACACATATGCATCAACACTACAATGAGCGGGTGGAGGGAGGTTTGGAGTCTTCTCCCACCCCCATTCTCTGCGGCCTGCTGGAGCGGGAGGGCTAGTAGGAGGAGTTGGCCGTCCGACTGCGGTCTGGGGTGTGGGGCCTCCCTGCTGCTGCGGAGTCGGGGTGGTCTGCCTCTCCCCACCGCAGGGAAAAGGGTAACACCACCTGGGTCTGGGTGCAATTCCCCCCTCCAGGGGCAAGGGTACCTAGACCCGGTTTGTAGAGTACGCTTGGGGAGTGTGATCGTGTGTACAGCGTCTCTTTATGTCTGTCTCCACGTTGGTTGAGTGTGGAGTGAGTGCATATGAGAGCATGAGGGTGGGAATGGATGTTTGTGTCTGTGTGTGCCCGTATGTCTGTGTCTATATGTCAGGTTGGGTATCAGACGCCACCTCTCTGGGGACACCTCAGGCCCTCCAAGGTTTGGAGGCCTATCTCCACCCACCACCACTTCCCCTGCCGGTGGCGGACTCCCTCAGGTGTCGGTGTGTTGGTGGTTCTTTGTATCTGGGGGTGGGCGTCCGGGTACACACCGGCTCACTCCTTGGCGACCGCTTGTCGGGGCCTGGGGCCTGGGGCTCGCTCGGGCCCCTTTGGAGGTGGGGTGCCCCCGGCCTCTCGGCCTGGGGCTCGGTCACTCAGGCACAGCTGGGGGCCGGCGGAGCTCACGGGCGCGTCACTGCAACTCCCCCTGACTTCTGCTCCGCGGCTGCTGGGCGAGCCCTCATCTGGGACTCTCCTCAGCTCTTACTGGAACAGTGGCGCGGCTGCCCCTCTGTTGGTCTTCCATGGTCTCTTGTGTTCTGGGGGCCTCTGGATGTCTGGAGTTTTGATCTCCTCCATACCCACTTCACACCCTGGAGGACGGGGCTGTGGCCCCCCCACACTCCCTAGCAGATCATTACATGGAGAAACCTTTGGAATGCAAGCATGCTGATCCACACAGGTATGCACACATGGGTATTCACAGACGCGGACTAAAGCTTTCTTGGCTGCTGCCTCAAAGCACACTGTGCGCTGTCTATCTTGCGTGCTGCACAATATCGTTTATTATTTAGTAAATATTGATATCTATGACTAGCTAGTTTATTGTGATGGTGCTTTGTTTTCTCTATTATTATGTTGCTCTTTGTTGTTTGCTGTCTCCTCTGTTTGTTTTTTTTGTTTGTTTTTTTTTTTTCTCCATACAGGTGACCCAGGAGTTCTTTTTTTTTTCTCTCTCTCTTCCCCCCCCTTCTCACCGTCTCTTCTCCCCTTTGGTTTTCTTTCTTTCTCTCCCCCTCTTTCTCTCATTCATTCCCCCTGTCCTATTTATTTAAAAAAAAAAAAAAAAAAAAAAAAAATGACAAAGGATGAACTGAAGCTCTGCCATCACGTAATGTCGCATACTGCTGTTTCTGATGTCATTTAAAAAGAGAAAAAAAAAAAAAAAAAATAAGAAAGAAGAAACATGAGTAAAACTGAATTTAAGGTCCATTCCTGTTATTTTAACCAGAACTGCTCTTTGCTGTAAACTGAAAAGCGCTGCCTTTTTCGTGAGCAAATGAAAAAGTCCATTAAAAAGAATGGCAGCGTGACAATAGAAAGCAGAGAAATTGAAATGGTACAATGTGATAGAGCAGATCTACATTTATGAAGGCACTCTGTAGCCGTGCACCTTTGCCTGTTTGCATTTGCATTTGTATGAGCCCAGACACGAGGAGACGCAGCGAGTCTCGAAGTCTCCGCTTTAATCCAAGTGAGAGTCAAGTGGACAAGAAGTGGGGATGCTGTTGCCGCAAGTTCCCCAATGGAGGACTTTTGAGCTTAAGAACACGGGAAACAGAGACGATGCAGACAGGAAATGCAGGCAGACGGAGGGTATGCAAAGTGTGTTTAAAGGAGACAGGACCCTATGTGGCAATAACAAAGTTAGGGGTCAGTGACACAACTGATGAGAGGCCATATGGATGATGTGTGCAATGAAGGCTAAAAAAAGCTCTTGAATGGCCAGTGGACACTTACACACATGTTGTGGGCTCTTTAGCAGCTGGGTTAAGGTTAAATTAAAAGAATTAAAAGTGCACTTATTCACACTGATTGGCTGGACCATGCAGAAGTGAAAGAAGACTAACAGATTCTGCTATCAGTGATGAAAAGTAATAAAGTAAACTTAACCTGGGGAGGTAGCCTCTGATTTAGCTTCTGATTTAAATCCAGACTGGGATCTTTGTTGCATCTCTTTTTCAAACATCTCTCGACTCCTGAAGACTTAAATTTATATACTAAATATCCATAGCGATCAGATAACAAGACTTGAAGATGTAACTACTTGAAGATGTAACTGGTACGAAACTATAAAACTACAAACTATTCGTGAAAAACAACTGGGCTAAGTCACCACAGCCTTTGGGAAACTATGCTGGAAATGACTAATGAAGTAAGGAAAAAGAATTAACAGATAATGAAAATAATCATCAGTTGAAGCCCTAGTGTTTAATCCAGGTGCCCATATTGGTTTTAAATGCATTTCCAAGATGTCCAAACACCTCAGGGGATTTCTTAAGCATTCAAAATAAATTCGAATGGTCACGCCATGGCCAGTGTGTCGTGAGATTAGCACATCCTTGAGGAGGCAACGTGTGTGTCTGTGTGTGTGGGTAAACTTGGTCATCTCTGCACTGGCTGCCATTTAGTAGAACAGAATTAGGCGTGAGGACGTCTGTCCGGTACCAAAAAATGACATCAGCCAGTTGGCAGAGGAGGTGTCAGAGCAGGTGCTATATGGGAACGAGGGAGGGATGGAGACATGCGGGGAGGGGGTGGAAATGGGGAAGGACAGGGAGAGGATAGAGGGAGGATGGAGGTGTGGGACAGCAGAGCAGAGGGTGGTGCAGGAGGATGGGGCAAGAGCCAAGAAGAGTGTCCAAGTGAAGCTATTTATAGCTCTCCATCATGGGCCATTCTACCAGGCCCTGATCACCACCAGTATTATCCCTTTATTTCCCCTCTGCTCATATTCAGCTCATAACCAAGAGGAGGCAGGAATACATTTACCTCTGAATCATGTCACGTCTCTCTATTCTTAGGCAGGAGTGCTTAATATTTTTGGCAGTTATGTCAAAAAATATGAAAGATAGTAGTTTTGTCATGATGCTTTTCGTGTGAAACGCTGCATGCTTCAAGGAGTTAGTTTTAGGCTATATTGTAATACCCATACACACTTTTAAGCAGGAGTGAGTGTATTTCTTAAGCACTATACCCCAAACAAACACGTGAAGGTACTTTAAAAGTGTCAGATTCATACTATTTTATTGTATACATGTCTTCTACTAGGGATCGTATGGAAATATTGTACCGTACCACATTTATTTGACAACTTTGCAGATTTTAGATATGACATATAAAATGACTATTGCAGGTAATTCATGAATTAACTGAGCAGAAAAGTAGAAATTAAATTTTACAGCAATCGAGAATAAAACTACATGGAGTGTGATAGACTTACATAGCACTTGCACATGCATAATGCTAAAGTAATGCGCAGTAAACACCACTGCAACCATCCTAGCTCTTTCTGTCAACTGTTTTGTTTTTAACAGAAACCCTACAGACAGTTGAGAAACAAAAGGAAAGGATGAGCCACTAATTAACCCAACTGTACTATTTGCAGTGTAAACGCAGTCTTTTGACCTGTGCTTGACATTAGGTGACCCAGCTACAAGAGATCCATTACTGTCCGTTGCTTCAGCAAGGTTATCATGGGAATAGTCAAAGCATCCATATCACAGGGCATCAAATGCCGCTGTTTTTTTTTTCAGGAGCCACTCAAAACACAAAGATATGCACAAGATGTCCCTTGGTGTTACGGCCAAAGTCTGTATAAGGAAGGAGAATGAGTGATGGTGGTGTAAATCACAATCATGTCAACCAAGGCAATGTGGTTTGTGTCCTGTTTTGGAAGCTTAGCATTTCACAATTTGTTTTGCTTTTAATTTTTTTAACTTGGTGTTTACAACTAATTTTACTTGCAGTTTAGATTCACTATTTTTAGGAAGATATTGTGGTTTTGGTTAACATATGTTGCTTTAAAAGATTATCCCAGTGGTGTAAAGGGGGGCCAAAACCAGCTTCTATACAGTACTGGTTTGGACAGACACAGCAAAAGACATCCTGTGAGTATTTGTGAGACACTTTGACAAAACTGCAAAATCTGACGCTTAGGGAGAAAAAGCAGTTGGCAAGCAAGTGGATCATAATGAAAGAGTAAGTTATGTAACCGATTAAAAACAGAACTGCTTCTCGATTTTTAGTGCACGTTGTTCCTTGTTAAACTTAATGCTTACATTATCCACAAGGCAGTTTAAATTCTGGCTTTAATCAGAGATACATGGATACTATGCTAGTAGCAGCTATTTTAGCTATGAGCCACTATCTAGTAGCAGAAATGAAAAGCATGCTACAGAGATCTATTCTTCATGTAGACAAAAGGCCATTTTGTTAGGTACACCTGTTCAGTTGTACGTTAACACAAATATCTAGTCAGCAGATCACATTGCAGCAACTCAGTGGATTCAGGCATAAATCCGGAGAGTAACCGTGCTCAAGACAACCTGCTGAAGTTCAAATCGGGCATGAGAATGGCAAAAAAAAGAAGATTTAAGTGACTTTGAATGTGCCATGGTTGTTGATGCCAGACGGGCTCGTCTGAGTAATTCAGAAACTGCTGATCTACTGGGATTTTCCCACCTCGCCATCCCTTGAATTTACAGGGAATGGTCATAAAAAGAGAAAAAAAATATCCAGTGAGTTGCAGTTCTCTGGAGAAAATACCTGGCTGCTGTCAGGAGCAGAATGGGAAGTTAAAAGAAACTCAAATAACCAAGTTAGAGCAAAGTTATGCAGAAGAGCATCTCTGAACTCACGACACATCAAACCTTGAAGCAGATGGGCTCCAACAGCAAAAGACCACACTAGGTGCCACTCCTGTCAGCTAAGAGCAGCAAACTGAGGCTACAAGCGCACCAAAAATAGAAAACTGGAAAACTGACGCCTGGTCTGACAGTCAGACAGCAGGGTCAGAATTTAGAGCAAACAGCGTGAGGGCAAGGATCCATTCTGTCTTTAATAAACAGTTACTGGTTACTGTATGGTGGTGGTGATGGTATAATGACTTGGGGAATATTTTCTTGGTAGACTGTGGGCTTCTTAGCATTATTTACACACCACAGCCTACCTGAGTATTATTGCGGGCCATGTCCATCTAATTATGACCGCAGCGTACAGATGTTCCAACAGGCTAATGCACCAGATCTCAATCTAATAGAGCACCTTTGGGATCTCAATGAACAGGATATTCACATCATGGATATGCAGCTGACAAATCTGCAAAACTGTGTGATACTATGATGACAACATGGAACAAAATTTCTGAGCAATGTTTCCAGCACCTTGCTGAATCTATGTATAAAGAAGTCTGTCAGGTCTGAAGGCAAAAGGGGGGTTCAAGCTGACTTCCCACCAAATATCTTCACTGTATGTTTGCTCAAGTAACGCAAGTACAAACAGACTTTAAAATCTGGCAAGTTTACCTTCAAATTAGAAAACTAAAATGTTAAAAGTACAGCTTTGTGCATGGCAACATCAGTATGTCTACAACTGGTGTGGACAACAGAACCCAAAAAGTTGGCCTCATAACCAGAAAAAATACATCCAAAAAATCTTGAAAAGCATTCCCATAAATCACACGGTGACAGATTAGCTGGAGTTAAACAAAGTTACTGTGCATGGATCTGCAACTAGACCTTATCCAGGCCCACTCCTACAGCGGCCTGCAGCACTAAGCCATTGTGATGAGTTGTAATGTCTCTGGGCCACGTGTAACACTATAATAGTGTCTTTGTCTTCCACTTATCTGGCTGCAGCTCAGACTGTGGAGCAGTGTTTCAACAGCTACTGTCTAACTATCAGACCTAAGGACACAATCTAGCTCTCTGTGTGAAGGCTTAATGTCAACCAGTCTGCATTGACAAAATAATCATCTGAGTTGAGACAGATAAGTAGATTTTTTTTATTTTTTTTTTTGCACGCCCACACTGACGCCTTTATAGGAAGCTGGAGCTGGCAGAGGTTAGGCACTTTTCTTCCTCTGCATGCCACAAGCAGACATGCAAATCTATCTCCAGTAAACACATACTGTAAACACTACTAAGCATTATAATATAGGAGTACATGCTAAAACACTTTTCTCAGTTTTCTTGAATAAATGCACACACATGTAGCACAGATGACCAGACGCTGTAGTGTATGGTGCAAGCTCCAACTTAGGAAATGTCCTTGGCTTTTCGCTTGTTTTCACGGTGAATCCCAGAGTCCACCCACACAGGCAAGCCCTGCAGAGACCTTCTGTTCCTCAACACAGGACACAAACATGCACAAAACACACACGCACGCACACACACGTATATTTAGAGAGAGACAGCCACCCAGAGAAAACAACAATAGAGAATTGAGGAAAGATTTTATTGTGACTCTGTGAAGCATTTCTATTTGTCATTTTGTGGTTTGCTCCAACTTGGACATTTATTATAGACTTGTTGACTAAATAATGTGCAGATGGTGACATCTGGAAGGAGAGATTTCATTGTTCAAAAAGTGCACACATTACATCTGAATCTTTACGCACCCTTTCGCTAACTTTTGCTTGACTTAGTCGATGCTCCGTGGACAAGAATGAGTTAAATTAGGCTTAACAGCACACATTGACACCAGCAAACAGCATAAACAGTTGGGCCTGTGTGTTTTATGGAGCCAGCAGAGAGTGGAGTACATATGGATGCCTCACATTATGGCACATATCACTATAATGTGTGTGGTAATGGCCGTGAAACCACATGTCACTGTGGATGGAAGAGAGACTCCAGAACAGAGGCAAGGCCCAGAGCCAGAACGGTATTGCAATTCACCTTCAATCGCTCTCCATCTCTGTTTTGCTCTGTCTGTTTATGTCATCTCTCTTTTTTTCTTCCTGATCTCTAGCCCTTACTTTCCGATTCCACTCCGGGTCTCTCACCACTTTTCAAATATCTCATGTTTCCTTCTCGTGCTCTGTCAGTGTCTTTCTCATTTTTCCAGACTTCTCTTCTTTAACCTGAGGGTTACTGCCTCTGAAAGAATGTCCTGCACAGGCCAAAGCAATATTGTGGTTATTCTTTGAAAGAGTCAATTTCATGCTACTCTATAATATCAAATCAAGGTTAAACCAATGACAATCCCGGGAGCAAGACTTCTGCTTATATTTTTGATTGCTTTAAGCATCAACTGGGTGTTTTTTTGTTTTGTTTTAGGAGTACTTAAAATGCACTTTAATGGCCCTTTTTCATTTCGCTGCCGTATGTGAAGCAGCCTGTGAACGTAGACGTCATTGAAAAAAAAACTTGGCTCAGGTTCAGTCAGCATGGTGGTTTAATGCGAATAGCTTCAGACTATAAAGGTGATCCGCTCTTATCACATCCTCTCCTTCTGTCCATTTTACTCCCTCTTATCCCCCAGCAGTGACGCTGGCAGCACTGCATGTGCCCCACCTTTGCCATTTTTCAGTATGACACTGCATGAGAGTGAGAGTGTGACTTTAAAGCATGCAGGCAGGCTTTGCTCTAATGTTTGTCTCCAAGTGGAAGTCGCCTGGCAAAGTCCAGAGAGGCTATTGACAGTGGACTTTGGAGGGTGGAGAGATGAAGGCACGCTGCGCCAACACGCTGAAACACACGCACACGTCCCAACTCACACTTGGATCATAGGCTGGTACAGCCCCAGGCTATTGCAGGGTAATAAAACGATCCAGTGAAAATGCAGGAGGAAATGACAGGGAGAAATCTGTTAGTGTCCTACAGCTGCTGCTCTAATCAGATGCACGTTGTGTTTAACGTGGGCCTTGTTTGACTGAAATTCATCCACTGAACACAGGTTTCAGGTATACATGTGCTGTTGTCAATAAAAAGAACCACAGCGCTTGGATGTATTTTTCAGTAAATTGTGTCAAACAAGCCTGTTGTAGGTTAACGACCCTTGGGTGGGCTCTTGCTGATTCCCCACCTTCTGCCACTGTGGTTTTACCTCTCTGGAAACTCTGGCTCTACTGCTGGCACAAAATGGCTACCAGATGCAACACGCTGGCATAGGTGAAAGTCGGCCACAGAAAAACCTCTTTATAATAGTTTCTTCAAAGCTTTTAAAAATCCAGCTACATCAATAAAGATCTTTTGTTTATCCCTTTTTAAAGATATTCACACCGATTTAGATGCGTAACACTTTTACACACAACCACTGCACTCAGTGGTTTTAAGATTCACGAGGACGTCCGATATCGTTCAGTCTGTGCTAACCTCGTACCTACACCACAACCCCTCATTTAGCCGTCAACGTATGCAAACGTATCATGGAAAATCACTAAGACATAAAGAGGCATATACATCAATACACAATCTCAAGTACGCACACACATGCACGCACACACACAGACTACTTATCTTGAGATCATCTGCCCAGAGAGAGAGATGTTATTATAGGACCCTCCCAGACATGATGTCAGTCAGCTCCTAAGAGCTGTCTTTAAACCTGACACAAGCTCAGGCTTGTGACGTAGGACTTTTTCATTATCTACTGTATATAGAACTGTGCTATAAATTTATATGAAAGTCTTTTGTTTTTCAAATTAGGTTCAGTCTCTTCTGCTGTCTGTTAATGCTCGAATAGCAGGCTTAAGTAAGACGTTTTCTGCTTTTTGTTTTGTGTTTTTTTCTAGCAGAAAAATACATATTCTCAAGAAGTAGCTAAAGCAAGAGCCTTCTCATAGAGCAATGGAGATGTATAATTATGGGTTGTGTGTGCGTGTGTGTGTGTGTGTGTGTGTGTGTGTGTGTGTGTGTGTGTGTGTGTGTGTGTGTGTGTGTGTGTGTGTGTGCGAGAGAGAGAGAGAGAAAGAGCATGTGTGCAAGTGCGGTTTGGGGAAGAGGACTGGGGGGAAAGAGAGAAAAAAAATGTTGTAATTTTTACAGTGAATTCCAGCTTGATAACCAGAACCAGCTGGCTTTGTCTCTTAAACACACACACCAATCCTGAGCAATTGTTCTTGCTTTGACATTTAAATAAAAACCTATTAAGTAAGTTCAGCAGTTGTTCAAAAATAATACTAAGAGACATGCAACTAAAACAGCTAGCGCTGCATGCCCGCTTGCAATAGTGATTAATGATTGTAATCATTACAATAATAAACTTGTTTACCATTTTTGTAACTCTGTGTCTGACTATGAAGACAAAAAAAGAAGCCTACGTGCAAATTTCCTGCAACCATTTATTGGTTGGGTTACAATATTAATAAAATCATTTCAAATTTAACATCATTATGATTCACTTTGTGGAAAAGTTTAAAAGATAACTAATGACCAGTCCCGCTGCCTGCTTTTTACTGGTCGCTTCAGAAGTTGCGTTCACTTCTTGTGTGTATATCTGAATCGTTCCATCATCTCAAAGGAGCAAAGTTACCAGACAACACATGCAAAAACAACATCACCTATCAGTGACACGAGATAAAGCAGAGATGAGTGATCCGTGTTTACACTCAATGCAAATGAAGGATAAACTGCTGGAATATCTACCACATTCCTTTATCAGTATTACAGTAGTTTTCAGCCCTGTGCACTTCAACCTCCAACATGCACAGAGACTGCTCGGCAGTTGACATCTCTACTAAGCTGCCTCCTTGACCCCAGCTGCCTCGGGCAACCCCTTGTTGTTGCAGTGTTTAAAAAGATGTGAGGTGTATAGCCTCCCACCAGGACAACTCTGCGAGCGAACACAGATTAAAGGCTGCTCATCTCCGAATGCGAGCCCTTAAGGATACACACAGCACAGCACAGCAATTGCATGTGTGTGTGTGTGTGTGTGTCAGTGTGCTTGCGTGTGTCAGTAAACACATGAGCTCACAGTTTTTGCGATTTAACTTCTGTGCATATGTGTGTGTTTGTGTGTGTGTGTGTGTGTGTGTGTGTGTGTGTGTGTATATTCCTACTTCAATCTTACATCTCCAATGTGTAAAGCCTTTAATTTTGAATGGAGACAAATGCTGCGCAGGGCCATACTGAGGCAATGAAAAGAACCATTTCTCTCTACCTACAGATCAATGGGTTCCCATTCAATTAGAAAGTCTGAAACCATTAGCACCCAGCTAATGACTCCATTCTGGGGAGCTGGGGAGCTTTGGCCTCAGGGTAGGATGGTGGCGTGTGGGGGAGCCAGAACAGCATCCAGACTGGGTGGGGGATTTCTTTAACTGCATGCATTATGAGCACATTACACTTCTTTAGTGTCTTATAGGGCAAGTAGTACACTTTCCAGATAGCATATTGCAGCAGGGTGTCGACTACTTTGTCCTCTGGTCTTGTTTCAAAATTGCTAAAGCCTTGCACCTATTATTATTACTTTGGAAGGGTTTCCACATTCTCACCTCCATTATTCTCTCTGTTTGGCTTTTAAAATAAATAAATAGTTGCATGTATAAATAGCTTTGTATAACTCATAGTGCAGCATTTACCAGCTCACCTATTTGCAATCCAATTCCACAAAGCTCTCAGATGAGTGAGGGGTTAACCTGCAGGTCCGCCTACTATTGCTGTAATGATGACAGCTATTCATTAGAGTCTGATGGAGCTGATGGAGGCAGTACTCCTCCACACCCAGTATTGCTATGCCATTTTCAGCACAGTCCTGTCACAACCATTAATTCAGCCCATCTCGTCAAATATATTATCAACTGGTCTAGAAAGAAACTTACAAGAAGAAAGTAGGCATGCAGCCAGGCAGACAGAAAAATGGTTGCATATAATAAGGTTTACAGGTAGGAACCATGTGGCTACAGGCAGAGGTAGGATGCCATGGTCAGAGTCCATATCCTGTGTCTTAATGATGTGTGTTGTGGCCTCAGGGGAATGGCAGCTTTAATGGGGAGGCAGTCTGCCACTGGTAAACACATGCTGTAGCGCAATGAAAACACTGCCGGCGAGGAATTAGGTCATTTGTGATAAGCATAAGAGCAGCATCGCCTTGAAATCATTTTTGGCTGCGTGCGTGTGTTTGTGTGTTATGTGGAAACACTCCCCCATTAAACATTTGTTTAGCTTGACATTAGTTTACTTCAAAAGTCTGCTAACCTAGACAAGTCGAACTCAAACTCTTTTTCTGTTTATTGCAGAGTAACTTGAAATCACTTCAGTCTCGGAACTAATTCATCACAAACAGGCTGTTACATTCAGGGTGTGTGTGTGTGTGTGTGTGGGGGGGGGCTTCCCACACTCAGGCCCCCACTTACTCATGCTGCCGATTTAGACCCCGAGTCCAATGTAAAGCTATCATGGATATAATGATATTACATTTCACCGAGACATTTGTACGCAGTGAATGAGCCATGACACCAGCCACATGAGGTAAGGAGTTGGCCCAGTATGGAGGTTGCTGAGGTTAAACGGAAAAGCAGGGGATGTGTCATTACTCTGAAAAAAAATAATAAAAAAAAAACACTGGTCATGATTCAGCTCACTCTGTAGTAAAGATCAAGTGTTAACATAATCACTTCTCCAGATTTTAAAGAAACTTGTCATTATTAGAAGCAGAGTGTTTGATGGACGGTACATGTGTAGGTAAAGGGTAACAAACAAGAGGAGCAGAGGAGGAGGGAGGAGAGGAGAGTCCCATTCAGCCCTCCAATTGTTTCAAGTTTGATTGCTTTGGTCTGGCCGCTCCAGTACAGGAAGAGCCGGGAAAGTAATCGGCCTTATTCGTGCTCGACAAGCAGGGCCTGTTTTACTCTCCTCCTGGGATGCCCAGTGTGGTGGTGTAGTAATGGGAGATGGGTGAGAGGCGTTGGAGGGGATCACAAGGGACAGTGAGGGAGGGGGAGAGGTTAGGTGTGGAAGGATGCGATGCAGGATAGAGGGGAGGGTGCATGGTTCTCTCCCTAAGAAGTGCTAACTTGGACAGTGGGAGGAATTTTCTGTGGTTTATCCAACGAGAGCTGCTCCATCTGTATAAACTGAAGCCTGCCAAAATGTAGGCTCTCTCTCTCTCTCTCTCTCCACACACACACACACACACACACACACACACACACACACACACACACACACACACACTAAAGGCTGCCAGAATGTCGACTCCCTCTGTCCAAAGAGGAGCAGAGAAACTTAACTCCCTCATTACTTGCTCAGATAAAAAAAAGCAGTAAAAATCTCCTTTACAATTTACATTTCATTCACGGAAGATGCTAGCCTCAACATCAAGAGCAATTTTTTGGGCTTCAGTAGCTTACCCAAGGACACTTTGACATATAAGCACAACCCACTCTAACTCTGAGGAGCAGATGTTATAAGAAACACAAATGAGCACACGCAGAGCAGAACTCACACACATGCAAGTGCTCGTACGCAGGCAAGCATGCACACACGCACGCAATCGGTTGAGAAGGTGAGTCGTGAGGCTCTCCTGGCAACAGAGTACTTAAAAGAATTGTTTTCGCCCCTTCTGCCGAGCTGCTCTAATGACAGTGGTGTGGAGACAGAGGTTATGTAAGTGTGAGCTGCAATCGCACTCCACGCCATTTAGACGTGACTCAGCTGGCCCGGTGCCTGTTGCGTGAGTGTGTAAGGACAGAAGGCGAGGAAGACAAAGTGAACGTGTGCTAAATGAGAAAGACTGGACAGTCAAATTTAGAGAGAAGAAAGGGGAAAAAAAAGTTTAACGAAAGGTTGAGTGCAGATGCATGTAACTCATTTCAGTTGTCTTTTTTATTTTGTTGGTTGCTAATGCAATAAGATGACAAGGTGACATAACATTAAATATGTTTTTACTTACTTATTAACAGTTTTGCATGGTTGTTTGAGTTAATTCCACTAGAATTTCAAATTCAAATGTCTGTGTTTGAGTGTGCATGTGTATTATAGTATGACACACAGTGGCCTCTTAGTTTCCCAGTAGGGCTTGTGGTAGAGGACTGACATCTTTCCACAGGATATGAGAACTGTGTGATCATCCATCAGCGCTTCAAGCAAAGTGGAAAAACATACGCTCTACAGCGCCTCCTTTTGTGCCTCGGTCTGAATGACTCTCTCTTTCTCTCTCCGAAGATGGCTCGTGTCTCTTTAAAACTTTGCTCTTCTCTTGCCAAAGGGGCAGGGTTGTACTCTGTGAGTCACTGGGCTGTCCCTGGCACAGGCAGACACACTCACATAAATGTACACACATACACATACACACATATACACATACACACACTTGAACCTCTCCATGTTTATGAGTGGAGCTGGCCCTATGCCCAGCTTTAGGGCTGCACGGCCCCAGCAGTGTATTGCTTAACCCTTCAGGAGCTCATATTGTTCCCATTTAACCCCAAAAGTGGGGAAAAGAGGGGCATCAGCTTGTCAACACTTAACTGTTCAGGTCAAGCACCCTTACAGTATGTTATCCAAATATCTGCAAGAAAATGCCACATACAATAATCCTAATAAAGGTCAGAACTGACAAGCTACATTTCAAGGAAGCTGGTCCTTTAACAGTTACTTCAGATGGTTGTTTAACTCTTAAGGAGGTCTCTCCAAGCAATGCTACTGCAAAACTCAACAAAGGAGGAGATTTTTTATTACTGGTGTTTAAAATCACAGTTTGCTCTTCAATCTGTTGTGGCTTCACATAACCCTTAGCAAGGTTTCATTCCTCTAGTTTTTGTGGGAGGATGTGCTTAACTGCTGGCCTTGAAAGTTCATTTCCGATACCCACTAACACCAGTGACATTTGATCCTAGAACCTGGTGTATTGTGTCCACGGCATTGTACTAGTATTTCAATCGTTATTTGTTTTTAATTTGTAATTTATACCCTTTTCACACACACATACATTCATTTACCCATGCAGATCTCCGCTTTGTGACCATGCAGGGTAGCAGACAGTCAATATTTGTACTATGCCAGTGCATGCAGTGGTAGCATGTTTTGAGCAAGTGAGCAAATAGTAAAAACCTGCAATCTGAGCATGTGTACACACAGGGACACACATTTGGCACATTTTCATAGTAAGGACTGAACAGCAGAATGGGACATAGCACGTAAGGCCATGGGGAGCTGGTACGAAGTGTTAAGTATGACAGGTGTAGTGACAGATAATTTGACCTCATCGACATCAGCTGTGGGATCTCACTATAAAAGACAGACCCCCTCTCTTCTCTGCTCTGTGTAAGATGGATCCCCATGGTGCTATCTCTGCTCCAATAACCATGTCAGCTCAGAGGCAGAGCTATTGCCCTCCCACCTTTACCAGAGGGTAACCTCTGGAGTAATCCCTGGAGGGTACCGACTAATAAGAGTATATGGATATGATCCTATAGAAAAGACAGTCCAGCACAGAATTAAACGGCAGTCAAATGTATGTTAAACACTGGATGCTTATATGTGGTGGTACTAATGCAGTGTGAATAGATGTAAAACATATGGGGTTTGTAACACTGTTTTAACTGCAAGGATTGGCAACACCTGAACATACAGCGGTCAGGTCAAAGAAACACAAGACACACAAGAGGGCACATATACAGTCACACACACACACATACACAGAGAGTAGTGAGGAGGGTTGCTGAGGAGTGTTCTGTAACTCTAGTGTGTGTTAATGACTCTCCCAGGCGCACTGGAGAATACGTTAAAAACTCTGGTTGTGATTTACTGTGGAGTGAAGCAGGCTGGGACATGACCCAGAGATTCACACAAGCATGCGCACACACACATATACACGGCGCTCAGCAAGGTATTATTTAAATTTTTAAAAAAATGAAAGGAGAATGGGGCTAAAATAAGCAAATAAATATGTTTTTATGCGAGCCAAATAACAAAGCTGCACTTTCTACACTAAATAAATAATTCAGCCAATTAAGTCATTATCAGTCCTTGCATTTGCATGTCCATTGTAGTTTTACGAGCAACTCTATTGTATTGTTTTTGAATCAAACACTATAAAGTATATTCCAAATCTCTTTATACGGGCCATTGACTGGCATTACAGTCACACATCAATCACGGGCCAAGTCACTAAGCACCCATTAAATTGTAACAGCGTTTGTGTATACAGCTTTGCTCTGACCAAAAACAAAAACATATGTCCTCATTTACCCGCCGCAATCTCATCACGGCCATACAAACAAGTCATTTTTAATCCACCAATTACAGATGAGAAAAAGGAAGAAGCGATCAGCTAGACGATCCATCACAAGTTTGTGGCCAACGATTGCTGTAAAGTGCATCACCACAATGTCGCACTGGACGATTTGCGGTCTTCCAATTGACTTCTGATGAACTGAAAGCAAAAGAAGGAGCACAAAGATCGACGGCTCTATAACCGCTGTAAAACAATAAGAAGACAATAACAAGGTTTTGTTTCATAATAAGTTTGTAGATTTTTTCTTCGCCCAAAGCTAGACACTTGCCCTTGGGTGGCTCTTTCATCGCTGGCATGCACGGGCCTTAACCTAAGTGACCTGTATTTACCTTGGATTTACTGAACATCTACAATACAGTGGTGTGAACTGTATGACAGGATATACAGCAACGTGGATTGTGACATGGGTTAAGTTCACCTCTGGTCAGGTTAAGAAAAGATTGGTAGAAGACTGATGAGGTTTGTTTTGGAGAAATCTACCCCCCTTCCCCTCTCTTGGAAAAGGTTTGCTAAGTCCTTTTCCCACAGAGCACGGCTCCATGCCCTACTTCTGTCCTCTACCAAGAATAACATGTACCTGGACAACACTGACCATTTAGACAGCTGCAGAAAAGTGGAGTTAGAGGGGCCTTGAAGTGAAGGAGGAGGTACAAGAAAGAGAAATGAAGGACTGAAGGTAATAATGTGGCACGCAACGAGTAAAAGAAAGAGGGAGAAAGAAGAATCAGGAGAGAGAGAAGACGAGTAGGAGGTTCCCACAAAGTTATGGTGAATGAAAGAGACAGAGAGATATGCCCCGATCCTTTTAAAAGTTAGTTGAATCTCCGGAGGTTTAATTGAATTTGAAATGAGATGGGAGCTAGAAAGTTAGCAGAAGCTGTGGAAGGCTTAGCAATGGAGATGAAGAGCCCCGCTGAATGACAGGGGAGAAGACAGAGAGGAGAGGACTCCATAACAGTCGCATACAGAAGAGCCCTGTGTGGGGGGAAAAGATTCGGCCACGCGCAGGTAAATTGATCTCACGGGAGAGTGAGTAATAGTGAAGTAAAAGCTTCGAAGGAAGGTATGGCTTGGAAACAGGAAAACTGAACAAAGCACAGAGACAAGGAGAAATGAGAGAGTCATAACAGCTACAGGCAGGGGAAAAAGAAAGAGATGAGCAGTGAAGTTGGAGAGAAGTGGACTGAGGCAGAGCTTTCAAATGAACAGAAAGAGAGGTTTGGGGTGGGCGTAGGCTGAGGTTGTAAGCCGTGGGGCTCTCTCCAGAGCAAACAGAGGCCAACAGAGGGGTGGTTGTCTGGGTCAGGGTGGGCCAGAGGAGGGGACACAAACACCAGGATGTAAAATGTGACAGATCTATTTTAGGGCTTCAGCCTAGGAGCCCTCCTCTGCTCTGAGCCAGGTGTCAGGGGTAGGGGCCAAGGGCAGGACAGCAGAATCTAAAGAATTATTTTAAGTGGATTAGCTTAACCGGAGAAGGTCGTCTAATTTAATTTTTAAGAGCTGTGTGCAATTCAACCGCAATTCCACCAGACGAGTCAAGCGAGGAAAAGGAGCTTTGGGATTTCCTGCGAATTACTGCTCACGGACTGAATGGAAAATGTCACAATATATAAGAAACGTAAGTCACTGTGGAGATAACTTAAAGCAAGCGGCTAAAAGGAAAAAACAAATGAACACATTCTAATGCACATATGCACGTTTCTGTTTCTCTTTTTTCTTCTGCTCTTTCACATAATCGTTTCTTCCGTTGTCCAAGAGCCCGCTTCATAACATCACAATGTTTGTGATATTATTTTCCTGGTTTCTCAATATTCCGGTATTTTACAGTGCTCGGCTGGTTTTTCTACAGAAAAACCGATCACACGAACACACTTCCTCTTCCTCTGTTCGTCTTAAAATGACCAACAGCAACAGGGAAGCTTGAGGATACATACTGTGTGGGTGGTTTATTTCCCAGTATCTCTCGTAAGTCATCCGCTGTGATTCCAGTGGGGTGGTAAGAAATACCTTTTTACAATTTGCCAGCATCACACTTCCTCCATACATGCTCCTATTTCACCAGTCCCTCACAGTCTCTCACCTATGCACCACCCCGCCACCTTACATTTGCTACCCCACTCTCAATCCTCACGCGCATCTTTGAAGCAAGCCCATTCTCCAATTGTGCAGCCACCCACCACCTGCTTCCTCCAACCTCACCCCACCCCCAACCTGATCTCTAGTCCGGGCCTATCAGGATCCAGGCAGAGCAGCTGATTATGCAGGCAGCTGTCAGCCCTTTCAGGTGAGGCCCCCCAGGCGACAGTTTAACTGCTTCAGACTGAGGCTGTGCCACTGAGCCTGACAGTAGCACGAACAACACAGAGAAAAGAATGCTAATGGATCAAATCAGATGAGTGCTGAGATGAGAGGAGGGAGCGCGGAGAAGAGGAGGGTGCTGGCAGGAACTCCTGATCAGCTGTCATTCAGGCGAGGCCTCGTGTGCGCGGTAACGTGTATTTGTTGTGCATGTTTGAGCGAGAAGCACTGGCCGCCCAGGATTACGCCCCCAGTTACTGACATGTTTCCCTCCACAGAGCCTTGAAGTTCAAAAGATGAAGGAAGGGTGTGAGCAGAGGGAGGGAGGGGCTGGCAAAGGCGATAGATGGATAGATGTGGGAGGCTATATACAGTACACTGCTCTGTTCCTTTCTTCTTCCATCTAAGATGCCTTTCCCACCTTCCATCTACCCAGCATAACTCCACCTCTGTCTTTGACTGTCTGTCTGCCTTGGAGCCATACCTCATCTGCAGAAAAGGCAACATATCAAAACTTAACGGCATTTCCTTTTCTGAATAATGCTGAGTTCAATATTATTTTGTTTTGAACTTCACTCGTGCGCTTACTTCTTCCTCCTCCAGGGCAACCCCTTTATGAGGAGAGACGAGAAGCTTTAGCACCATCACTTACGGGCAGTCAAACAGCCTCATGTGTGGTGGGAGCTCGCGATTGAAACATACCACACCGAAGACTTCAGTTCCCCTTCTTTCCAATCTCTGAATGTCTGATTCCATTCGCCTGCGCAGGACTAGAGACAGAAAGTTAAAGCCTACATGTGCATGTGTTCATGCCATGAATGAATAATGCACTCTGACAGCAGAGACAGATGGATATATGATCACCAGCTAAAGAGGATTGCTGTGACACTGAACCAGGAAGTGCTTGTCAAGTCATGTTACAACTCCCTGCAATGAACTCACTGTAGATGTCTTTCAGTGTTGGCAGAATTGTCACCCGTAATCAGAGTGCTGCAGGAAAGTTTAACATTTCAGCTAAGCACAAAATTACCTAAAATAGCAAACTGACATCTTCCTGAAAATCAAGCTGAATGTCTTCAAACACAAGCAGCTTGACGTGGCTCCCTCTACTCCACTGCTCAGTCTCCCCTTTAAACCCATCCTCACCCTATTCCTGGCAGATGGCTTTAATTAATATAGACGTGATAACAAGATTCCCGGTGATTAATACATAGAGGAGTTATGGATTTCATTCTAGGGATTCCAGATAACATGATTAACAGCATTTGGAGTTGGGGCATCTGGCAACTGATTTGAAATGAAGGAGGGCATAAGCAATTGTAAGATGTGCGTGTGTGTGTGTGTGCGTGTGTGTCTGCATTGTGCACGCCATATTTTGTTAGGTATTTAAGTGTGCATCTGTCATTCAGAAAGATGGATACTATAAGAATGCTGGGGGCCTTTTTATCCTCTTGTTATTGTGTAGCCAGCTGTCCTTAGTGCAATAACAACACACAATAGAAAGACAATGTATTGAAATGCATTGTTTGCACATATTAAACATTAAAGCAACTTTCATTTATACCACGAAAAAAAAGCCAGCTGATGGATTAAAGAGGTTTCTTCTGAAATAAAACCTGACTTGTGTGTCAAACAGAAAAATTCAAGATTTTATAGGATATGGTTGTAGTTTTAAGAGACTGCATAAAAATTGTAGCTGATAGAGGAAATCGATAAAAAAATAATAGTAAAGACACTGGTTTCTGAAGTGAGAACGACTTTCCGCTAAAGCCAAATCATAAAGTATGTGAGAGTGATGCAAACAAGTACATCTGGGACAACTCCCAGGTCCTCTTTCTATATTCACCACTGGAACTTTCTTTTCATTTGATTAGCCAATTCCTGAAGACAACTCAAAATACAAAGAAAAAGCACCAAATACAATGGATAAGGGCATTTTAGGGAAGTTGAGAAGCTATTTTAATGGTTCCTCTTTGAAGAAAGTGTTCCCTCCTTCAAATTTGTGGTTAATTTTGTTTTTGCTCACATTCAGTTCTCCTGTATTTTTGCCTGTATGGAGACACTAAGTCTGACAAACTAAAGCCATATGGAGCACTGCAGAGTCTTCTGACCTAACCTTTTATCAGCTGTTTACGTCGATGGTTACTTGGATATCTTTGTTGGCATTTCGAAATGTGTCATCACAAAGGAGACTAGCTCAAACAAACAACAGAGTACACAACTGATCTGCCTTCTGGGGTTAACGGTTAAGGGTTATCGTGTCAATCTCTAGCTTGTTCGAACTTCATGGCGTGCGTCTCCACGCATCAGTCACACTCCAGAGGATCTGTCCAGCTTACACACAGATACACACTGAAACAAAATGAGATGAACCCTACAGATATACTCAAAAGGAGGCCTGAGGGGAGAGTTGTGCTTGGAAGGCTATTCAAGCCCATTTGTATGCATGCATCTCAAGTTTAATTTTGTGACAACTAATAATCATAATGACAACAATGCATTACTCCAGCGATGACAATTTCATTATAGTGTAAACTTCAGAATCTCCTTTTTGTGCAGTGAGAAGTGAAAATCAGACTTGTGAGAGAAACTAAGACTAAACAGATAACAGTTTTTGTTGGAGATACCTCACAATAATGTTTAATTAATGTTCCAAGGATATCCCTGTCAGATATCAGTGAACAGAGCTAAAGTAAGAGATGAAAGAGACATTCAGATAATAAGGGGGAAAAAACCTTTAAAAAGTCAATAATCTTTCTAAGATGTGTGAAGTTATGATTATTTTTGTTTGTTTGTATTATTCTGCACTTACAGGCAGCTGAATATGACAAATAAAAGAGGTCACCTCCTGTCATGGGGATTTAATACAGCTACTTTTTCTTATCTTACTTTCTTTCATTAAACACTTAACTAAGTTGTTAAAATGACTCATATCATACAGTAGTACCCTACATCACACTCTGATAGTATGAATAGTGAAAGTCACAGAGGAACAAATGTTCTAGAGTAACATGTGCTGACTATGAATTTGATTATTTATTTTCCAAGTCATGCTTTCTTTACATGATTAGGAAATCACTACGAACTTACATGAAGTCTAAAGCAAATTGTTTATTGCTTCCACCCCGATCTGATAAGAGATAAATCTAAATAATTAAAGTAATGGTTTATTTATTGAGGGAGAAGTTTAAGCTGAAGCCCAGTTTCTAATAATATCGGTTGAGCAACATGCTCTGTGATTCATTGCTCAAAATTTAACTCAGCAGCAACTTTTAATTAAAAGCACAACAACATAAAATTCAAAATACAAACTTTTACAATTCTTCTGTTTATTTATTCTGTTCATTTACGTCAGAAGGGCTCCACCATAATCCGTTTTGCTGTAGTTTAGTATTAAAGCAGAAAACCTTAAAATAAATCCAGTTTACCATTTAGTTGCTACATCCCCTCGCAATTAGTTGCCCTCATAATTTTCCCTGCCTTGCCTTCGCCTTCATAGTTTCTCTTTTGCAGTCAAGCAGACACAGTAAAGAGATTGGGAGAGAGTCATCTGACAAAGAAAGGGTAAAAGTTGGCACTGAAAGTGAATCAAGGGAGCAAAAGCAAACAGAGGAAGGAAGGAGTGGGAAGGGGGAGAAATGGAGGATGGAACTTGGCGGGGGAAGGAAAGGGAATGAGAGAAGAGACGAGGGGGTGAAACTGTAAGCAGAGTGCGGATGAACTCCAATGAAAACAGAGGGTCAAATGTACCATTTTTATGCAGAATGGGGATAGACTCATTACCACTTCTTCAGAGCAATAGGGCACTCTGTCCACGACCTCAACTTGTACAAAGCCAGAACAAGACCATAGAACAAAGGCAGAAGGAGATCGACTGGCATTCAAAGATCAATCAAAGAAACATATTGAGAACTGCCTGCAAGGTACTTACAGAAGGACAAAAAGAACAGTGACCTATTTTTGCATTTCTCCCTACATAGACATAAATACACCACACAAACCTCACATACGCAAAGATTATCTAACACACTGCCCACAAATGCATCAGTCCACATCCAGGGTCACGTTGACTGCAGCCGCTGGGACAGAAGTGCAAGACAACCATCCCTGCTTCCTGTTTTTCTGGAAATGAAACTATGTCAAAGGCATTAATGTTGGAAGAGCGAAACACAAGCTTTTAAAAACGGATCCCTAAAGCTCATGCAAATCTAAACCTGTGTGCACATAAAAACACAGAAACTTTTAAAAACCCACAATCCACAGTTAAAACAAGAGGCAGGACACAACATGGTTCTGCAAGACGCCGTGCGTTCAATTAGAGATCTGATCACTGGCAGTAAAAACAACCAAAACAGGCAAATAGTGATTTTATCTCTAAATTTTCACTCTTTCAAACCTGCTACTGGTTGCTACTGCAGTTTAGCAACAGCCTGTCATCCCCCGCTTTAGCATCTTGTCAAGGCAGCACTGGCGCTGTAACAGAGAAGGTTTGGAAGAAAACATATATAGTTGTGGAAACGGCACTCCTGGGCGCCAAGCTTGTGTCTGAAGATAGATGTTACACCTCTGAGGGGGAAAAAATGGTGAGACAGCTAAATCATTGCAAGACATATGTCAAAGGAAGGGAGTTGAAAGAGAGCTTACAAAAATATATTCACAGAAAATGATAAATAGAGATTCATTCATATGTTCATTCATTCTGCAAAGTAAAAATACATGCTGACATGCTGTTGCTATCAAACAGATATTAAATGGACTGGTGCCTTTCTATTCTATTTAAGCATTCAAACTGCTTTCTTACGACAAGCGTCATTCATACACATATTCACAGATCCATGCAAGAGCTATTTTCTGGGCCTAATGTTATTATTTAACATTTACCTTCTCAAACTACAATGGATGGGGCAGCTCAATATCTTCTGATTACCAAGTTTATCCTGTAACAGTGAGCAAAATATACTTTTTTAATAATGTCATCTTGGACTCTGTAAACAGGTCTGGACAATTTCAGACAAGAGAAAGTGGGAAAGCCATTTTGCACAGCTGAAGTATAAAATGCATTTGATGTATGTCTGTTTGAGAGGGTAAATGAGTAAGTCAAACAGTTGCTGAACTCTAACCCTAAACTTTATTTATGCCTCAGGTGCAGTCAGATGTGCAGAGAAGAAAGGTGTGTTGCTATGGACATCTGTTTTTTGTCCAAACTTTTACTCAACTCTCACACGCAGAGTCAAAGATATTCTTGCAAGAATTTCCGCTGGCAAAAAAACTGACATGTACAATGTTGTTGGAGCTATTCTACTTAATATCTACTTCTGTATGCACTCTTCATGTCAGGCAGAAGTGTTAAGTTGGATGTTATTTCTACTGATGTTTCCCATAAGCCCTCACATGAACATTTCCAGCCACCATTCAATTCTAAGACCCCCATGGGGCTCACTCTGTTTTGGCCCCTAGTAGCCCTTAGCTCGCTGACCCCTACACGTTTCTCTTGCCCTATAGGCAGTGAGGGATTGTACAGGAGGCAGGGTCTGAAGATGGGGGGGGATAGAGAGGAGCACTTATTCAGGAAAAGCATTAAAGAGGCAGGTATTGATTTGGGATTTTAAATGTTTTTCACAGTGATATATCCAATTAGCCCCTGAACCCTTCATGGGTGTATAGCGGGCTCCCCTGAGGCTGAAGAGAGATCCAATATTACACTTCACCTCATGGTTCCCTGAAATGATAAAAAATAGTACCTGTAAAAGTCCATAATTCTTATTCCACTTATTATTCATTGCAGGATTATGGTTGCGAAACTAAACTCTTTTTCCATGCGGGTCCACCAAAGTTCTTTTTTGACTTGCATCTGTTTTTATCATGTCCTCTCTCTGCCGTGTGTGTGACATGCCGACTTGTTCAGGCAGTGTGGACAGCTCCTGGATATTGGTAAGCTTTAATTCTCTCTGCACATCCACATCTTCCTCCTCTTCTTCTTACTCCTCCACCTCCTCCGTCCCCCGCTCAATCGATGGTAAGTTATTTAGCAGATAAAAGAGTTGGATCAATCCACCAGCACATATCAGAGTGCCAGCAACTTGTGTATATTATCTGATACGTGTGCATGTGCGTGTGCATGTGCGTGTGTGTGTGTGCACGCCAACAGAAATAGAAAGTGTCAATGGCATAAGCATATGTGTCCATACCCGGATATCTGAGCATGTGTGTGCCTAAAAATACAGTCCCTTTCCGTGTGTGTGTGTGTGTGTGTGTGTGTGTGTGTGTGTGTGTGTGTGTGCTTTCTAGTGTGTACATACCCACATGTTACTGCCACTATGTCAGAACCACAGAGATACAGAGAGGAGAAGACGAGAACGTGTCCTTGGCTGTTGAACGACAGTCACCTTTTATTCTTTGTACATGATGTGCAGACTACTTGCTGGGGTGTTCTTCCTATTATAAATATTTAATTTAATTCCATTTGTCATTACGCACATGAATTGAGGACACTGAATTGAATAAGTGAAAATGGCTAAGACATGTGTAAGAATACGCCTCCCACTTACAGACAGGCAAAGTGCTGCTTATAATAGAAAAGGAATGTGAGAGGGGGAGACAAGAGTTTGTTTTGAGCAAAGTGAAGAGCATAAATTCAAGCCAAAGTGGGACGGAAACATGGAATGATCCTAAAGACGGCGTGAGGGATAAGATGTTAATTTGAATGTTACGAAAGCAAGACAAAAAAATGTTGTTTTATGCCAAAGAAGAAATTGCTTTCAATACCAAGATAACTCAAAGCAAATGTATGAGGCTAGATCAGAGGACGAGCAGAGGGTTTTTTATTATAGCCAAAGAGGAGACAAAAGTCTTTAAGGGCTTGTGAGGGCAAGACAATGTTAATAAGGTCATGGGGGAACAGCTGTAAATGTCAAAGGTCACCACGAGACGCACAGACCAGCACCACATATACAAATGTGCTCAAGCACACAAAAACCCTAGATTTACTTCAAGAGGCTGGCTTGTTTCCAGCGCTAACAAAGCATTTATTAAAAAGAAGACTTGTTAAAAAGTTACCGCGTGCGTGTATCTGTGTCCTAATTGCCTAAAACAAAAGCAAAAATAGAATACCTGAAGCAAGCACATCTACACACACACACAAACCATCTTTATACACACAGTAGACATCCACAATACACCTGCATAATAGTACGAGTGTAATTACACTTCTTGCACCAGTGCACGCTCACACTCACAGAGATGTGTACACCACACACAGCCAAACACTTGAAATTAAGAGTGAGTCACTGCGTTGCAAAGCAGAGCCTGGGGAGCTGGGGATTTCCACACAGAGAAAAACAGGTGACATCTGCCCAGCTCCCATACAAATCTATGTACAGTACACCTACGTACAGCTGCTCTGAGTGCAGTAAAACCTGCAAATGTGGGACAGGTAAAAAGATCCTTTATTCTTGTGAGAGAGAAACAGAGGAGAGCTTGGGAAAAACCAGGGTGAACAAAGTCAGAGGCCGCGCGAGCAGTCAAAGGGTTCTTGCCGCAAACTAAATTGTGAAACACACATGCTTATGTGATTTTACACACACACACACACACACACACACACACACACACACACACACACACACACACACACACACTTACACGGTTCCCACCCCTGAAGATTCACCCAAGTGCTTACCCATATACACAGTTGAAATGGCCATGCATGGCCTGTTTTCACCTCAAATAAAGTTCACAGAGACCGTACACAAATCAATAAACAACCTTCTAGCTTAGCACCAAACATAACTTGGCCCCTCTTTCTCCACCACTGCTTGGGTTTTAAACACAGCACGCTTCGCTCTTCCTTTAAAGTGAAGTCAAGTCCCCTCTGCCAGTCAGTTGTTTTTTTTTCCTGTTTTCAAGTAAATTAGGAGGCAGATATACTGCAGGAATGCCAGGCTGTACACCACCATAATTGGCAACATTTGGAAGTCTGACTGATGACTTACATGGGAAATCCCCGCATCTAAACCCTGGTCAGATGTGCTGGTAAGATTTCATCATTGTTTAGTGTATTCTTTGCAAATTAACCACCTTGAACTAAAGCTGCAGGAATGATATCAAGCAGATGTGAAGATCACAGGCAGCATAAAAATTAGGTTATGGTGAGGTGAAGTGAGCCAGATATATTTTAATGATTCAGCACAAGCTACAGCTGAGCTAATCTTAACTGTGGTCTACTGGGTTATGTTTAAATGCTCATATACAATTAAAACAAATGGTGCCTTTTAGACAATTCAAAAACTTTTTAATGAGAACTTTAAGCCCTTAAATGGAGCAGAGATATGGAAATCCTGCATTAACTAAATACCTGCAATAATTTAATGTCTGTGATTTAACATAGGAATGTTAGTTTGCTTTTTTATTATCAGCATGTTTTAATAGATGTTACACAACACTACTACAACTTCCTGTAATTAAATGAAACAATTTCAGTAAAACATCAGTAGCCAGTCAGCAGGATAGTCTTTGTCTTTGTGTTTAATGATGACAAGTGTGATATTTGTTTCTTCACATTTGTCAGTGTGTGTGGTAAATTGTGTCTTTTGTTCTGTCTCTCTTCCATCACCCCTAACCAGTCACAACAGATGGCTATCCCTCCTGGCACGATCTGATATCGTCGTGTTGGTGTTGTTCCCAGACCAACATAGTAAAAGTTGTTCCAGGATCAACATTGCAAGTGACCAATCAGAATGTTGTGACGTCATACTTTTGCGACTTTGGGAAAAAACGCTGTAAAACTAAAAACTGTACTTAAGCTGCGAGAAACCGCCTCTGTCCGCCGATCAACGGACCCTGACCCTTTAATAAACGCTACGCAGAATTGCTATTGTCCTTGCAAAATTGGAATTTCGTAAATGCACGAATGGTTTGGCGCGTCAAAGAATAACGTCACAACAATGTGATTGGTCACTTGCAATGTTGATCCTGGAACAACATTTACTACGATATCAGATCATCCATCCCTCCTGAGCCTGGCCAGAGGTTTCTTCCTGTTAATAGGAAGTTTTTTCTTCCCACTGTGACCAGATCCTCGCTGAAAAAGCACTATATGATTGGTAGATGGGTCTCCACCATAAAATATAAAGCGCCTTGAGGGGACCGATGCTGTGATTTAGTGCTATATGAACAACATTTAATTGAAAATTGCAATGAATTGGAAGGCAATTATAGCTGTTTGGCTATACACAGACTCTGTCTGTCTAGATGCCTAAAACTCCTCTCATGTCTTTCCACCTACCTGTGTACCGGTTTTCCTTTCACTCTGTTTGTCCATTCAGACACTTGTGGCCAGGCAGGAGCACAAAGGCTGAGCATCGATTTGTGCCTCTGTGGTTGGCAGAGAGATGTGCAGTGTGGGAACAGCTATTGGGGAGTCTTTGACACAGGCCAATATTATTCATCCAGGACAATATCCTAAAATGGCTAATTATACGGACCAATTAGAGGGCTAATTAGACAATTATCTAAGCAGACAATTTATTGGCTGAAGAAAATCGATACAGGGGAGAGATAGCGGCAGAGATTGGGATTTGCTTTATATTACCTCACCTGCACAAGTGAACTTCACACAAAGAGACAAAGAGACACTGTGTAGGTTATAATCCGATCTCTGTATCACTTAGGCCATGAGCCCAAAATCAAAATAGATCCATTTCTAACTGTTCCTGTTTTCTGGGGAGATGTTGGGTTGTAATTTGAATGTTTCCTCTGGGCATGTGTGGGTAGAAGCATTCAGGTGACCGGTGACCGTAGATTTGTTAAAAGAGTGAAAGAGTGAGAGCTGCCGTTCCCACAGGACAGGCAATGTGAGTTAGGTCCCACTGTAGATCTTATCTGATCATCGTGTCATCACGATAGACCTCTCCTTTAAGTGCCCTCCTCCTTTCTCTGTTTACTCTCCAACTCTCACTCTCTTTACTCTACAGCAGAATCACACAAAGGGTTCATCTTTCTATGTCGGTTATGTCCCTGACTCAAGCGTAGCGCTACACACCCACACAGACACACAAAGCTCATCTTCACTGTGCACAACACTGGCATCCAGTCAAAGTGGCGTTAAATTGTATTAAAATAGTGCAGTGCTCGTCGCAAATTTACATGGGAATTAGGGAGAGTAGAAGTAATTACTCCGGGCCAGTGCCGCTAATTGAATAAAGGTGCAGCCTTTTCTCTTCTCTCTCCTCCTCTGCTCTTTCATTCTATATGTACAACGCTTCTCTTCAATGTCAGTGTGCCACTGCGTTGCCCTCGTCAAGGGCCCACATCATAAGCAAAAGAAATCAGTGGAGGGTGCTTTGCATGCACCTGTGTTTCTGTGGGCATTTGTGGATATTTGTTTTCCCGAGTTGTCTATGTATTGTGTGAAGCAAAAATGTGAACGTGAGTGATCAACACCGTGCATACATGTATGCATTCCCAAGCCTTTTGGGAAATTAGAAGGATAAAATCTATGCATGTCAAGATGTAGCTGTTCTGTTAGGTGCGCAGCGTTATTCCCGTGGGAGACAAATCAGAAGCCGAGTGAACAATACGAGCAGATATGCAGACATGACCAGAGCACAAACAGACAGCCTAGGGCTGTGTTTGTAGTAGGAGTCCAAGTAGGCCTTTTAGGTGTGGCAAATATGAGTGTAACTGTCACACACACACACACACACACACACACACACACACACACACACTATTTTCCCATTAGAACATTTGCATTGGCAAAGTGTATCCTGGCTCATTCTCAGGTTTGATTAATTCTGTAAAGACAGTTAATGTTGCAATAAAAAAACGCCACTGTATTAACAGATCCCTGCAACATCATCACCACTGTTTCAATATCTGTTTGTGCATTCCTGTGGAAAACATTTCAAAAAATATTTCAGTGTCTTTTTTTTTATATTTCAAAACATTCTACAAAGAGAGACATAAATCTTATTTCTTTCTGTGGGTCTGTGTGAAGAGGAGAAGTTGGCTGCTCTCAGGAATATCAACCTGTGGCTGTCAGCCTTATCAGATCTAACCCACTCAGGAAGAACTAAACACACTCTCCCTCTGAGCCACTCTTTCTCACACATACGCTCAAAAAGGCATACATGAAAACACACTTGCTACACACACACACACACACACTTGACTGTTTATTTACAAACTCAAAATCCATGCTTGAGACAATGCTAACAATAAACTCATATTTGACCATTTGAGTTGATTTTTCACATTATTGTTATTCGGCATGACAGAAATGGCACAAATGGATGTGCTCAAAGTGAATGACAATGTTTTAATATTTAGTATTTTCGTACAAATATGGATATAATATATAAAGAAACATTAAAAAGTACATAAAAGTGATGTTTTTTTGCAGCTATTATCCTTGGAAAGGATTAAAAAAAATAGCTAGACAGCGTGTGGTTAAGTTCTCAGCCAATAAATAGGTCAACGCTTATCCTCTCATGAAACTACAGCTTTTCATTTACACTGTGCAGTCTGTAAGGATTAAATGATAAGATGTGACACGTTAATGAGTAAGCTTTAGAGGTGGTGCTGGTGGGTGCATTTTGCTTCGTGGGACAGAACTACTCTTACTGTTCAGTTTTGTTACTGCTGCTGGCTTCAAACTTAACACATAAGAGAAAATCTTCCAAAATGTTAAAATCTGTTAAAGACAGATACATTAGACATTTGCCTTCTAAAAATATGTCGTTTACCAATATGCAATACACTGCTAAGCCTCCTAGAATTAGGCCAATCACACAAACAAACAAAAAAACACACATTTAATCTATAAAGATTTTGCAAACATAACAAATAATAACAAATCTGTCGGAAAGAGTAGAAAATCAAGGGATTTACAATCACATAAAAGAAAAAAAAAAAAAGAACAAAATGGTGCTAGGTCATGTTCATCTGTGCACGCCACTGTGTGGGCATGTGCCTCTTCCCTGGTGGCAATATTATGAGTGAAAATACCTGGTGATGCACGACAGCCAGGCTCAGAGGTCAAATACTTCAGAGCTTGCTTTCATTGATTTATTGCCCCAGGTAGAGAGGATGTATCCAAGTGTGTGTGTGTGTGTTAGTGTGTGAGAGAGCGAGAGAGAGCTAGAGAAAGAGACAGACATAAAGTGTGTGTGTCTGCATCTACATCCAAATGTCTCTCTGTGTTAGCATGTCTGTCTGCACCCAATGCTTGTGCCTCAAACAGAGCTTCAGGCCAGCCTCCGTTTTGTGGCTAGGGGCAGAGCCTCTACTTTTAGGTGTTAACAAGAGGGATACTGAATGAAAGAACAAAAGATGTGCCTGAGGCTAAAGTTGAAATGCCTTTGAGACACAGAGGACATCTCCATGGGGGTAAGGCGTAGCGAGGGAATACAAGTAAGCAACAGAGACACCATGAGAGCACTAAAGATGATATAACAAGTGACATGCAGAAATTGGACACCTTTAAAACAAGGCCAGATTTGTCTCATTTCCTTCTCACGCACATTAAAAAAAGAATAAGCCATGTCTTGAATGCACTTTACAGTAAACAGATTCCCCAGAGTTTCGCCATTTAACTAACCCTGAAACTGAGAGAGAGTAAGAAACAAGAAATGGAAAACGAAAAACACAAACGGTCACTGACAGTCACTGACGTGGATTTGTCGAACACAACTGTGCGTTTATGTTTGCGGTTTAATGGCTTTAAAGTCTCTGTGTTCAGCAATCACCTTGTCTGTACCATTAGTCCAAGATAATCCAGCTCACTCAAGAAGCAGTGAAGAAGACCTGTTCAGAAATGTTTGTGATGTAGATCCAGATGCAGGACTTTTGAGCACCCACATACGCACACAGCTGTGATCTTTGCACATATCAATAAGCCCTTGAAAGGAAGAACCGCAAACAAAAATATTAGTCTGGTACATAATGTTTACATTCCCCTGCTCATTTTTCAGGGCCCTATGAAACTCCTCCTTTTCTCGTATGCCATCTATCTGTTTAGAATGAAGCCAGATATTTTTCGCTGAAATGTGAAAGTAAACACTGCTGTGGAAGTCCCTCCATTTCCTGCTGACTTCCTGTCATGGGGATTTATGCACATACAAACACACACATACACATACACACACACGGCGTACAAGGAGGGGAGTGCTCTTTCACCATTTCCCAGCAAAGCCAAGCCTGTCAGCACTAGTTTTTCTACACTGACCTGTCATAACCGCAACACAAACAGGTGGATCAGGGGTGAAGCTCAAGTCAAAAGAAAAATGCAGAAATATCTAACTCTGAAATGCCTGCAACTGTGGATAAGGTGGTTAAGAAAACTGATGCATGGATGGTTGACTGCAACAAATAAACCCTAAAGTGGTGAGAATTCAATTCAAAGCTATAACGATAAACATGCTTAGAGTTTCATTTAGCCTCTCATTTCCCATCACTGCTCTTATGCCAAACCTCAAGCAGATTGCACATCTTTTACTCATTAAAGAAATTCCCTCAAACTTCTGCCAGCTTTTAAATTAATCGCAGGTCCTCAGTTATCAGTTTGTGTATTCTCACCATAAATCCAGTAAATTCATTATTGTAATAACAACCAAAGCTAAACGTAAAGCTAGCTGGCTGTATCCTGTGACACTTTACAGAGGAAAGGTACCTAACACCTAAGCATTTGACAACAGCAGACACTGGAAATAAATAACCCAAATTCACAATTATTAACCGGGACTAAAGACCAGACCTAATGAAACATTGGTGCATTTTTGTCCCTTTTCTCTCATTTGCAGATTTACTTATACTGACTATTCAGTATTAGAGAAACCATGGAACAATGATGAACACAAAAGGGCTTCTGATAACAACAGGAGAGTAAGCTGTGTGATATGCTTTGAATTATGATTTGATCAGAGGGGACATGAAATATTCATCTGTGGTCTCCTGCAGGGATGGCATACTGTTAAAAAGGCATTGATTTGACAAGCCAAACAAACGCTGATGAGGCCTGATAATCAATGGCAGCATTGATGATAGTGTGTGGTGGCCCTGGGCTCCGAGCTATTGGATGGGCTCACTGTGAATAATGAATGAGGAGATTCCTGATTGATCAGTGAGGTTGTCTCTCTTTCAGACACTCAGCTGGTATTTCAATGGGGCCTCCAGCAGCGGAGACAACATGCCAACAACAAGCCAACACCAACCTTCCTGAAGACTAGTCGCTTCACTGCTTCCCAACCAGATGAAGGACAAGATGTGAATCGATGAGTTCACTCATGATGGGGGGGAGAAAAAAATGGTTTTTGAACATATAAATGAGAAGAGAATTATGTAAATACGCTGTCAGTAAAAGTACAAGACAATAGGAACACGGCCTACAAGAAGAACAGTGAGAAAACCTTCAGGTCCTTGGTGAGTTTGTCCTTGAGAACAAAATGTCTGGACTGTTTGTCTGGTACCCAAGGGTGTACATACATAAACACACACACACCCAAACACAGGCATAAAAACACCCACACACAAGTGACAGCAGTGGCAGGGTGTGCTGCGTTTTGTCATTTGCCTGGCTTCCCCACACCAGTGCTGAATGTCAACTCTTTTATTCTTTTGTACTTGGAAGAGGTGGGGGAATGATGAGGGGAACAAAAACACCAAACTACAAAAAAGGTCCCCAACAATGCCGCTATCTTCGCAGCATCTACCGCCGCTGTCTCCTTCTCCTCACCCTCCTCTTCTTCTCTCTCTCTCCCTTTATGCCCCCCCTTTCACATTCACACTCCCGCATAGAATATCACTTAGCTCTGCCCTTGAATCCTCCTCCGTAAGTGCACACGCTGAGCTGCACTGTGAAAAGACTTGAAGAAACAAAGTGGGTAGGATGTCTCCGCAGCAGTGACGCTGACCGAATGTAGTTCATTGTTGTCTCAAGGTAACCGGCAGCAAGTTTCATGATATTCTCCGACATGCTTTTGTGTAACAGTTTGCGGGTTGTAATGAAGATGAAGATACTAATACTGCTACATCGCTGACAGTGCTAGGTTGGCCCTTCATTATTTTCCTGCACATAGCTTTCTGCTTCTCCAGTGTTCCACCTCTCTCTCTCTTTGTGAACTCTGGGTTTCTCTCCCACTGTGAGTATTTATTCTGATGATGAGAATGATTATGCAAATGAGAGAAAAGTGCATCAATCTGTCTAGCCAATGAGAAACACCTCCATGATTGGCCTCAACTAATCATCCAATTCATTTGAGGGTTTTTTTTCTAACCTCTACTTTTTTTCTTCTCCTCACACTGAAATGTGTCTTTCTCACATGCCACATCCCTCTCTAAGCTCTACTGCTTTTCTTTTTTATGTCAATATATTCTCCTATACTCATCACCTGAACATACATCCCCATTTACCTCGCCAGCATCACTGCATATGAATGCAGATACAGACATATTGATCCACACAAGAGAAATCATAGGGATAATAACTGAACCTCTACTCCACACCTAACCAGGTCCAGAGGACTGAGGAACTATTTCGTTCCACTGAACTATGTTCACATCTTGTAACAGTGTCCTGAGAGAGGGTTTCTTGCTGTGGTACATGCATGTTTGCTTGTCCTCATCGACAGGGTTTGTGGATGCGACTCACTGCTCATGACAGTGTTTAACTAATCAGGTTATGATTTCTGGAAGAAGACATTATTCAAAGGCATGTTGAGCATTACGAAGCAAGCAACACTTATTATACAGAGGCAGATATCTTCAAAACTGCACAGCTTGCACCAAAACAATCTAGATGGTTGGACAGCGCTATGGGAAGAATGTCTAGCATCGTGACACATTTCCCAAACAATTCTAGTTTTCTTTTCAGTGTCTGAGCTCCAAAGGTGCTCTTCTCAATGAGCTAACATTGCTTTGGATACACGCCAAACCACACTTCACCATATGGGGATATCATTGCAGACGAAGAGCCTAAAAGCAAACCAGTCGCAACTGTATACAAGTCAGGATCACAATATGTCACCGTGAGATGATGTGGGATAATGTGTTGCCCTGGTCCATCATATGCCCAGGAGTTAACAGCTTTTGGCAAAATCCCAGTTTCCTCCTCTCTGCTCCCAGGAACCAACCTTTTCAGAATTCTGGATTTCTGCCAAATGAATCCTCCCTCCATGGACTTGTGAGAAAAAAAAAACTAAGCAGTCTTTGCTGTAACAAAGAGCACAAGAGAGCAGCGGAGAGTGAGAATAGCTAATACCAATGTTTGTTCCTCTCAATTACAGTTTTAAATGGAAATCGATGTTGCAGAGGGAATGAGCAGAGCCCTTAACATTGGGGTGATAATCACATTAAGACGGGGCTTAAATCAACACCAGACCTTAGCCTCTGGAGGGAGAAGAACAACACAGAAAGAGTGGAGACTATTCAATTTTCTTTCTCTCTCTCTCTCGTAATCTATCTATCACTCCCATACAACAGTTGTCTCCAACTCCCAAACCGCTGTCTGGTTGCCAGGATACCACCCATAAGTTTCACCATAGTAACATCTGGAATAAAGGTGGGTGGGAAGGCTGCCAGGACAGGCCTGGAGTTTCACTGTGGCCATAAAAACAACAAAAATAAATCTTATTTTCAACTGCTCTTTCCAGCATGACACAACAACATGGACACCAATGCGCGCACACACAGTGTCTCATATATCTTGACCAACTCAAACTAAGTTAATTGTTTCTCAGGTCCAATAATAGACAAACAGTAAGGAGTTGTTATTTCCCTGCTTTTACTTTAGAACAAACCAAGCAATGAAAACAGAGCAAAAATGGTGCAGATTAAGTAAGGCATTTCATATAGTTCCAGCAGCTGAGTCTATTACTGTGTGGGTACTGACAAAGTAGCTTTCTCTGGATGCATGGTAATGTTTGCACTCAGCTAAAGAGGTGCGATGGTGGGAGCGTCACTAACAAGCCAGTTAGGTACTACTATTCTGTCAAGTCAAAACTGCAGCGCATCAAAAAAGTTCTGCCAGGTTCAGTTTCAGTGTATTCTGTCAGCAAGTTTGGGGATCATAATTACAGTTTTATTTTATTATAGTAATAATACAACAAGGCACCATGAAGCGGATTTTCTGATTATTGCCAACATTCATACTCTACAGCAGTCTTCACTTATCTCCCATTGTAGATATATGAAGGTGACAGATACAGTCTGCACCTTCATACCTGTTCACTCATTTGAGTAACACATACTGTCACACTGTGATTATGCTTGCCAGAACTCATTAAATGTCAAACATCTATGTAAATGTGCTGTGATCTACAGACTGCCAGGTCAAGCAGACATTTTCAGAAAACCCTGGACTTGAAGATCATGACAAATTGGACAATGATGGAAATGTTAACAGCAGACAGGTTGGCTCTTAAACTGAAAGGACCAAAAAAAACCATTCCTCTGCTCAGTCAATCACTTACAACCTAATAAAAACATCAGAAACAGTCATACAGGCCAGAGGCATCACTATGTAAACCAAAAGGCAGGAAAAGAAACACTCCCACCAGCAAGTAGCTCCTACCAGCATTCATTAAATTAAGCTAAATAAGCTTCTCGATATGTAAACAAATATTGGTATTTGGGTACACTGTTTGTTTACCCATAACAAAAAGGTAAAAATATGAAAAAATAATCTTTTTGTGCTCAGGACAGGCTCAGTCCATTACTACACACCTCTGGCAAAGTTGAATATTCCCTTCATTCAATGCATTTCCAATGCAATCCGTGGATCTAGCATGAGATCTGGTTTCAATCTGATATGTATTTGTCAGAATATGATGCAAAATATCCAATTTTGCTTTTTCTCTGAGTGGCCATGATTCATATTGACTCCAATAGTTAATAACAAGAAAGTTATTAAAAAAAACAAGTCACATAATAAATCTTTTCAAAACTTCTTCTATAGTGCTGTTAACAAATATTCACAAAAACAAATATAGAGACAAAATAAACCAATTGCCTCATATAATGACTGAAAAACACATTTCATCCAAGAGTTTAATTCTGCATTTCTGTAACTTTCAAGACAATCTGCCCTGAAGGTCAGTCTTCTCTAAATAAGCATTATGTTACCTCTTTGTTAAAATCAAAGTGAAGTTGTCTTCCTTTCCTCTCTCCTGAAGTTGGCTCACCATGAAGTACGGTCTCATTTGGCAGTTCTCGCCTACTACTCAAGGACACTGAGTTTTCACGTGTTCTTTTTCCAATATATATTCCAGAAGCTCTTAACCATTGCAGTCAGCTTTTCCTGTATTTTACTACATAGTTGAGTCAGTGCCATCTGTTTTTTACCAAGGAAAAAACTGACTTATAGTTGATAGGTTATTTCACCTGCTTGTCAGACAGTTAGTCTTTCCTAACATCCCTATTTTTCACCTCTTGGTGACACTCAGCGAAACCTCAATGTTCCGCTTTTGCACCTTTGCTACATGACCTCACCGTCCTCCTCTTTCTGTGTCTCTAATTCACGTTGTCACAATCCCAACTTCTCTTTGCCCATCCAGTGTAGCAGAATACAATACCATGACACTGGAAGGCAGAAAACACACACACACACAAATACACATGTCCCCCTCCTGTGCACATCCTCTATGGTTGCAGGGTGAAGATATGCAAAGCGTCACCATCATCAAAACAAAAACTGCAAGGGAATATAGGGCAATTGAGTAAATTAAAATGCATCCCTAGAGACATGTCTTTCTTTCTTATCTGCTTGCTCTCTTCCCCTGTTGTTCCCACTGAAGAAAATGGCCTTTTTTGCTCTTTAGTTTAAATTGTTCTGGACAGATGCTTGACAAACATCTGTAGTTGTTTTAGGACTTGAAAATTAAAAACAGTTTTTTACTGACTCTAACAAATATTTTGACAGGATATCAGTTCAACTGAGGACACGCAACGTATAAACCACGCATGTAATAAAACTGGATGAAAAAGCACACTAAGAGTGTTCAAGGCCAAGAACATGGGACAATCTTACCACAATTAAACTTAATTTGCACAGCACATGTGAGTGAAAAAAGGAAATATAAAATTAAATGAATCACGGTAACACAAACAACTGGAAGTGACATGCATTTTCTAGTCACAGCTCTCCAAAATACTTTGCTGGCTCACAATACTGATAAGTAATACTTTGCTCTGGTGTATATACATCGTAAATTCCTTCATTAAATTAAATAAATCCTGATGTAGCACAAGATATTTAAAAAATATATATAAATAACAAGCATATAAAGGTTAGCTAGCTACAGCAACTATGTCACAACAATCCTGTCATGAATACTGTCATTATTTAAAAAAAAGGTTAGTTGCTTGACACACAAGTAAATAATGTGTTACATCAGTCATCTTAGTTCTCTGGTTGTTCCTGCTCATTGGGCCATTTCAAAACAATATGAAGTCCATGACTGCACAGTGAGAAACTATTTACAAGTGGAAAACAATGAAGACAAGGTCAGACACTGGAATATTCAGAGGAATCACTAAAAAAACCCAAGAGCTACATCTCAGACTGTATACGCCTCATTTAGCATGTTAAATGCAAAGGTTTATGACAGTATAATTAGTAAAAGACTGAACAAGTAGGGCTTGTTTGGAAGGGTTGCCAGGAGAAATTCACTCTGAACAAACCACAAGACTTCTGGAACAATGTCCTTAGACAGATGAGACCAAACGGAGATGTTTGGCCATAATGAACATCAACATATTGTATCAGCACAAACACCTCATACCAGCTGTAAAGCATGGTGGTGCGTTGACTATGAACTCTTCTGTATAACAAAGTATTCTAGAGTCAAATGTGAGGTCATCTAACATCTAAAGCTTGGCTGAAACTGAGTCATGTAACAGGGCGAAGAGCCAAAGCACAGCAGCAAATATACAACAAAATGGCTGAAAAAGAAGAGTCAAGGTGTTGCAATGATCCAGTCAAACCTGGACCTCAACCTGAGTCAAATGCTATCATAGGAACCTTAAGAGAACTGTATGTAGATTAACTGAAGCAACACTGTAAAGAAGAGTAGGACAACATGAAGTCATACAGAAAATGATTGCTTTAGGTTATTGGTGGCATAGGCAGTTCGACAAGTCATTAAATCATTCACTTTTCACAAAGCTTTTATTGCTTTACAAGTGAATAAAAACGTGCTGACAATATGACCTAATAAACAGTCTCCTCCTACATTTTTACCACAGAGGATCACTATTAGTTAAAAGGTTGTTTGCATCCATACAAATGTTAAATAATCAAAATAGCAAGATTTGGGTTTTCTTACAAAAACAAAGTCAGAATGATTATGTTGGCCACAGGTAACTAAAACTGCGAAATGATGAGTCCTACTTACCTTAGCATTAACCCCTGATTTGCTAGCTAGCCATATGTACAAATATTGACAACCGCCAGTGCTACCACAGTGTCTACACTGTATCAATTTCAAAATCCTACATTTTTTCTCAAGTTATCACATTCACGAGATTTTCAGAAAACTTGACCTCTGACCTTTGACTTTGAGGTCGAGGTCACTGAGATTCAAACTCAGATTCTTAATAGATAGATCTATTGTATCAATTTGAAACCCCTACGTCACATCGTTCTCAAGTTAACACATCGACAAACGTAAGTATCCATGCCACCCACTGTCTGCCTGCCCAGCGTGGTGATGGCAACTACAGTGGGGACCAAATAATGTGTAAGGACATAAGAAAAGTGGCACTATGTACATACTATCCATATGTACATAGCGCTGCAGAACTGTTTACACTGAGTAGGAGATGCTCTGTATCTCATTGTACAACTGTATAGTGACAATAAAGGCATTCTATTCTATTCTATTCTATTCTATTCTATTCTATTCTACTAAAATGTCCTCAGAGGTGGCTTTTTATGATTTATATGTCATGTCATTTGTTGGCTTTTTGGTTCATTAGACTTTACGTCAACAGAAACAGATAAGGCAGTCCTGTAAACTAACTGTTTCACAAATTGCATTGAGATGGGGTTGAATGGCAGGGATAGCTCAGTAGGTAGAGTGGTGGCCCCATGATCGGAAGGTTGGGGGTTCGACTCCACTGAACGGCTACCCTGAGGTACCCCTGAGCAAGGTACCGTCCCTACACACTGCTCCCCGGGCGCTGCACTCGTGGCTGCCCACTGCTTCACTGGGTGAATGGGTTAAATGCAGAGGAACTATTTCCCTATGGGGACTAACACACACACTTTACTTTACTTTATGGACAAATGAGTGCACGTCATGTAGGCACATTAAAACCAGAGAGATGGGCATACTGAGGAATGGATGACGGCAAACAAAACAGATGAAGTGCGGTGAAAAAAGGCGACGGTAAGAGGCGTTTGTCCAACCAATGTCCAGACAGACAGTAGTCAATAAATCAATGAAGGGGTCAAACATGCAGGTGGTTAGAGTAGCTATTGAGAGCTACCCTTCATGCGATCAGCTTGATTAGCATCAGGCTAAAAGAACAGCACTCTCCATGTTTTCTCTGCCTACCTCTGTTCTAACCAAAAAAAAAACACCCTGTGAAGCACGAACAACAAAAAACATTTCTGAAATTGAGCATTTGTTGAAATACATTAAAATAAATGTTGCATTAAAAAAATACTCAACAGAGATTTCAAATGTGTTTTACCGTGGTTGGGTGTGAATAAAGATAGGATTCCCCAAGACACTAGAGATGTTTTTGAAGTAAATCGCTACTGTAAATGTTTTAGTTTCAGCTATAATAGTGCCTTGATTCATCTTCACTGGGGAGAAAGAACAACCAACCACCCGCATGTTCTGCTTTAATCCATACTACTTAATCTTTGTGGAAAAGGCTCCTCTTATCGTGTCTCCCGCATGTAAGTCTGTTTTTATCTTCTCTCTTCCTTAGACAAACCCGCATACACATATGTGAGCTCATGAAAACACTCACACGTACAGATACGCAAAGACACGCACAGTATGTAAAGCAAGCGCATGTAATTACCTCAGTACAATGGCACTACAAAATGCCAGACAGCGTTTGCATCAGCGTGTATGTGTTTAGAGTTTTGTAATTAGCAGAATACATTTAAATACATTTGGCTGAAACACTCCTGGGAGAGTTCCTGTGTGCTGTGTCTGCCTCAATCTCTTGCTCCCTTTATTCTCCCTGCTTGCATCTCACAATCCCTGCAGTACTAATTTTCTTTTAAATTTACCGATCAAACTCTTGCCTTCATGCACAGGTTTTTTTGTTCTCTTTCTTCATGTTGTACCTCACCAGCAACCACTCGATCAACGGTTCCAATGACCCTGCTGTGTAATTTGCATAATGGTATGACCACTATGGCAGAAAAGCAACCACCACATTGTACAGGACAGGCTCTGAACCCACTACCACAGGACAACTTAACTTGCCCGAGGACAAAATAATCAAATTCTGGACGTTCATGAGGTCTAAAACACGATATCTGTGTAAAAGTCCACTTGCACTCTTCTGTCCTCCAAACCCAATTAATCAAAACACAAGCACAAATTTATTTACTCGTGTCAAAGTAGCACATTAGATCATCACTGGACACACTTATCTAATAAGGAGTTGCACTGAACTCTCCCCCCGAGCCCCTTCCTGCTCATCAAACCAGTCTTAATTATTCAGCAGGCAGCCACGTGTCTTTCATCTCTCTGTTAATTGCTACAGACGACTTTTCCTTGAACCACAGTGCTCAGTGAAAGCCACCACTTGTATTGTATCATACCACCAGAGGTTAAATTAAAATATGAGTGATTAGACTTAGAGCTTACAGTTTAATCACAGTGGATCCTAAAACCTGAATTCATAAAGCTCCAGCTTTGGGTTTAAACGTTGCAGAAAGCCGTGACAACACTTTAAGTTTGTATCCCAAAAATCTTGTTCACCAATCCCAGCACACCCCATACAGTTAATGACTGTGACTATTAGAACTGAGTAGTAGATAATATCCTATAATCGATTAAGCAACACCGGTAAATGTTATACCTCTCTGCAATCCCTACTTGTCTTGCAGTAGCAAGTCAATGGGTCTTACATGGCCTTGTCAGGTCTGGACAAAGGTATGCCTGGGGTGGCTTGCTGCACAAATAGTCTTCTCTCACTTGTATTTGCCACAAAAATGTTAACTTCCATTTAAAGCTGCTTCTAGTAAAAGCTGGGTCTCATCATGCATGTCTCTCAAGCCACCTTGTAAACTTAACAATTAAGCTCGAGCAGCATCCAGCAGCTCCTGCACTTCTACTGCATAGAAGGTATAACACGGAATAACTCACTGCTGTATGACTAATAATAAGAAAAAGTTAGACGAACAAGACATCTAAAGATCCCTGATGAACATTTTTGCTTTGAGGTAGCCTGTGATGTTTCCAAGATATTCTTAAAGGCCAAATGATTAAAAAAATAGATACTATAATCAGTACATAAAATACCAATTAGTTACAACCTTGGTATACTCTACAGAAAGAAAGACAATGTGATTTTTTTCTGTTGCGTGATAAATTAGAGTTTAATCTGAGTATATAAGGCAGAAAAAGAATGTTTGAACAAGGGTCAAAAGAGAATCCCCCAGTTAGATTAATCCATCTGTGGTTTTCTTAAGCTAACACTCAATGTCCACGTTGCTTGGTACACTTGTTCAACTCCTTGTTAACGCAAATATCTAAATAGCAATCAGATGCATTTAGGCATGTTGACATGGTCTAGTTGACCTGCTGAAGTTCAAAGTGTGAATCAGAATGTGAAAGAGGGGTGAGTGACTTCGAAAATGGCATCATTGTTGGTGCCAGATGGATTGGTCTCAGTATTTCAGAAACTGATGATCTACTGGAATTTCGCCACAGGTTTACAGAAGATGGTCTAAAAAAGTTATTTAGGCTAAAGTGCTTTGTTGATGTCAGAACCGCCAGAATCCTCTTTACAACCAAGGTATGCAGAAGAGCATCTCCAAATGCACAACACATTGAACCTTAAAGCAGATGGGCTACAGCAGCAGGAGTCTACACTAGGTGCCACATTTGTCAGCTAAGAAAAGGAAACTTAGGATACAATTCACACACGCTCACCAAGACTGGATAATAAAAAATTAGGAAAAATGTTGTGTAGTCCAAAGAGTCGTGATTTCTGCTTTAACATTCGGATGGTAGGGTCAGAATTTGGTGTAAATAATATGAAAATGTGGATCCATCCTCCCTTGTATTAAAAGTTCAGGCTGGTGCTGGTGGTATAATGGTGTTGGGATTATTTTTGACAACTCTGGGCTCCTTCCAATGAATGAAGCATCCTTTAAACTCGCAAGCCTACCTGATTGTTATTATTATTTGCTCTGTCCATCCCTTTATCACCACAGTGTACCCATCTACTGATGGTTATTTCCAGCAGGATAACACACCCTGTCACAAAGCTCAAATCATCTCAAACTGGTTTCTTGAACACAACAAAATTCATCTCTGTCTATTGGAGCACCTTTGGGATATTGTGGAGATTCACATCATGGATGTGCAGTAAACAAATCTGCAGAAACAGTGTGATGCTATAATGTCAACCTGGACCAAAATTTAAGGAATGTTTCCAGCACGCTGTTAAACTTTAAGGCAGCATTTGGGGTCAAACCTATTGAAGTGTCCAGTGAGTTTATGTTTGTTTGCCTCCCTGTATTTTTTTAAATTTATATATTAAAATGACTACAGATAAATCTAATCTCTGACATAAACAAACAAGAACAACCTTAAGACATTCATTTAGAGTTAAGAGTTAAAGAGGCTTAGGGTTAGTCCTACAGTTAGGTAAGTTTTGTCATATCTTTTTAAAAGATATGATGTGTAAAAATGAGCAGAAAGGGAAGAAGGAAAACCATAGCTTGCGTTGTATTTAGCAAATAAATTCACTCAGCTCCATAATCAGCAGACAGACATACTGGCGCAAGAGCACACAGAGCAAAAGTGGGAGTGATGGGGTGAAAAGCGATGGATAAAGAGAGAGAACTGGTGGGGAGCCTTGGCAACTTTAAGAGGCTGAATGGGTTATACCTTTGGTCTAAGATACACAGTTTAAAAGAAGGCAGATATATGAAACATGACTGCCTTGGAGGAATGCGGGAGAAGAAGGCATAAAAGGAAACAAAAAACTAAATCAAAAGTGTGTTAATTCAAAAAAGTCGGAGACACAAGAAGAGAAAGAAGGGAAGAAATAATAAGGAAAGCAAAAGATTGTAAAACAGAAGTGTAGGAAAAAAAGAACTGCAGAGAGTTACTGCTGTACGAGAGAATCATGACAAGAATCTATCATGTTTTTCCACCACTTCACTCCTGAGACCATGCATTTTAGTGGACGTTTGCAGCATCACACGCTTGCACACGTGGACACACACACACACACAGCTACTGCAACATACATCAGTGCCGTGGAAACAGCACATGATAAATTCTGAACACAATACATTTTGTCGAAAAGATTTAACATCTAATTCAGGTCTGACAGCTCTCTCCATCTCATAGCCAGACCGGTAACATTGATCTCCACAGCACACGAAGGCGGCCTTGGATTTCCCAGATGATCTCAAACACACATTCACAGAGAAAGAAGACTAGTACACAAACCCAGCAGCTTTGGACCGCTTCATAGATCTACACAGCCAGCCAGCACTTTTAAGTACAGAGTCAGGACAGGAATTCCAACTTTAAACTGTCATGACTGTGCTATATCTTAGCAAAGCAAACAAATTACTTAATTACATTTTGGACAACAGGTTTATCAGTTTGCACTGAGTTGCTTAATTCGCTCCATCCTGGCAATTCCTCTCTTAACTACTTAAAGACCCCCTTTTGCTCCCAAGAGACTCTTCTGGTCTCCTTTCCCTGGTAGACCATTTGGAAGAGATGAGAGGAGCAATCAGTGTAATGTTGGTGCGTATTTGTGTTGACATCTGTTGTATTCAGAAGTGTTTTGGGGGGGGGGGGGGGGGGGGGGGGGGGGGACAGCACACAACACACAAAAGAGGAGTGTGCAGGTACACTACTCATGTGTTTCATGAACAAAAACACATGAATAGCGACATGAAGCTGAGTGTGACTGCTAGTGATGTGTGTTTGGTGTAGTGGTTCAGAGTCCTTGATGAAATGAGCCAGAAATGTGAACTTTGACCACCGATTCTGATACAGAGACAGACTGAGTTCCAGTTGTGAGTATAAGGGAAATGGGGATGCAACTGTCTCTGGGGTCCATATGCATGCAGAATCTGTTGTCACTTCGCTTTTTCAAGCTAATGTGTTAGATTATGAGTTGGCTGGATGCCCTGTTGACAGTTCAGCTAGAGCTTCAGGAGGAATTACAGGGAGCACACTAGAGTCTTAGCTCCCTAGACTCACAGCTCTGGGACTGGAGCCCAGTGGTGCAGAGGCCACGGCAAACAGTGACATCATTAACCGAACACTGAGTGGCACAGGCTAAAGAAGTGTGCGCAAGTGTGCATATATGTGCGTTTACATGTTAGCTAAGAAAATCAAGTACATACACAAAAATATGTAGTTGTTGTAAGAACAACAAAATATCAAACCTTACTCCTCAATATTGCTTATATCTCATAAAATTTTATTTCCATAAAAAGATATTTGCACATGAATATGCAGAACATGCAAAGGGTCAAAAAGCTGTCTAGTTTCTGTTTATAGTTGCAGATCTGTTGACAAATCATGTTCTAGCAGGCTTTGGTTTGGTTTGCTGAAATGCAAATCTTGAAGCCACTGGCAACCGTCTGGCAACAACTGGGCTTTTACTGGCTTTTTAAGGAGTATCTCAATTCATGCAAATGATACAAACAGTGATGTTCCAGGTATGAACATTGGGATCCCTGAAAAACTGGCTGTTAGGGCCAAGGGCTAAATCTGCCAAAAGGTTTCTAGAGACCGTTGCTACCAAAGACTTGTTTTCCAGAAAGTGGAAAACTCTGAATGAGTGACTCAGTTGGTGCAAGACGAGTAAGAAAGGGAGTTGTTGCAAACATATAAAACCACATCAACGCAAAAAGTTTAAAAAATGATGTCAGTAATATATTCCCATTTTCTTAGGTTAACCCCAAGTCACTAGTCATTTACATAAATGTAGAAAAAAAAGTAAATGTAATTTGAAAACCAATTTCTAATAGCAGCCGTCGAAGTCAAAACAGGCTGGTACAACCAGTTCAGACCTCCAATATAAGGAATACTAATGGGCATAAGCATCTAAAAATTTAATCTACAACCAGTCCAAATGATAGGTGTGCAGTACATGCAAGCATGTGTGTAGATGTAGACAAATACACAAAAATACACACATGCACACACAGACACTACTTCTCAGGTCTTGGGGGGCCATGTCAGAACATATTAGTGACAGCACCCCACACTCAACTCCAGCAAGGTAACACCAGCCCAATTTGTTTCCCTAATAGATGGTATATTATTCACCCAGTCACTCATTCACCCACGCACAAATACACACACGCTAGGTTTATTATTATACAAGAATACCCTTGAACAGGCCTCAAGTTCATCTGCTGGGGGTGCAGAGAGAGCCTGGCTGATATTAGGAGAGAGGTCACATTGTACTGTAAACACGCTTTGTCTGCTTATTCATTTATTTACTACACTCTACCATCACACCACTCAGCTTGTCAGCAATAGGAGGCTGGAGGTACTCTAGGGTTGATGGGGTGGACTGGGTGTGAGCAGTGTTTGTGTTGGCAGTTTGGAAACACTTTTGGTGATGGATAACTCACGGCTGACTTCATTTATCAGGGAAAAATATTCATTACCAAAGTCAATTACTTTGTTTGAATACCAGTTTATATTTCAGATCCGTAAAGGTTCAAAAGCAAAATATTTTTCGGTTCACCCACCAAAGCACATTTTTACCATAGTGTCCCTGCGTTGACTGTAGCAGCCCTGTCCCTGCTATCGACCCCCTGCTGTTTAATATTCATAAAGTCTATTTCAGCAGCTTCAGTCGCAGTTGTGCTGCGACGCACCCGCCCTCTCTCTAAATCCATTCTCATTGATCACCATTGGCTTTCCCAAATGCGCATCGATCGCGTTCAAACTCATGCTCAAGGTCCCCTCAAAACACATTCACTTCACAATTCACTTACAAATGAAGTCCTTCCCCCCTCTGGCATTTCATCCAACAGATTATTTTTTATTTTTTTACCGTTGTGCAATTACAGTTCTCGCTGAAACCAATAAAAGTCGAGTCCAGACGTGATATGAGATGTGTCACTCTTTGATATTAGTTTTACCATGAGAACTCAGAGATGAACTTGCTAAGAATGGTCAGAAGATAGATCTTTTGTTTGCTTTATCTCGTCTTAGTATTCTCATATTTATGATGTCTATTTTTCAGATCTGCGCTTGAAGTAAGACTAACAGTGTGCATTTTACCGAGCTGCAATACTTATCTCTATTACGACATGTCTGTGTTCTACATTGTGGAGTTTGTGCACATGTGTATGTAAGTAAGACAACAGTGGTGTGTTTGTGTGGATGTGTGCATGTGTGTGTGTGTGTACTAAAGGTTATGACACCGAGCTGTCTCTAGGCAGGCATAAAGTGATTTAAAGCAGAGCTTTAAAATGATCTGGAGACTGTAGAGAGATCCAGTCTGAGTACAGTAGCAGACAGTAGAAACAAAAAGACATATTTTTTCCCTTTTTAATTTTCTTCTCTTCATCCCTACTCTGCCTCTTTAGGGAGCCTGTGGCCACTGGTCTGCATGGCTAATCATACCATTGTTTTAATTATCACTTCTCAGTTAGCCCCAAGGAAAGATATACACAACATCATATATGTGCACACACACACACTCAGTTTCTCTTTTTCTTATTCACTGACTGCATCCTCCTTGGCTGTTAAAAAACCTCAGATTTATTTTGTCTGGGGGAGAAACGATTCCCTTTACTAAACTTGAACACACACTTACGTCTTACCTTACTGAGCAAGCTATGTACACCTGAACCCAGCATTATGAAAAAACACACACACACACACACACACACACATGCATGCACCCTCCCCACACACACACACAAAAGACACTGACTGCATTATTCATTCGCCCAAATTGGGAACACCAGTTGTGTGCTCACACACAATAAACAGAGATGAATTCATCAGAAATCTCCCAAGCACAGAAAATATGAAAAATTTAATCATTCCACAGAATAAAAATTCATAAGGAAATGTACAAAATCAATATTTTATGCTACTTACTGTACCTATTCTTTATTACAAACCTATTCAGGAACATGCATTAAAAATTAAAGCTGGCAGAAAAGACAGGAGGGAGGAGAAACAATGGGTAGAAAGGGAGAGGGAGGAGGGTACTGCAAGGGACCTGCGAGTTCAAAAGCAATACAGTTTCATTCATGTTTAAAGGCACTTTTTGTTTCTCTATGAGCCACTGAAGCAGTTTTGAAACAGGCAGAAAAGCTTTGATAGATTGAGGGTTCTAAGCAGCCAAGGTGCTGTCAACATAAATAGCGATATAAAAAAGTGGGAGAAATGTTTTCAACTGGAGTTTTCAAGGTTATGGCCCATGGCAATGATTTGAAGGCACTACTTGCTCCACTGCACCACTGGTTATGCATGGACAGTTGTGTGTCTGTCTACAGCGTGTTAACAGACACGGTCAAATGTGCGTGTACACACAGCAGTACTGTATATTTTTCTGAAACCTTTGTTTAATGCATTAGCACTTCCAGTGAAACATTCAGGCACACTTAATACACACTCTCTGCTCTGCAGTCTTTCTTTACTCTTACATTGCACTCCACTTCTGCCCTTAACCATCTTAAGCATCTTTATTTTACTTCTTATTGTGTAATATTGGCTTATTAAATTATTTATCCTTTACTGCCATTATTCATATTCACATTCATTACTCAGAATCTTTATTTTGGTTTGGTTTATAGATGATCTGTACGGTCATGTAATTAGAACTTACATGTCCACACAGATCAATAGAGATGAGCTACACTGTAAGAGTATTTCAAAGGATTAGCATTGCCATATGGTATAAGCACTGCTTCATTGTGACAACTGCCCAGTCCTAGATATTGAAACCCTTGGACTTGTAGATTTTATGATGGCAATTCTTTTGACTTGTTAAATTGACTTGTGCAACTGGCTTGAAGTTGGCCTCTGGTGTTGTTCCCCACATCCACACTAAAATCTTAAAGAAGGCTTTTGGGATCCTGCTGATTTTGTACAGTTCTAAGCATTGCAGAATCCATGTGCTACAAAGGCTTTCTTGGAAATCAAGGTGATGTACAGGTTGGTCAGTCTGGTCTTACAGTCTCGAGTGACTGTTCTACTAATAGTTGGTGTTTTGCTGCTCTGGTGTTCCTGCGAATTCCCGTCTAGGCCCCGATTATGTATACACACACATGTGGCCTTTCATCTTAGTCACTATGATACCTAACAGTAGCTACCATGAAGTGGAAAGGCAAGGATGAGACCTGTACCTTCTGGGGATCCTTGCATGTCTGTCATTGTGAATGTTACTGGATCCTGTTTAGGGAGGTTACTGTATTCTGCTCTTTGACCAACTAGCTACTGAGCATTGTTGTTCTTTGTTGCATCCTTCTCCCTTATGCCAGTATTAATCTGTCTCCAGCCTTGGTGGGGCAGTTGTCATATTGTTCCCCTGCTACTGAGTGGACACCTTGGATGGTTCATTGGAGAACATCTGGTTTATTCTCCTAGCTTCTAACTCTCTGGTATACCTCTGCAAGTGGCTGGCCAAGGATTTGAGTCTTTGCTTGGCAGTTTCTAAGTCTTCATGTATGGACATCTTATTGTACTTCTTAGGCATCTTCTTTATCACACCTTTCTGCAGTTCTAATAGTTGGCTAACGTTCCTCCGTGCTGTCTTAAACTTTCTTTCCTCTCTAGCCTCTAGTTTCTTCTTCATGGAGGGTACTGCTCCTTGTGGTTGTTTAACTTACAGCCAAGCATCTCAAGGATCACTGCTGCTGTAGTGTAGATCAGCTGGTTGGTATCAGTAATGGTTGCAGCAGGGATTGTCTGTAATGCTGCATTCACATCTTCTAGGAGACTAATTGGCTAAGGTTGGCCCATGTTTCTATCTTAGCCATGGTCTTCTTTTTAAAGTTAGATACTCTGGCATTAAACTTATACCTACAGAACCACATGGAGTAGTCCAGGTAAGAGTCTTTTGTTCTACTAAAGCAGCTCTGAACTATAAGTCCAGAGGTAGTCATGTAGGTTCCGAAGCAGGGTCTTCATGGATCAGGCTTGTTCAAGCACTTCCCATATCCACCCAGTAACACTGGGATCTGGCAGGTTCTGAGTGTTTATTGTGTTCCTCGAGCAGCTTTTCCAGTGGTTTGCCACAATGTTTAGACGTATTGTGTCAAAGTAATTTCCATGTGAATGTCAGATGCTAAAATCTTTAAGCAGAGGGTTGCATTGTCATGAAATGATCACTAAACCTGTCAGTGGTTTTCATTTTGTGGCAGTTATTTCTGTGCTATTTTAAGACTTGCTATGTGGTGATACTGGATGTTCAGTCCATTTGCTCTCCTGCCTCTTAATCATCACATTTGTCAAACAGAAAAAAGGTTTTAAATTATACACACAAATGACTTTTCGTTTGCCAGCAAAGCAAAATGATCTTATCCAACACCTCACCTGATGACAGGCTCTCTCTTCAACTAAACTGCCAAGTTTAGAGTTTGCTGTTATTTGGATTCATTATTTTTTTTGTTTTAGTAAAACCTGAACATCAGTTATATTTTTACATCTCTGCCTCTTTTCTTGTTATTTTGTTTCTTTAATTTGATATTATATTATGTTTTATATGCAAAAGTTTCCATCACATATGCTAAAAGTATATTTGAACTAATGATGTGAACTAATGATGGTGTTAAAGGTCATTTTATCTTCAGTGGAAAAGTCTGATTGAGTTATTGATTGCTACTTTGCTTGGTTTAACTGTTTATTTGATCTCTTGATCGCTACAAAGTAAGGTTTTACCACGTCAGCATTTATGTAGCATTCAGGTTTTTCTATTTTCTTTTTGGAAAACTTCTTAATATCTGTGGCAGCACTGAGATCAATCTTATCATAACACAAAAAAACATCACAATAACAGACATTGGTGGTGATGTGTTAAGTGTATGCAATCAAAGCACCATATAGCAAAAGTGGCGCACACCTCATATAATCTAAATTTCTTTAACAGTTTAAGATATCCAGGCACAAAAATCTATTAACCTATGACACCATACTTTTATTGACCTGCAAATATTTACAACTGAGTTTTTTCATATTAACCAGAGACAGCATGAAAATACAAGAATGATCAAAAGTTTAACTGGTATAATTTTCAAGCATGAATCAAAACCAAATTAAGCAGCTCAATAGTGTAGTGGGTTGCACATTTGCCTACATGTTAAAGGTTCCGGGTTTGACACCAGAAGAAGACAAATATCCCTTTGGTGTTGGATCAGGAAGGGCACTCACCATTAAGAAAAAAAAAAAGCACTGCCAAATCAAACATGCAAAGCTGCTGTGGCGACGCCATGTGAATACAGAAACAGCTGAAAGTACTTTCTTTGGGGGGGGGGGTTCCCACTCAAAAACAAATTAAATGAAAGTCACCATACTCTCATGAAAGTTTTTACTTTAGGTTAATGTTTGTAGAAGCACAAACAAGTGTGCAGCTGGGATTGTGGCTGTTGGTTTCCCAGTGCTAGTGTTTTACATGATTGTTCAGTGTTGGTTACATGGGGAACAACAACTTTAACAATGGACACACACACACACACACACACACAGAAAGAGACAGAGATGAATACTTGTTTTAAAAAACCAGAAGCAGAGATAAATCCTGTCTCTTAGTGGGCTTTAATGGAAGAAAGATGTTTTGTTCCACAGAGATCTTTTCCAGACTGTTAACTCATAACGATGACTGTCTCTCCGAGTGGATAAAGCTCAGTCTGGATTCATCATAGATCAATAAACCATTAATAATGACACATGATATGAATAAGGAATAATTAAACTAGAAGACAAATGTTACTGGTCAGCATCTTTGTTTTTCTGTCTTATTGATGGGCAAACTTGGCATGAAGACAGTTTTATTAAGCAGTCCAGTGGTAAGTGTTAACAGGAAAAAGTTTAGATGACCAAAAATCAAAGTGTTCCTGTCCCTCAGACACAGACATTCAGACCTGTGCCCCTCCTCTTGTCCCTGTAGTACCCTCATCTCTTCCTCCTCTCCTCCCCTCTTTGTCTCCCTCTCTCCCAGTGGAAGTGTAGTACCGGGCCTAGGGCCCCTGCCTCTAATTGCTAGTGAATGGAGTGTTTTCATGGGGTGTTAGGCAAGGCCCTCCCCTGGATTAGCATGCTTACATACACACGCAGACACACACACAACATGTAGTCAGATACACAAATGGATTAGTGTGTTCACTCATGGGGAGAGGAGGTTGATTTGAGCCGACAGCAGCAGCCCTTTGGAGAAAGCCCCGGCAAGCCTGGTGGATTTTCAAGCATTTACACACATGCACACACACGTGTGCACACACACACAAAAATAGAGAAAAGACACATCAAAGTTGCACTCACTCATGTGAACACACACACATGCACGTATACGCAATCCCTGCTCCCCAGTGGAGGCCTGATGCTGTAGAAGACATATGGGGTGAATCATGTGTTAACAGGGAGTACTGATTAACACATCTGGAGGGAGCCGGTGGGGAGTGAGGGGCAAGGGAGGGGTTGAGGGTGAAATAAGGGGGAGACTGATAAAACAGGAGGAAATAGAACAAAAGTAGTAGTAGAAGGTTTCTTTGAGCCTGATCAACCCTAACAGAGACAGAAAACCAAACAAGAAACAGCAAACCTGGAAAGTATAAACTCTGGGTGGAATCAGGGACTCTCCACTTAACTCCCCCAGGCGCCGTCATTTGTGTCATGTCAGAGGCAGTCAGCTGTGCCACAGCACCATGTTCCCCATATGCCCATCAGTCAGTCTGTCTGCCCCAAACACAAAAAAACATGAACAAAACTCAGCTAAACACAGTTATGTCCCTTCTGTGTGTCACAGAGCTCAGTTTGTCAGATTTTGTGGCTTTTCACATACATCTGATGTGGTTCTCATTTTTTAACATGAATCTACTACTTTTCATTTTTCTTCAAAATCAAATATTAACTAGCATTAAACAAAAATATAAAAGCCTTTGCTTTGTCACAGATAAATGAAACACCATCCATCCATCCATCTTCATCCACTTTATCCGAAACCGGGTCGCAGGGGCAGCAGCCTAAGCAAAGAGGCCCAGACCTCCCTCTCCCCAGCCACCTCCTCCAGCTTATCCGGGGGAACACCAAGGCGTTCCCAGGCCAGCCGAGAGATATAATCTCTCCAGCGTGTCCTGGGTCTGCCCCGGGGCCTCCTCCCGGTGGGACATGCCTGGAACACCTCACCCAGGAGGCGCCCAGGGGGCATCCTTGTCAGATGCCCGAACCACCTCAGCTGGCTCCTTTCGATGTGGAGCAGCAGCTGCTCTACTCTGAGCCCCTCCCGGATGGCCGAACTTCTCACCCTATCTCTAAGGGAGAGGCCAGCCACCCTTCGGAGGAAGCTCATTTCTGCCGCTTGTATCCGCGATCTTGTTCTTTCGGTCACTACCCACAGCTCGTGGCCATAGGTGAGGGTAGGGACGTAGATCGACCGGTAAATTGAGAGCTTCGCTTTTACACTCAGCTCCCTCTTCACCACGACGGACCGGTACAGCGTCTGCATTACTGCAGCTGCAGCCCCAATCCGTCTGTCGATCTCCGGCTGACCCCGAGATACTTGAACTCCTCCACCTGGGGCAGGAACTCATCCCCGACCCGGAGTGGGCACTCCACCCTTTTCCGGCTGAGAACCATGGCCTCAGATTTGGAGGTGCTGATCCTCATTCCCGCTGCTTCACACTCGGCTGCGAACCGTTCCAGTGCGAGCTGGAGGCCATCACCCGATGAAGCCAACAGAACCACATCATCCGCAAAAATCAGAGATGAGATTCTGAGGCCACCAAAGCGAAAGCCCTCCGCCACTTGGCTGCGCCTAGAAATCCTGTCCATAAAAATTATGAACAGAACCGGAGACAAAGGGCAGCCCTGGCGGAGCCCATCACCCACCGGGAACGAGTCCGACTTATTGCCGGCAATGCGAACCAAGCTCTTACAACGGTTGTATAGGGATCGAATGGTCCGTAGCAATGGGCCAGACACCCCATACTCCCGCAACACCTCCCACAGGACACCCCGAGGGACACGGTCGAATGCCTTCTCCAAGTCCACAAAACACATGTAGACTGGTTGGGCAGTCAGTCAGTCCAATTATATTAAACTACTAGCTAAAAGAATTCATGCAAAGATCTTTTTCCCAAAACCAGAACAAATTTCTGGAGTAGAAAATGAATTAAAACTAAATTCAAGCAAGACTAAACTTAATTCTAATACTTTACTGTGCATTGGAAAACTAGAGTGTTCACAACTTCTCACCCTTGACCTTCCTCTATCTTTGTTGTGGCAGCGAAATAGTCATGACCTACTGTAGGGTTGGGCAGACGGTTATGTGCTGCTCCATGCTGATTCCTATCTATTAATTTTCCATGACTACAAATTCTTTGAAAACACTGCATTTGCACAGTGAAACCTAAATGAGGGACCCCCATTGAATTGTATTATGTTTCTGTGTGACTGCAAAGGGCAAATAATCTTATACCAACCATTATCTCTGCTTTGTGTCTGCATCCATCTGTGGTTTCATGACTATCTTTGTAGCATAGCTGTGTTTAAAGCTCTGTGATGCAATTTAAACAGTGACATACCTGTGTTCATGGCAGCTTTATAAAAGAATAAAGCAATCACAATGGCACTGAGCCAAGTGCCAACATGCAAATTTAGCACTGCCAACATACACAAAAACATATGCGATGTGTTTATTAGCACCTGTTTAGAGCAATACATTCACATTGTTGTGGATGATGCCATTGTTATATTACACATAAATAAGGTGTGCAGACACAGCTGTCACCATGTGAAAAAAAACCCATAAAAATACCTCAATTTCAAATGAGACTGAGATCGACAGCTGTGTTTTAAACCATTAAACCTATTAAATCAAATATAGCTTTGAAAGATGCTTCTTTTTCTTTTTTTTTCTTCTTGTTCATATTCTAATAAAGTGGTACATTGGTTAGCACGGCACCTCACAGCAAAGCGATCCTGAGTTTAAATCCAGTCTGAGGCCTTTCTGTGTGGATGATCTGTCTGCGTCTGCATGGGTTCTCTGGCTTCCTCCCACAATCCAAAGACATACTTGGGTTAATTGGTCATGGTCTAAATTGGCCATAGAGGTAAATGTGAGCTCGAATGGTTGTCACTGTGTTAGCTCTCTGATTGGTTGGCAACCTGTCCACGGTGTACTCCGCTTCTCGCCTAATATGTATTGGTGGGTTATATGTATTGTGCACTTTTAACTTACATTGTGTATTCAGAGCCCAACAATGTTCACTGGCAATCATTTTCTGATGTGTTCCGGGGTCATGTATTGATTTCCAAAAAAGAAACGTGTCTGTTTTTAATGCAGGACTGGCTGAAGATCACTGCTATTCAATATAGCTATTTGGCTTTGTCTCTGGGTTTCACAGATTTATCTAGATTCTTTCAGTCTTTTTAGTGTGCATATGTTAAAATGCCCAAAGTCTTCACAATCTTTCACTGATAAAAATATTTTCTTAAATTGCTAATCTACACTCATAGTCTTTCTTTTTATACACAGTCATGTTATTAACCAAATTAGCCAAACACATCTTTTCCAAAAACATGCTGCTGGCACCAAAATCAAAGTTCTCAGTTAGAATATCTGTAAGCCTGCACTGTCTTTGTGCTATTTTTAATGAAATATACAGGTGAACCTATTTACAAACCACTTAAACAGCTGTAATAAACTTGTTTTTTTCACAGGTTTAGTATAAATATTTTATGAGCGCAGGCTTAGTCTGTGAGTTAATCTTTCATATGAATAAACACTCAGAAATTCTCACACAAACCCAAGAAACATCACTTCTGATGACAGCGTGAAGGTTGCCAACATCTGCAGTACGTCTAGTTGTTTTAACTTAAACATCCCTTCCAACATAACAGATGCAGCCTGTTGCGTACAGAGTGTCTCAGATGATTTTTCTCAGTTTGTGTTGATGTGTACCAGAGTTAGTGAGAAGCCAAACTCTATAAACAGATATCTCCTTATGAATACGCACTTACTGCATTTGGGAGTCCAGTTCCTAAAATGCTGATTGTATTTTCTCAGGGTTTGTTATTGTAATTTTATTTCTTTAAAAACATAATTTCATTTGTGTTTCATTCAACTAATCTTTCAAGTAAGCAACAGTCAAAACTCATTTCAACAACCTCTTCTGGAGGCAACCACTTCCAGCATCTTGCCATAGATGTCAAACCAAAATAAAATCTGTAATATTTTCAGCAGTATCTGATCCTATATCTCTAAAACACATTCTAATCTAAATTTTAATCTACAGCATTGCACAAAAGTAGTTGAGCCCCCATTACTTCTTTATATTTTGTTTCCAATGAGCCAGTCTTTATTGTAATTTTTAAAATTCTCTTCTCAACTCTTTTTGAAGGGCTTTCAATTTTTTTCTTGGGACACTGGCTGCTTTTTCACTCAGTTGCAATCCTGTTCTTGTACCTGACCATTTTCTGAGGTATATATTTTTTGTTTATTTGTTTGTTTAACCACTTGACTCTAACCTGTGAATCATTCATACACAAAAAAACAGTGAACACCAGGAATAAACTGTATTTTTAGATACTTACTGGCATCTATTTTTTTTATAGAGGCAGCAAAAAATTGTATTTTTGCACCAATGAGGTAATTTCCAAAGAGCTATTAGCTGAAAACTTGGCATACCTCAGCATGCTGTGCAGTGCTTCCTTAAAAAATACTAAGGTAACTGGACAAGTGGAGGACAAAAGAAGATGTGACAGGCCTAAAAAATTATACACACATAAAGATACGAGGGGGGACTTGAGACATTTGCACAGTGCTATATTGGAGCATGTATTCCTCTCCCGCATTCCTCTAATGTGCTTCTGACAGATATTCAGTGGTTTATATCACCCTCACGTCTGCCGCAGCACTGATTTAGACACAGCTATCATCCCTTCTCCCACCCAACCAAGCCAGTCAATACACCTACATTATTCAAACTCCTCCCCACTTAATTAGATATTTAATTGACTACCTGTAGACAGATGACTGACCCGCCTGCTGGCATAAATTAATGCAAATGACACGCCGCATGACCTGCCCTGAGGTAGATCTAGTGGTACAATCTGGTAAGGACAGAGTTCAACTAGAGGCTGCAGGGATCGAGTCTAGTCACTGATCACTGGGCTGTGACCTGATCGGTGAATATTACACTTTTCTCTTATATTCAAGCAGGGTTATGAGTCATAGATAGAGATCGTGGGTTAAGTTTACCTGGTTATTACCTGAAAATATCTGTAAACCGAGTCAAAATTAGACAGTACACGTGTATCAGTCTACATTAAAGTAAATGTGCGCAGGGAGCAAGCAGGCTAAAGAAAGCCACTAGTTGATTCTATGCCTCCAACCTCATGACTCCCTGTGCTGCTCCCCATGAAGAAAGCAATAAGGCACACGAAATCCCATCGCAGGTGTCTGGGCCCACTGTATGGTAATAGGGAAGGATCAGACGCTCTTCTCACATAATGGGGTTTGACAAAGTGAAAATTAACACAACCCCACTCCTGCTGTTGCTGTTAGAGGGGGTGGTTGATATGGCTTTGTCTCAGACTACACTACACACACACACACACACACACACACACACACACACACACACACCTTCCGACAGATACCACACCAGCCGTCGTTCTCATTCTCACCCAGACATATACGTTGTAGGCTCCCCTCCGCATCCCTTCCTCGCACTCCCCCTCCTCCAGCACCGCTACCCCTATCTAGGTGTTTGTGTCCTCGGCATAAACATCCCTACATCCCTCCTCCTTCCCTCTTTTTCTTCTTCTCCAGCGACTCTGTTTGCTTCAATGGACTTTCATGACAACTCATTCCGTAAGGGTCCTTTTTTCTCTCCCTCTCCCTCTCTTTCTCCTTCACTCTCCCCAGGTGAAATATTGATGGATTTTTTATGAATAGCTATGAAAAATTCATTCAAATTCCAAAATGAAAAAGCGTAAACATTCCGCATCTGCCTATGCCTCCCGCATTCATTATCCTTCACAACATCCCCCCGTCCTCCCTCCCAACTCTCCCTCGTTTTCCCCACTCGTACCCCTTCTTCTCCTCTTCATCCTCACTCAGCGCCCCTCCTCACCCTCCGTCTACCTGAAAAAGACATGCTCTGTCTCTTTTTCCGCCACTTGGCCTAATTGCTTAATTTGACCTGCTCTCTCATCAATTAAAAGTCTGTCAGTGGTAGACAGATGGAGGATGGATCAGAGGGCCAGTCGATGGACAGATCAATGACAGAACAGCTCAATAAGTAAATGGAGATGGCCAGTGATGGAAAAAGGAAATGAAGGAGGGAAAGAAGTAGAAGAAGAAGAGAACAAATTGAACAGGCTGTTGTGGCAAAGACGGTGCAGCACCAATGTGCCTCACTTGGATGCTCTGACTCACTTTTCTCACTATCTCTGTCTAACCCCAAACCTCAAAACCCAACCCCGTTCATTCTGTTGTTTACTGTAATACAGATATATGAATGTAAAGCTGACCCAATAGAGCGTGTACACATATCAAGTTACAAATACAAGAGCAAAAAGATAATAAATGAGAAGAATAAAGCCATTAGGTCTTTAAATCATAACAAAGGAAACTGAGAAGTCATATGAGCAGAAACTGAGAAGAGACAAAATTGAGGTGAGGAGGAGACTGGAGGGGCTCAGAGCTGAAACAGTAAAGACGGACCTCGCGTATGATTAGACGCACCGAGAAAATGCAACTCCAAAAAAAACAAAACAAGCGCACTTCAATCAGCTGCAGCAGGTCTGCTTTTCTCGACTCATTCACACGATCACAAACATTCATTTGCATGCAATGCATTTATGGAAACAAACAGTAAAGGATGGAGCAAATATAATGCTCAATCACACTTTTCCTTATAAACACATAAAGACTCACTCACAAGAAAACCTCAAGTCACATCTCTGTAAACAAATGTGACTTTGGTGAAACACGGCTTCACATGAATATACACAGATATTAGCATGAGCATGCACACACACACACACACAACCACAATTATTTTGTTATTTTCCCCTTCAACACCTTGTTTTAATTAGCTTTCTCATGAGACTGCTACTAAGACCAATTAGGGAAGATTATCAAAGAAGGTCTAGAGTAGGGTGCATGCCCACTATGACTCTTGTCCCCAGGGATAGGCCAGGATGAAAGAGACCAGCACCACAGACACACATACACTTGCATGCACACAGAGAGCCAAACAGAAACGTGCACTACTCTTAAAGCAAAAATATGAAATCCACACAGGTCTGTGCAAGACGGAGTCATCTTGTGCCTTTTCAAGAATCAGTCCTCCATAACAGAGATCATTCTATATTGACCAGCTGGAGATGGATCACTGAAGAGATACACAATGGGGTGCTTTCACTCTTTTCCCTCAAGGGGAACTAAAACCAGTCTGTTGATCCAACCACTAATGGAGACACTTCAGAAAATTGAGAGAGACTCAGAATTAGGCTATAAAAACACACATTAGGTGTTTAGGATGAACACAGGAATGAAAGGAATTATATCTGAGATCCCAACACATGCACTCTCTTACCTTATGACAAATCAATGGGGGATCTTTTGGAGTTATGTTCTGCTGGGCGATACTGATGTATGATCAAGAGCATTAACCCCAAGAAAAGTGCACCTGTATAATTGCTAAGGTGCCACCATTTATCTCTCTCTCCCTCAGCCTTTGTTTCTCCTCCAAATCAGGAGAAATATCTACCCAACTGCAGCCTCAACACTGTGTTTATTTTTATCTTTGTGTGACACGTCAATACAAAACAGTGTGTGAGTGTGTGTGTGTTGTCACAAGTTAGTCCATAACCTGATGGTAAGTTAATAGCACTCAGAGGTATTAGGTGTAACAGTGATTAGATTGGGAGAGGCTGATAGCGCATACTGGCTAGACCCCTAAGGGGCATCTAGAAGAGTCAGAGATCAGAGGTCAATCACCAAGGGATCAATGTCACTCAAAAGAGCCGTGTTACATTCAGAGTCATACTATACAGCACACATAGTGAAGGTGTAAATAGAAATTTTTATAGGTTGATGCTTAAGAAAAAGGATCCCTGACCAACTCGCTAACCCTCCCAGCCACAGAGCACCATGTGAAGCAGGATGTACAAAGCAAAGTGTGGAGTGGAGAGACATCCAAAGGGAAAGTGACTTCCCTGGGACTTCATTAAGCTAATCTGGCTACCGATACTAACCAAGTTTAAAAGAGGAGGTGAGGAGAAAGCTCAGAAATGAGATGAACACTTATTAGATCAGACCGAGGGAATTGTCTTTAGACGCTCATAGCTCGATTCACGCACACACACACACACACACACACACATGCACGCACACACACACACACACGCACACACACACACACACGCACACACACATGCACACACACACACACAGTTAAACAGACTGAGACAAAGAGATACACATAACATGGAATTGTCAAAAAAGAAGCACAAGCATAATATGCATGTATTCAAAACATTGCCACACATGCATGCTTAAAGGACACATAGACTTAATAAAAGTCATATTCACAACATTACATGTAAAAACATTGAATCACAACTTTCCTAAAGATTGCTCACATTACCACCAAGTGGTGGTGGAGGATATTGGCAGTTATTAGCTGAAACTAGTCGGTGTCTTCCACGCATACTATGGGTGACTGTGTCAATCTGCTAACAACCAAAGCAATAATCAGGATGTTTTTAATGCTGCAACCTCTTTATGATTTCACCCAGCATCCCAGCAACCTCCAAGAACCAGAGAATACATATTTTTCCCTAGCAACCCGAGGTTGCCTGGGGGTCAATAACTGGTCTCTAGACGTGTGTGACTGAGGCCTAAGGTCAAAAGAGGTAAGAATTACACTGTTTTAAATCACAGGAGCTTCTGTTTTTCTTACGATTTTACACACAAGACAAAAAGACGATATTAAGGAGAGGTAACCCCACCTTTAGTTAAAACTGCTAGTAAGTAGTCACCTCATGTATCAGCCTTTCAATTTATGGTCTTGCAATGGTCTCTGTTTGCGCACAAATTTCTATATGTGCAGAAAACCCACTGCAAAGTTGCTCCCGTGCAGACCTACAAAATCCCAAATGTATGTTATCGGACGCGGGTGTTGCTCTACGTCACTGAATGCTGATTAATCGCTGAAAGGTCAGAAAAGGGAAGGGAGCAATATTCAAGTTTACCAGGAATGGAAGAAGCACAAAGAAACTATCAAAGATCAAAAATTACAGCATGAAACCCAGAGGCAGTAGCTGCAGTTCACAATTTTCATTGTTTTAACACTCAGTATAACTTCACCACCTTGTAAGTTTAGCCCTGATGAACCTACAACAAATCAGCACAAATAAGAGTACCCCACATATCAGTTGTACCACATACTTTGTACGCTGCCTCCTTTGACAACAGATGCTCTCTGCAGGTAAACCGGCTGTCCACAGACTGCCAGCTCACTGCGAGCGCGCTACTCCCACAGAAGCATAATTCCAGTTTAAGAGAAGCGCTTGTTTTCTCCATGTTATGCCGATAAGATGTTGAGAAGTAAAAAGTTAATAGTCAGTTTCAACAAATCATCTCCAACATGTATTAATGAAATTAAATGATGTTATCAACGGGCAACTGCAAACAGAGGTGCTGAAGCAGTCTTCTCAGTACATTCTGCATCCCAGCAATGCACATATTCTGTCCTTATTATCAAATCCTGACTAAGGATAATGATGTTAAACTCCTAGTTTCAGTAAGAGCCAGCTTGGATCCTCTGTCCCCACAGAAATGAATTTCATGCACATCACATCAAGCCAGGTTTGTTATTTCACCAGACAAAGGAGAATGCAAGCGGTAGATTCATTTCATCCCATGTCAGTATGAGTTGTAGGTCCAGTACCAGACCTGCTGCTACCAAGAAAGTGAGGTAAGGCAATTTGAGAAGATTGCTGGCTGGCAAAAGGCTCCTACTGACAACCATTTTCTAATGGTCCTGGGTTCTGACAGTAGTGCATTTAATAAAACAGCCCTGTAACTGTGGGTCAACTGTAGCCAGGGTAAGAAGAGCAGAAACTGGCATGATTTTCTGATAAAGCAATTGGAGGCTTTGAGTAACATAAGCCTTTAGTTACTGATGATAATGAGGTTTAATAGAAGCAGGCCCCACACATAAAGTGGGCTCATGAAAGTTTTGTTATGAAAGGCACACAAATGAGTAAAGATGAGCTGCTGAGAGTCATTAGAGGACAAATTCTGTGAGAAATACAACCGTATACTTACAGACAACAAGAGCAAAGAGCAATGAAGGAGGGGGAACAGGATAGAAAGAGAGGGACAGAGGGTAGACGAAGTAAGGCAGGGAGTGCCATGTCGTTCTTAATCTAGTTTGTCTGTCGTAATCGTGTCAATGTCACTCTCAATCAGGCAGCCACAACTAGGGCTATACAACTTCAGCTTGATTGGCCCGAACCTTGTCTTTAAAATGACCTCTACGGGGAAGGTGTGTGTGTAGGTGTGTGTGTGTCTGTGTGTGTGTGCGTGTGTGTCTGTGTGTGTGTAGACAGAGACACAGAGTAGGAAAAAGAAAAAAACAGAAGAGGGGGTAAGATGAAGGGAGGAGATTCTTTTAGAGACAATATGAAAAAGGAGAGAGTGAACACAAATTAACTTTAAACCTGTTACTCCCCCACCTATCTGTCAATTTCACTTTGGTCTCTTTCTTTGTTCTGATTTTTTACAGTGACAGTATTGATTGTCCTTATTACACAAGAGAATACACATATATCTGTGTGGCTGAGTTGTGCAGAGGTGCTTGGGTAAAGTTCAGTTATTTTTCCTGCCAACATTGCAGGGTTGTGTTTATAGATAGACAGATAGACAGATAGACAGATAGATAGATAGATAGATAGATAGATAGATAGATAGATAGATAGATAGATAGATAGATAGATAGATAGATAGATAGATAGATAGATAGATATGTGCCATGTTGCTTTTTATATTAACTTAGCATGTGATAATATACAGCAGCGACATTCACAGCCGTTAACCACAACAGGGTGGATTTAGCTAAATTTGCACATGTCAGCAGATCCACTTCCCTAAAACTGTGTATAAACAACCACAATCTGTGATCATGAATTACAGTCATGCTCAGTAAATATAGATTATTATATCATTTATAAAAAACAAAAAAATACATCTTTAAAAATACATTTACAAACTAGTTTTAACTTCTTTTTTTTGATGTGTGACAGGCTGGGAATCTGTCCACGGTGTACCCCGCCACTTGGGGCAGCCTGCAAGACACCAGGCACCTGTGACTCTGATAAGGCAAAGCAGTAGAAAATGGGTGGATGGCTGGTATATTTGTTATTATAACACACAGCATTATCCCACTAATCACTGCAGGGCATGCAGTTTTGTCAGTCTTGTATTCTTTCTGATTCTTATTTAAACCTCTGTTTCAGCCACGATTTAAAATCATATTTACTGCAACTCACTAACACCGCTGTGGCGTCAAGTTGATTTTATTGTACTTGAATCTGTGTTTGAACATATTATATCAGGCCAGGGCAACTTAGTGAGAATATGTTTTCCATTTACTGCTGGTTCTGTGGATCTTTTGTGTTCTAAGACTCACTTTAGAGTCCAAATAACGTAGTGTGGATTTTGATTGAGTAAATGTTATTGGACTGACATCAGTACTTACTCTTAAATTTCAATTAGTCTGTTGTTTTGTACATGGCAGTGCATGTCCTGATGCTTGATTTAGATTGCTTAACATGGAAGGGGGGATTTTACCAGGCAAGACTGAAACACAGACAGTCACAACACAACAATAAGAAGGCAGTCACACAGTACAACTACACTGTAATGGGGAACTGAACAAGTTATTACAAATGCGGGTCGACAGTGAGCTAGCACCGCAAATTTTTACAATCGCTGCTTGGCAATCATATGAAAAACTATTTTTGCATAGTGTATGTTGAAACTGCAAAAAATACCACCTTCATTTATTATTCTGAAAGTTAAATCACAGTGGCAGAATAGAGTATGATCATGGATGGCCATGTTTCCACTCTTCAAGGAAACATCTCCATTGGCTAAAGCATTACACAGGGCCTAGAGAGCCAATAACAAAGCAGAGCACTGGAGAAAGACAAAGATACAGGCTTACTGCCAGTGAGAAGCAGTAAGACAAAAACTTTTTAGGCATAGGCCCAATTTGGCAACTAACTAACCAGGCCACTGGTCCAACTGAACCTCCAACTGGCCCTTTGCCACTGGGCAATCCTTATTATTGAACTCTGCAACAGTGCTGTCTGTTGTGGCCTACTGCTGCATAACATATGGTCCTAGGCTTTTCATCTCTCCAGGGATGAAACACCCACACAAACACATGCACAAACTCATTCACACACTATGGAGGAAAAGAGAGAGGGGAGAAGGGGAAAGAGGGAGAGAGAGAAAGAGAGGGAGACAGAAATGCAGACAGAAACACCAAAATAGCAACAAAACACACACGCACATGTTGGTCTTCAGAAGAAACATTAAACAAAAACCAAAACAAGCCACTCCAAGTGGCACACTGGATGAATAAAACATGTTTTTGGGGGGGAAGCCTTCCTGGGCAAGTCCCACTCCTCAGATATATTTTCCACCAGGAAATAATCCCATGTGGCAAGAGCAACAGGGTGCATGTGACGGATGACCAGCTGAGCTTTGCTTTGGTAAGTAAAGCTGTTTGTTGGAGCTTTGCCTTGACTGTTTCTAAGGGTGAAGAAGCAAATACTGGACATTTTATTATCCTAAATTCTGCTCCTTTGTGAAGTCCCCCTGATTACAGTTCATTTAAATATCATGCAGAATGTATTCATCTGCAGTAAAATGACAAAAATCAATTCACACAAGTGTATGCAATGGAGCAAACCTCAAAGCATGCACAAAAACCAACAAAAGTCAGACACTATGTGTGTTAGAAACACAAACACGCATATGGCCATATCCACACTCAGTTCCACTGCTCTAAATCCCGGCACCGCCGGGCTAATGCACAGATCCATACTGCTCTGGGTGAATTAACGTTAGTAATAAGATATCATGGCTCTGATTGATCCTCTGCTTCCATGTCCGCACCATAAAATGACCCAAGCACAGTCGCAGCAAGCCATTACTCTAATACTGCATTGATTCCACTCTGAAGTTAGGCTACAGAAGGGGGCATGAAGTGGAGTGGGCATGGGACTGAAGGAACAATAACTGTAGATTCAAACTAGAGGTGAGAGAAAGACCTTGGCTCAAACTGCATGAGAATTTTTGAGTCTGGTCGTCTTTACTGTAGCCAATACTACTCCATTGAAGCAACGATTAGCTACAGGACTGATTATATTATAAATATGAACGTTGTGATCGTTTTGTCACGTTTCATTTTATAATACAATAATTTTCACACCTCTAAAACTTCATTCATTTGTTTAAATAAAATCTACACACTTACACACAATACAGCATGGTGGTCAAAATGATACACAATGGCCTTATAATTTATTAAGTGACAAATTGCTAATGATGGGATTAATCTGTAGGATTAAATAAAAAATCCAAAATGTAAACCATAAGAGTAACAATAAAGTAAAGGTCATAAATTGTCTTCTTACCAACTGGAAAAAGATGTGCAATATCCTGCGAGGAAATGTGAGTCAGCACCACAGATTTCTAATGCTGCAAAACAACACCATATTACTAACTTCAGACAGTTATCATCACTGAATTATGAAATTCTGAAAGGAAGAACAGACATATAGAGAGCTCTGACACCATCTAGCATGTGAGCACATGTTGAAATAGCAAGCTACATCAGACGCACCTTCACTATTCACTGGGTCTTGGCTATGATCCCCATCCACCTCCGTTTTAAAATGCCTAGCTTTACACCAGAGATAGATGCAAATCACACATGTTTATTAAGTATATGGCTTATAAGTATGAAAACACATAAATTTCACAAGTACTTTCCTGCTGTCAATTGAACTTAAATACAATTAAACTTAAATACAGAATGCATTCACCCAAATAAATATATATATATGTTTGTCAAAGTTCCAGAAAAGCAAGTTGTTAAAATCATCTTGGAGAACTTGCTACAGTTGTCTGGATTTGCATCATCTCCATTGCTTCTATCTTGCATGAAATCCCAGATTAGCTAACGACTCTGAGATCAGATCTTTGGAGACCAAACCATCTGTTGCAGACTACATGTTCTTTTTTTCACTTAAGAAAGATACTGTATTAAAATTCTTGCTGTATAATTTGGGGTTGTTTCCATTAAGAATTTTGCACAGTTGAGAAAAGAAAGTATCAGTCCTCTCCTGCTCTGCATCATCTGTAATGCATATTAACATACATAAGCATTGTGAAGCCACTCTCATTGACAGTTAGGCACAAAAGTTAACACACCGTGATACGTTTATCGGGGGCTTCAGCTAAAGATGCCAGATTGTGCAATGCTGACGAAAAAGACACAGACGGTATCCTCAGCTTTGCCTCTTCTGCTATGAAGGCTTCTATATTTCTTCAAATATCGAAGTGGCCCAATATTTGTAATTTTTGTAATTTTGTAAAGTAAAATAAATAGATGTGGCTGAAGTGCAGACTTTCAGCTTTAACTCAAGGAATTTTACAGAAAATCTGCATTAACTGATTAACAATTAAAGCTGTTTTTACACATAGCCCCTCAAGACAAACTAACATAATTTTAAATAAAAGGATGTTTTGGACTAGGATTTAAAAAAAAAAACACAACTTTGCAGTCAATGAACCGTCTGAAGTCTAGAAATCATGGATGTCGCCCAGTGTTTGTTTCTTCCTTTGAGATTTTTTGCCAGACCTTCACCTCTTTAGCAGCGAGTATAGCCAAACTATACACAATCCTGCTACTTTCATCAGCAGTCACATCATCAGTGAACACATTTTTTTACATTTTTAACAAAACAATTCAACCTTCTATTCACTACATCCATCCTTTAGAGATCACTAGAATGTTCTCTACAATCTGAGAAAATAAATCATTTTTAAATTGTGATGTTATATAAAAAAGTATTTCCAGCTATTGAGCAATTAGTTAAGTAACCCATTAATCTTTAAAGTACTTATAACCATATTAAATTTGTATGACTGTTGTGAGCCTGAGGGTTTTTTTTTTTTTTTTTTAAACAAACAGCTAAGATTGAGACTAGAGATTGGTGCTGGTGCCCATGTTGGCGGCGTGTTTGATTAACAATCTACAGCTATGATCTGTCTATCAAGCACTAATGAGCTCCCTTAACTGCCAGTTTATACCAAATACAACAACATGGAGCCAAAATGAAAGACACACAGACCCATATTATATTGTCCAAGCAGCCTCGGGGTGAAGGATTCACCCAATACCGATACACGCCAACCTGCATGATCACAAAGCAGAAGTCATTGAAACCATGTGAGGTTATTTAGGGGGAAAAGATTATTCCAGGAAACTGGTAGTCACAGTCGGAGTTTTGGTCTGAGTTTGAAAACCTGTGATTGATTTGAAAACTACCAGAGGGCCAGTCACAATCACGCCAGTACCCAGCGGACGACGACACTCTTAAGACTGTCTGGACACAGACCAAACTGCCAAATGCAAATGCGCACACATAAATAGACATACACACACTGATGCACACGCAGAATCATCCAAACACATTCCCATCTGCCTGAATTACATGCTGGACAAAGTCCCACGGTCATTAAAACCAGACTGCATTGAAGACACAGTCACCACGCAAGCACACACACACACACACACACACACACACACACACACACACACACACACACACACACATACACACACACACACACACACACACACACACACACACACACACACACACACACACACACGTGCACAAGTACCTATTGCTTAAAGGCAAAATGCCTGTTTCCACTGTATAGTCTGTCTGTCTGTTCACATGGAACACAGACTTATCAGACAAGTCAACTCGCTGTTGTAAGTATACAGGAAAAACAAAGCAATTGGCAGATGTGACAGACAGAGATACAGACAGACACAAACACAGACAGACACGTTCACATGGCAGCAGACATGAAGTGAGTAATACAAAATAATATCAAACAGGTGAAAGACTAAATCAAAACTGGTGGGAACTGTGCTGTATAAGCAACTTATAGTCGAACAGACTAAAGTATAATATGAAGCATACACACATACAAATTCATAAATATGGCAGAGCTTCTTTGATACTAACCCAGGTGTAATCTCTCACCCATCCCTCTCGCTTGCTCTCTCTCTCTCTCTCTCTCTCTCTCTCACACACACACACACACACACACACACACACACACACACACACACACACACACGGAAAGACATTTCTGCCTATACTTACAGACAATAGCATGCAGAACAAAAGGTATCACCATGTTCACATTAGTGAGCCAACAGGACTATTTTTATATTTTACTGAGTCACAAAGAGTCTTCTCCCAGCAGCATGTCACTATTCTCATATCAAAGCTGTGTTTATAGCCGACAAAGCTTTGAAAGTGGGCCATGGCTCATAAAATGCCTTTATGTCCCTCGCCGGTACACTAAAAAAACCCAGAAACAATGCATTTTAAGTCTGCAATTGGACTAGTGTGTGTTACTGATCTTATTATACGTGTTTAAAGAGTGTGAGTATCCAGTGTGTGTTCATGTTTGTGCGGGCGCCTATGTGTTTGCACACATGCGTCTGTGATTGTGTGTGCGGGTACACCCCACTTCCCCCACAGTTGTGTGTTTAAGTGCGTGTAGGTGTTGTTGATTTAATTCCCTCCACTGATATTGTTCTTTTCCGATCTTTTTCATGGCTCACAGAATGTGCAGCCTTAACACTCAGCTAACAACCCTGGCTTCCTGAATCGCATGTAACCTAATCACTAACACCATCTGTTAATTATGTTAATACAAAAATGCCTTGGCTGCTATTCACATCCATTCTCTGAATTAGCACCCCACTTCCCCACCGAGCACCCTCTCTCCGTGCCTGCTCCTCATTCTCTTGTCCAATCCTTTCCATCATCTCAGGCTCCCATTTTTCTTTATTTCAAATCTTGTCTGTCTTATCCTTTCTAATTCTATCTCCTGACTTCCCTTGTGTGTTTTTATCATCCTTGCTAATCCTTCATATCCTTGCTTTTCTCTGTCATCTATTTCCTTATTCACACCATCAACCTCCCGCCAAATGCCTCCATAGCTCTCCCTTTTTCCAAGTCTTCCTTGTACCACTTTGTAAAAAATCTCAAACTCCTAAATCCTCTTCCTCACAATCCCATCCTTTACACCTCTCTGGTATCCCCTTAGTGGCTTTTGTTGCTCCCTTCAGTGAGTCAGAGGCTAAGCTGGCTGGAAATCCCCAGAGGCTCCGTCTGAATCCAACTTATTTTGAGTGATATCGATCCACCCTTCCTCTTAATTGTTATTCACTATGCTAATCTGTATTTGTAAATCTAAGTTTTTATTGATCCATAGGAAGCATAATAAACTTTGTATTACATTCATGCACAGAATAAGCATTATTGTAATTCGGGGAAAACATCATTTAATAGTCGTATACAGCACTGGTCATTAGATTAACACAATCGAACGGCTGGCCCAGCAACGCATAATCAGAGGTATAAGTAGGCCTGATGGTACTGTGACTATCCCCAGAGAGACCCTGTTCAAGCCTGGGGATGAAGTGGGAAGTTTACCCTGGAGAAGAAATGTATGCAAAGGAACAAAGCCCAGAGTTAACCATCTGCTTGACTTGATTAAAGCAAAAGAAAAGTGGACAGGAAATGTCTATACCAAACCGATTTGTGCCTGGGTGATAATAGTTTCAGGTTATCAGATAATAAGGGTTGCAATATTTTCAGGGGTTGCAATCTCAGGGTCAACTAGTCAATTTTCTTTTGTCAGATCAAATTCTTATTAAACAAACAGTTACCTGTGTTACTTTCATAAAGCAATGTCCTGAAACAGCTTTATAAGGAAGACGGGTCTACCCCGCTTTGACTGTAAATTTGCCCAAACCCAAAATGTGATTGCTAGTTTAATTAGTGTTTACATTTACAACATTTACTGAGTATCGACTCCAAACTAACTGACACCGTGTCAAAGAAGGCTCCGTGTTGTTCGACAGATGGCCAAAAAGTCAGGTGTAAACTTTTTTAATTTGAATCGCACAGTTCAACTGCGAAACAAGCTACCTCATCTTGAACAAGTAAGCTAACTTGCTTGTTAGAGTGTTTTGCCAACTTTCCTGTTGAACGATGAATTGGCCTGTTTAATCAGAATTGGCATATTTAAACATGTTTGGTCTAAAAATAGTTTAATGATGACATTTGAAGCTCCAGTATCTGTCAGTAGCTGCAGTGATTCACAGACACAGGCTTAGAGAGTAGTCAGTGACTCCCTGGCAACCTCTAGTCTCTAGGGAAAAATGTGTACTCCCTGACCAGTTGGCGAGTGGCTGCTGGAAGTGGCTATCACTGAGTGAAAACAGTCACAAAGAGAGTAATTCACCAAAAAGACTCCTTGTGATCATTTTTGGTTGCTAGTACGATTGTTAGCAGGATTGCTGGGGTCGCCCATAGTTTGAATGGAAAATGTAGACTTGTCTGCAAAAACAAACAGAGCTGTACTGAAACCTCCGAAAATGCAACATAAACTGGAAACAGAGAACGTTTACCTTCAAAGTAAAAGTTGTTCCAGTACAAGAAATACATTTCAAAGGGAGCAAGCCTTATTTTGAAAGTGAGCAGTCTCCATTTCTGGTTTGTGCCACACAGTACCACTCTCATCACTTAGCAAGCAGGTGGTGAGTGCCAGCAGATGTCTAGGTATCTTTCATACAAACTATGGATGATTGTAGAGGACCAAAGCAAATGCAATGTGGTATATGTAGCATCATATACCTCTTTGTGACCACGTATGCTTAGAAACTACAAACAACATCCAGCAACTACTTGCCAACCACTCAACGAACACACTTTTTTCCCTAGTGACAGGAGGTTACCAGGAGGCCTCTGTGACTTGATCAATCAATTTTCAGCTAGCTGGTTAAATTTAATCCATACACAGTGTCAGCTTTTTGTCTAGATATACTGCACATACCAACCCAGTGTTTCTCATTTCTCTACAAATAATGGGCTGGTATCAGCATCAGTCAACAACTATTTAACTGCTTGAAGAACAGGTACACTTACTTTGGGTTTCTTCAGTTTCTTTTGGTTTGAAGTATTACCCCAGTATTTTTCTTCTGATGTGTCAATAGCAAACGTCTGAGCCTGCTGCTCTGTGCAAATAAATTGCCAGATGTTCCAGTAATAAAAACTGTGGACACTGTTTGGACTACGGCAACTAAATTCAACATATCATTGGCAATCTTAAATGCATGGTTGGAACTGTCATTTGTAAACAGTTTACACACAATTTTATCAATGCACAGCAGCAGAAGTAAAAACAAAGCATAATTAAAGCCAGCGGAAAAGTAATATGTCTCAAGAAGTGGTGTTATAAATGCTATCTTCTGAGGACCGTAAATGTGTTTCCATGGTAATCCATCTGAATAAGTTGACACTGCAGTAATTTACATATTGTGGCTACAACACAAGTTTAGTTTCAAAAATCAGTACCAGCTTATTTTAAGTGTACTACTTAGAATGTACTGTAAGAGGTGAGATCGGCTAAAATATTCATAAGACTTAAAAGTCAATGATTTTCACACCAGCAACTTGATCATAGCAAAACATACAAATATCACCAGGGTTATTCAGTCTCTCCAGTTCTCAGTATTAAGCTCAACATATACACACCAAAAACATACATGAAGAAAGACTGCTTTCACACACCCACACATACAAGCAGCCCTCCCAAACTAGCAACCACACATGCAAACACTCACCGCAGCACACCCCGATGCCCTGGCCTCCCACAGCTGGTTGAGTGAGGCCACAGTTTGGGTAAAGCGCTGAGTTCCTTACACTTGGTCGTGAGTGTTATTTATTCTGAGTGCTATGTAGCGAGAGATTCGTGACAGGAGGTCAGAGCAGGACCACAGAGCAGAACAAGGGTACTGACATGGCAGAAAAGGCCTAAAGATACTTCTGCTGTCTTATTCTCATTTATAGATGTTTTCTGTGTGTACTCACGCACACACAGAAAACTTACACACGCACACTTTGTCCGCCATGCCCTTTACTTTGAACACCGCAGTGTTTCTCTGTGAACTGAGAGCATGTCCTTCGCTGCACCACTGCTGAACGTATCCTGAAGGCGAGGAAGTTGGGCACATTAGTGTTATCATTGAAAAGCGGTTCAACATGGGAGTCTGATCCCTGTACTGCTCCCTCAGGAGTGAGGTGAAAGGAGGCCGGGTCAAGAAGGGGTTGACTCCTAAAAACAGCTGCCAGCCTGTTGGATGCCGATGCCGCAGTGCCCCCATGGGCTTGACAAAGTGGGCAGGAAACTGGCAGAGAGAGGGCCAAGGTTAGTGCCCACATAAGGAGAATCTAGTGTCGCCTTCACCACTGGGCCTCCATCTGTTTGTCCCTCAGTCTGAATTAAATCATTGATCTCAACTTAAACTAAATAAATAAAAGTACATGCAGAAAGTAAAAGAACAGATAAATCTTCTAATTATCCAATCAATGAATCCACCAATTAGCTTTTCTGTTACACTGTTGGACTTCTAATGATAGAAAATTAATGAGAAAGGGTCAAAGTATATAATTTACCTCTTCTTTTTGCTTCTTAATTCCTTTTTCATGATAGATTTTTTTTTAAAGACCCCCCACCCATATTTTTCCATTACAGGTATATTATTGAAAGGTAATCATGACTAACAGTGTTTCAAGGAGCTTTACTTAGTCATTTACACAGCTCATGCAAGAGTATCCAAGAGCTTTAGTCAGCTCGGTTTTCATATATGCATTGCACTGCCCAAAATATGTAAACAGACATTTACAGTAGTTATAAAATCAGTTCCCTTTTAAGGCAAATAAAACACAATTTTCCAATTTTGAGATTTTTGGTGTTTTCAACTGGACACCTTTTCTGCTTCGGGCAAAAAAAACCTCCAACAAGTATTTAAAGACAATGCATCAAGGTTTTCAGATACACTATTGGCAATTAAGTTTTTGGGGGTTTTTTTAATAACTGCAAAAAAATAATAAAATTAGTTAACAACAGCACTTTCGAATCCCAGACAATTATGCTTGGAAGCACAACAATAACCTTATGAGCCAAACTTTACTGCAACGTATGCATTAAATTGCAAGTTCTCTTATACATACAGAAATACTGCGAGCAATATGGATGTGGAATATTCTGTTATTCCTCTGCAGCAGAAGGATATATGATATGTTGTGGCTCATGCAGTCTTGGAAACAGTAGTTACCCTCGTTAGAAGTGAGCATATGTTACAGGTGGTGTGGAAAGCAGTAGAAAGTTGGCATGGCGGAGTGTGTGGAATCTGCTGCCAGGGTGAGAGCATTGGTGCCAAGGTGAAACCTGAGTGGGCCATACAGCTGAGCTGAGCTCTTCAGCTCTACATACATAATGCAGACCTGTGGAGTATGACTGACAGATCACATGTGCACACGATGGAAAAAATATATATAAATGAGAAACAAACAAAACAGGACAGATTTTGGCACGCACAATCTGAGTCACTCATAATTACAGTATATAACCGGAACAGCAAAAAAAACCAGATTCACACAGATTTACTGTAATCTGCCATCTCGTGAGAAAAATATCTATTAGGTTATAAATATCTTTGAGTGTGTTCAGAGAGTGGGCTAATGTGGACCATACTTATGTGTGTGAGTGTGTGTGATGTGGTTATATGACAGCTGTATTCTCTCGTGTGCGGTGGTGGTGGAGTTTGCGTGTGGATGTGTGTGTGTAGGTTTTCGTGCCTGTAAGATAAATGGCAACCAGACATTGGGTTAAGAGGCAGGGCGGCCCAGATGGACTACTGTTAGTTCCCATTTTTTTGTCAACACATAACACATAACCTTACAGATAAGACACATAATCCTTCACAAGGGAACGCATTTTGTTTGCCACACAACCCAGTCTACCTTTAATTCATTCACCTTAACAGCCAGTGGTAATTTATTGCACTGTGACGTGTTTTTAGCAAATACAAACTAACTGGAAATCAACCCTCTTTCTGTCTGCTTCAGTTACAATTCCTATTGGGGGCTTTTTAGCCTTTTATGTGCCCCACAAACCTCACTTTCCCAATCCTCTGAACACTTTCCTTCCATCATTTTCATCCTGCTTCCCCTCATCTGTTGCCCTGGCTTTTACTGGAAGGGTAATTTTCCTGCTCTCTGTACCTCTTAAGACTGGCTGTCGGGTGAGGTAGTGTGTAGATGTGGGTGGTAGGGGGTATTGGAGATTTTTTTAAAGGGTGAGCTGAGGGGTGTCTTCTGTCTACCACATCCTCCTTCCTGATCCAGGAAAACATACACAATTCCAGGACTCCAGCCCACCCCCCCCCAGCCTGCCAGCCCCATCATCAGCCAGGGACTTTCCAGAAGTGCCCTGCCCAGCCTAAGAGAGCAGTAGTCAGCCACGGTCAGGCTTCTTTGCCTTGTGTGGGGCTCACAGCATCATACCGTGAAATAGCAAGTAAGTTAAGTCATATGGCCATGAAATTAAGTCTTTAATCATTTCTTTGAAAGAAAGTTCAAATGAAAGCACACCAGAGACTAAAAGAAGTTTTTTTTTAAAGTAGTAAATAACTAATGAGTCAACAAGTGAATAATCAGTAAATACACCACCTCGAAACAATTTACTGGATCAAAAGGGTTGTGTTACCATTTGAACTGGAGCACTAATAAGACTCTGTTAAAGGTGGGTGGGATTTAGCAGGTGTGATCACAGACTGATACATCTGTGTGTGAAACACTGGGACCTTTCTTAATAAATGCCCACCCTAAAAACATTATTCGAAAAAGTCGAGATTACATCTGACCTTTTCCTATATTTTGGGGTGATTTCACTCTTATTCTGAGTGAATAAGAGTGAAATCAAAAATCAAATCCCTATTACAAGTGGTAAAATATCTCCACTTAATAAATACATATGAATTAAAAGGATCACATAAAATTTCCTTTTATTTAATATAAAGAATTTCCTCAATTTGTGTATGTTTCTCTTATAATACTCAATTTGATTCACGTCAGGAATAAACACTGCAGGTCACGCACAACAGAAATTCTTCTCACCAAAATTCACACTAAAAAGCCATTTGACAGCATTCAATACACACAAAGGCGTTACCACCTTTAAGGCTTTAAAACATTTTTATGGACCACACATCAGCCACCCAGTGATGTTTAGTACCTGATGCAAGAAACAGTGACATGGGAAAGTACCTTTTTCTTAAGGGAGCTATGACTAAAATGAAGTTGGCCACAATGTAAACACATGTCAGAACGATGACTGACCATTTCCCTTTATAACTCTCTGTCCACTCATCCTGGTAGTGCTAATTCTTGTCCTTGCTACTCCCAGAAAGTAAGCGAGATTAGCTTGTCTGAATATAGCACAATAAGCTCAAACATAAGCCACAGACCATGGGCTTCCCGCTCAGGAGCAGGTGAAAGGGGCACCTCGAGTTTCCCGGCCCGGGTGAGGGGGCCTGACACCAGGGAAGATGTGCAGTCAGCCTGCCTCGCTTTGCCCTTGATAAGCAGAGATGTGGGGAGGTTTTGTTTACAAAAACAGCCAAGAACATTCAGCCCCCAGGCAACACTTGCGCCTCACTTTTATCTAAGAAAGTTCACAACACTTACTGGTAGACACCTGACAATCGCTCAAAATAAATACATGCACAATACCTAAGACAGCACAGCAAGAACAAGAATGAATTGACCACTCTTATGTTCAGTGCATGGCACTGGACAAAGGGATCGTGGGGAGAAAACGGCCACGTAGAGGAGGACTGTGCTGAACGTATGATTACAGCACTTCCAGTAGTGTGTGACAGGACAGCGGGGAGGTCAGCATGATAGCAGCATCCTGGAAGGACCCAACCAACATACCACAATGAAGGACATGAGCTGTAAACAGCAGACACCCACACTGGTATATAAGCTATCCGTGGGCTCTTGTCGCACACTTTCTCTTGAGCATCCCCCCTCGTTTCTTTCACACCGTCTCACACACAAACACACACAAGCCACATTATACAATTGACTATGAAAGGACATCAGGCTCATAACTCTGTTCCCCTGGGGCAGAAGAGACCCAGTCACTGTCAGGCGAAAAACAAAACAAAGAGATGGAAAAATAGAGCAAAATAAACGCAGGAGAGCAGACAGCCGCTGTGTGATTAGAATAAACGGGGGAGAGATGAAGGGAAGCTAGGACAGAGGCTACTACCTCTCCTTTAATATAGCTGGGAAATCTTCCCCCCTTTTTCCATGACTGAGGGGACGATGGGTTTGGGTGATTTTCTAATATTCTGCGGCCTGAGGTTATTGTGTTCCTGTGCTGTATGTGGTTATATGTGCTTTATGTGTGTATGTGCCTGTGTGGCATCTGGACAGAAAGTATACAGTCCCAGGTAATGGCAAAGATATATTGTAAGAGCAGAAACAGATAAGGAGGTGCTGATCTGGATTGAAACTGAGTTTTGGAGGTCCATCAGAGAGCACTGAAATGGTTGGGTTTTAATGTCCAGCTCAGCACAAGTCTTCAAGATTCTTTTAAAAGAGACAATAAAAGATTCCTTTAATCCAAAAATTATCCCTTATTTACAAGGGCTCAACACAGTGGGTAGCTCGGTATGTTTGACAGATTTTTGACAGAGTTTTACATTCGGTGCCCTTCTTGGTGCAAACCCATGTCTTCTTCCAGAGTCAAGCTGGTGATCTTTTCACTTATCAGGTAAATATTTAAATCACAATACTATGGAGCCACCAGTTGGGCTGTATTATATGAATATACTATAATATACAAAACCTCTGTCTGTGGAACACAGGCACATCTCAGTCCCTTGAAGTTTCGTATCTATACCAGTTATTATGACATCATCATGTAGAAACCATCTGGCAATGGACTAAAATAATTAAAGTTTATGCACCTATAAGACCTTATAAAAGCATCTTGTCCTTCTGATTTCATGTCAACAACATTTAATTTATAAGGGTAAAAGTTTAATTAGGCTTGATATATTATGACACAATCACGCTGCCTAGCAACCATCTAGCAATGGGATAAAGTTACCCATTTTTAGCATATATACAACATCTTCCTCCCTTGTTTTTTTTTTACTTTTCTCAGTGTGATTAAGTATGTCATATTGCCCACAGCATAAGCGGGCCAAATAATACTGTTGTATGGGAATATACTACTACACAGCAATTAAATTTCAGACTCTAGCCTCCTTTAATATGAACTGAAACTGGGACACTGTTTTATTCTTTTATTTATTGTACTTTATGTTCATTGTCATTTGCCCTGACATGACTGAAAATATTACTAAAATTAAATTACTCATGAGATTTGCATGTTTCAGTTTCAAAGACTGCAAACTTGAACAGTAAAAAATACTTTCTGAACCAGCAGTGCACTTTGCAGCACAGATATCAGCTTTTGGATTGCTTTCTTCCTTCACAATATTACAACATTTAGTCTGACCCAAAACAAAAGGTCTCAGTTGTATTCATCTGCCGACGTCAGGTCAAACCACAGCTCCTGTGTGCGCTTGCCTGTTTGTGTGTTCAGGAATGATGTGTAGCATCTGAAAAACCCAGCATTATGAGGCGAAACCCACATAGCAGAAGCATAAACACTCGCACACATGTACACATGGTTATACGTGTTTGTGTATATTATGGACATGCACCAGAAGGCCAATAAAAAGACCACAGCAAAAAGAGTGAAGTCTGTGATCTCTGAGAATCAAATGGCTCAAGTGCAGAGTGTGTGGTTCAATAAGTGAAGTCACCATGAGTGTGTGTATGTGTGGATCTTATTGCACTCTTGTGGATTTTTCACACACACAGACACACAAATAGTGTGAAACCATATGGTCAGATGATGAACATAATGAGAAACACTTCTGAGGACAGAAGGGGAACAAATTAGTTCAAGTTAGACGTGGAGGCGAAGATGTGTATCAGTCTGGGAGAGAAAGGAGTTTGCCAAATGAGTGCAAAGTAAACACATAAACTGCGTCCCTAAAGAGGATGCAATTTCTCACACTTACTTCTCTTACTCCATATGTGAAAAACATGACTCTGCACTTGCTGTCAGCCTAAGATTAATTTCAAAAGCCTGATGTCACACATAAGGAAGAATCAGACTCAGCACAATAGTGTACAGAGAATACTGCCGCTGAGATGAGAAAACCTTCAGGAAAAACACTTACAAACGAGCAGACACATTTCTCCTGAAACTGTGCGATAAACTGTGCAAAACAGATGTTACAATTTAATCATCTGTCCTCTGAATCACTTCAGGGTCACTGTGTCATTGGAGGCTCATAACAAGACAACAACGTAACATGCAAGTAAATCAACTTTTACAGTCATTATGTTTCATCCCTGACTATAAACCTAAAAATACACTTGCTTGTCCTTACCACTACTTTGCAAAGTGCATTACATACAATTTACAGTGTAACGCAATGTAACAAATAATATTTCCTGCCCACACGTCTCTAGCATGGCCTGGCGCTATATGAATGTGCTCTCAGCTGCGCTGGATGTTTTGTCTGGGCGCTGAAAAATAAAGTTTGTTTATGGAAAATGCCACAGCAGAGGGGAAATTTCAAGTGGTGTAACATGTTTTGCCCACATTCAGTGGTAAGTGAAAAGACCCCCGTCAACACACACACACACACACACACACACACACACACACACACACACACACACACACACACACACACACACACACCTCCCTCCTAGTTTCTCCACCTTTCCCAACTGCTTCTTTTTCTCTCTCTTAAACACAAACATGTACACGCACATTATCTGCAGAGAATTACAACATAGCTACCACAATCCTTGCACTCCTTTACTGGAATGTGGACTCGGAAAGACCCCAAACTGGGACTGGGTGGACCAAATCATGCCTCACTATGTTTAGGCTGACTAGCGATACACAGTAAATATCTCTGTATTTTTCTACGAAAGCAACATATGACATGTATTAGGCAATTTTGTGAATGTAATGCTTAGCATGGATCAATAAAATGCCAAAACAAATTTCATAGGTCATATATAAAAGTAGTTTATTCCTCAGACAGGTGCTGTGGAAATTTTCAGGATATAGTAAAACCATTTAGACATAAACTATATCGACAAATTGGGCCACACTTCTTCATTTTTGAATTTCAGGTGTTTAAATTCCTATTGCCATTGGTGCCTAAAATCAAGCACCTACCCATGTGGTCTGTCTTTACAAACATTTGTGAAAGAATGCAGAGAAGACCTCTCTGCATTCAAACTCGGTACTGTAATAGGATGCAATCAATCTGTTAAATTTATTCCCTTCTAGCTATTCCAGTCAACTGTAAGTGGTATTATTGAAAAGTGGAAGTTTTTAGGAACAAAGTGACTCAACCATGATGTTATGGAGCAGGATTAGTAGGTGGTGAGGCACAAAGTCACCAACACTTTGCGTTATAAGTGCAGAGTTCCAAACTTCAACTGGCTTTAACATCAGCACTGTGTGCCAGGAGCTGGATGGCATGGGTTTCTACAGCTAACCAGCTCCTGCAGGTGTAAGGTAGCCTAGTACCTTTGTCTATGTAGTGTAGTTTAGTTTCTTTCTAGGTTGAATGAGGTTATAAACCAGAGTCATGTGTTAGCGACAGTGAATGGCAGTAGGAATAATCCTACGCAGAAAGGAGCACTGACTGGCACAGAAGCTAGAGCCATGTCCTGTTGTAGACACAGTCAGCAACCACAACAGACAAATACCTACAAGAAATCAGTTTAAGTGTGCTCTATAATTCTTCCACTTTACCTTCTCTCTGCACTCTACCTGCATTCTTTCCAAGGACAGTGAATTACTGTCTCAGAATCAGAATCACCAGAATCAGAATACTTTATTAATCCCTGAGGAAATTATGTAAAAGTGTTCAGTGTTTCCACCCGGTCTCCCAGATTCCACTGCCAAAGACAGTCATTGTACCACATACAATCAAGGAAGCTATTTGTCTGCTGTTGCCTCAATGGAATCGTTATTGTGTGTTAAAAATATTCTAAAAAGCAGACCAGCAACTCCCATTTTTTGCAAGGTTTTTTAAAAATCACTATTTCCCTCAACAGATTCTGGCTGTTTTAAAAATGAGCAAACTCTTTATTAGTGTATTGTTTTAACAGTTCTCCTAACTTTGTCAACTGAATGTTCACAGTCCGACTGTCTTTCACTTGTAGGAGCAAGGCTGGGATTGTGTGTGAGGGGAAATCTGCAAGCACTGGATAAACTGAATATACAATATCGGTAATGCAACAAAAAAATTACATCAATATAAATCACACTGTGTTAAACTCAGTCTCGTTTCAAAATATCTAGATATGCATTTTTTAAATTAATATCACAAGGTCTTACCATAATCACAGTGAAAGTAACAAAAAATGTGCTGGCTATGGCCAAGCCCCTGCTAAGTGAAACCCAGATGTGATTGCTTTAAGCCGTGATCACATGGAACAACTTCCCAGCCTGCAGAGAACGCCAACTCAGCTGGACGCTGTAGCACCTATTGACTCACACCGATGACATCACCATGACTATTCTGGTCACATTCAACCAGACAACAAAGCTCAGAGAACGAGAAAGAAAGCGAGTTAGCAGTTTGACTTGTAGAGAAACTCAGAAAGGTGAGAGAGAACAGTCATGGCGATGGAGCTGAGGGCATCAGATGACCATTAGATCATTGCCTGCGGATCCACTGGGACAAGGCCCACAGCCCGGTCAGCAGATCCTACACCTGTGTGAGTGAAATGTATTGCTGAGTAGCATAACACATGACTCAGTCATGGTGCCTGAGAATTAACTCCACTGGCATGGGGAACTGTGGCCTTTCTGGAGAATGAGCAATTCCAAAGACAAGAGAAAAACGGAAAAAGAGTTGTGACGAGTTGTGCTGAGTGTGTTCGTATGAGTAAACCTCTATAGTACACTATGTAATCAAGACAGAATAGTGTGTGTGTGTGTGTGTGTGTGTGTGTGTGTGTGTGTGTGTGTGTGTGTGTGTGTGTGTGTGTGTGTGTGTGTGTGTGTGTGTGTTATATGAAGATCATAACCAGAACTAAGTGCTGCTGAGTCAGATGTATCTGTTCATTTCCTCAGTAAAACCTGTAAGCACCACTGATGTGGTCACAACTGGCTAGTACAGACAAAAACCAAGTTCAAACCATACCAAACAGACCAGGAAAAACACAGGGACCGGCAGCTGCCTCCCGCCAACTCAGACCGGCATGCATGAGTCTGTTGGTCCAATCAAAACTCCCACTTAGGGGAAGACAGTGGCTTTCCAGGCAGAGCCACAGCCCAGTCCAGGAAGCAGCTTTCTGCACTTGGATTCGGATTTGAGGGTTAACAGGAATGTATGGTTAATCTTACTGTATGACTGAATATAGAAAAGCACACAGTCGTACTACAGACTGGCTGATCAGAGTCGACACACACCCTCATGTCAGTACATTTTATTTTACATAACAATGAGATGAGGCTAAGGCTGACAATATAAACACACTGTGAGTAAAAGGTGAGTGGTCCCAATGTTACACGACTGATGCCAGTGATTCACCCTCCAGTGTTTCATCCTTTCATCGAAGTGGTGAGCCACATTAGTACTCAGAAGCAAAGATGCATTCATATGCTTCTAATTTTGACTCAATGAGTTTCATCAAGACGATCTTTTTGAAACTACACCCACACATATTAACCCCCACACTGACATACACAGACACAGATGCACACATAGAGCGAAACATTAAGTGTTTGATCTCTACACTGTGCTTACATCTGTGGAGTTTTTTTATTGCTTCCAAGAATCAGCTGTACACCCACGACTGAAGTGTCTGAAGGCACCTGCAGCCTCTTTTGCGTTTTCACCGTTTTGCTCCTGGTCAAAAAGCCACTACAACCACATCTATCTCTTTAATAACAGCTCTGAATTATTCAACATTATTCACAGTTTAGGATCATACTTACAAACCCAAAAACACAGAGCTCCAAATTATTTTGTACTGGACAATATCTGCCATTGTCTTAACATTTGCCAGAAAAGGAAATAAGTTTTTATTTAGCATTTTTAATTTATCAACCAAGCTGCGGCTGTGCTTTCATTTTAGTACAGTGCCAGTATGACACCTTGACAAATAAAAAGTGGGAATTTTAAAATATACATCAAGAAAATAAACCCTTGTTATAATTACTTTAAGGCAGAACTGGACTTTAGTATATAAATAAAATAAAAGGAGAAGAATAAAAAATAAGCATCCTAAGATGATGTGCCCAGCTTTATGTGTAAATGAGCCATATTCTTTTTGCTGCTGTCTGCATTGAGAATGAGAGTCACCAACACAAGAGCAGAAGCAGTATAGAGTGAAGTAATGGAGGTAGTAAGATGCAGTCTTTGATGTTGGCGCGTCTTTGTCCATATCTTCCTCTGGTGCATCCTGTCACATGCCCTCACTTTATCCATCCCCTCATTTGTGATTAGGGAGTAAATCCCTGCATCTCATATCCTAGTTGTCCCACCCTTCTTCCCTTTTCTTCCTACTGCTCTGCCCTTAACTCTCTCTAATTGCCTATTTTACCCTCTAGCTTGCCCCTGTCCCAAAGAATGCTAGATCCAGCAGCTCTCTGTAGACTGCTGGGAATCCGTGTGGACAGGATACGAAAGCTCATAATGTATCCGCCACAGGTCCCCAATGTGTTAAGGCTAGTGGGCCACAGTTCCTCAATGGCAGAATATCCCTGGGACATCAGACACCTCCAAACTGAAAAGATTAATCAGAATCAGAATCAGAATCAGAATACTTTATTGATCCCTGGGGGAAATTATTTTTTGTTACAGTGCTCCATTTTAAACCAACATTAAGACAAGACAGACAATACACTAACTAAGAATAGTACAATATATACATATATATACATACATACATACATAAGTCACTTATAAATAAATATTTGGAAAAGAAACATGTGTAGTTGTAGCAGCAAACAGTGTGTTAAGTGGATGCGTTGTACAGGGAGATGGCCACAGGCAGGAATGATTTCCTGTGTCGTTCAGTGGTGCTTTTCGGTAATCTCAGTCTCTCACTGAACGAGCTCCTGTGACTGACCAACATGTCATGGAGTGGGTGGGAGGTGTTATCCAACATTGTCTTTATCTTGGACAGCATCCGCCTCTCCGACACCACCTTGAGGGAGTCCAGCTCCATCCCCACAACATTGCTGGCCTTACGGATCAGTTTATTAAGTCTGTTGTAATCACAGAGGAGCAGGGAGGCTGAAGAGAGGTAGCCACTTAGGAATTTACTTTGCATAGAATTGCACTTGGGTGATGACGATTGCTTGCAAGGAACAAGGTTAAGACAAGAAGCTGAAGAATGTACATGGTGGGCCATTTATATGGACACACCGTAATAACATGGGAATGGTTGGTGATATTAAAGTCCTGTTTGTGGCACATTAGTATATGTGAGGGGGCAAACTCCTGAAGATCAGTGGTGACCATGGTGGCCATTCAGAAGTCGGGCATCTTGGATACAACTTTTGTTTTTTCAATAGGAAGAGGGCCATGTGACACATTAAACTTATTGGTAATGTCACAAGAAAAACAATGGTGTGCTTGATTTTAACGTAACTTTATTCTTTCATGAGTTATTTACAAGTTTCTCTTTCTTCACAGCCATTGACATGTCGAAGAGGTTAACACATGAGGAGCAGTTCAAAATTGTGTTGATATCTGGTGAACGCAGTAACCGGGTCATTGCAGCAGATTTCAATGCAAGACACCTTACGAGACCACCCATCTCCCATGCTACAGTTAGCAAACTGCTTGATAAGTTTCGTGAAACTGGTTCAGTGTTGGATTTGCCAAAACGTGGATGTAAGAAAACTGTCACTAATGAAGAAACATCAGTGGCTGTCCTAGCTTCATTCAGCAAGAGCCCACATCGTAGCACTCGCCGCATGTCACTGGAGAGTGGCATTAGTCGAACTTCCCTTCGGTGGATATTAGCTACTCACAAATGGCACCCTTACAAACTCCAGCTACTGCAGCATCTCAACGAGGATGACCCAGATCGGCGCACAGAATTTGCAGAATGGGCAAAACAAAAATTTGAACAGGACCTTCAGTGCACGCAGAAGATTTTGTTCAGTGATGAGGCAAACTTTTATGTGAATGGTGAAGTTAACAAACAAAACCACCGCTATTGGTCTGACACTAACCCACACTGGATGGATCCCTCCAAGACTGTTGAAACAACAAAAGTGATGGTTCGGTGTGGTATATGGAGGTACAACGATAGTGGGTCAATTCTTCATCAATGGAAACCTCAAGGCCACTGGATATTTGAAATTGCTACATGATGATGTGTTTCCCTCTTTATACACTGAAGCTGGCACGTTCCCTGAGTTTTTCCAGCAAGATGGTGCACCACCACATTATGGGTGCCAGGTCCGAGCATTCCTAGATGAACAGTTTCCTGGAAAGTGGATTGGTCGTCGTGGGCCAGTTGAATGGCCCCCAAGGTCTCCCGATCTGACCCCCTTAGACTTTTATCTTTGGGGTCATCTGAAGGCAATTGTCTATGGTGTGAAGATACGAGATGTGCAGCACCTGAAACTACGGATACTGGATGCCTGTGCTGGCATTTCTCCTGCGGTGTTGCTATCAGTGTGTGAAGAGTGGGAGAAGAGGGTTGCATTGACAATCCAACACAACTGGCAGCACATTGAACACATTTTATAAGTGGTCAGAAACTTGTAAATAACATGAAAGAATAAAGTTACGTTGAAACCAAGCACACCATTGTTTTTCTTGTGACATTACCAATAAGTTTGATGTGTCATATGGCCCTCTTCCTATTGAAAAAGTCAAAAGTTGTATCCAGGATGCCCGACTTCTAAATGGCCACCATGGTCACCACCCATCTTGAGAAGTTTGCCCCCTCACATATACTAATGTGCCACAAACAGGACTTTAATATCACCAACCATTCCCATGTTATTACGGTGTATCCATATAAATGGCCCACCCTGTAGAACAGCGGTTCCCAACCTTTTTTGCGCCACGGACCGGTTTATGCCCGACAATATTGTCACGGACCGGCCTTTAAGGTGTTGTGGATAAATACAACAAAATAAAACTAGTACCGGTACCGAAAAAAAGAAAATTTATTCATAGCACACATGAAAAGACCCAGGAAAACCGAGTAAACGATAAAAACGATAACAAAATAATGCTGAAAACCGATAAAAACCCTGAAAACTATACATTTCACACCTGAGCCTCAACTCTCGCAGCCCGGTACCAAACGACTCACGGACCGGTACCGGTCCGAGGCCCGGGGGTTGGGGACCGCTGCTGTAGAACATTGCCAAAAGTCTGAAAATTACGGTGGCCCCTAGAGACAAAGCACATACAAACTCCAAAACACTTGCAAACTCCAAAACACATGCAAATTCCAAAACACATGCAAACTCCAAAACACGTACAAACTAAAAAACACATGCAAACTCCAAAACACGTACAAACTAAAAAACACATGCAAACTCCAAAACACATGCAAACTCCAAAACACTTGCAAACTAAAAAACACATGCAAACTCCAAAACACGTACAAACTCCAAAACACTTGCAAAATCCAAAACACTTGCAAACTCAAAAACACTTGCAAACTCCAAAACACATGCAAATTCCAAAACACAACGGAAGTGCTCCAGGACGCTAGGGGCAGTGTTGAGCTTTTGTTACCTAGTAACTACACAAGCCAGGAAGTACCAATGACCGGATTTGGGGTTTGCAGCCTTAAAGGCCGCATTTTAAGGCCGATTACGTCACAGCGACAAGAGAAGGCTGTCCCAATTCAAAGGCTGCTCTACATGCGGCCCTCAAATGCGTCCTTAATTTCCCTGAATTTTAAGGATGGGTCGGTGTAGCCTTCATGGCCCAACATATCCCAGACTTCATAGTGCGGTGGTGGTGTGGATAATTTTGCCGAAAAAAAAACGGTGGAAGCGGAGCGGAGGAAGAGTAAACTTTCAGAAGTAAGTACTGAATATTATGTCACTTATTTATGCGCAAATAATTTTTTAATGAAGAACATTAAACCATTATTGTTGGCCACATGTCGGGAAAGTTATGTGACATTAGCGATGTCTGTACTTTCAGAATTAACTTGGTTTTAAAGCCTTTACTTTAAAAAATATATATATAGTCGACCTTAATCTTACAGAGATTGTGATGATTTTGTGGATAATTAAAGTCAGTCATATATCCACAAACACAACAAGCTGAAAGTCAGTGATGCTGCTCGGTTTGCAGTCCTGAATATCACGGCACAAGCAGGATTCACTGCAATGTTAATGTTAGCTATGTTATATTGCTGCCTCTGTTCGGTGGTGTCGAGCCAAACGGACTTTAACGTGTGTTTGAACGAGCTGACGGTTCACTCGTTAAGCTGAAAGAAAGATGCTTTAATCGCAGGAGTCACACATGTGTCCACTGTACCATCTGGGAACTCTTCCTGTTTCGTAATAACACAAACACTAAATCCTCCTTCTTTTGTGCTGTTTTGTAGCAGTGTATACACCTGAGACTTTCACCTGTCTGTCTGTCCTGCACTCGCTCTCTGTTTCTTTCTCTCTGATTGTGTAATAAAAGTATGAACATGTGTTTATAAGTCACACTTGTGTTTGAATCCTTCAGCTTATCACACATTTGATTTCCATGTGTGACAACTGCAAGTGTCCAGAGTGAGGACAGACTGAGGGACACACTGCTGCACATCATCTGTGAGGCTTTGCACCCCTGATGATCCACCGGGACAAACTCAACAGTGTGTGAGGAAGAGGAGGAGGAAGAGCCAGCAGCAGCTGACAGATGGAGAGAATAGACAGACTGTTCCCTGTTTGTGAAGGACTGCTAGAAAAGTTGAAAATAACTAATTGTCTGTCCTGAATCAGTCTTATTAGGTAATGTTCAAATCATTTTATCATTCCAGTGTTTTCAGTGTGGGAGAAAGTACTCAGGGCCTTCAAGTTACACACTATGAAAGGCAGCAACAAGTGTAATATTCAGAAACCTAAAGTATGTATCAGCAGCAGAATGGAGCTAAAAATTAATGTTTGTTTCATTTCTATGAAGCTTTGAGTATTTTGGATTAGTAGCACTGCTGTGTTTGTTGCATCATATTGCTGTAATTGTTTATAAGCTTTATATATTCTGAGGTAAGTTGATCTATAGTGTTACATCATATTCTATAAGGATGTTATGCATTTGTATACTTTCTGCCCAGTTTGACCCATTTAGCAGAAGCCAGCCTGTTTAAGGCTCTGATATCTATTCTGTATGACTTAAAGCAGTTATGACATGGTCTGATTTTCTCACCCAATAAAGGAATATTTCATATATCAGTCTACTCTTCATTTTATCAGAAACAGTTATCACAGCTTGTACATTTTCTTTTTATAAATATATGTAAGCAATGAGCCAAATTTAGTAATGCCAACTTACTGAAGGAACAACATATATATATATGATACACCTATATATGCACTGTCAAAGATACTTGTCTTTGAGTGAAGATTTAAGGTGATAAGACATATAAATAACTGCAACTTGAAGTGTTTTGGAGTTCCCTTTCAGTCGATTCACTCGGTACAACACATAAGTATGGGATATCACGCCCTCGCGTGTCCTGGCTGAAGAAACCTTTATTCACGCCTTTACGGCAGATGACGTGTGATGACACGCGCAAGGCCCCGCCCGCACATATAGCCGCTGCCATCACCGTCATCCCTCAGTTCTTACGCTCTTCACCTCGCTGAGAACACCTCTGCTGAGTTGGGCTAGCTAGCTACTGCTAGTTAGCTCCGTTGTCTGCCAACTTGAACCTAGCTTAACTGCCCCTGTTGGTGTTAGCCTCCACCGCCCAGCTGGTGCGTAGGCTGCCCGCGGAGCGCTATTTTCAAGTTTTTCTTGTGCAGCGTTTCGCTTTGCGTTTTGGGAATGGACTCCAAACCGAAGCGAGCAAAGCAGAAATCTTCTGTTCGCCCCTGTCCTCAGGGATGTGGTTTCTCTTTGCACGACAGCGACCAGCACGATGCCTGCCCTGTCTGCCTGGGGATCGTCCACGCTAGGAGAGCGTTGACGGAGCCCGAAGCTTGTGCGTTTTGTCGCCAGCTCCGACGCTCGACCCTGGAAAGACGGGTGACGTTTGTGGAAAGAGTGCTGGGACGCTCGGCTGTCGCACGGCATGACCCTCTTCTTTCCGAGTCTGGAGCCCCGGCTTCGTCCGAGTCCGAAGACGAAAATTTTCAGGTCGATGTCCCCGCGATTAGCTGGGCTGACCACAGGGAATACGTTGACGGGTTAGCCGATGACGGACCGGAACCATGCAGGAGCGCTGACGGGCTTCAGCCTGGGTTGAAGCCCGCCAGCGCTCCCCAGGAAGACGATGACGTGCTGGACATCGGCCTGGACATCCATGGTTTGTCGGAGGATGAGCAGGAGAGCTCATTGTCGACCCAATATGCCGCCGCTGCTGCGCCGGTCGGCCACGATGACACCTCTCTTTTCTCCCTGTTTCGCCGTGCCGCTGAGAAGCTGCAGGTGGACTGGCCCTCTCCTCCACCAGCTCGGAAGCCGTCGCGGTTTGCGGGTTTTTTCCTTCCACCGGAGCCCGCAACGGCCAAAAACTGCCTCCCCATGTTCCCAGACTTTCTCTGCGAGCTAACAGCGTCATGGGACAAACCTCTGTCTACCCGCGTCACTGTGCCCGGCTATGGACAGTACATGGAATTGGACGGCGCCGAGGGAGCTGGTTTAGCTAACCCACCCCCTATGGAGCCGTCTCTGGCTGCTTATCTGGCCCCGTCCCATAACCATGGTGTCGGTGGCCCCGCAACTCTGCCGTCCAAGCACTGCAGATTCTCGGCCTCGCAGCTGGAGAAGATTTATCGGGCTCAGGCCGGCACCGCTCGAGCCATGAGCTCCGTCACCATGCTCCAGACGTACCAAGCAATGTGCCTGGCGGAGCTTGGATCGCTGGTTCCGGAGGACAGCCCGCTGTCACCTCTTCTTAACGAGGTTAGAGTCACCACGGATTACATCCTCCGTGCGTCTCGCTGTGCAGCGCTCTCCCTGGGCAGAGGGATGGCTTCGACAGTGGTGGCGCAGAGGCACCTGTGGCTGACCCTCTCCGACGTCCCTGATAGAGACAGAGCTGTGTATCTGGACGCACCAGTGTCTGCGGCTGGGTTATTCGGACATTCACTTGAAGCCATTCAGGCTAGATTCGATCTGAGGAAGAAGCAGACGGAAGCTCTGCGCGACATCATCCCCAGACGCCAGCCCCAGCCCAAGCCCACTGCTAGCTCTCACAGGCCCGCCGCTCCTCTGACAGCTGGCAAGAGACCGGCGCCCACTGCTGGAGTGGGAGGGCCGCCGGCGAGAGCACGTACTCCGGCCCGAGCTCCACGCCAGTCGGCCTGGGGCAAAGGCCCTCCCCCGGGCCCCCGACGGGACCCGACGCCCAGGAGGAAGAAGCCTCAGCCCTCCTAGCTGTGATTGCGAGTGGGGAAGGGATCCGGCAGCAGGGAGACGCTGCTCTTACCCCTCTGTTGCCGCACAAGAGGTGCCGCTTAAGTTCTGTTCAGGTTGTCAGCCCCAGAAGGCGCTGCACTTCCCTATCGCGGTCTCCCAAGCACATAACCCCTGCACACGGTTCAGATGTGTTGAATGTTCAAGCGACCACATCGAGTGTTCCCGCTGTTTTTCATTGTTATGCCCCGGAAAAGGTGCACCCAACAAAATGTATAAATGTACATGTTCCCATGTTGCAATCAATAAAGAGTGTTGTTTACTCTCAAACAATCTCAAATGCTCAACCTGCAGGCGAAATGAGCCAGGTCAGGCAGGGGATGCAGTCCCCTGCAGACACACTGGGGGGCGACGGCGCCCCGCCGTCAGTGCTGCAGGCCAGCCGGCTGGCTGCTCACTTCCCTCAGTGGCGCGCTTGCGCCCCCTCTCCGTGGGTGCTGCAAACCGTTGCCATGGGTTACCGGTTGCAGTTCCGGGTCAAGCCGCCTCGTTTCCAAAGAGTCGTGAACACGATTGTCAACCCCGAGGCAGCCTTGGTACTCAGAGAGGAAATACAGGCGCTATTACAGAAGAGAGCAATACGGGTGGTCCCCGCTTCGGAGACGGACAAAGGTTGGTACAGCCGTTATTTTGTCATTCCGAAGAAAGGGGGAGGGCTTCGTCCCATCCTCGACCTGCGAGTCTTGAACACGTACCTGCGAACGTACAGGTTCAAGATGCTAACACTCAGACAGCTCCTGAGTGCAGTCGGCCCGGGAGATTGGTTTGCGACAATCGATCTAACAGATGCTTATTTTCATGTCGCTATACACCCGAAACACAGGCAGTTTCTGAGGTTTGCATTCGAGGGCGTAGCCTACGAATACCTAGTGCTGCCGTTCGGGCTGTCGCTCGCTCCCCGCACCTTTACGAAATGTGCCGAGGCAGCGCTAGCGCCCCTCAGGAAGAGGGGCATCCGCATCTTGGCCTACCTGGACGACTGGGCTCTCGTGGCTTGCTCCAGAGAACAGGCGGAGACGCAGCTGTCGCGGGTTCTGTCACACATTCAGACACTGGGGTTCTCTGTGAACTTTCAGAAGAGCTCGCTAATCCCAGGTCAACAGATCGCTTTTCTCGGTCTGGAAATATGCTCTCTTTCCAGCCGCGCACGGTTGTCAGAGCACAGAGTGGCCGCGTTTCATCGCTGCCTCGCTCAATTTCAGCTGGGACGCAGACTGCGTTTCCAGACGATATTGCGCTTGTTGGGCATGATGGCATCTATGATCGCCGTAGTGCCGCTTGGGCTGTTGAAAATGAGAGCGTTTCAACGCTGGACTCTCTCTCAACGTTTGTGTGCTTCGCGTCACCTCCGGAGGAGGCTGCCGGTAACTGCGTCTTGCATGCTAGCTCTCCGTCCTTGGAGGGAGCCCGGGCTACTGCACCAGGGCTCTCGGATTGGGAGGGTGTTGTTTCGCAAGGTGGTGTCCACAGATGCTTCCCTAAGTGGGTGGGGAGCGCTGTGCGAGGGTGCGTCAGTGAGAGGGATCTGGTCCGCGGCTCAGCGCCAGCTGCACATCAACCACTTAGAGCTGTTAGCAGTGTTCTTAGCTCTAAAGTGTTTCCGTCCAGTCCTGCAGGGCCAGCATGTCTTAGTCAGGACGGACAATTCAACAGTGGTGTCTTATATAAACAGGCAGGGAGGAACACGCTCTCTTCCCCTGTTGCAGCTGTCTCGCTCTCTGCTGTTATGGTGCAGTGTTCATTTTCTGACTCTAAGAGCCACCCATGTCCCGGGCCACCTGAACCTGGGGCCGGACCTTCTCTCCAGGGGGGGTCCTCTGGTGAGAGAATGGAGGTTACACCCTTCAATAGTGGCTCAGATTTGGGATCTATTTGGCGAGGCGCAAATAGATCTTTTTGCTTCCAGGGTGAATGCTCACTGCCCCCTGTACTTCTCCATAATCGACCACGATGCACCCTTGGGCTTGGACGCGCTAGCGCACCAATGGCCAGACGTGCTCCTGTATGCATTTCCCCCAGTGGAAATGATATCTCCAATTCTGGAGAGGGTGCGTCGGCATTCCCTCTCTCTGATCCTGGTGGCCCCTTGGTGGCCCGCGAAGTCGTGGTATGCAGAAATAATCAGCCTGCTTGCAGCAAGTCCTTGGCAGCTTCCTCTCCGCAGGGATCTCCTCTCTCAGGCGGGGGGGGAAGTGTTTCATCCGCGCCCGGATCTGTGGCACCTTCATGCTTACCTGCTGAGAGGTTAAACTTGGTTGCTAAGGGTCTGCCACCTAGTGTGGTAGCGACGATTCAGAGCGCCAGGGCCTCGTCTACTAGAGGCTTGTACGCTTACAAATGGCGAGCCTTCGAGCGATGGTGCCAGGACCGCCACACTCTCCCATTTCAGTGCTCTATTGTGGATGTTTTGACATTCCTGCAGGAGCTGTTGGATAAAGGCCTTTCGTTTTCGACGATCAAGGTTTATTTAGCGGCTATATCTGCTTGTCATATCGGTTTTGACGGGGTGACACCAGGTGCGCATCCCCTCGCCGTGCGTTTTCTGAAAGGGGTTCACCGGCTGAGGCCCGTGCTTAAGTCCAGTGTCCCTGCTTGGGACTTGTCTTTGGTGCTGGAGGCCCTTTGTGGCCCTCCGTTTGAACCCGTTGAGTCGGTAGATATGAAACTTCTTTCGTATAAGACCGCATTACTTCTCGCTTTGGCCTCGGCGAAGCGAGTGGGGGACCTTCATGCGCTGTCTGTGCATCCTGCCTGCACACAGTTTTCTCCTGATGGCCGCAAGGTCGTATTGCGTCCGAATGCCGCCTATCTTCCCAAGGTCATGCCTGCATCTTATAGTTCAATGGAGTTTGAGTTGCTGAGCTTTTGCTCCCCTCCTTTTGAATCTGAGGAGCAGAGGAGGGTGCATTCTCTTTGTCCGGTGCGTGCGCTACGCACCTACATTGAGCGCACTCGGGATGTGCGGTTGTGTGACCAGTTGTTTGTCTGCTTCGCTAATCCGAATAGAGGTAGAGCTCTGTCCAGACAGAGGCTGTCCCACTGGATTGTAGAAGCTATCTCGCTGGCATACAGCACCGGAGGTTTTGCGTTGCCCCACGGGGTGGGAGCTCATTCCACCAGGGGGATGGCGACCTCATGGGCTCTTTTTAGAGGGGTGCCTGTGGCTGATATTTGTGCAGCGGCTAATTGGGCGTCGCCGCACACTTTTGTGCGGTTTTATCGGTTGGACGTTACAGCCCCTTCGGTGGCTCATGCTGTCCTTTCTGCTGGGTCCACCACTCACTGAGGATGTGGTGGTCCCGTTCCGGTTCGGTGGCTGCTCTGCGGGGCGTGTATATAGGTCCCATACTTATGTGTTGTACCGAGTGAATCGACTGAAAGGGAACGGTTAGTTATGTCTATAACTTCTGTTCCCTGAAGGAGAGGAACGAGGTACAACACAGGGTGGCCCCACTGAGCAGTTGGCTCGGTGAAGAGCGGCTATCGAACTGAGGGATGACGGTGATGGCAGCGGCTATATGTGCGGGCGGGGCCTTGCGCGTGTCATCACACGTCATCTGCCGTAAAGGCGTGAATAAAGGTTTCTTCAGCCAGGACACGCGAGGGCGTGATATCCCATACTTATGTGTTGTACCTCGTTCCTCTCCTTCAGGGAACAGAAGTTATAGACATAACTAACCGTTTGTACATGTTTTGGAGTTTGCATGTGTTTTTTAGTTTGCAAGTGTTTTGGATTTTGCAAGTGTTTTGGAGTTTGTACGTGTTTTGGAGTTTGTACGTGCTTTGTCTCTAGGGGCCACCGTAGAAAATAAAATATTTTTTCTTTGTTTCTATGGTACTAAAAGTATAAAAAATTACCATATAGATATTTTTACAGGAGATACTGACTAAGGCACCATGTGCAATGGCAGTGGCAAGTACAGGTGCATCAGTAACCCAAAGACCAAAATGTAAAAACTTGTGCAAGCGCCTCAAAGACAGGCATCAAAATCTGTTACAAAGAATTCAGGCTGACATGTTTTCTGCTCCTAATCATATATTGACATGTTCATTTGGGAACATAATACCACAGTTGTTCTATGTATTGTCAGCTTCATGCGTTGCTGGCAAACTCCACACGCATCACCCACAAAGCCTATTATCATCTTAACATGACCATAAATTGAATGAATTTGTTCTGCCCCTTTTGTGAGAACATTTGGACTTGAAGTACAGTGAAACGGTGGGCTTTAATGTGGGAGAGCAGCCACATGCTTTATCTTTTTATTCAGCAAAAGTTTAAATAGATTCATGCTGAATTATTTTTTTTAAAAGACCACAACCCAGGGCTGATATGTGCCAGTGGAACAGGCCAACACAGGTGATGGCCAGTTACAGATGCCTTACAGCAAAGCCAACTGTTATTGCTAGTGTGTAAGCATTTAAAGAAATTCCATTATACTGCTAAAAAACAGACAACCAAGCTACTTAGGTGCTTGTAAATGAACTAACTGTGAATAAAGGCTGGTTAAATAGGCTGGGAGCATCCAGGCGCTATCTGCAACAGGTGCAGATGGTGAGAGAGCAGTTATGGGGTGTGTGATCTGCTTGCTGGGCAAAAACAGACCTGCTGTTTGCCCTCCCCTCAGGCCTCTTTGTGTGTCTCTTACCCTCTCCCTCTCTCATTTTATCACCCTCCCCCCCTCATCTTAGCAACAGTAGCAACAGCCTGTGTGTTGTCTGTACATTTCTCTATGTGTTTGTTTGTTTGTCTGTGTTTACTTCGCAACAGCTGGATGTGGTTTGTTGTCTTAAACCAGACTATGGGAATCGTCATTGCTGTGAAGACGCACACAGACAGAGAGCATAAAAGAGAGGTGTTGGCACCGTATTTTGCACTTTAGCAAACAGGGAGCATAAGGTGAACATGAGCACACATACTGTTCTGTTATCAACAGCAGTGCAAATTCTGTTCTCTGGTCCCCCAGGACAGGAACCTGTGCCGGCAAAAAGCAGAACATCAGAACCAGAAGTGTTCTGCTTTTATAGGTCTGTGTGTGACTGTGGTAGAGCGACAGAGAGAGAAAAAGAGGGAGAGGGAGAAAGAGAGACAGCACAGCATACTGTGATCCTTAATAAGTGCACTCAGTGTATGATACAAATTCCTACAAGGTGGAGATAAATACACAGCTGTCCCCGCCCTCCCTCCACATCCTTCGTTCTTTCTTTCTCCTGTCCTCCTACACATCCTGGCTCTTTCATGTGCAAAGCAGATGGAGTCAATTGACATGCTAATGAGACAAGGGCTGCTTCACAGCAGTCCTGGAGCCACAACACCACACGCGCACGTTTATATACAGTGACTTGGATATCGGCGTGCACTTTTGAGGGTTTCCCCCCCCACCGCACACACACAAACATACACGCACACAAAGACGCATGACTACCTGACTACTTATCCGCACAAAAACAAGCAGGCGTATGCGTCATTAAAAAAAAAATGTATATCACTTTTGAATAAATTGAGATACAACAGTCTTTGTTGGTGGGCTTGGACCCCACTGAAGCGTGTGTCTTTGTGAGGGGTAAGGTATATATTAGTCTGTGTAATCACAGCAACCTGCAAATTTTACTCTGTGTGCAGAATGACTGTGATTAGTATGAAATTAATATAAAACAAATCTGGAAACAAAACAAGAAACATTTGATGCTAAAGTGGACATCACGAGAACCATGACTCTTCCCAGTTGGCTTTTTACAGTGCTGGGGCTGCAGGGAGAGCACAAGAGAGCAAGGATAGGAGAGAGATACATGTGTGGTGATGATCAGACAAGTAAACTTCCAGCATACAGTACTGTTGTGTGGTTGTAATCTCCTACACATCTCCTTCCCTTTAAAGATAACTATGTTTATTTACCTCTAACGTGTATGTATGTATGTGTGTGTGGTGGTGTCGTTATCATCCTGTAATTGCAGTAGCCACCCAAGGACTCCTTGTAACTGACAGTAGTTTGCACTACCGCCTAATGTCAAAAGGTTCTTGGGGTTGAATCACTGGATGGCTGGGGCCTTTCTTTGTGGGGTTTTCATGTTCTCACTGTTTCTTAAAACTCTGGCTCTGTCCAAATACATGCATGTTAGAATAATTGGTCATTCTAAATCGACTGTAGGTGTGAATGCTGGTATGGCTTTCTCTCTCAGCCAATACTAATAGGAGATTTTTTGGAGCACTTACAGAGGATTTATACTTCTGTTTTAAATATACACATCGTAACTGCAAACCACCTCGAAGCCCTACCATATAACCTGTGCTGTAACCTGACATGTACGTTTGTGGAAATTTAACTGTACGATGGCATCAACACAGCCCTAAATGCTTGTTTATGGCCACCTAAGTAGTGTTTGATTCCTTCTGCGCATTTCCAGCTACTTTTTAGCCACAGTTTTAGGATGGATCAGTGAGCCAAGATCATCTGCCCAATACAAGGACTCACATAGGTCAGCAAATTCCTGGCAGGAGATTGCAGAAACTAGCAGAATGGACATGAGGAGGAATTTACAGAAGAAGTGGAAAATTTTAAGGGACCAGGATGCTTGCCTATTTAAAAATGACCACAACAAAGGGCAGGTACCCAGAAGGGGAAAAAATTCCCAGCATTTTATTTGCAAAACGTGTCCCAGCAAAACGTGTCATGGCTAGCACCGTGTATAAAACACTGGGACATTACCACAAGCTAATTAACAAATAAAAGAACACGCAAATGCACGAATGCTGGTAACTGTGTCAGCACAGATACACCACAGAAGTCTAAATCAGACATTACTTTCTGCAATGCTTGATCATTACCGTTGCACTTTGATAAGGCAAATAGTAACTCAATCTATCGCTTACTAATGTGGCAACATAGTAAGAGTCTCCAGCAACAGTAATGCTAAGAGAAAACCAGAGGTCTGATCTTTGTATTTTATCACTTGCACGACAATTAGCACTGTGTGTGAATATATAAGTATATAATGTAGTACTGACTCTGTGTCTTCAGTAGAACATGTTATACCAATGTTACTGGGTCAATGCACTGAGTAGCACTTGAAGCCAGATTAACAGGTGACATTTATGAGGGTGGGAGTGTGCACGCTAGACTGGCAGAGGCGGGAACTGAATGATTTAGAGCAGACAGGAGTCAACTGCTCCCACTACTCCCCACCAGAAAGGGCAGGCTTTATAGCCAGATCCTGATATATGCCTTTGCACGCAGCAACTCTTATTTAGGAGCCCCCTGTTGAACCCCCACCCCCACCCCACCCCCCACCCCTTGCCCAGTCTTCACCAGCTCACTGTTTATGAACTTATTAAAAGACTGATTTAGTTGTTATTCACAGGTTAGTTACATTTTATTGGAAATCTAATGAACTAACTATATCTGCCCTGTTCCCACATTCTCTCATTGATATGTTGTTTTTAGACTGGTAGTCTGTTTATTCGCACAGTAATCTGATTTTGATTTGAAATTCGATAGTGAAAGGCATGTCTCAGTTGGAATTAAGTAAATGACTATGACTAATATTTTCTCAACATAAAATCACACCAGAACCAAAAGATAATTAGTTTACAATAACATGATATGTAAAAGAAAAGAAACTTTAAAGAAAGGCAGCACCTGTGAATAATAATTTTTTTGTTGATCAATATACTTAATCATTTTTATCAGCTGTTAGTAAAATTGCATCACCATATAAATCAATTAAAATACAAATTTTCTTTTTTGAAAAAACACTCATGTGAACTAATAGCAGGAAACTGAGGCTATAATTCACATGGATTCACCAACATTGGACAACAGAAGATTGGAAAAAGCTTTCTCTAATCTGATGACTCTCGATTTCTGTTGCGACATAAAGATAATAGGGATGTAAACATGAAAGCAAGGATCCATCCCGCTACAACAGGCTACGGTTGGACTTGGACTTTATTTTCTCTGCACATTCTGGGTCCCTTAGTACCAGCTAAGCATCACTTAAACGCCACAGCCTTCTTAAGTATTGCTGACCATGTCCATCCGTTCATGATCACAGTATACCCATCTTCTGATGGCTGCTTCCAACAGGAAAATGCAATAATATCAAAGAGCTCAAATAATCTCAAACTCTTTTCTTCAGTATGAATTCCCTGTACTCAAATGGCCTAAACAGTCACCAGATCTGATCCAATAGAGCATCTTTGGGATCTGGTGGAAAGAAAGAATCACTTCATGGATTTGCAGCACTTGTGTGATGCTGTAGTGACAATATGGACCAAAATGTCTGAGGAATATTTCCAGCTTACTGAATCTATGCAAGAGATTGGCCATTGAGTGTTTATGAACTAACAAGATGTGGGCAGCACAGTGGTGTGGTGGCAGTGCTATTGCCCTACAGCAAGAAGATCCTGTGTCTGTGTGGGTTCTCTCACACTCCACAGACATGCATGTTAACTAAACTGCCTGTAAGTGTAAATGCGAATGGTTGTCTGTCTCTCTGTGTCAGCCCTGTGACGAAATGGAGAAGTGGAAAAAAACAGATGGATGGAAAATGTGTGATTTACTTCCTTCTTTTCTATATGTCACGGTTCTGGGTCCGTGGGACCCAGTATTTTGAGTTTATTATGTTTTGGTGCAATTTTGCATCAGGGATTGTTTTCTTGTTCTCTTGTTGTGTTAATGATGATGATGATGATTATGATGTCTATTATTAGAGTTCCATGTTTCTGTTTATCTGGGTTTAAGATGTGGGTTTAGTTTCATATGTCATTTCCTGTCTGTCTCTCGATGTCGAGCCTGCATGTGATGTTTTATTGTGAAGGTCTGCGTCTCATGTGAGTGTGTTCAGTTTTACCTCTGTCTCGTCTTACTGATTGTTCCCAGCTGTGTCCACCACCTGTGTGTAATTCCCGTGTTTCTCTGTGTGTATTTAAGTCGTGTCCTCCGTCATTGTAGTTGCTGGTCCGTCTGTGTAACCACCGTGTCTCGCTCGTGTGTTCACCCTGCTGTCTATCATCGTCTGCCTCTGCTCGCCCTGCTTCATGTTCATGTTCTGGTTTCTGCGCTATAGTTTAGTTGTTTCCCAGTATAATTTAGTTCGAGCTCCATTTGCTGTTTGTCCTTATTTTGTGCTCAATAAACCACCTGCTTTTTATTTGTTTTTGTTTCTAATGTCTCTGTAAAGCACTTTGAATCACTTTGTTGTTGAATTGTGCTATACAAATAAACTTGCCTTGCCTTGCCTCACTTCAATGTCTTTCTTAATATTTCTTACACACTTTAATCTGCATCTTTAAAAATTCATTCAACATACTGGTGGCACCAGGTAGTGATTGCTGGGCTCTTGCTGTTAGGAGAGACTATCTTTATTTATTTATTTTATTTTTTTAATCCCACAGGACATAGGAGAGGCCTAATGTGTTGCATACTCTCTCAACAACCGCACAGACATCAAAGGTATTTTACTTCAGCCCTCCATGCTTCTGATGTTTTTCTTTTTTAGCCAATATCTGTAGTTGTACCATCGTCTTCACCAATTCCAGTGTCACACCTGTTTCCAATTCTTTACACCCATTGGTCTCTTTGAACTAATTCATTTCATACACTTTCCCTGCTAAATCAAAAAGATCCTAGAATGACTAAAGCCAAATGAGTCATAGTGCATGTTTGTGTGTGTGTGTGTGTGTGTGTGTGTGTGTGTGTGTGTGTGTGTGTGTGTGTGTGTGTGTGTGTGTGTGTGTGGAGGGAGGGAGGGATGGTGTGTGTAGCTAGTGATTGGATGAGCCAGATGACAATACAGAAAGGCGTAGGTGGAGGGCAGAGGAGTGTTAATTTATGACTAACACTTAGACATAGGATCAATTGCCAGTAAATGTCTATAGGCTCAGAGCGGAGAAGACTTTAAAGCAGGGAATGCTTCAGGCATAAATGGCTTAGAGATACTTCGAATAATCCCATCCTCTGCCATTGTAGACAATGCATTTATATTTTTGGTTTTCATTTCCCTTTTATATTGCGGCATCTTAGTTTTACAGTTTATGACATGCCCCCAAATAACTGCGCTGCTTGTTTAAATTGAAAGGTTATTAAAACAACTGTAATGTGAAATGAGCTTTGGAAAAGTATAAGATAAAAAATGTTTATTATCAACCTGTCTCACTCCCAGTGCTGTTCTTAAAAACTAAGTGGATATCAGCTGTTTTCTGAGTCATCTTTTTTTGCTATGATCAAACAGACCCCGGTGTGCAGATTGTTGACTCTGAACAAAACCTTTGGGAATGTGGATTTGAAACATTATCCAGCACTGGACCGGGCAATGAGCACATTATCCAGGCTTTCTATCAGCACTCATTAGCTTCATCATCAATTTAATCCATGCCTTGGACACCACACAAAGGTGGAAAAAAATGACAAGAGTAAAACATTAAAAAACAATATTAAAGAGCAACACATCTTTGTCCAGGAAATGAACACTTCTCTCTAACTCATCTGTAGATAAAACTACTCCCTCCAACTGACTCACACACACACACACGCAGCAAGAGACAAGCACTGCAGTTATACTTAACAACTGGGGTACTTTAAGAGTTGGCAGCAGTTTGCAGGGATAGCAATTGCATTACGGGTACTTACTGTAATAATACTGCATTGTATGGTAATAGTCATTGTAAAAATTGGTAATCTCTCAGGTCTACCATAACACATCAGATAATTTGAATAGCAAGTCTAAGAGTATATTTACTGCACTGATTTCCATTATGGGCTAAAACATTGTAGCACTATAAACATTTCATTATTTAAAACATACCAGTACATACAGCCTAGTCTCTCTTTTTTTTAAAGGCTACTCCCATTGAAATTTTTAACTATACACCTAAACTAAGCTAATTTGAAACTCATCTAATGATTTAAAAACTAGGCCTTTCTTGTAGCTGGCAGATGCAACTGACTGTTTTTTAACATGGTATGTCCCACATTTTCACTAAATCAGTGATTAAGGATATCTTTATTATCTCCAAACGCCAATTTGTCCTGAAATCACAGCAATCAGACAACAAAATCAGCGAAACACAAAACAAAATTATTTTAAAGACCTGTAGCAGCGGGGACAGATGAGTTTTTGAGTCCGTCTGTCCTGTACTGATACTGTGTCTACAGCAGGATGGAAGCAACTTGAACTCTTCTGAGGAGGGGAGGCTCGGATCAGCCAGGATAGACTGGGCCTCCTAACCTTATACAGGTGAGGAAGGTCAGAGTTACACCTACAATTTTTGTATGTTTGACCCACACTGTGACTACACTTCTCTTGTTATTCCTTAGGGTCAATGACCCAAAACCAGCATACAAAAAAAAGTAAGAACAGATTCAATAAAACAGGAATTAAAATGATCATAAAAGTGCTGTCAACATGAAAACCACGAAGCTTGTGGTAGAAATACACACACTGGTGAGCTTTTCTACGGACAAAATCCACCTGAAGCTCAAAGGTCAGTTTGTTATCGATTATAGAGCCAAGGTATTTAAACTGCTGCACAAACTCAACAGCCTGGTCCTTTATCACCACAGGCTGTGGGATTCTTTGTAAAATCCATGTCTGTCTCTCTAGTTTTTGATGCATTCATGTCCAAAAAGAACAGCTTGCACTACTCTGTGAAAAATAATACCTGTACAAAGGAGACTACAATGGTTAGTTACTTGATAAACCTATGATATACACTGTACTGCATGTTTAAAAGAGAAAAATAATTGCGCTATATCAGCCATCCTATGGTTAATGGTTTAGCTTATGGTACTGCTTTTGTGATGTGACTGCTCAGCAGCTCATATAAAGACTTGAAGGATTTTGTGGGACAATAAGAGCTGCTGGCAAGCACACTGTTTCCGTTTGTACTTGTGCTCTGTGTTGAATGCCCTAAACCCAGTAGAGTACACTATATCACAAAGTGTCAGCAACAGTGTTGGATGCTCACATGTATCATTCATTACCGGTGAATGAACCAAGGCCACCGAGAGAAAACCAGTTAACTTAGGGCATCTGTTAACACAGTTTACATTTTCAGCGAGCTCCCATTTGAAGTCCTGTTATGGTCACCTGTGCAATCACACAGCTTCCCAGGCAGCAGTGGCACAACTTCTCTCAGGCTGCAAAATTTCCCTGAGCTGAATAAGCTCAGCATCTGCCTGGGAAAGAGCTTTTTTTTCTGTCCCCTGGGCTCTGTGAGAGCTCAGAGATTTCCAAACCATACAAACTAGAGACTGTAAATGTAGGCAGTCATGGTCACATGTGTGTATGAATGTGTGTCTGAGTGTTTACATGCCTCCCAGAGGGGTGGAGGTCTGTGTTTTGACAGTATTAGGTGTACAGACTTTGATCTCCCCTCTTTAACGCTCTCTCAGAGTCATGCATTCAAATGAAAATATCGCAGCGAGACAACAAGAGATAATAAAGAATAACCTGTGAGTTTCCAAAAATGAAGAACCCTGCCCTTAGCATAAATAATCTCTCTTAGATATGTGTGTCACATGTAACTAATGCATGCTACTGTAAACAATCACACAATAGGCTCATAAAACTTCAAGCAAGAGGCAGATGGAGTGCAGATTAAGCAAATATTTAAAATATGTGTCTGAGTTTGTGTTAACTTTGTAAACTTTTATGCAGATATAATCTCAGTCTCTTGTATATGTATGTCTGTTTCAACTGCATTTTAGTGCTTTTTGTTAGCTAAAGTCAAAAGGTTTATTAGTTATCAGTTAAACAAATATCAAATGTTTATCATGGTTAGAGTTGTTCTTGTTTTTGCCGAGATGAATGAAAAGGCACCTCTAACACTGTCTAATGTCCAACTGCAGATGCAACAGATTGGCTCACTTTAGTAAATCCAGCTCATTTTTCAAAATCTATTTGTCTCTGTCGTCATCTCTGGGTTTTGGACCTAGGGTTTTCAGTTTTACTTTACTTACTGATTCCCCTTTGTGTTTCAGTTCTGTTTCTCCTCCTGTCTTGTCACTGTCTTTTCTCATCCTTATTAAAACTAACTTTTAAGGCACATTACATATGTGGGTGGTCTCTGGCCACATAGAATAAATGTGATTTGGTGGAACAGCGAAGTCCATCCCAGCCACTGTAATCAGCATGGTGGGACGCAGTAGCAGCTTTTAGAACCTGCCGCCCACACATATATATTTTTAATGGATTAATTCAAAGTTAATGAGAATACGTCAATTTGATGGAAGACATAATTACACTCTAATAAATATATATTTATGAGTACTACATTCTTTTTCATATTAAATAACCTTAAAGACTCATATTGTTGTGTATATGTTGTTATTAATGTAATGTGTGAAGTACAGAAAGAACGTGATACATTTTCTTGTATTGCGCAGCATGTCATAGCACTTACCACATCACTGAGATTAGCATTATGGTGATTTAAAGTGAGAGTCAACCAATAGGACCCCTCCTATGATCTTGACCAATAGGGTCATGGTCATCACCATCTAATAGGAAAGAAGTGGTGGTATGAAACTTGTTTGGCAAGGCATCATTTACTATTTCATTGTTCAGTAAGTTCTTCCTTCATTATTTTATGTAAAATGTATTAACATTGAGAATCTCCAGTTAACAACAATAGTCTAAATTGAATATTGTTTAGTACATCAGGAGTGAGAATTTGGTGAAATTGTAAGTAGTTTACATGAAGGTTATGCTGTGAAAAAGGAAAAGTGGCCTTAGAACTTCTTAGGACTTATTAGGTGATCACTAAAATAAAACTAACACTAAAATGTGACCCACAGTAAACTGTGGACAGACTACTCACCAACACAGAGGGTCATCATTCCTTTGCCTGACTGAGGTAAAAACAGGTTTATGTATTAACACTGATTAATATCATTTGGTTGACAGAATAAATAAAAACCATATACCAGAGTAAGGCTGCTTTTATACGTTTTATTTATTTTGGACTTCTGCTGCTAAACCAAAGAGCTGCTAAACTTTGTTTCATGGTTCCTGCAAAAATGACAATAAAGATCTTATTTTATCGTTTTAATGAACAACTATATGAATACTATGCACTAGCCTATCAGCAAACACGTTCTCAAAGCTTTCAAGAACTCTGGTGGAAATCAAATTCACTGTTCCTGTAAAGCAATTTGTTTAACAATGGCTTTACTTAGCTCCAACGTTACACCAAGAACTGCTGGAGATATAGATATTTTTTTATTTGAAAAAAGATTTAGCTTATTTAATTTTCATTTAGAGCTCATCAACAAAGTAGTACGGTGTGCACTGAAGTTTTGCAGAGAAAATGAGCACTGGTGTGAACAGAAAACTGATACGATAGTGAGCACCGTGAACACGATCACAGGACTGAAAACATCAGTCAGCCTTGCCCTTCAGGCCACCTCTGACCTAGGCTCTTTAGGGGTCAGGAGTCTTAGTAGATACTTAAACCTTTCTGCAGGATTTTGACCTGTCCTTCCCTTCTGGTCTGCCATTCCCCAGCCTCACTTCACCCTCCCCACTCCATACTATGCAGCCCACCAATAATCCTCAGCCAATCAATAGTAACTGTTCTCTCGATAATTCATAACATTAACATACACTCAATGGCCTAGCGGATGGATGGGGAAGACATAGGAGGGCCATCATTCCAGTATCGATCCCCCTTAGAGGGAGTCGATATGTTGGGAGGTGATGGAGTTATAGCCTCCTGCCTGTTGGAGGTAGAGCCACAGCAGAGCCATAGCCTCAAATAAACAGACAACACATTGTGACTGCTATCTTCACATGCTCACAGACATGAAGACAGATAACTGAGACAAGCTTTCACTGTGTAGGATGTAGACATGTATGCGTGGACATAGAGTGGTGTGTCTGAGTGTCACAAACAGAGATAAGAAGAAAGCCATTTAATTACCCCCCAGAGCAGGGACCTGCTTTTTCTTTTTTTATCACCACTACGTCTCTGCTGTTTCACTGATCTGACTCCCTCCTCCTCCGGTCTCCACATCTTTCCATCTTTTTTTTTGCCTTTACTCAGTTCTGCCGCTCCACAGGGCCTCTGTCCCCTTAGAGTTCTTAAATATCACTTTCCCCTTTTGATTTCATGTCCCTATTGCTCCATGCCTTCCCATCTCTCTCACACACTACATATCCCCCTGCGCCTGTTTTTACCTACCCTCCTCTCAGAGAATAAGCTAGCAGCAAAATCTCAAATCACTTTTCCCCAGCTGTAGCAAAGTAATCTCAAAGTAACTCAGAATATATGAATAAAACATTTGAGTGATGCTTGCTGCTGATGACAGTTGTGTGAGCTTTCTTAATATTAATATACTTTGATTATTACACAGAAAGACTATTAAAAAAAATCGCAAAAACATACTTTACAGTCACTGAGGTCCATCTCAAATTAGAGCAAGTGGTGGAAACATCTTCACACATTTTCTGTCATTTTCACTGAAAGGATCTGACAGAATTTTGTTAGTTTTTATCTATAATTGGCTTGGTCTCATAAAATTTCACACCAGTTATAACACAATAATATAAGTAAATTATTATCCTGTGTATAATGAAACAATAGTAAATAATTTTTAGACAGTCATATTAATAAAATAACTAATTTAGGTAATTCAATTATATGTATGTCTGTAACCCACCAAGCTAAGCAGAATCATATACACCAGAACTGTGTCAGGCCCACAGTTTTCCTGCTGTCGCTGAGCCTTTGACCCAAAGTGGCTGTGCCAGCTCTTTCATTCCACTCAGACAAATAGCAGAGCCAGTAGACTTGCCACTCTTCCCTCCTCTGTTTCCATCTCCCTTGTGGGACATAAAGCACCCTTCACCCATTTCCTCCAGCTTCCCATCCTCACTTCTACACTTTCCCCAAAGCCCCACAAAGGCTCTACGCACAGCACCCTGAAATATAGACCAGCGTAATGGCCCACTAAATTAACTCCTTGTAAGCGTGGTTTAAAAATGGGTGTAATTAGCATATAATAGGTGAGGGAGAGGAGGTAAAGGGCCAGGCCTGCCCTGGGGGCGTCGAGGCTGGGGCTGCGGCCCTCTCTCGTCTCTTTCTCTAATAGCACCGCAAAGTTCAGCCTTATAAACATGTCAGTGAGACGCGTGATTAAACGGTACGGTCATTAGATAATGGATCCTGTACCTGTGGGCTGCCTGTCACTCCCTGTCAGGCCAGCTCAGCGCTACCTTGGCTCAGTTTGTCGCTTTCAAACACACACAGAAGCACACATGACTTCACTTTATCTTCTCTTATTCGGTTAACCGCCCCCCACCATCAAAAAAAAGAAAGAAAGGTGGATGCGGGTTAGAGTAAGTGAGAGTGAGAAGAAAGAACAGCAGCACCCTGACTGATGTAGTTCCAATAATTGTAGGGCCCGGCTTCCTCATCCAAGTGCCTTTTACTTATTTAAACTGTTTGCTTTAAGCGCCACTGAAGCCAATTAGGGAAGGCATAATTCAATGGGGCAGGGAATGAAGTAGGTAGGAAGGCTGGGGGAACAAGGAGGAGAGAGAAAAGAAGACAGGATGCTGCTTTTCAGCTGGCCCTTAATCATTTTGCTGCCTCGTCCTCTCACTTGCTCTTTTACCCAGACAACCAGATTAACAAAGCCTTTTGCATCTTGATTCTGATCATCCTGGAGTTGTGCACCTTATTTACAAAACACGGGTAACAGCCTGAAGCACAGTTTCCCTGTCAACTCAGCTTGACAAAGGGTGTGTTTCTCTCCTTTATGTACATGTATAAGGTGGGCAATTATGAGCAGATGGACTATTATGCTTTTGCTAAATGTATTAAGATGTAGATTGCACACAACATAGCATGAGGTATTTAGGTCAGGTAGCAGTGTGTGGAAATTATCACAAGAGAATAATTAGACAAAAATAACAATGCAGGTGTTTAAGAAAGTGCAAAGGGACAAACTAACTTCAAATGTTATTTTAAGAAATATTATGACATTAACTACATATGAACTGATATGGCAGTGAACTACTTTCAGCCCCTCTGCAGTATCCTTTTCATTTAATCAGGTCTTCCACTCTGATCTCCCTCTCTCTTCATTTTTGAAAGAGACTTGGCTGTGAACTCCTAAGCTTTTTTTTTTCTTGTTAAAGCACTTAAAGACCTGCTGCAGAAACTACAGGGCTTTACAAATGGCAATAAAAATGATGGTATTTTCACATGTTAATGAGCTGTCAGTTATACATTTAGAAATGCAAAGGCTTATATCCTTACTGAGTGAACTCAAAAGTTACGATGAACATTTCAGAGTGAACATCTATTACAAACTCAATTTTCTTTATATAGCTCCAAAACACCACAACAGTTACCTCAATGTGATGTATATTGTAAGTTAAAAACGCTGCAAAAATAGAGAGAAACCCCAAACAATCAGATGACTCCTTATGAGCAGGCACTTGGGGAGAGTGGGAAAGAAAAACTCTTTAAACAGGAAGAAACCTCCTGGAGAACCAGGCTCAGGGAAGGCCAGCAATCTGAGCGGCTGGAGGTAGAAGGAGGGAGACAGGACAAAAGACACACTGTGGAAGAGAGACAGAGATTTATAATAACTAATGATTAAATGATTAATGATTCAAAACAAACACTCAGTGCATCATGGCAAGTCCCCAGCAGCCTAGGCATATTGCAGTCTAACTAAGGGAGGTTTGAAGGTGATCCAGCCCTTTATCTAAAAAGAAAGTTTTAAGTGTAATAAAGGAAAAAACACAAGCAAACACAGTTTGAGTTCACCCAGTTTACAAACGTCTAGATAAAGTTGTTACAATGCATTAGTGAGGTGTAGGTGAGACAGAGAGTGAGAAACACTTCTAATAATTCTCTTGCATACTTTACCCACTTCATAGCGATCCACTTCAGACACTTATCTATTCTTTGGTGCCTTTAGATTAATAAGCACCAGAGCTGGTGGAGGAACGTGGGCTGGCCCACACCTTCAGTCATTCTAACAGCTGTTTAATAAATGTGATTGCAAATGGAACTTGTCACTTGCACTGGGGAGAGCTGGCCAGTCAATACCTTAGCTGGCAGGTGCCTGGGGTCACATATAAGTCAGCAAGTGATGGATATGTATCCAATAATTGATGTAGGGCAGCTGTTATTGTCAGTTTGGCTCCTGCCTATATTGCTTATTAAAAGCTGTTGGCCTTAAGTACCAGCCAGCCAATTACTGAGGAAGCGAGGTGACTGTTTAGGAGCCTAGACCCTTAGGCTCTCTGTAGAGAAAAGAAATGAACAACGCTATTGTTTTAGTGCATGCGTTTTTCTCTGTACGTGTGCATACATGTGTGTGTGTGTGTTTCATTTGAAATCCTAAGCGGTTATTTTTTCAGTGAACTTCCTCTATTTTTTTGTGAGTCCCTGCTTCATTGTTCTACCAAAGTGGTTTCCTCAAACGTACACTTACCGCAATGTAGCGCACATTAATCTGATGTGTGAACTGCTGCCTCTCATCAGGTCAGAACAGAGCCAATCTCCCTCTCTATTGTTGTCGTTGACCTTGCAGGTTATGGTAAACCTGAGAAAAGTAGAACGGAGCAAACACCACTGCTCTGTGCTGACCTTGCCTTGCACGGCTTAGTAATTAATGAATTGGGAAGTTTCAGCATTTCCTCTATCTTGCTCCAAGGATAACTCATCCAAAGATAAACTTGTTTATACTTTTGTATTCAAAGCAGAGTGGGAATATCCACAGTGGGTGCCCTTTGTGGGCGACAGTGTCAAAGCAGCACAGGCCAGCCCCAGGTGCACCTATGCTACCACAGCCAGCTTACCACAGCAGTGCATCTCCTTAACACAATCTCCCCATTGAATGCTCAGGAGGGAGAAAGCAGAATGAGCTGTAATAACGCTTATTGCCGCAGGCTATAACCCTAAGACTGTGGGGAGAGAGGAAGGGGAAACTTTGGATGTGACCGTGGCGTGTAGTAATTGTAAAACTCAGAAAGAGCTGCTGAAGCAGAATTCTGACATGTAGCGCTGCTTTTCAGTTCTGATCAAAGGGCCCACCAGAGCAGCAGCTGATAACCCAATCAATTCACTCCTTTTGTTTTTCGCTGAATGATGCACGTTTAGCACTAACCTCCAGGCAAAGTGTGAGGGAAAGAAAAGGAGGTGAGTGGGGGAAGAAGGGAGGAAAAAGGAGTGGTGAGGAATGAAGGTACAAAAACAGAGAAGAGGAGAAGAAGAGGAGACTGAGGTAAGAGGAAGAAGATGTAGAAATCTACATTTGAATTCCAGTAAATGCCCCCCCAAAAAAGAACATGGAAGAGAGGGGGTAAAAAATTAAATAATCTTAGATTGTTGGTGAGTTTGATGGATCTATAGAATAGTATTAAGAGGTGCTGCGGGGGATGTGACGCACATAGGAGCCGATTAGAATATGAAATGTTTTACCAGTGAATGGACTAAAAAGGCAGGGAGATTGAGGGGAGATTAAAAGATTACCTGTCTAGTGCTGTCTTCCTTCAGGAGCCAAGCGACTCTGTAGCAGACAGAGAGGCCAATGCATACCGAAGACAATCAGTAGGAGACGGAGAAGTAAAGTAAAAGATTTTTATGTAGGCAAGAAAAAGAAAATTTGGATGATATTGTACAGGCAGGTGGTCTGACAAGGATGGGACGGCAGACTCAGAGACACTAATCATTGCAGTTTGCAATAAAAAAACACTCTTCTTTGACACCAATCAATCAGACAATCAATCGGTCTCTATTTAGCAGGCATCATGTCCATATAGACAGGCTGGCAGAGAAAGGGGAGAGAGAGAGTTAAAAGACAAACAGCCAGCTTCTGGGACATATAGACTTATTGGATGCTGGTAGAAATAAATCAAACAGCAATACGAAGACACATCCCAAAGCACCTGGTGGTGTGAACCATTTTAAGAGTAGACTGCTGCCAAATTTGGATTGAGCAGTCTTTGCAAGCCATTTTTTTCAGCTCTTGTTTGGAATTCTCTGGGCAGCTTTTTGTAATGGAAACATTCCCAAAAACATATTTTAATATTGGATGTAATTTTAAAAGTGGTTTTATATTAAATTGTCACCATGTAAATTGTGAAAGGAACCACTGATGTATGATATATACAAAAATAAATTATAATAAAAAAGTGTCTTATTTCGGGCTTTCAAAAACTAAAAAAGTGAAATTTCCATTTTAGAAAGAATGATTATAAACAGTATGTATAACCAAGAAGTAAATATGATCCCAAGATTAGATAATTTAATTATTTCTAAACAGCTAAAAGGTTTCCCTTTAGTATGGATCATTTTTCTATAATCCAGTAAGTTTAGAGTCAGGTACAAACAAGGTCTTAGTATTATTATTATTATTATTATTATTATTATCTGTCCAGGTAAAGGTGTCATTGAGATTAAAATCTCTTTTTAAGGGAGACCTCACCAAGAGGACAGCAGAAGTTGCAACAAATGCAGCACATCATAAAATATAGCAAGTAAAGAAACAAGGACAACTCACACTCAGTACAGACAACACACACATGTTATAATACACTACTGTAGTTTGATTCCACACTTTGAGTCCAGTCAGTTGCATGAATACAAAAAAAGGAAGTGTGTGTGTCCACATCCCTCCACTTTCCAGAAAAGCCTCCTGCATTTTTCTATATTCCTATATTATCTTGCATAGTGCTGGCTTGCCCTGACGGATGGGGATTAAAAGACGCTAATGTACGTGTGGGGGCGACTGACCTTCCATGGAGATTGACTTTACACCAGTGGGAAAGGAAGCCAGTAATTCAGCAGGCTGCTGTGGCACTCATCCCAACGCATCACTCCCTCTGACACTGTCAGCCCAGACAGGAGCACATTAATCACAAACACAGGCCCCAACTCTGTGCTGTAGGTACAGCAGAGTCCCATCCATTTATCCATTTAGCACCGACTTTATGGAGACAACCCATACAGAAATGATGAGATGAAAGCAAAGACTAACAACTTCACACGAACATGTTAATCAAGACACAATGCTTAATACACAGTTCATTAAAAGTAAGACACAGTCTCTTTTTAAAAAAAAAAAAAATTTAATCCATTTACTACATTTACACTACATTTTAATCAAAACAATTTGCTTTCAGTGTGTTTTAATTGGAAACAAGGGGTTGCATCTGTTAGTTTGTGATGTTTTGTTTTTAATCTGTGTGCAGAGACCAGTCTTTTGTTTGTATTTTCTGGCAGCCAGGCTCAGTAAGGGAAGAGAAACATCTGTGATAAATTTCACCTCGCACCAAATGAGCTCTGGCACAGCAGAGGGCCCATGACAAACTTCCTGCATGTGCTAATACGAGGATGGATTTTCAAGCCAGTCAATGGCAAGCTGGCGCGCACTTACGCACATTCTGACACCCAAACGCATATGGGCACATGCACATGGATGTGCTTATTGTGAGAGATCTGCAATAAGGCTGTATCAAAGGAGTGAGGAAAATACACTCTGACATAAAGAGAAAAATAAACAGAAAAAGTCAAACGGATGCTCCGAGCAGTGTTAGGAGGATTATCAGCAGTGGAGTGGTTTCATGGTGGTAAAGCTGATAGAACTCATTCTGTTGGATTGACCTGTAAACAGTCCCACAGAGACTGGAGTCCCTTTATGGACTGACCCTCAGCATTTGGACATACACAGGCCAGAGGCTAGTGAGGGCCAAGGGGGCATTAACCCTCCCTCAGGTCAGGGCTCTGACACACCACAGCCTGCCAAAAGTCACTTCCAAGCCCAAGTGTGGCCCACTCCACTCAATACCCTTTTAATTGCATTGGGATGGTTTGCGACCTATCGATTAATAGATGTATTTATGTCATCCCGGACTCGGAGGCTACATTGTATTTCTGTGTGGCATATTCATTTATTTACCTATCTGTCCCGCCCCTCATGCATCATCCATATATCTATCCATCTCTCCTCCGAGAGCACTTCAATTCAAGGGCTCCCATAATTACTGCAGCCCTATAATTGAGTGCTTTGATTTAGGATTTTTCTGTTCCCTCTCCCTTGCCACTGCCATCACTCGCTCCACGCCTCTCCCAATGAAAAGACAGAGGGATGAGATATGGAAATAGAAAAATGGGAGATGGAGAGTAGAAGATACCCCCACCCTTACAGACACACACACTCTCCCCCTCTGTCTTATCAGAATCTGCTGTTTCTGTCATCCATAAGGGGAGGGGTAAGTTGATAATTACTGAAGGAGATTCATGCAAATCGATGCCAAATTAAAGCATTATAAAGGCTTTTATCAGCTTTTCTTTCCCAAATTGAAGACGATAAAAACCCATTTGAGAGGCGGGAGAAATAGCCCCAGTCCCTTCATTTAAAAAAAGAGAGAATTGTAATTATGTTAACACCAATAGAATCCAAAAGCCCCTTTCTTAACGCACTTACTCATTCATAATTAATTAATTTCTCACAAAACTGGGCATGAAGAACAATGCCGGCCAGCATCTCCTCTACCTCTCCCCCTTCTCTATTTTCAGGAGAATGAGACGGAGTGCAGGAGATATTGTTGAGTACTGTGACAGAGGGCTCATTTCCATACCTAGCCTTACATTAGGATTCTCTGTTTCCTTAGCTTAGCTCGATCTGCCTTGGGGCAGCAATAAAAAGTGGCTCTGTTTAGAAACAAAGGTGGGTGGACAAGGACGAGGTGGTGCTTCTGGAGCTATGTGAGGCCTACAGAGACAAAGAGAGCAAGACAGAGAGAAAGGAAAACTGCAAAAAGCAGACAGACAAAATTAGTCAAAATGTCCTTGAACACAGATATTTCCTCACACCGATGGAACACAGAGAAAAGATGAATGTTATTTTTTCCATTTACACAGCCAGCAGTCCTTAACTTGACGTTTGTTATCAAAACAAGGAGTTCCCCGCGCGTGCACGCCATGGCCAGTTTGTCCGTACCCCGTCTGTACTTCAAGGTTGTAAGTTTAAAGAGAAACAGTGAGTTAGAGGAAGAGATAGCAACGACACAGACATAACAGAGAGCGCCACTGAGAGAACGACTGCTTGGCAGACAGTGGCCTTAGGGCTGTCTCGTCTGATCTATTAGACACTCAACACTTCAGTTAGAGTACGCTCATCGGCAACTACTCTGCTTCTGCTCACCTCCCCCACCTGAACACTGTGACGGGACCAAACACACACGTGGAGGTGTCAGCTGGATGAGAAGACAGGGTGGGGTCCTGCGTAGTGACAGATAACCTGTCACTCTGCAGGGTCTTTACACTTAACACATGGTCGGCACATATACATACGTCAACCTTTGCACAAGGCTGATGTGTCTGAGGTCTTAACTACTGAACCCCGTCACACACACACCAAACACACGATTTGTAAACTGTTTACAAGTAAGCATAAAAAAATACACAGTAAAATTATATGAAATTGTAAAGTGTATGCATTTATCAAGCAGTTCTTATAATACTTTAACTCAGTCAGACCCACACAGACCCGCATACACAACAGCAGAAGTTGGCCAAGCAGCTTCTGCTATTTTTGCTGTTTATGACCTGTAGCCTAAGACTGGAGGGGTCAACAGCATCAGCCAGAAGTCACTACAGTGCTAATCCGGGCTAAAGTGCTGTCGACAGGCCAATTACAAAGAACTCCTGTTGAGAGGGGAGAGCGGAAAAAAAACGAAGGGTGACAAACAAGGGTAGGAGCAAAAACGGTGGAGCAGAAGGGGCCCAAAGAACAAAAAAATAAGAAAGAGTACAGGAGAGCACATGAGAGAAAGGTGAGAGAAAAAAGCAATACAACAAACATTTAAAATACAAGCAAGAGGAGTTTCTTTGTGTGTGTGTGTGTCTGTGCATGTGTGCTTTAGCTTGCTGGGTCAAGAGACAGAGGAAGACTCGGTGAGGCAGCGCAGAGCTGCAGGGAGCCTCATTACACTCAGCAGGAGCCTCACACAGCCTCATCACTTCAGGCTGTATTGGGAACAACGACTGCTTACTGCTGCACACACACACAAACACACACACACCACAGTACCAGATGCTATAAGCACAGAGAGGCTGACCATCTCCCAGCTGAGCATCAGTTATGCAAACAGCTTTATGACTGACAAAGACATTTTCCTAAATTATAACTCCTGGTTATCTGGATGAACCTTCGTCACAGATTACGATAAATATATAAAAGATACAGGAGCACATGACTGTACCACGCTGAGCTCTAAACGGGATTCAGACGGCTTCAGATGCAAGAGGTTACGTCAATAAAAAGCCAAACGTTTTTGTGAAGTAGCTGGAGGGGTTTTATTGTTGTTGTTGTTGTTTTGTTATTTTCTGCTCAGAATGATGAGAAAGAATCAACATCATTCACTCACATCAAGTCTGTTAAATACAGATTAGCATAAAAGAAGGAAAAAATGGGAAACAGGCAATTTGGCTCTATCCAGTGGTCATAAAATCAACCTCCCAACACCTCTTAAGCTGACAAACCAACACATCTTTAAAGTGAATTCCATTTGAAATCAGAATTTCTCATTTTCTGGAATTTGAAACTGGGATTCCCTGTCACGTCGGACTCCCAGCTCCGAAAGTCAGAGCATTCCCACCATCTTTGATTGTTAAGTATGAGTTGGTGGGAATGCACATAAACATTAGTAAAACTCTAAAACTTGTAATCTCCTGTGATAGATAATAAGCCATAGGCAGAGGACTGACCATGCTCTGTCCTTGAACGTGCTACAGTGGTGATTTCTGAGTGCAAAAGATTAAGCATTGCGCTTTATTTCTAGTGATGGAGGAATGACTCTACCTCGCTAAGGAGCAAATACCTACGCAAACGGACACAAACACAGTACCCATATCCTGCATCAAAACATCACAGTGCATTTTTGCAAGGGGTGTATCTAGTGGACTATTTCTTGGCCAGGTACAGCGACTTTACAGGGTTATAAATTACTTCCTAGCAGCGCCAGAGTGACAGCGAGCATCCAGCAAGTTATTGTCTTCAGCCTGAATGATGATTTTCAAAGTCAGTTAGTAGTCATTATGTAATTACTATCTAATAATCATATGTACTGGCCAGGAAAACAAAAATTTCTGACAGAGTAATAGAGGACCGACTAAAAAAAAAACTTGGTCAGATTACAGCTTAACATTTGGCTGACTATTAGGGGTAGTGCTACTAAAATTGCCTCCCGTAAAACCCCATCTTTACACTTTAACATGGTGGTAAAACAGGCTTTCATATTTTCCAAAATATTGTATGTTTAAAGTGAAAATTATGTGAATCAGAGTGCATGACCCTCACGTTTTTGCAACATACTACACGTTGACCAAGGTCAGATAATGGTAAATGAAATCTGCATGTACAGTATTAACAATGCTCTCTAATCACACTGACTACACAACTCAATCCTACTTAATAAACAGCCCAAATGACACATAAAACCCAATGCATTTCAACAAACTCAAACATGCCTACAAGAGTAGACACTCATGCACACACGCACACAAAACTCAAAACAAAGCTCATCAGCCCACCAACAACAACTCTCTTCAGGGCCACAAATCCAGGAACATAAATCAGGACTGGCAGGAAAATGAGGCTTGAGGAAATGAAGCGAATGAAAGGCAGAGGAGGCAGGATGGGAAAGAGGGGAAGACAGTGTAAAAAAGAAAGATAGCAGCGAGAAAACGGGCAAGAAACACAAAAAGGAAGTAGAACAAAGCATCAGGAAGGAATGAAGAGGTGAAAGGATGGAGCAGTGAAACTGAGGTAAGGGCAGGGAGGAGCAAGTGAGCATCTGAGTGAGAGAAAGAATTAAATAAAAATGCAATAAAGCAGCCGGTGTGAAATCAATCTGCTTAGAGTTTTGTTTAATAAAAATTCATGAAGGGCTGGTGGCCGAGAGCTCATGAGAAATATTGGTGGCAATGTGGGGGACGGCGGTGTGGGGATTGGTGGGTAGGGGGTAAAAGTAGAGGGGTGGGTCGCTCATGTCTCCGCCGATCATGTGCACGAGTGTGGGGGGGGGGGGAAGCGGTGTTTGCTTTTGGCTGTTTATCAGTGTGTTTGTTTTGACATCAGTGTGAGTTACAGGGCTGCAGTGAGTCCATGAGAGAGGGGACAAAGAAGAAATGGATTGAAGGTCTTCATAACAACAGCATTCCTACAGTGCAGAGAAGAAAAGAACTGGGCTGTAAGTCACGGTGTCTGTGCGTGTTCGTACATCAGCACACATCTTTGTCTCGGTCGCGCGCTCTCTCATCAAGGCCTCAGAGAGTGAGGTATGGCAGGGTTATAGTAACGTGGCGTAAATCTCTATCAGAGTCCATCTGCTGGCTGACCCTAGGATGGTAACGCTGAGGCTCAAGCTGTAGTTTTCCATTCATCACAAACAACTCAATAGGCATGCTGCCAATAAAACGTTTATATTGGAAGCTAATCGTATTTATTCAATCTTCTACATAAACACACATAATTTTCCGAAGCCCAACGTGCCGTTTTCAAATTTCTCGTTTTGTTTTGCATTGAATGACAAACTAACGAAGAAAGTCCTCAACTTCCACAGGATTCGATCATTTAATCTTATCTTTGTATAACAATGCAACCCTTTTTGTCGTTCTTAGATCGCGTAAACACCTAATGGGTCAGTGCTAGTCAATTTTGTCACCACTGAACTGCGGCTGCAGCTAAGAATGTATTTATTAGTGAATAAACTGCAGATTGCATTTCTGATTCATACAGTAACGTCTTGGTCTAAACTTTGTCCCACAAGAGCTAAAGATGTACAATGTTCAAAAAGCTCAAGATGACATAAACAAATAGCTTATTTTACTTAGTCAACAGGTCAAAACTGTTTTTACAAAGGAAAGCAGCCAACTGTTACATCTGAGAAGATCTGACCAGCAAGCGTTTTGAACTTTTGCTAAAGAAAATTGGAAAAACAATTCTTCAGATTATCCCCAATCAGTTAATTTAAGATTTATTTTGGTTAAAGTGAGGCCAGCAGGATCAAGGATCAGGATGTTTTACATATTTTTACTAAGGGTGTTTCCTATAGTCATATTATTATCACAACGCATTATACCGATAGCAAGTATACATATTTTCCAACATGTATTTTTACATATGTAGACCCAATTTATACTGTGAAAATTTAGCCAGTGGCTGTGACTTTAAAAAAAATTGATTGAGACTTCTTTTCCCAGAAATCCAGAATAAATAGTTATGAAATAACTTAATAGCGCTGCGAAGTGTGCCAGAGGTCATGAGGGAAGAATATTTCTGAAAAGCACTATAGACAGGATCCAGCTGCAGGGAAGCTCTTGATGGCCCTGTCCTCTAAAGGCCTTTATCAACGAACCAAACACACACAGAGTTAATGCTGTGTTTCATACCTTCCAGCATCACTTTATGATTGAGCTAAAACTACTGTGTAACTACTGCTACTGTGTACTGTAATCTAAACTGCTTTTAATAATAAATGTCAAAATCACTGCTATCTAATCTAATTTAAGATATATTTTTCTGCATCATTTATGAGCAGGGGCTGAAACAGGCAGTCGGGTCATAGGTCACGCTACAGTTTTGATTTAGTATCCGCAGTCAGAGAGACAAAAGGGTCAGGGCCAAGACAATTGAGATAAGAAATCTTTATCTTGGTCCCCTTCCTTCCTTCCCTTTTTCCTTCTTTCTTTCTCTTTTCAAGGACGGAAGATAAAAGCCAGAGGTTACAACGTAACAGCCATTTCTCAAACTTCCTGTTCTAAACCAGGGCTTTTCAGCAAGGCATCCCAAATACCATGCTTTAAACATACCAGCTCCATTAAAGATTATGCTAAACTGCAGGTTTCTCTCGTTGTTTTTTTAATAATTTTTTGCTCATTTAGCAGTACAGACAACCTGAGCTGTTGACACTCCTAACTCTGCACGGTGAATCATATTACTTACAACGTGATAGTAATCAGATGCCTAAGATAGCATCAAACTACCTCCAAAGAGAAAGTCAAAGCTTTGTAGTGCATAATGAAGTCAAGCTAAATGACGCAACCTTTGTCTTAGAGAGAAGCTCAAGGTCAAAAGCAGGAGCTGACTAAAGAGATTTCAGTTCTGGAAACAACACCAAGGTTTTCTCTCTGTTATTTGATTTTCAGGGCAAATGTGAAAAAAAAACCCTAAAACACACACATGACCCCACCAACCCTGAAAATGAAAAGTGTCAAAAAGAATTGGAGAGAGAACTCACAAACAAACACTAAAGCTTATCTCTAAAACATAGTTACTTAATGCCTAATAAGCTTTGGACAATTTTAAAAAAAAAACAGCTTTGGAAAGTAGTGAAAGGAGGAAAAAACAAAATACGCAGTGCATATGTTGGGACCTGATCCAAGGTTGCTGGGGCTGAAGTCGAGCACTTCCATCCACCTCTCCACATCCATGTCACAATTTTCCACTAGACTTCTACAGTGTTAGCACGGTTCCTGTGTCTGTCTAAAGCCACGACCGCACACAATTCATTCAAGGTAGGAAAACACATTTTAACGTGTTGCAGAGTCTTAACTAACAAAAAGAAGAATTAGGAGCGTATAACATGTGCGTAGAGTGTTTGTCTCTAATCACACAGTGCTTTGTTACTGCCTGGTCCTTTCACATTATATGCACTAGACTCTGTGTGCTGGATGTGCGTGTCGGCTTTATTAGCTTTATTAGCTTAGGTGCTTCTCGTCCTCTTTTCTCCTTACATTGCCTTTGCCACACACACAAACACACGTGCGAATCTCTGCCCAGTCTCTTGTTACTGCCTGGCCCATTCCTGCAGCCTGCACACTCCTTCCTTCCTGCCCTATTGTCAGAAAAGGTTGGGGGAATCCCTGCACTCGGATATGAGGCCCGTTGGATCCTCATGATCTCTAATGTCCTCACCTCTCCTGACCCTGTCCAACATTCATACAGCTAAGAAGCCTGCAGGTGAAGGATAGGACACGCTTTCCTGCCCCCTTTAGACAATAAATTCAGTGGTGCGTGCACACGCGCATATGCACGATCACACGCAGATACTCAATAGATGTGAGGCAAAGAAGAAAGAAGACTCGGGACAAACTACAGTTGAGAAAAAAGAAGGTGAAAACACCAAAACATAGCATAAACATAAAAAGACAGGACAGACAAAATTAAGGTGTAGAAAAATAATAAATGAAGAGGGTTGACACGGCCTAATGAGGGCAAGAGCTTGCTCCTAGACAGCAGTAATGAATAACACTCAATAGTTTTAATTGGTGCAATTGCTGTTCAATTAAGAAAATCACTAGCAGAGCTACATGAGAGTGGAGCGGAGCATCACAGTAACATTTAACTGTACACATTGCTGCACGTTTACTCTCACTAGTCCCCTTTTCTTCATTGCATCCTTTACTTCAGTAGACCTGCCTGTCAGTGCACTGTTCCCTTCTTTTTGTTTCACTCTCAACCAACCCAAAACTCTCACTTTCCTCATCATTAACCAACTCTTGGTCCTCCCCATCTAATTCCACAGCTGTTCAGGCGAGAGTGGAGACCACTGGTAGCAAAGGCAGGAGGCTAATTGCCTCAAACTGTAATGTGTAGAGGTTTGATATTGAACAGGACGTTTCCTCTTCTCCTGCTGCTTCTGAACTCCACCTCAGACAGCGATCAAAGCCACATGTTCTTCCAATCATAATATCAAAAGTGAAAGGATGGATGAAAACAATGCAACGATTATTTTAGCTTTAATTGTTTCACTTAAAAGATTCTCACAAACACAGCTCTGGATTAAACTCATTTTGTCAAGCCTAACTTTAAGAGCATAAGGAAAAAGGGAAAAAAAGACCCCCTCCTTCCACCTGTGCAATTAAAGTGAAAGCCAATTAAAATGAACGTAATAGTCCCTGCTGGGTGAGTTGTTAAACAAGATGGGGTTATTGTCCTTGGAGGAAATGGTCCAGAACTCAAGACATCTTTGCTTCTTAGTTCCATACACCTGCCCCTCCTGCTTTGTGTTTCTGCTGTGAAAACTCTGCTGCTCTCTTTTTAAAAAAAACAAAAAAGAAAGACAAATATTTCTAAATCCTGCACGTGTGAAACTAACAAGACCCAGAAAAATAAACTAGTTTTAGAAGCTGAATCACCTCAAATACAAGCCAAATGCACCCATGTGTGAGTGTCATTGAGATTACAGGAAGGCCCATCCCAGCTTCCTCTGCTGCCCAGTTCCATTTCTGCAACCAGCTCCTACTTAATGACCCTTATGTAAGCAGGAATTATGGGAAACACATCTGCAATGCAAGACCTGCTTTATTGTAGAGGCCTGAAGGTGACAGAGAACAGAAGAAGGATATAACAATAACAAGCAAAAAGCGAGCAAAAACAAACAAACAAAAAAACTCTTCATCATAGATAGAGCGCTACGGCTGTTTTGCAGCAAGCATGGCACGGCTGTGGCAGATGAGTCTTTCCTGGCTACGTGTGACACTCTGCGAGCATGTGTGAATACATCACTTCCATGCTTTAATGTCTCAATCTCAGGAGATTAAGGGCCTAATCAAGCCAGCGTCTGCCCTAATGGGAGGAAATTGAAAGATAGATATGGTACTTTACACAGCTGATTAACCAGCAGGCTGTGTGTGTTTGTGTGTGTGTGTGTGTGTGTGTGTGTGGGGGGGGGGGGGGGGGGGGGGGGGGTGCATGTGTATGTGTGGTTAACATTGCAAGAGTATTTGCTTGGTAAGCTCATCAAGCTTTGTATTTTTGCCATGCACACAACAAAATAATAAGCTCTTCTTTGACCGTGCACATGAATATAGACATCTGCACATATTGTCAGAAAGTGTTAAATGGTAGTTAGATATGTAGATTTGCAAAAGACTGTTTCTGCAAGCTTGTTTGAAGAGCTGTACATACAGAGTAGGTAAATTAAGATATATCTATGCAGCATTGCAATACACAATACAATGTTGCATAAAAGAGTGCATAAGTGTTTATTTTTCGGTGCAATGAAACAGTGAAAGAAAATGTTTTCCAAGATCATTTTAAGAAGTGCTTATAAAAACAACCTTTTGGATCGTTAAAGTAAAGAAGACATGAAAACATTAGGTAATATATCCTCTTCGGATTTTTTTTCCACAGTTAAGGTTATGGATATCAAAATTAATTAACTATAAAATTATGTGGAGGGTTTTTTTTACATTAACACATTACAAAAGGCATGTTCATGGTTAAGCATTCAGAACTTATCCACTTACAGCAGGGTTGGTAGTTCAGTCTCTGCTCCTTCCTGCCAGGGTGTTCAGTATAGCCCAGTTGAAGACTTCCTGTTCTGTGTGCTGATCATTTATATAATGATAATAATAATAATAATACACTTCAAAAAACAGACAAACAAAAGCATTCTCAGACTATAGCTGATTGTTTCGAAACTACATTTGCATATGCAGCCCCATTTTTGCTCTCCACAAGTACTGCTCATGTAAGGGCAGCCAAATCATACTGCATGACTGATAGAACTGGGACTACAAATAGACCCATGGAACAACTGCAAAAATGTTCTCTTCACTGTAAAAATTCTGCAAATTCATACAGTATTACAGAGATCCCCTCGACCTCTAGGTTGGGGGATGGGCAATGAGATACCAATGACATCCTTATCCAATGGAAATAAAAAGAAATATTAACATTGCATAATCAAGCAATCTTGATAGATATCAGTAGATTAAGTGTGGCCCCTGAATGAGGTGTTGTGTCATTAAAAGTAGCTTATCAATGCTCTCTGGTGGACAAACTATATGAGACACTGTGACTATAAACCAAGGTTGTCATTTGTCGTCTTCAATTTCTTCTAACTCATAGCTTACAGTCTCTCGTAGTCGTTTTTTTATTAAATATAACATGTTGAGGAAGTTTTCTGTCCAAGATTACTGTCACAGACTTTTCTAAGTGAATTCAACAGTTTACTTCATAGCACGGCATATACAATCACATCTGGAAGCTCTCTTGCAACATCTAAATTATGAATTTAATGTTGATTGATGGGAATGAACTCCAAAATTGTGTCATGATAGAGCGATAACTGCTGTGTCAATAACAAGTGTTTGATAGATTGCTAATAAGTGCTACTGAGCCAGTAACAAGTGAGCACTGGCTGTGTTCGTGTCTCCGCAGGGACCTGTCAACCCATCAGCCTTATCGGCTGGGTGAGAGGTCCGCATGGCGTCGCTGAATATCTCTTCACCTCGCACGCAAGCACAGTGGTGTCACAATGTATCTGCTCACCAGGGAATGGTGAGGGGGCTGCAATCTTTATGAGGCGAAAGAAGGAAACATATGGAAAGAGGACAAGCGACGAAAGTGTGTAAGTGTGCATATGTCAGGGTGTTGGGGAGGGCGAGTGAGAAAGTTGCAGATTGCGCACATAGGTGTGGGACAGTGCAAGAAGAAAGTGTTTGTGTCAATAGGTTCTGGAAATGTGGTGAGCAGAGCAGGATAGCAGGGGAACAAGTGAAAGAAATAAAAAGCTGCTGTGAGTGTATGACTGTGTTTGTGTCGATGTGACTGTGTGGAAGAGACACACAGAGAGCAGCGGCCTATGCAGTGTGGTGGAACTTCTCTCATCTCAGCGCATTTGGTTTGCTCCCATTCTTCATTAACTCCATTAACAGATGAGCAGCGGCGATTAGCGGAGCTACCCGCTGATTCAGCTCTCACACCCTCCCCCATCTCTCTTCTCTAACCCTCTGTCGTTCTGTCGCTACCTCGATCCAACACTCCTCCTCCTCTGCCTCACATCTGAGGGGCTGTTAAGTCACAAGTTGAAGTGCGCAGTACATCCGTGTATAAACAAATATGCAAATTAAAAAAAAAAAAAAACCTTGCACAATCACATTCTAAGACGTTTCATAATTTGCTACTTAAGCCACAAAAATTTAAACACCCCAAAGTGCACAGAGGGCCATAAAGCCAGTCTATCCCTCCCCCGCAGTGGCTTTTTATTCAGCTAACAGTTTTTACTGCTCTGTGCCATCTTAAAGCCCTCCACTCCTCCAGTGGGTAGTGCCAAGGGGGCAGTCTGCCTACCGCACACTGTGCCATTAGCCACGGCTGGCTCTTTAGCCAAGAGGAAAAGGGAAAAAAGGCAGTGACTGCCAAAAGGTACTTTAGACGAGGGAAAGGGGACAGTAGAAATAAACAGAGAGAGAGAGAGAGAGATGGGTAATGGAGACTTTCCTTTAATTCCCCCTGCATCTGTTCTATAATAGTCCCAATTAGAAGTTTAATTAGTCACATTCCTCTGTTATCCCACCTCTCTGCCTACTACCCTCTATCACTGTACCTTTACTCACAAGTAGCTAAAAAAAATGAGGCCGTATTATGCTGTTATTGACCTTCTTTCCTCTCCCAGCAGCAATTTGATTCTTCCTAATGAGTCTTTCAGGTGCCCGGATGTACAGATGTGTCAGATAAGAAGACAAACGTCTCTGGCAGAAAAATGGCAGCATTTGTCCACCCGAGACTCACAAACGACCAGGGCTTCAGTTCTGACTTTTGATAGGTAATAAATCATACAACAAAGAGGCTGCCACTCAGAAAACTCTCTTTCGCTTCCTTCTGAGATCTAAGAGGTCGGATTTGGCGCTTTGGAAGCAACAACAATAACAACCAGAGCAACAAAAAGATTTTAGAATACATGAACGCAGGTTTCTTGAGGGTTTGGTGGAAGCTGCTTACATGGATCAGGGCCTGCACAGTTACACATGACACTTTTTTTTCTCCTCTCCATCTTCATCGCTTGCGTTCTGGTTCTGCATCATGAAATTAATGACCTGCCAGTTGACTAAACTGAGGCTGTTTTTTGTTGTTGTTGTGCATGTTTTGGCTTTGTGTCTGTATAACTGTGCACAAGGGTGGGTATATGTGTGTGTGTGCGTGTGCAAACGCTCATTTACATATGCCTTTTGTTGTCGTCTGCATGTGTGTGCATGTCTATAGAGTGCACGTTTTTGTGTTAACGAGAGCCTGTGCTCTAAACATGGCAGTGGCCTTAGGATCCCAGGATAGAGCTCTTTTTGCCCTTCTGACACAAGGCGCTTCCTATAAATTATTGACACTCCCACATCTTCTCATTTCTCTCCCATCTATCTCCCCTCCCACACACACACACACTGAACCCCACCGCCACCACAACACACAAATACTTAAAAGAAATCGAGCCATGTTTCCTTCTGCAGAGCCATGTGTGAAGCAGAAAAACAGTAGGGAGGAAAGGAGGAGGCCTGCTGATCGCACCCTTTCCCGTTACTCGTGTCTGTCTTGTTGCTCTTTCTTCGCGTCACACCTGTAACTCTGAACACCTAACAGGGAAAGCTCATAACAAACGTACTCCCGACAAATTAATTTCACCCCTCTCCAAACCTCCATCACTCTTCACACTGAAGACGAGGAGCCTTGGCATCTGGCTGTGTGTCAAAATAATTTCATTTAATATGTTACATCATTAAATAGCTTCTTTTCACTGGGAACCCTTCGCTGCTGTATTTTAAGGCTCTGAAATCTCTCGCTACGTTTTATAAACTGCGCTATGAGTTCTCTTTGTGCCGTCGTCCACGACAAAAGCAATCGCTCTCTGCCTCCTCTTTGTCTCACTCTGACTGTCTTGTCTCGGGCTATTTCCAGGCACAGGCAATCTAACCTTTTCTTTTCACACAACTTCACATTATTAGGATCCTAAATACAACAAAAGACCCAAACAATAGAGGGAGAGATGCATTGGACAGTGTTAGGAAATGGAGCAGCCTTCCATTCTTCCAGTGACTCTTGCCTGTCTCTTACATGAATAAGAGGCATGGCTAAACGTGCTGCATAATTTGTACTTTTAATGGCAGAGCCTTCCATTCCTGTGACATGACTTAATCAATAACCCGGCCTGTCGCAGTCTCAGCCCAGACTCGGCTGGCGTTTTATTAATTTTGAACAGGCACACTAACTAGGCGTCTGCTAGCAAGAGGCATTTCACACGGGATAATAGGCACCCTGGATTGATAGGTTCATTCCATGTACGCTCAAACCCTCATCCCTCTCTTTTTCCCCTCTCTATCTATCTACCCCCTTTATCTCTCTCTTTCTCTCCGTCTCCCCATTCTTTCCCTCTTTCTGTCAAAGAGTGATTTAGGGAGGACTCTGCACGTCTGCGTGTGTGTCAGCTGAGGGAGGAGGGAGAGATGGATAAATAGGAAGGGAAGAAGGGATAAATAAGAAGTGAAAAGAAAGATCGAGACACAGGTTGTGACAGACAGCCTTTGTCTAAATAATAGAGAGTCATGACCTATGAGTGTCCGAAGTATCGATACATCTGTCTCGCTGTTTGACCAGAAACACACACACTGAGACATACATCTCAGGGGTCAAGATGGAATAAAATGCACTTCACATTCAGATGCATGCGTTCACAGACATATGTGAAAAATGTACACATAGAACACATTAGCCAGACAGACATCCACATCTGTTACCATCTGACTCCAATCCATTCAACTGTGTGAACGCCCAGAATGACATCACTTAAAAAGAGCAAAGCACAAACAGGAAGGTGCACCAAAGAGCCAAACATGCAACAACAGAGATAAAAAAAAAAAAACTGGGAAAGCAGACTTTAGATATTTGAATAAAAGAATCATGTCATAATACCTGATAATCAAATATGTAAGTGGTGTGGAGCTAGATCAGAGGCACAAAGCTGAACATCTGAAAAAAACAAAAGTGACGAGTGTGTACGAAGGCTTAAACTGAACCAGTTCACCAGTGAGACTTCTTGTTCATCGGATGGAAATGTGGCCTAATTTGTCCAGAATGAGTGATGAAAAGGATTCCCCTTGTATTACTGAAAACAAAAAACTAAATATGGCTCAAAATGTATGTAGTACCTGTTTGTTAGGGGTGCAACGATATTCGTATCGATATTGAACCGTTCGATACAGTGCTTTCGGTTCGGTACGCATATGCATCGAACAATACAAAATTTGTAATTTATTTTATCAACTTTCCTTCTGACGATGCTGTCTGTGTTGAGCGCTCAGTGAATCTGCGTTCGACTACTCCGCCTAGGCTCGACAGTGCAGCCTAGGCGGAGTAGTCGAGCACAGATTCACTGAGCGCTCAACACAGACAGCATCGCCAGAAGGAAGAGCGCAGGGCAAGCTAGCGAGACAGAAGTTAAGCTCTCCTTGCAACATGGACCTCCCCCACCCTCATTCAGATCTGGCGTTTGGAATTATTTTGGTTTTCATGTGACGTATGACCTTGAAGGTAAGCGAGTCATGGACTAAAGTAAAACAGTATGTTGGATGTGCCACGCAATGCTCAATTACATGGTTGGGAACTAGTGTGTTAGTTAGCTCATTAACGTGTTGGCCGTCTAGCCCCATGCACGGGGCGATCGGCGGTAGCTCGTTAACGGAGATTTGCCGTGTTGTGGCGTTAAGGTCATTTCAACGAGATTAACCTGAAAGCACTAGTGGGAACACAACGAATATGACTGCACATTTACACCGACATCATCCTAGTGCAAAGACAAGTGGAAGCAGAAAAAAAACAAGCAAGCATGCTACTAACTTTAGCCGAGTCATTTAGACAGCTGTTAGCACAGGATTCTCCTTATGCTGCTGAGAATATAGCCCAGAAGAAGCAGATAGTATAGCTTTTATTTTGGAAAGAGACATTTCTCTGTAATAAACTCTCTTTTCCAAAGATGAGTGATTCCTCAATCAGATACAGGGCTCGCAATATCGCTAGCCCAACGTCGCTAGCGATTTTTTTCAGTCGGGCTACCAAAATCTATCTCTTCCCTGCCCGTCCGGCTATTGTAGGAAGGAAAAATATATGTCAATGCTTTTGCATTCTTTCAGAAATGTAGCTGGGTAATTATGTCACTGGCATCGGTGAGCCACTGTCAATATGTGACATATTGCAATCGCGTTTGAATTTGCGCTTGTTTTTTTGCTTTCACTTTGTAATCGCGCGAACTGTGTATAGAGAGCGACAGCACTGATTGGTGAGTGATGATAATTTGTGCACCAATTCCTCTGACATCGTCTTATTAATTGTTAGCTTACTATGCAAACATGACAAGTGAAATCTCACGCAGCAAGCTTAAACATGTGAGAGGTTGATCGCGCAGAGAATTGCTGAGCTTATGTGAGTGCGTGTGTAAAAGCAGCAGGATTTATATTTGACTACGATGACCTGGATGACTGAGAACCTTCACAGACAGATATATATTTTAGTTCTGCTGAGCCAAATAAGACAGGTCAGGGTGAAGAAGTGACAGCCAAAGAAAAGCTTACCACAAAACGGAGAAGTTATGACAAATCAGACTATAAGGCAAAAAGAAAGTGCAGCTTTATGGTTTCATGGACAAAAGAATTTCTGTGGCTGCAATATGACGAGCTAAATAACCAGGGCTGCACATAAGTGGTCCGCAGGTGCGCATTCGCTGTCAAAATAAAAAACACGCACAAGGGTTAGGGTTAAATTTAAAAACTGTACTTTTGAGTTAAAATATATATTTATAATTTTAATAAATGACAAATTAAAAAGGCATGAATATTTTTTTTGTATCGAAAAAATATCGAACCGTGACACCAAAGTATCGAACCGAACCGAACCGTGAATTTTGTGTATCGTTGCACCCCTACTGTTTGTATACATTTGTTTTATTCTGTTTTGTTTTACTGACTACAGGCAGCTCAATTCATGAGCCCAACATTAACATGAATAAACATTTTACTTGTTAATGAACTTTTAATATTTATTTACATTATTTGTAATATCCAGCAGTTACAAAGCAAGATTTAGGTTTTTAGCAAGGTAAGTTCAGGTATTTAACACTGGGCCAGTGTTACGAAGGTAGGTCACTTCTTACTGAGGTACACTATATGGACAAAAGTATTGGTTACTGGTACTGGAAAGTAAAAGTATTGTTATTATTTTATTTCTATGGCTTTTTCAAAAGAAACAAGATGAAATCTTAAATCGATAAAATAAAACAATAAAATTTAAATTAAAAACAAACAAATACAATAAATTTGACCAAAAACAAACTAAAACAAAAAGACACCACAAAATAAAAAACCTGATGGACTCATACTGAACTTGAATCAAAAGCAAAGGTAAAAAAAAAAAAAAAAAGAAGCAAACAAAGTATTAAGATATGAGTGAAAATAATGTATAGAAACTGCAGTACGAAAATCAAGTGGAAGGTTATTCCAGAGTCTAGGGGTTGCAACTATCAAAGCTCGATCACCTCTATGATTGCCTATATTGCAGCTTTGGGCCACACTTCTTAATCTTTGAATTCAGGTGTTTTCAGTTTCAATGCCACGGGTGTATAAAAATAAAGCAGCTAGCCATGCAGTCTCCCTTTACAGAAAGGTTTGAAAGCATGGGTCGTTCTAAAGACCTCACTGACTTTGGACATGGTACTGTAATAGGATGCCACCGTTACATCAAGTGACTTCCTGAAATTTCTTCCCTCCTGGATATTCCATGAACTGTACGTGGCATTATTGCAAAGTCAAAGAGTTCAAGAACCACAGCAACTCAGCCACGAAGTTGCAGACTATGCAAAAATTACAGAGCTAGGTTGCAGGTGAGGCATACAGTGTGTAAAAGTTGCCAACGCTCTGCTGACTCAGTAACTGCAGAGTTAAGAACCTCCTCAGAAATTAACATCAGCACAAAGAGTGTGCGCTAGGAGCTTCATGACCTGAGCTTCAATGGCTAAGCAGCTTCTGTAGGTGTAAAGTGTATGTGGCTCAGTACTTTTATCCATATAGATGGATGGTAACTAATGCTGAACAGCTGCTCTGCACCAGACCGGGATGTGTTTGCAATAAGAAGTCAAGATATGCAAAACCTACACCTACTCGCCAATCAGTTGTCTGGAAAAGAGCATTACCAGTTTTGGAAAATCCTGTGGACCTGTAAATATAAGACGTCTTTGACCTTATATAAAATTTGCGAATCAGCCTACTAGTTGGTTTGAATTCTGTTTATCTTTCTTCTTTACTTCTTTTCAGAACATTTAACTTAAAGAGATGCCGTCTCTTGTTTACCCCACCAGTGCCACAAAGAATACGGCTAAAATGTCTCAGGCACCACAGGAATACATCAGACACATTCATTTATAAATGGATGTGCAAGTTATAAGAGAATGCACACTTGTAATTATAGTCAGGGCTTCCTCTGCATTAATGGCAGGGTTGTGATGCTGATAAGTCTATTAACTGACACAGGCATCCCATTTTTGCCAGCATTCCTTGCTGGCTTGAAATAGACTATATTTATTCAGCATTGTTCCAGTATTACTAACCACTTAAAGTGATTTACATTGCAAGCCACAGTCAAGCATTAATAAGCCATTTTTTCATCCCACACATACTGCATTTATCGCACACACAGCTGCATTAGCTGCAGCAAATATATTTCTTTTAGCTTGAATTGTATGTTTAAGTTCTTCATATTCTCTAATATTGTAGTTTTCACTTTATTTGTAAAGCATGTTGTCCTGCTGCCAGCAGACTCATCCAATGTATGTGATTGGTCAAATAATACCAACTTAACTTACACACAGGCCTAGAGGCCTATCATTAACCTTCTGGCAACTACCGACTACAAGAAAAAAATATGTATTCCAGTTGCAACTGGTTGCTAGAGTCGCTGTTAAATTGATTGCCAAGCCCCATAGATGCAGGTCAGTGACATCCAATAGTTGTGAGAAAAAATTGTGTATTCTCCAGATGACTGGTGAGTGATAGCTTAGTGTGAAATTGGTCAAAAAGAAGCACACAGTACTTCACTTAAAACCTCCCTGCAAATGCTTTGGTCTGCAGCAATGAATTACTGGAGTAGTAAAACTGAAGAGTGTGAGCTTGCCACTAAATCAAACATATTTCAAAAAGTGTAACGTGTACTTTTACAGGCAAACATCCTCCATTTCCTGTTTGTGCTGCACCTTTTCCAATTTTCATGACAGCTTGGACAGTAAAAGGGAGGCATCTGCAACCACCACTGGCAACCACAACAATCTGTTAGCAACCAGAGCAATTACAAGGAGGTTTTTGGTGCATTGCAGCAACTGGTTTAAACCCAGCAATACCCAGCAACCTCTTCCAATCATTTGCCAAATGACATTTTGCTTAAGAGACCAGAGGTTTCCAGGGGTTACTGATCGGCCTCTAGGCCTGTGTGAGTTCTCATGAATTTGATAACCACCTCTGTGTGAACCTATCAATCCAGGCTGAATATCTCTATAAAAGCCAGATAAGGAAAAGATCTCAAACTTTCTACACATTACATGTTCCTGGTGAACCTCATCATTTTATCACATGAACCCCAGACAGCGTCAAAGAATGACACAGGATAGCCCCTGTCAGATGTGTTCTTCACTTATTAGAAATAAGTGGTGCATTTTTAGTGTTCAAGAGGCAAGACACATGAGATTCACTCACTCGCTGTAAATTCTCTGGACAAAAACTTGCTCGATTCACAAAAACTTGGGCTCAGAGGGACATTATGGAGATGTCATAGTAGCAAGCTGGCAGAGTAAAGTCTGTTTAACGTCCAAGCAGACTGATTCAGACATTTGTGTTGTCACATACAGCTCCTTTGGGTAATGTCGAGATAAGTTAAAGTCTTCACTAAACCCGAGGGAAATAGCTGACTCTTTAGCTGCTAAATTCTCAACTGTTTTCAGCAGTTAGTCACTTGCAGGATCCGTATGCCATTTAGTGCTGAGCAGGAGGTGTTCAGTGGTGTTTCAGAGCTTTTTAGTGAAACTAGCTATATGCTGTGCCCATGAGAAAAGTGACAGTGAACGAAAGACTATCAACAGAAACTCAGCACAGGACCTTCCACTTTAGGTTCTAATTCTCTGTAGTTTATCACTCAAAGTGACCCTGTTTATATTTTTGTTTGATACACTGGCATCATAGAAATGTTGATTACAGCCAAATTTGACATTTTTTAGCACCCATGCAGAAAATAAACCTTGCATGAACCACAAAGCCATTTGACCAGAATCTTAATCATCCATCTGGTTTTTTTTAAGACTCACAAACACAAACTTGTCTTTAATATTGTGGAGCAGATGTTTGACAGATAACTCTACCCTCATTTCCCGCTAAATGTCACTTGATTCCCCTTATCTCTTCATGTGGCCTTGAGGATCATCAAATTCAGAGTAAGCACAACATGTCTCCCCTGTGTTGTTGACACTGTGTTTATCTCTGACCAAATACAGCACAAGAGTGCTTGCAATGAGGGTGGAAAGTTCTGGCATCATCATGTTTAACCAGTTTGGATCTCTCTTTGCCGTGCATTTGTACTCGGAGAGCTGAAAACAGAGGACTAAACATTTAGCCCCTGACACGGACAGTCCTGTGACTCATCATGCTGATAGGCCCAGGGACAGAGAGAAAGACGGACAGATGGAAAACAGCAAGAAGGCTGGCAAGGGAGGGAGTGATGGTGGGTCCAAAAGATACTGTAGGTTTTAGTAGGAGGGAGTAAGAAGGATCATGTGCTTCCCGGAGGCCAGAGAAAGAAGGAATGTATCTAAAGATGAGTCATTATTGTTGACAGACTCCTCTTTCTCCTCTTTCTATCAACACCACACAATGGAAGGCTTATCATACTTAACAATAACCACACATAATCAGTCAATAAGCCTTACCTCTTACCTCCACGCGCATATTACTGGAAGCATTACAGGCTGTACCCTGCTGCTCTTTTACGCTTGTGTAACTTACACCTGAGGAGAAGTCTTGGAAAGATGACCATTATGAAAGTGCATTAGTTCACTACCAGAATTCCTATCATTCCTCTGCTCATCTGAGATGTTTGGGACCTTTGTGCTCTGGTATGTATCACACAAACACCCACAAACTTGCCAGTACCCACAACTGCACACAAAATGGACATCTGGACTCGGGTTGTTTTGTGCTGGAACAAGTTACATGCAGCTTGTTCTCCTGAGTCTCCGCCCTCTTTGGAATACGGCGTCCTGAGTTTGACAAAGCACTTTTTTTAGTTTCTGCACTTTTTTTGGTTTAACAGAACAGTCTGTTTTTGTTACTAGTGGAGGTTTGAAGCTTTCTGTCGTACTGACATCTATCTACCTCATTAAAAGATTATTTAAAGTGGTAATCTACCCCAGCAGGGCAGATTGCCTCAGTCCTAATTCTGTAGCATAGAGCTCATTGATATGGTTAAAAATATTATCACAATTTGTTTTCTAGGTAATCAATATTTATAATTGTTGCAATATGTATTCCATACTATTAATAAGGCAGGAAATACATTCAACCAATTTACAACACTTCAGTATCTTTATTTACAAGAAAACTCTTTTGCCACATATTTTGGCTCGAGCACAGTGCTCCTATCAGCTGTATTTACTTCTATGTGTCACATAATAACACATGAAAATTCAAACTGGAGGTAATTTTGGATGTTCCCTTATTTCCCAAGGTGTCGCTCCAATGGATGGGTTTGTATGTTTGATTTTGCACAGATTTTACATCCGATCCTCTTCTTGACACCAAACGTTTATTATCCGAGCAGCACTAGATTACACTAGCTTGTGACCCCCTGAGGCTAGGTTTGGCTCTCCTCATGAATTTATTTGAGTTTTGTCAGAAAAAAAGACTCACTTAGACTCATTTATATTGGCCGGTACTAGCGATCTATTGGTCTTGGTATTTGCAACGAGTGATGAATGAAATTTTAAAAAGTAAAGACGAGACGTTGAGTAAAGAAAAATCCTAAAATGGTAGGGCAGCAAATATTACACTATATTTTTTTTGTTTATTCAGGTTTTTCCCACATCTCAAATGTTGTGTGAACTATCACCGCCACAATTTTTTCTATCTGTGTGCTTTATCCTCGTTTTCAGCCCAAATGTGTGTCATTCAGAAATCTCTGAAGACTAGCAGGATGATCATGTAGATGATCATGTACTTGGAGAAAGAATTCAAAGACTAAACTGCAGTACTGAATAAGTTTGAAAATCAACAGGTTAATAAAAGTAAAAAAGTAAAGGTCATATTTTAGCTTGCAGCCCTGCTTTTGAGAACTCTTTGTATTTCTACTGTAATGAGGTAGAAAAATAAATCTCAGGGGATAGTAAAAAAAACTGAAGGCATTACCACAAAGATAAATATGTTTCTTTGTCATTTGCATGAACCTTTCAGATTACCCATTTCATTTTGAGGTCTATATTCACAATAAATGCTTTGGCTTGTGTCTTCATTACTGCCTAAAGTTTTGAAGCATATGAACCCTGCTGTCGTCTCCCAGCAGCACTGAGACTTTGTGTCTTTATTTAAGCTCCATCTGGCCTTTGCTAAAAAAATCACAACCCTCCTGTTCACACTGGGCTCTTCCTCCCTTCACTGGCCCAAACCTTTTGATCTGTCCCTAAGCAAAACTTTCCCTCTCCATCTCCTTCTCTCCCACCATCAATATTTCATAAGCGTACAGTGACAAATTTATTTGAATGCCGCCTCAGACGCAGACGCAAAGATGGATGGGCCGATCGGCGTGGTGGTGGGCTTGTGAGCGGCATGGTAGCGAGCAGCTTTACCGCATACATTAGTCACACGTTCGCAGACTGCTGGTGAAAAGGTGGGGGCCTAGCAGAGGTGGTATATGGAGCTTTGGGGGAGTGAGGGGAGGGGGCATTGTATGTGAAATGCATGCATGTCTATAGGAATGTGTTAGTGAGAGAGACAGAAAGAGAGGGAGAGAGGAGGGGTTACTCCGAGAATTGAAGGAGTAAATTTATCATAGTTATGGCTTTCTCAGGCATCCATTTTCCTATGGTCTGTTGACAGCCAGTAGTGTCTGCATACCAGCCCCCCTCTTCCCCCACCACCCCGTGTGATTGACAGCACTGGGCTTCAGCTTAGCAGGCCTGGTTACACACTCCAGCACTGGACACAAACACACAGAAGAGAGAGATTTTCACTTACTCCTATAATTCGGGAATCAAACTGATTCCTTCACTTTAAGCACTTGTTCTGAAGAACTTGTTTGAAGGAAGAAAATTTGTATGGCTGTTGGCAGTCTTTACATGTAAAATGTATTCCTATAGTTATGAATTCAATGTCGTTGTAAAAGGTAATAATATCAACAGGCACCAGATGCGGTTGTTTAAACCCAGTGATGAGGTTAAGCAGATGTTCCGCATCAACCAGCTGGTCCACGTGCTCAAAGTTGTTTTGTGATTGTGGCAGCACAGGAGTCTCACAGCCAGAGGGTCCTGGGTTTGAATCCACCTGCTTTGTGGAATTTGCATGTTCTCCCTATGCTTGCGTGGGTTCTTTCTGGGTCCTCTGGCTTTCTCTCACAGTCCAAAAACATGCAGGGGTTTAGGTTAACAGGCAATTTTAAATTGGGTGTAGGTGCTGCATTAGCCCTGGGATAAACTGGTAAGCTGTCCAGGCCTTTTAACAGCTGGGATAGCCTCCAGTCCTCCATGCAACCCTTAACTGGATACATGGAAGAAAATGGCAACATAAGTGAATGACCACGGCAGACCCAGTGACATCAACATGCTTTGCAGCATTCTTTATTAGCACGCAAGGTTGCTGTTAACAATGCACACAGAGCCGCAGCTCTCCCGCTGCCAGCTCAACATTACCACAACAACCCCAACCACACGACCCAGCACAATATTTAAGTCGGCGGTGCCGTGCAGGGAAGGCAGAGGCACCTGCACGGCATCCACAATCACGCCCCGCCACAGTGTCCCATACCCAAGAAAGCTGTCAAAGGTTCATTACTGCATCTTCAAGCCAAAGAGTAGAAGACCTCCATCTACTTGGCAAACAATAAACGGCAACATTTAACCAATATCTTTCTTTAAAAATGTTTTAATGACTCCTAATTTACACTTTTTAGTTTTGCAGGATATAAATCTAAAAGGTGAAATTGTTGACATGTCAAACCTACAGCATCTTTACTGGTGCACTGCCATGAATTTATGCTGGCTCCTGTGCTGGGACATGTACACACGTCACGCCTACAGCACCAGGCCTCTGTCTTAGTATAAGAGGTTTTAATGATCATTTTTGTCTCACTGTGTGTTCACACTCAAACTATTTTTTGCACAGAACAAGTACAAGCATGTGAGGCCTACTGCTGTAACTATAAATTTTTACACAGGATTTCAGGTTATTAGGTTAGTCTCTCTATCTTGAATATTTTTTCAAAAGCTACATGAAAAGTCTCAGGTTTCACTAAGAACAACAAATATCAACATCATGGTAGCAACAGGGGAAAACCACAGGATAAAAAACACCCGACAGGGTTCATCTTCAAAGCAACTGCCATTTATCCGATTTTATTCTCTATATTTTCAACCGATCTGCCGTCCATCCGGTAAAGAAAGCTTAAGCCCTCAATCTGACTTCTCAAATATCACAGAAATGAGAAACCTGTTCTCTCCTGCTGTTTGGAGGGCATCAAATTCTTGATCATGAATACATGCAAGGTGTTGGGCTTTATACATGTTCACAAGCACGTAACAAATCTCACAGAAAGGTGCTTTTTAAATAATGAATGCATCTAAAGTGAGACAAAAACTGAAACTCACTGAGTGTAGAAGTTTAAGTCTTTTCCACCCCTGAACTTTATTCAGTTGGTAAAATTCAGGCACTTAAACTTTCACAGTTCACAGTAAACAGTTCTGGTTTCTTGTAAATATAGTGTTTGTCACAATGTTGAAGGAGTAGTTGAACCTTTTAGGCCCACATCGTTAGCCTGGCTATGCCCTATGGTCACAAAACCTGTAGTCCCAGCATCAGTGGACAGTTCACAGTGGCAGAGGGAAGGCAGCTAATTGTTATAATAATTACCAAGACTACATGGAGAAGATAGAGAAAAGAATCTGATTATACCCAAAGAGAAGAGAGGGAGAGAGAGAGATTATCTGTCTGTGAGTAGACTGTCATTAACCTCACTTTCCCACCTTCACACACTCTCCATCTTCCGCTGTCTCTTGTCCAGTGGAGTGCCAATCTATATCCCATTGTTCCCCTCATCTCTCCTGAACCGCACTAATTGAAGGCAATCTGAACATGCTTCCAGCAGACTCTTATCTCACCTCTCCCTCATGCCGAACATGCACCCACACAGACGCATCAGAACTTTCTACGTAAATACACACACACACACACACGTGTGCAACATTCTCAAGAATATATGCAAGCCTTTATATATATAGCAAAGTGCTGATTTAGTGTACAAGCTCTAGACATGCATTTTCAAATATGTCAGTTTGCCAAAATTATAATAATAATAATATCAGTGCCTGGGGTCTCATAGGGGCTAGTTAATACATTACCATAAAGGCACAATAAAGGTTTGGTGTGATCACAATAGTGGTAATGTTATCACAGTTTGAGACTAACAACTGATGCCTGACGTCTGAGTGAGCAGAAAAACATGCTTTGAATATACAGACGTATGATTCAGAGTCATGATGAGTGAAATCTAGTGAACTATGGGGAAGGGGTGACTCATGCCAAGTCACGCACAGTTCGTCTGTTATAAAGGACTGCACAACAAGTATAACCCAGTTCTCTGGCAACTTGATATCCATAAACATAACATGTGGCACGAATACCCACAAACACAACCTTTTCTTTATCATCACACCAAGTGTTTCATGGCCAAAGACATGGCAACACTAGATTACATACAAGCGGTATAACTGAGGAGAGAAATAAAAAGATGAATGCACAATAAATAACTTTCACTTCAACTATAGTGAAGTTGCTACAAGTTGGATTAAAAACAACCTGGCTTTAAAGGGACGGTAACAGGGTTTGTTGGCTACCTGGGATGAGCAGTTGACTTATATGCTGTAACCATAATGCAGAGGCCTCGGCTGAAATCCATCCTGAGGTCGTTTATTGTGTTTTTGTCTTTTTCACTTGACTCTTCCTATCCAAATAGTAAAGCTATTTTTGCCTACCCACAAGGGGTCGCCACAGCTGGTTGCGCCACATCTTTGATTTGAGTTTTACGCTGGATGCACTTCCTGACCCATCCAAAAGGGAATCCACTGTCCTATCCAAATAAAGACTAAAAAGCTATCTGCTTTAAGAAAAAATGCGATAGGATAGGATATTAAAACTTATCACAGAGAGTACTGAAAAGATAAGAAAAGTTGTGCGTGCCTGATTTTAAAAAGAATACAGAAAAAAAACTTTCTGCCCTTTAAGCCAGTGCCAATTATTAATAAAACAAGGTGTTGATTTAATAAGAACTCCAATGAGGGTAATACAGAAACTGAAAACTGAAAATGAGCCAAATGTATCACCTTGACTGTCTACATTTTTAAATAATCCTATGATCCCAAAAGGTTATTTCCCAGTGAAGTCATTAAAACATGTGCTTGCAACTCCATGATAAAAACACACAATAGAAACACTGTTTATACTAAGAAATCTCCTGTATATATCACAGCTAAAGAGAACATCTTATCCAGCTCTCTAAATAATGTGATTTTATTTATGTAAAAGGATAATTCACTCATAAAAACATCAAAAGTCAATTAAATGAACTGCAGTTCTTCAAATACAGCTGCAGACATTATGTGATTTTATGAACCTCCAGTTATTGTTTACTTGGTAAATTTCCGGAGAAGCACTTGAAGGAGGTGCTCAACATATATACACAAAGGCCACAATCATGCCCAAACAATCACATAACCCAACAGATCACTCGCATATTCTTCTTAAATATATCATTTGGAGAAAGAAAGAATGATACATAGAGAGCAGCAAGAAGCAGACAAAGAAAGAGGTAGTCTGTTTGCCTTAGTGTAATTAGAGCACACGGAAACAACCAGTGTGCTGGTAAATGAACTAAATGATGAGACACAAACACACACACACAGGCACACACAGTGGTTGCACCACTGAGGATAGATCGCCCTCTACTGACGGACCAGAAAGGGTCGGTGTCTATGCAAGCAAGTCTTTTCCAGACCCCAAAGTACAAACAGAATGAAGCTTAAGAGAAATAGACAACAAAATTTTTTTTTAAAAAAACTACTTTGTAAGTGCAATCAGTGTGACAATAATGTTTTAAATCTTACTCACTGAGAAATAAATAGACTTCTCTTCTGTAAACATCATAGGCATGAAAATACACTTGGCTTAAAATTGTGCAACTCAACTTCAAAAGTCTGGATTTTAGTTTTAGCACCTAAGACCAAAATGTCACCTAGTTTTGTTTAATATGTCTCCACTTATTATAGCTAAACTATAAAATAACAATAAAAAAGGAGTGGACCTCTAAAGGAATAGTCAGAACTTCTGGCAAACTAACAGTGGCAAATAGGATTGAATAAATTCATGACTTTTCCCATGTATTCCAAAGTGATTCAATATTTTCTCCAGTCATCACCTTGTTAAGTACCTATTTGTCATGCTTAAAGTGGCTGCGTCACTTATTTTTACTGTCAAATAGCCTGACTGTGAGACAAAGCAGCGAGAGCCAAGAGGCACAGACTGCTAACTGTTGACTGTGAGAGTAAGACTGAAAGGATGGACATATGTGTTCTTCCTGGACTTACTGTTGCATCCCCTCACACCTCTGCTTGTCATGATGAGGTGATAGTGTGACTGTTCTGGCACCAGAAGATGCAGAGAGCCCTGGGAATATCGTGTGGTGCTGGAACAGTTGCGTCAGATCTCAAGAGGAAAAGCATACAGAGAAATTCAAGGGCAAGATGTGTGGGTGAGAAACAGACCTCATGTAAAGCGTTAAAACTGGCACATGGTCCTTTAGCATAAGGACATACTATAAGTGAGTGTGTGTGTGTGTGTGTGTGTGCGTGTGTGTTTGTTTCTGCCCTACTGGGGATAGTGCCAGCACTGGTAAAGATCCAACAGCAGTGCCCTGGAGAGTGTGTGTGTGCAAGTGTGTGTGCAGACATGCATGTGTCATGTTTGAGCCCGTTCGCATGTGCACATCGGTATGAGGCGTCATCGCGGGTTCTCTGCTAGTCTGAGAAAATCACACGTCGTGCTCGCTTCCAACCCCCTGGCAGGGACAAGACCTGCTGACAGCACCTCATTGTTATTTCTTCATGTTTGTCAAACGTGGCATCTCAATGCACACGCACAAATACACACAGATGTTGTCAGCAGTTCCCATCTTTTCAGACACCTCTCACTCCCGAGTGAGACGGAGTTTGTCAACTCGTTGCAGACGACCCGCGTGGAATACGCACACTCTGTTTCACAGTCCCATCTCAAAACCATCAACTTCCTTTCCAATTAATTTCCTAAAACGACTCTTTACTCCACTGAACTTTTTTTTTTATTATTTGTTTGAGAGTGAGGGTTTTCTAGCAGCATTAGCAAAATCTCAAACTCAACAGCCTTAAAATAAGGAGTGTTTTGGATCACAGCAGGAGCTCTTTTAGCACAAAAGCTTCACAGGTACATGCACCTCAACACATACGCAAACTCAAGGAACGAAGGTGTACCGTCAGTCCACCTGCATTCGCACAGACCTCCTGTTCCTCCCGCCTGCAGCGGGCTGGCCTACTGCTTGTGTCTCAGTCTGCAAGCAGCCCCCTTTTCCAGCTCAGCAGCTGAGAAAGTGCCAATCCCACAGTTTAAAGGCCCCACTGGCCCTGCCAGCATGATAGATAGTTTAGAAATGAGGACGCGTGTTTAAAAGAGAGAAGAAGAGGGGGAAGAGAGGGAGGGAGAGGAAAAAAAAGGCACGCAGCAGCAGCTGTCAGCCAACACAGAACCCAAGCTTCCATGACCAGGCTCTTAACAGAGAGAGAGAAAAATAAAACCAAGGGTCTTCTGAGAGGTGAAGTCTAAGCTCAGAGCTAGAGAAAAGGAGGGAACTCAAACAGATAAGAAGATAAAGACATGCAAATGCAAACTACTAAACAAACTACTAAATAGATTAGATTAGTGAGCACATAAAAGAGATTGGAGCTCTTGAAGTTCTCTAGAACCAGTACATCTGCATGCACCCAGCAGCCTGACTGCTACACTTTAAAATAGACTGAGCTACAGCAACAGTTAACCCAACACTCATTTTTGAAGATTCAATCTTGTCACTTTCAATTGACCTGTTATCATTTAAATGATAATGTTAATATTTTTATGACATAAAAGTGTTTACATGACATATGTGTTGACTGTACTGCATTCATGAACTCAGACTGAAATCAGCGCTTGGCATGATTAATTTAACATCTGCAGTATGTGGATATTTGCTGGTTGTTTGAGATGTCAGCTCTGCCTGGGTAATCCTGACAGACTGTCAGTTTGACTCTTAATGTTCACAGCTCTGGCACCTTCAACCCCTCCCAGCAGCTATCATGCAAACACATGCACAGATTCAACAGGTGGGGCCAATTTTTGTCATGGTTGATCCATGCTAGTTGACACAGTAATGCAGTACTTTAATACATACATATGCAACTGCTAATCATCAATATTGATTAATGTTTCGGCGTGTGAAATGGTAAAAAGGTGATGTTTTTAAATCTCTTGTTCTGTCTGTCGTCCAAAGTCCAAAATGCAACAATAATCATATTTTCATGTGACAAAAGGTGCTATTTGACCACAATGAAGAAAAAGAAAAAAACCCAAGAAAATTACCTAAATATTACCCAAGTAAAGAAACTGTTTATTTATCAAATATATATTTTCCTCAATGGACTGAGTCAGCCGCAACAAATACAAAATTCTTTCCACATAATAACTCCCTGTGCATCATGAGCGCTGCTTTCTGTTGGTGATCACTGCAAATGTAGTAAAATGCAGTCGATTTTGGCTCCATTTGCAGATATGTATATAAGCCATCTTTTTCCCCATTGCTCTGAGAGTGCCCTGCCTAACACTTATTAAACAGATCATAGGAACATCTCCATTCATCATTGCCACCTCGTTTATGCATCAATGCCTGTGTGTGTGTCTGTGCGCACAGTCCCGAGAGGCTTGCTGTCGGTTCAGAAGAGGGGGTGATGTGGGAAGATTAATATTGGTGTGACGGCAGAACCATGCCAGGGAGGAAGGGTCACTCATTACCCATCTGACCAGCCATCTCTAACCTAAACACATAAAGGAAAGCGCACGCACGAAAACACAGACTGCAATAAGAAGCTTCTGTAAACTCTTCCCAGTCTTAATTCACCACTCCCTTTCCCCGAATTTGTTAACTTTGTCCACACTCCCCCTCATCCTCCTTTTCCTGTTTGTCTTTTTTTTTGCCTCACAGATTTTATCATGCCCGATTAAATATATCGCATTAATCTAGTTGGTAGGGGAAATGCCCAGTGTATAAAATGAATTGACGGTCTCAGACCCGTCGTTATGGTCAGAGTGTGGAGGATGTATGGACAGAGAGAAGATGGGATGTGGTGGAGACAGGAGAGGGGTCAAATACTGCAATTACCACCCAATTGATTTCCATTGGTTGACAGAGAGAATAAGTGTTACTCCGTCAATGCTCACTCAACCTTGCAGTGAATCCTCTACTGAGAGAAAGGGAGAATCCTTTCAGTCCATTCATTCATTCTGTCATTAATTAGTAAGCTCATTTAATTTTGTGCAAATGTTTATTCACTCATTGAAGCAGTTGATGATCTAATATAAACTGTAATAACTTTAAAAATGGTCATATTTCTTCTTTAGCAATATTCAAAATCACCTCTCAATTCAGCCTAAAACCACAGACAGAAAATGTCCAGCCGAACATATAATTTCGTGCTATTTGTTAAATCCATAAATGGGTTTAAATAATAATGCTTATATGCTGATCAGTGTTCTAGCAAGAAAATTACACTAGCATTGGAAATGGGGTAAAATGATCTCACCCTATTGGCAGTGGCAAAATGCAATTTTGGGACAGAGAGGAAAAAGGGAGGAGTAGGAGTGGACGGCTCCTGTGCTATCAAGTGAGGATCATCCTCTTTCTGAGGTTTTACAGAAGGTGCACATACAGACTCATATGAAGTGAGTATATGTGTGAGCGGCTCCCATCCCGTAGCCTGTTAAAAGACAGTGAGAGAGAAACTCAGAAACGTACACGAGTCCTCCTTTCTTGGCTCATATATTCTCCTATCCCATATCTCTTTTTCTCTTCTCTCTGTCTTTTCTCATTTTGTCTTTTCATTCTCTCATCTGTCTCCCTCTCTTCTCTTCTTTCCTCCCCACCACACACACACACACACACACACACACACACACACACACACACACACACACACACACGCACACACACACACACACACACGCACACACACACACACACACACCTCTGGTCTCCTCTCTTTAGGGCCAGACTGTGGTTTGTCGATAGAATCAGTGGAAAACTGTTTGGAAACCCAAACCTCAGTGAAATTATTTGATTACAACCTCTCATTACTTGCTGGTTTGGATGCATTAAAAACTTGCTGAGAAGTAATGATTTCCATTTAGTGTTTCAGTTGTATTTGCTGCGGTTTCTTTCCAAGGACAGCACATAGCAGTTGCTTAATTTCTCAGTTGTTTGGACATTTTTTAAATGATGGAAGAACACAGATAGAACTGAACGGATGAAAGAAGAAAAAAAAGACAACTGCAGTTCTGCTGAACAAAAATGGAAAACTTGGGTAATTTACCAAACCTAAATTCTCCCACTCACCACTGGAGGATATTTCTCATCCTATAGGGGGAAAGTAGGTGTTACGTCTGCAGCAGTTGACTAATTAGCCAAAAGTCACAGAAATATGACCGTCCAGTACAACAGGAGATAGACAAGGACTAATTAAGGCTACCTTGTCTCTCACCGGCAATTAAAAAACAACAAAGCTCTGCAAATTTTCCCCCCAAATTGCTCTGTCTCTTTGTCTTTTCCACTCAAACTATCTCGACCTAATTTATCCTTTTCAATTATCTCCTGAAAAATGTCCTCCTTCAAACCGCAGTGTCACAGCGGAGATGACTGTAATGCGAAAGAGTCACATGAAAGGACTGAGCAAGAGCTGTTAAAAGAGCAGCCGATGAGGGGACGCTGATGACTTAGTTCATCTGGTGGCGGCGAGGGGATATTTATGGAAGGTTGTGTTTGAACACGTGCATATACAGCAACATTTGTGTGCTGAATTAAATGCATTTGGATATATATGTGTGTGTGTGTGTGTGTGTGTGTGTGTGTGTGTGTGTGTGTGTGTGTGTGTGTGTGTGTTTGGGGGGTAAGCGCATGCAAGTGTGCATATGAGCGCATGTGATTGGGTTGTTTGGCAGGTAGAAGGCTGTGAGTGCAGCCTGTCACAGCCCAGCCCTGATTACTCTGCACCATTCATCAAAGTGTCACCTCCCTGACAGCCGCTAATAAATATACTGCCGCAGACCCCCACTCGCACCTGGGAGCGCACCACACTCACACACACTGTAAGTACACACTATACCACCCTCACCCCCCCGAGACGCGCACACACTCATTCCGCCACCCCCAGCAGCCCGATGCGGCACCAAAACGCAGCTCGAGCAGCAACACATCCTAGAGCTCATTTGCTAATTGCTGCGTTTCCCGTGAATTCTGCTTCTGTCTTGTTCAATGTCAACAAGAGAAGATTTAAATAAATTATTGAATTAAATAAATAATCAGAGGGGAAACATGTAGCAATACTTCCTTACGTGTCTTTTTGCACGGTGCTTTTCATTGTCATGCTATGACATGACATATCTTCACCCATTTATATTTGTGAGCACACATATAAATACAAAAAAAAAAAAAAAAACTCGTCAAACAACAATAACAAACTTCTTTCTAGCTAGACTTAATCATGTGAAATGAAAGCATATTTGTCTCTATCCACACATTCCCAAGTATGACAACACTGTTTTTGCCCTCATATTTCTCTATCTATGTACCTTTTTTTTAAGCTACCAAACATCTGAAGCACTTTTGCAGCACACGGTAATGTAATGTTTTAGGAGGCCGCAAAAATTTCCCATAGACTGCTACCTCAAAAATGTGCATTTGCATGTAATTGCTAGTTTGCGTTCCTTTATTTTACTTCATTTGTAGTCGGTGTGGAACACACACCCATGTGGTCATCTCTCTTCTGTTTGTCTATGATTAGGCACTATGTGCCTGCTGCAATGATCTGCTCTCTTACTGTAAGTGCAGCCGGTCTGACTCCCGTCTTAGCTCCAGCAGATGCTCCCCGGCTCCCCCTGTTGGGAGACGGATGAAGCGTGTGACTCAACAGAGCTGTGCTAGTGTGCGCGTGTGTGTGTGTTACACAATGCGTGGGACTATGGTGATATGGTGGCGGAAGCGTGGATACTGGTGTATCCTGCGCTGGAAGGTGTCCTTGCCAAGCTTGTATTTGTGTGCGTGTGTTCGTGTAAGTCTGTGGGCAAGTGTGCATGGACACGTGGCTGTGGGCATGCTGCGCTGGCAGATGGCATTACTGCAATGCCGGGCCACCCTGGCTAACAGGGGGCGGACAGGGAGAAGGTGGGAAAGGAGGAGGAAATCGGATGTGAGTCAAAGACGGTGTGTGTGAGGTCTGTTGTAAAAATGAAAGGGGAGGAGGTGAGGAAAGGGGTGAACAGCTGAGTTATTATAAGGAAGATAGGACTGATAACATCATGAATGAATGGGCGAGAAAGACAAGCAGGCAACGGGTAGAAAGTGTCCAGCAAAGGAATTTTACCTCGTCTTTTACATTTTACAACAATATTTAAAACAAAACTTTAATGTTAAGCAGCATTATTCAATTCTTATTGTATTATACACCAATTTTGCTTACTAAAGCCCAATTCAGTGGTGGTCAGTTGCCAGCTGCGCTCCAGTTTGTACCGTGTGCATATATGCGTTTGAGGGTTGGCGTGAGCTGCATGCCTGCTGGGCAGCAGGGCTGGGCCAGGTGTGGAGTGGGAGCAGTGGGAAGACTGGGAACAGTGGGCCTGTTAATTAGAGAGGGGTGATTAATGGGACAGCAGAGAAGAAGCACTGTGTTAGGGAGGAGATATGAAGGAAGGAGGAAAGGTTTAGGCGAGCAGGCAGGTGGGGGTGTGGAGTTAAACTGTTCGAGAGAGAGGATTGTGTCATGTACGAATTAAGAAAATTAGGGGAAAAAATATGTATAAGCCCAAAAGTCAGTGCAATAAATGCAGTCCAGCACGTGTTACCTGCTTGAGATTGTGTCAGTGCAGATGCAAGTGAGCTGGTGTGCGTCTTTCATGACATCTGCCTCGGGAGTGTGTGCGTTATTGAGATGTAAGAAGTGGCGTTGTGACAAACACTCCTCGGGGGATGTGGCGTGTAAACACCAATCATTTGGCAGATGCGCTGTGAGCAAATTGGCAGTGTATTCCCCGCGGCCAAGCCACACGCCATTATCAGGATTGAGACTAATCGTGTGCCGTCTCCCATATGAGGAACAATTAATTCACACTGAATCAAACTGAAAGAGCCGAGAAGAAAAAGTAGAGATGATCGGGCAGCAGAAATGGCTCCTGATGAAGAAGGAAGAAGTTTTTAGCGAATGAGAAAGGAAACATCTTGCTTGTAGTTTGAAGTTTTTTTGCGGAGATCAAAACTTTAAAAAATAAATATTGCTTTTAGCTTTGAGCTCAGAGCGGGTCCAAATTTTCAATTCTCTTTTAAGTCATACAAACTCTGGACAAATGCTCTCAGAGAAGAGAATAAATGACAAATGAGGAAGGTGGGATGTAGATCTGGAGGGTAAAAGCAGAAGAAAATTGACTCGAGAGAGTGCTCTGAGAAGCAGTCCAACATTTATAAATGTATTTCCACCAAGGTTTGACAGCACGATAGTTTTACACTATCTGTATTTCTAGAAAGATGACACTTACAAGGAGTCATTAATATGAGGTTTCCCCATTCTCACCTCAGTCCAGTCTTGAAGCATTGTAGTCGAGGGCCTGCACAGCCAGACGCCGAGCCATTATTTCCTGTCTGATTGCTCTGCGGCCAGCGCGATTAAGGAGAAGACTAAAAGGTAATTTTTCACTATGATGGACAGAAGGAGAAAGAAAAGTAGAGCTGGTCTCGGTTTAATCTCCTGCAGACGGAGCAAGTGAGGGAGGGACAGAAGCAAGAGAAGAAGGAAGAGGAAGCCATCACTTGGAGGGATACAGCACCTTAATTAATCGCCCAGCCTGATGGTCTTTTGGATAAGATAAGTGGCATTATAAGAAAGAAGGTCATATAAAAAATAGAGACACAGCTGACAAGCCAAGGGAAGCAGTAAAAGCACACATTTACACACGCGTACACACTGTAAAGACCAGTAATTTAACCTTATTATTAAAGTGAAAATAAGGTTACCCCTTTCGCAGGACAGTTTGTCTTTCTCTGTAAAAAAGACAGACAGACAAATGAGAGAAAATTAAGACGCTGTGAGAAAAATACCAGCAAGGGACAACAGAAAAACGCTTCTCTGAGCCAGCGAGAGACAGAAAGAGTCAGGGCAAAAGAGATGTTTTCTAAGCTCTTACAATTCATCACTTTGTCACAGGAAAGCCAGGTTGTGTATGTAATTCTGAGTGGTGATCACCACTTTACAGAGATGTAGAGGGGGGAAAAGTAACACTTCCCACTGCGCAAGAGCAGTGTGTTTGTCAATTTGAGGAAAGATTTATTTCAGATATGATAAACTGCAAGAGAAGATCTGCTCAGCTGAAAAGAAAGATGACAAGCAGCTCATCATGTCAGTCAAAAGAAATCTAAAGTGCTGCTGTGCATTGGCAGGTTTCACACTGATTGTGGTTTTACATCGAGGTATATGAAGACATCATCATTGTGTGTATTTATTCTGACGCTGTGTGAGGGGAAGAAGTTGTTGGATGGCACCAGAAAGTTTTAAACAGGATGTTTTAGAAGCAGTAATGTAGTCAGGACAGGTAGGGAAGAAAAAGACATTTAATAAAAAGTCTTAGAAAAAAAATCCAACAAAATAAAAACAGCAAGAATGAAAATTAAAGCTGAATCCCTAGACTTTGTCTTTTGAGCCTTGGCCCCACCTGCCTATCACCTGCCCTGGTTCTACTTATTCTATCGATTATATATACTGTATGATGCCCATATTAAGCATGGCCAAAGTTTTTTCTTCTCTTTTCCCTGTGTTTGATCAACCTTTGCGTACAACTCTGCCTGTGAGCACAGCAGCACCACCTACGTGGTGTGAGAGTGAATGAATAATGATATTGTACAGTTTGAGGTTCTCGAAAAGCGCTATATAAATGCAATCCATTATTATTATTACGTTCTGTTTACAGTTTTTGTTTGCAAGAGTCAGCCAATCAGAGTGGTTAGTCAATCAACAGTGGCTACCAGGGATGAACTTTGCGGTCGCATGCAGGCAGTGTGGGGTGTAACATATTCCAAAGTAACATCTTACTATAATCACATTAAATCTTTCAGTAGTGCAGTAACGGGACGTTGTTACTGTACTAAATTCAGTAATTACAATTCAGTTACAATAATGCTGAACTTGACTCTTAATAAATAAGGCATTAAATAAATGAATGTATTAAATAATAATACATTTTATTGCATACACCTGTTCAATTGTTCATTAAGACAAATACCTGATCAGCCATGGTAAAAACATGGTCAAGACTTTGAACCTCCTGAAGTTCGAACCAAGCACCAGAATTGGGATAACGGTGATTTAAGTGACTTTGAATGTTCATGGTTGTTGGTGACAGACAGGCTGGTCTGAGTATTTTAGACACTACTGATCTACTGGGATTTTTTCAGAGAATGGTCCAAAAGAGAGAAAGTATCCAATGAGCATCATTTCTGTGGACAAAAATGCTTTGTTGATGTTAGAGATCTGATAAGGAAGGCAAAAGTAGCTCAAATAACAACTCGTTACAACCAAAGTATGCAGAAGAGCATCTATGAACACACAATATGCCAAACCATCAAGAAGATGGGTAACAGCACCATAAGACCACAGACCACACTGATGCCACTCCTGTCAACGAAAAACAAGAAACTGAGGCTCACCAAAATTGGACAAAATAGGATTGAAAAGAAATTAGCTGATCTTTTGGGTCTCAATTCCTGCCACAATACTTGGATGCAAGGATATCTCCAAGTCATAAAGCTCTAATCATCTCAAGCTGGTTTAGTGAACATGACATTGAGTGCAATGTACTTAAATGATCTCCACAGTCACCAGAACTTAACCTGACAGAGCATCTGTTGTATGTGGTGAAATACAAGGCACACATCATTAACATGCAGCCAACAAATCCCCAAAAACTATATGATGCTAAAATGTCAGTATGGATCAAAATATCTGAGAAATGTTTTCAAACATCTGTTTAAATCTATGTAACAAAGAATGAAGGCAGTTCTGAAGACGAAAGAGGTCAAATCCTCTTCTGCCTTCAGAATAAGGTGGTCAGTGAATGTACAGGGTGGGCCATTTATATGGATACACCGTAATAACATGGTAATGGTTGGTGATATTAAAGTCCTGTCTGTGGCACATTAGTATTTGTGAGGGGGCAAACTCCTCAAGATGGGTGGTGACCATGGTGGCCATTTAGAAGTCGGCCATCTTGGATACAACTTTTGTTTTTTCAATAGGAAGAGGGCCATGTGACACATCAAACTTATTGGTAATGTCACAAGAAAAACAATGGTGTGCTTGGTTTCAACGTAACTTTATTCTTTCATGAGTTATTTACAAGTTTCTGACGACTTATAAAATGTGTTCAATGTGCTGCCAGTTGTGTTGGATTGTCAATGCAACCCTCTTCTCCCACTCTTCACACACTGATAGCAACACCGCAGGAGAAATGCCAGCACAGGCGTCCAGTATCCGTAGTTTCAGGTGCTGCACATCTCGTATCTTCACACCATAGACAATTGCCTTCAGATGACCCCAAAGATAAAAGTCTAAGGGGGTCAGATCGGGAGACCTTGGGGGCCATTCAACTGGCCCACGACGACCAATCCACTTTCCAGGAAACTGTTCATCTAGGAATGCTCGGACCTGGCACCCATAATGTGGTGGTGCACCATCTTGCTGGAAAAACTCAGGGAACGTGTCAGCTTCAGTGTATAAAGAGGGAAACACATCATCATGTAGCAATTTCAAATATCCAGTGGCCTTGAGGTTTCCATTGATGAAGAATGGACCCACTATCGTTGTACCCCACACCAAACCATCACTTTTGTTGTTCCAACAGTCTTGGAGGGATCCATCCAATGTGGGTTAGTGTCAGACCAATAGACCACAATTTTGAACTGCTCCTCGCGTGTTAACCTCTTCGACATGTCAATGGCTGTGAAGAAAGAGAAACTTGTAAATAACTCATGAAAGAACAAAGTTACGTTGAAACCAAGCACACCATTGTTTTTCTTGTGACATTACCAATAAGTTTGATGTGTCACATGGCCCTCTTCCTATTGAAAAAACAAAAGTTGTATCCAAGATGGCCGACTTCCAAATGGCCACCATGGTCACCACCCATCTTGAGGAGTTTGCCCCCTCACATATACTAATGTGCCACAAACAGGACTTTAATATCACCAACCATTCCCATGTTATTACGGTGTATCCATATAAATGGCCCACCCTGTACATTTAATGAATGTCAATGGCTACAGAAAATAACAAAATAAATAGAAAATTACCTGGACAATAATCACAAATATTACTAATGATATAATAAACACACACACACACACACACACACACACACACACACACACACACATATATATATATATATATACGTATATATATATATATATATATATATATATATATATATATATATACATATATATATATACATATATATATACAAGTATTATAAATAGAGGAAAGTGAAAAGTCAGTCAGTCTCGTTCTCAAGTTAGCACTTTCACAAAGTTGGGTGTCCACACTGCTAGCCCACCCGGCACGGTGACAATACCCCATCAGCCTTTCACGGCTGAGGGGTAAAAGTGAAAATATCTACTATGATATCCCAAAAGCTAATGCTGTGTTTTTGCAGGTCTCGCTTTTTAACAGAAAAAAATAGAAACTGTTAATTCCATAATGGTCATTTTTCTTTTTACTAAAATTTAAATTGGCCTCTTTTTATTGATTAAAAATTGTGGTGCTTCAGGCAGAAATTTTTCTTGGAGTAGGAAAACTGGAAAAAGTTTGAGAACCACTCTTCTAATGCAACCTGAAATTGTACTGTTTTTGTGGAAGAATGAAAAATATTTTAAAAGGCCACAAAATCTCCCATTTGAGAAGCTGTAATGAATATTTATCTAATTTGATTTGATTTGTTTTATCAGTTGACTAATCAGCTGCTTGATCTCATAAATGAACTCTGCATATGCTGTCGTGCAATCCTTACTTATTAGTGGCTTAAAGCTGATCTACTTCTCGGTGTAGTAAGTTGAATCCATTGAGTTATTTTTTTAAATGAGTTTGTGATTGATCACAAGCATGATCATCAGTATGTGTTGTTCTCAGCATTCCCTATGGATGAAATCAACTTTGTTTTGTTAGTACATTAATATCTTTCATCACCAACAGATACCAACACCTTTCCTCTCAGTGCTGTCCTGGCAACTTAACGGGAGAAAGAGGTTTATCAGCTTGTTACGTCAATCTCCATACCCCCTGCTTTGAGGTTTTTTAGCCTGTATGTGTGTGTGTGTGTGTGTGTGGTAGTAGTAGTGCATGTGTGCGTTTGTTTGAGCAACTGTGCGTATCAGCATACTCGTGAACAGAGTCAGTCGGCTCGCTCGCAGTCCCAGTTTCGCTCCCATTGAGTGATTGTGAGCGTTCGTTTCCTGCAGAGCAAACATGTTAGTTCGTCTGTTCTCACAGTGGGCAAACAGTGAAGGGGGCTCATGAGTGATGTTAATGGAGAGAAGATGGAGCGGGCTAAAGGGTAGATTGCGGAGGTGCAACGGAATATGATAGAGGGAATAGGGGTTTATAATCTAATGTGGAGCAAGAGTTGCGTCAGTATTTAATGCAAGTGATCACTCGCGTGTGTGTGTGTCTGTGTGTGTGTCTGTGTGTGTGTATAGGTGTGTGTAAGGGGCCACAGGGCAACCTTGGAGAGACTTCACTAATTGCGACCACTGGGTTTTACCTGAGGGTCTACTCTGGCTAATATCATTAGCTAATCTGCTGTGTGTTGTCCCCTTTGCCCTCTTCATCAGAGCAACCCACTCTAGTAACACAGCCAGCAGCATCCACATCCTTCCCCCCATCCCCCCCGCCTTACACCCCATGCCTACTTCCCAGAGCCCAGTGCAGACTGCTGAGTCCGGGCTTGTGCTGCTAGAAGGGCCCTGCATCTGGGCTCCACTGACAAAGAAGATTAATACCTCAGACACACACAGACACACAAGCGAGGGCATACTCACACACATTTCGCGCCCACGCAGCAAGGTACCCTCGTAGATCGTCACCAAATGCACACAAACACTCCAACCTCAATCTGAACTCAAAACAAAAGAGGGGTTCGGCCCAGGGTTCTCCTAACTTCCCACCACCCATACTCTCTCCTTCATCCCACCTACCTTTCTCCAGGCTGCGGACCACTCCACACTCCAAGACTATCTCCAAATTTCCCCCTCCTTAGCACCCGCTACCCCTAGACCCCACTTTAAATAGAGTCTCCGGGCCACAGAACAACAACTTTCTGCTGATGCGACTACTCCTTCATCCTTCCCATCTTTCCCCTCTTCCTCCCACTCTTATCACACACCTATGGATATGAATATTAGCTTTGAGCTTTGTTGCAAACATTATACCCATGTGGCTTTCAGCATGCTCCCGATGCCATCGGGGGCATCCATTTCCATTCAAAACCAACAACATCCAGATTGTTCAGTGAATGAAAAGAGTAGCACAACTAGTGAAAATAACTGGAAGCTCCAAAAATAATTAAGACATTTTATAAAATAAAGAAATCTGTGATCACAGTAGGATAAATAACTAGATTTTTTTTAATGCCAATTTTAAAGCACTGATGTTGTATTAGAATAAAAAGGAAGGTTATGTTACTTACTGATATGAATATCTCGTTTAAATCCGAAGCTTCTGTTGTTTTATGTTTTGCTTCTATCCACTTCCCTCTTCATCCTGTTTTGCCTTCCTCTGATAACGAGTGTTCTCCTTTGCTCAGGTAAAGTTTCATTGTGCCGTCTCATTGTCTTTTTACATGAGCAATGTAAAAACATAAATCAGTGCTGTTGTCTTCCTGTTTTGGTTGTGCAATCGAGCCCTACTTTTCTGAGGTTTGGTAGCTGGTGGCAGATAAACCTGCATAGGTTAAAAAATAAAATAAAAAAAACTTCTAAACAAGAAATCCAAACATTGATGGTGTCACTATTCTATTAACAGTCACTGTTTAATGCTAGGTTGAAGCAAAAGGAAAAAATTAGCATGTCAACTCTTAAATTCCCACAATGTGGAGATGATGATCTCAGGGAGTAGTAAATGTGAAACTACTGACACCTATGTTAGCTAGAAAAGGTCAAAAAGGCAAAAGGGAAGTGGCGAAGTCTTAAGGAAACAGAGGAGAGGGTTATTTCCAGATGTGAATTATTTCTATACCTCATCTCTGTTCAAAGTGGAAACTCCCTGGCAATCCCCTGCCTCCTGCCAAATGTGTGGTTTGACCCATAAGAGAGTGGAGAGACGGGTGTCAAGGGGGCTAGAGGTGTTGACATAACCTTCTTCACCCACATTCACCTGTGGCAGCCTGCGGGACTCAAGCACCACACCTGCCACTGGAGTCCAGGTGTATATGTATATGTATACAGTATGTGTGACTTGGAGTTGTAGGAGGAGGAATAAAGAAAATGGGATCGAGAGAGAAAAGGAAAAAAAGAGCTAAGTGAGTGGAAAAATATTTGACCGTAACATCAGAGCTAAGGATCAGATAAAAGAGTAATCACTTAGACAAGGACGACTCTGGCACATCGCTGCACGCTTAAACGCTTCCCGGTGTCAGCACATTGGCTGCTTGTCAAAGCACAGAAAGAGAGCAACAGAGAGACTGAGATGGAAACACCGACCGAATCTACCACTGAAGCCAAAACTGTTTGGGGAAAAACACGGACAGGAAAAGGGTGAAGCGTCTCTCCTGGTGACGGTGTAAGCGCTCACTCAGCCACAGAAGGTGGTTTAAGGGGTGAGCGAAATTGAAACAACCAGCAGACACTTCCAACAGAAATTCAAACTCCTGGAGAGGAACAACAAGAAGGCTTTTAGATTAATTAAAAATGAAAAGAACTCCAAAGAGAGACGAGCTGTTTAAAGCACATGAAGCGAGGTGCTAAAAACCACATCCACCCTGGCCTGTGTATTAGGGAAGTTACAAAAAAATAACACTGCACTGTATTCCTCTTAAAATAGCTCTGACACTTTAACACAGAAAAAGCTTCATCTTCGTCTCTTTGTCACACTGTTTGTTTCTTCTTAAAATTTTGTCAGATCATCAAAAATCCTACCTTATAAATTTACATCCTTAACAACAGAGCTTTGATTTAGTGTACGAAACAATGAAACCGTAAAGTAGAAAAACAACCCGCCTGATGTTTTGCGAGTTATCAATAAGGGATTCAGTCTTTCCCTATATGTGTATCATAGTGTGATGCACTATACGATTCATGCACCAGAGAGAGGTGACACGAAAATAGCAACAAAAGTGGGTTTTAACTGATTTGATATCTGGCTTTATAGCATCCGTGAAAATATATCAAACTGTCTTTTAGACCGCGCGTGTGGGTGAGGCGGTGAAAGCAGAGGTAATATTATTCGAACAAAAATAATAAACCACTTTTACCATGTAATTTTACCATGAGCTATATTTCAATATCAGAATAAAAGGGGAACATTTGTGAACATTATAAAAATGAATAACTACAGTATGTGTCATGATCAAAGTTGTAATGTTATTTGGGATATATTGTTGGTGTATTCTTCCAGTCTCTGCACCCTGTCGGACCGGCTTTCCATGTCCTTATAAATAATTCATTTTTTAATCTGATTTACCAGAGCGATTCTCAGTGTGTTAGTCACATATTCAATAATGGCGTACCGTGAATAATCTGGCTGTGTATTTCTGTGATTTTCCCCCGTTTTCAGCATAGGGGTGGGGAGGTCTGTCGGAGTCTGAAAGTAACTGGAAGAGGAGAGGAGAGGATCAGGTGCATCATCAGTCAACATCCCTACAAGATGACAATGAACAGATGCATGCCGTTTTTCTCCACATCCATGTTTAGGATTACTTGTCTCTCTCATCTGGAGCTTGAACATCAGTGCTGTCGCTCCTAACGCTTTCTCGTCGCCACACATCTGGAGGGCCTGGGATGGCTTTTTCAATGATTAAACAATTTCTCATCTGACAGTGAGAGGTAGGAAATTATCAAGTAAAAAAAAATGAGGTTGTGTTTAAATACTATAAAACTTCTGCATGTATAGAGTGTTTTTTAAGGATCTGCATAAAAGCAGAAAATAAACACATTAACAATACAAATCAAAATCTGAAACACACATGAGACATTTTCATTCATTTCTGGTTCTGGAATTTTTTCCAGTGTTTCGTCACAAAAGCAAAACCATGGCAAACAAGACAAATGATTTATAGTGGAATAAATTGTATTGGGGAAATGGCTTCAACAATGTAAGACAAACACATGCTAAAAATCTTCTTTTTTTTTGTGCTTCTTGAAGCAGCGCAAACTTAAAGAGTGTGACACAAACATTTTGCCCAGGGTGCTGTATCCTTCAGCCACACTGTCTGGCCACAAACACAGGCAAACATTCAAATGCAGTTAACCAAAACCTCGAAACACTGCAGAAACTGATTTTAATAAGTTTCCATATTGTAGCTATGTCTTTCAAAAAATATGTATCTAATTTACAATCATGCCAGGATTATATTTTTTTCAGCCACAGACAAGTGAGTCCCACAACAATAGAGCTGGAGGTCAATGAAAGGGTTCATACTGTGTCAGTACAAATGAAAGACAGTGCACGAGATGCCACAAAGCTGGAAAAATACGCAAAAAGAAATACTGCGTTGAAACAATGGGGCCGCAATGTTGTGCTTCTATAAGGACAGCTTAATCATAGAGCATTTCCCCTAAAGGCCGCATGATTGAATTACTGAGTTTATAGGTTTGAAGAGATACACACACACACACACACACACACACTTACTTGTTTTAGTACTTCACTGTACTGAAACTGAGAAGACACATCTCAAACGTCGTGAATTAGTGCGTGAGTGTATGTGCACAAAAAAAAAGAAAGGGCAAAAAGTACATAATTAAGGACAGAATTAGCGAGTCCTTCCAATTCGGAAAATGCATAAACAAGACTAACAGTATATCTTTCAAATACCCAATTAGAGCACTCACTCTTTGTCCACTCAGCAAGTTTTATTCATATTCAGTGGTATTAGGTAACTAAATATGAAGCTGCGGACCAACTCCTGGAAAAGCCGTCATCTATTAACTCTTTTCTCACACAATAATTTGTAACTTAGAAGCTTAACCTCTGACCGTTCGCGGACATACACAGGGACACAGGGTTAATCATAAATATGTCTTGTGGAAGGATGTGGTGTGACAGGACTGGACAGCCAGTCCTTTCACATCTGCATGCACACCAACATTCTGAACATACAGCTCCAACTGTAAGCAGCGTGAAGCCTCAACAGTTGGCTTGACAAACCTAGAGCACCCCCTAGTGTCACTTTTCCATAATCCACAATCTCAACAAAATGCGTTTTTGATGACGGTGTTCATAACAACCATCAAATTCTGCGAGCCAAAGTGCAGCAACATAAGGATTAAGCATAAGCATTATTATAATAAGACATTTATTTTCTAAAAACTAAGAACAAAATTAATTATAAAAGAAAAACTACTCAGATCGCCACTGTCTAAGAGCAGAGCTGTGACTGGCCCACACAATATCATTTTAGATATGTGAATGAACAAACCTTTAAACTCATTTTCCCTGTATTTAATCCTAAGAGGTCAGATTGGAATGATTTTTAACATGCACTTTAACACAGCCCAACTTCTTTTTGGGCAGTAACATTTGAATAAATGAGTAGTTTTACAACACCCAAGTTGAAGCCTGACCTAAGATCTTTCTCTCAGGCTAGAAGGCAAAGATCCCACTTAGATTTTGGAGGGCTGAGTGCGATCTGAGACCTGGCTCGGCATCCAAAGAAAATCCTTGGCTAAAGCCTAATGTGCGTTTCCATCCAGACTCGTCTAAATGTTAGTGATTAAAAAGGGAGATATGAGAGCCGAGGCGTTTCTGCAATCTTGCACATCCTAATTTGGTACTAGGGGAGTTAACGCACCTGCCAGCTTCCTGCTGACGAGGGTGATTTCTCAACAGTTGTTGTTCGTGCCGTCAGTTTAAGGAAAGGTGAAGACAGTGAGATAGGGAGAGAAGTCTAGGCTGGGCAAGACAGAGCAAACACACACGCACACACAAACGGATCTCTGGCTGCTGCCAATGAGAGCCAATCCTAACATGTGAAAATGTTGACTGCTTGATGATTGATGGTAGTTATTTGTGGCTTTCTAACCCTCCTCCTTTGCCTCCACTCCCCTCCTCTTCCTCCTCTTTCTTCGTCCTCCCCCTCCTCATCATCCCCTCTCCTCCTCCTCATCTTTGCACACCCCCCCCCCCCCAATTCCGAAAATGTGAAGATGATTAATAATATGTAATGTTGCATAAACAGCCTTCTGTCCATCACTCCTGCATTGTCTGACATTTTTTAAAACCAGAACAGAGTTAATACTTTGTGTACTCTCTGTGTTAACCATATGTAGGTAAAATATAAACTTGCAACAAACATCCCTGAAGATATTAATAATAATCCATCAGAGTGTTATAAACATTTTTGTTCAGAAAATAAAACTTCTAGAAGCCTTCTGTGAGAAAATTTTGATTTTTCTCATTATGTACATCGATATTTAGATGTGCAAAAGACATAAAGACATGGAAATGAAAACAAATCAATGAGCAACAGAGCTGTTCTATTACTGCCACACTGCCATCTCTCCATCCATCATTGGCTAACACTGTGCATTGAAGTCAGCGTGTGTCTGAAGGAGGAAGAGGAGGAGGATAAGGAGGGAGGAAGACGAGAGGACATCGGAGGCCACAGTGCAAGCTCCTCATCCATCATCCTGTAAGACCAAACTTTAGAAGCAAAGGAAAAGGGCGAGGGGAGAGGATGAGAAGAGATGTTTTCTCAGAATGATTCTTTGCTTCCTTCCACTTTTCCTCAAGTAATCAATGAGGCAAAACCATGCCCTCGATGTTCCAACAGCACAGGAATTCCTCCGTTTCTGTGACTCACCCTCTACAACTAACAGTCGCTGCCCCTTCTGGCCGGCCCGCTACAACGTCCTTCCTCTGGCTGGTCTACAGACAAACGGGGGAAGGGTCACAGAGAGAGAGAGAGCGAGCGAAGGAGGAGGGAGGGAGAGAGGGGGAGACAAGACAGGACAGGGCCTTTAGTCTAGAGATCATTACCTTTACATTATTAATGTATGGCCAAACCACAAAGGACATTCGCAGACAATGAGGAACAGAGTGACTGCTTCTCTGCTCTTTACACCAGAACCCATAGAGAAGGTAGATTTTAAGATTAAAGTAGGTCGTGTGCCACCCTAAATGACTTCAAAAGGCCACTCATAAACAAGTTATTCAGTGAATTTCTTTGCTACAAAATTAATTTCTTCCAAATTTTATAATCAGGGCTGACTATCAAACTTCTTCTAAACCAGAATCTGTGCATATCTTTAAATGTATATATCCAAAGGGAAATACGCTTAAGAAAACAACAATTAAAATCAAAGAATTTTTTTCCCCAAATGCAAATAAATGCATGAAAAAAACCCGCCTGTGTTTTTGTATGTATATGCAAGGCATAAACGCAGGTTTGGCAGACAATTTGGTGAAGCGGTGAGCATAATTAAGGAGTGTGCTGTGTGTTTCATTAAATGCTCAATATATCTTGTGTTTTCTGGATCATTTAAGCCCCATTACAGAACAGTGGCACTGCTTTAATTTCTAAAGTGCCTTTGAAAGGCATCACCTCAGGCGCTTATTTCTGCTCCGTCACACACACGTATGCACGTGCACACTTCTATATGTATACATCATGTGCACACACTTTTGCTAGCGTGCAAGAAATGGCCCTGCCCACACACCTGCATTTTTACTCACACATACAACAATTTAAAGAAAAAAATCAGACCCTTCTTATAGTTTAAAACTTTATTTGTCTCCTCTCTGCTCATTATCTGCAACCGTCCCACTGTGTATCATGCTGCATAACAGATGACAGCAGCCTTGCAGTGGCTGAGGCCACTGTCTTGGCTGCCAGAAGCATTTGACTTGCCAGCTTGGCCGGAGGATGAACTCCCGGACTAACTGCTGCCAAGGTCAGATTCTCCCCGAGTGTGTTTGTGTGAACACAGGAATACTTGTCCATTTAGCTCGAGGTGTTAATGCTGATGAAGTTTGGTTTGGTTACTGTATATGCACCGTTGTTAACATTACAGGAGAGAGAAAAAAATCCTTTTGCGCTACTGCAAATTTGAGCTCGAGTCGCTGCACGTGAAGGTATGTGAGAAGTGTCTGCTGAGCCAGCTGCAGATTGAAGGGAGGTGGAGGTAAGAGGAGTGTTGTTCAGAGCAATTGATACATTGTGAATAGAGTGGGCTTCCTGTCCGGGTTTTGTGGCTAAGGTGCTAAATGCTTCAGGAAACCAGATACACTTGCACATCCTCTAAACAGACAGAGGTCCAGGGTGGAAAGTTGGAGGGGTAAATGGAGTAAGAGCAAAAGTAGAGAAGGAGCCAGTCACTCTGAGGTTTCACTGTAGCCCTCCTGCTTCTTCTGTTAGCGCAAGATTATTCAAACTGTTGGCACTACAGCAGCCGCGATGGCAGCTTGAAGTCAAAGAAGGGTTCATTTCTCGGCGAATGCCTTTGTTGTTTGTTCTCCTTCTCCTCTCTAATGAGATGGAATGTGGCTAAATTAGCAGCTGAGAGGCAAAGCTTCATTTACAAGACAATCAAATGATCCTTTACAAAACACACTCAATATGCATTAGATGTCGGCTTTGTGAATATAGGATGGCCTCTTTATGCACTCAAATGAGGAGGGGGGGAGTATTTGGATGGTGCGCGGTGGTGAAAAATGCCAAACTGAAATCATCCATCACCATGCAATATAAAGGCCTGCAGCGCTCTGAGTGGGTGAGAGGAGTGAGATGTTTGTAGTGGCCCACTGGGTTTCCCCTCTGTGAAGGAGGGAATGCGTAAATGAACGTGTGAATGTTAAAAAATGTTCTTTTTATTAGACGAATTGCATCATTAAATCACATTATAAAAACAAAAAATGCACCATTAATTTCCTTCCCAAACAGCCGTAAGTACACGTCTCTCTGTCCCAGTGCCCATCTCTGTGTACCCCCATGGGGCGTCAATCTCAAAGCTATTCCATTCCATTATACTGATCAGTCCAGTAGGGCAGATCTATGAACACATGTTCGGGAATAGAGTTAGAAGTGAAGACAAAAGGGGGGAAAAATCAACTTTTTTAACTAATTGTGTGTAGGCTTCTTCGTCTGAAACAGACATGCCAGCAAACAGGTAGTATCTCCTTTCCACTTTTTGCCCTTCCTCCATCAGGACATGAAAGGTGGCATGAATAATAGATGAGGGAGGTGATGAGATCAATCAGAGGCTATCAGTCCAGGAGATAGGAGTGGACAGAGTAGGATGTAGATCTGCTGCGGACTAGAACAGCAGGGCTGCTGTCAGTGATAGCAGGAAGAGGCACAGATAAGCTCTGATCTGTAAAACACCAGGATGTCTTGACTAGAGAGTCCAAATATATGTGCAGAGCGGAATGAGAAACATCTCATCACGAGCCGGCATCCACACCCATCCCCGCATGCATTGACCTCCTGCACCTCTGCATCTCACATCTGTGACAATGCCACCGCTGCATGACAAATGCAAACAAAAGGTTCACCTATTCATCACTGTAGAGAGGAGGGTGGGGCTAATTATACAGCTGTGAAAATTATGACATTCTGCTGTTTGTTTGTCCTCTAAGAGATTACAATGCTGAGGATGAAGGTGTAGAGGGGAAAAAATAGCCCTACAGCTTCTCCTCCTTCATGAAGAGACACACAAAAAAGACAGACTCGCTAACACACACACACAAAATACAGTTTGCATCCGTACCACCTCGTCTTCGCTTGCGGGCGTGATTAATCCAGTGCAGCGTGAGAAGATTTTGACCCTAAACAGAAAAGTCCTGTTGAGGCTGCAAGAGGCACTGATTTATGTTGGTACCACTCCATCCACATTAATTATCCCCATGCAGGTGCAGGCCCAAATTCTTCATCCCCCCAGCTGTACCCGTATGCTGGGATGCACTGAAATACACATACACACACACACATATGAAGACTCAAATAAATAAATAAGGCAAGCGCATGCAGCCTGCCCTCATTGTGGTGCCAGGCTGTACTTATGGTGTCTGGGTGGCACAGAGAACACTGGCCGTCACAGCCGTGAAGGATTGTGCACCCAGATTTAGCACAAACGCAAATAACAAACCAACTGCAAACACGAATAGACGCACACAGAGTTTGTCCTGAAACGTGGTTTTCCTGACTCCACTTCTTCTCTGAGAAGCTTACCATGCTCCAAGAAGGCTCCACTGCAAGCTTTAAAGCGCTAAAACTGACCTTTAGCAAGTCCAATTTCCAAAGCAACAAAGTTTGTTTGAATTTATCAGTTGTGTAACTATATTCTATTGTATGGTCATGATTCTAATAGTGTGCATGGTCCAAACGGTGCTCTATAATACTACTTAGTTACAGTTATTACAGTACTCAAATTATGGAAATAATAGTGCAGCTTCAGAAACATACTAGTCACCTCTGCCACCTATTTCAGCATTATCCACTACAACGCATCTGTGATCCTCCACTCCTTTATTTCTTTCCCTTATATTGGTTTTGTTCTGAAGTTATTGTCCCAGGTGTCACCAGGCTCGCAGTTACACCTGCATTTGTGTCTGCATGTGTGTCTGTGTGGTACTAGCAGCTCTACCACTGTGCTTCCCACCACTGTGTTAACAGAGCTAGTGGTGTGTGATGTGTCACTGAGAGCTCAACTCATTATGGCCTACATTAGCACCCTACCTCGCCCTGATTACTCCCCTGCTGAGCTCAAATCCACAGTACAAATGTGTTTGCGTGTGTGTGAAATCAAGACGAGGCAAAGGAAGCGAAAACGGAACACAGGGAGAAAGAGAGAGAGACCTTTTTTCACTTTAGGATGAACACTGTCTCTTCATCCCTGTGACAGCTTCCTCATTTTTCTAATACAAATGGCTGCCAGTGCTGGTCGGCATGCATCAGGAGCTTGGGAGTGGGCCCCATCACTGCTGCTCTGTCGCTCTCATTTATTACCCAGTTTGTTTGCACTCTTATCCGCGGCCTTGCCCTGCCGGCCCATCCATCAACACGCAGACACACTCAGGCACACATGTATACATGTCTACCCACCAACTGTCAGCACATAGTATTCCTGGGTAAGAAAAACACAGACGTATATGTGTACGTAATGCTTTCACATTTACATAAGCTTTTATATACTTATCGCCACACCAATGTGATTGTAAGGGAATATTACACCACACACTTACATGGCTAGATCAAATGGCGAATTCTCCCACATTTCTTTTTCCAGTAATACCACTTCATCACTGCCATCTGTTCTTTAGCTCGTTTTCTTTCCCCGCTCTCATTTTCAATACGTAAAGACTGTCTCCCAATCACAAATTCCCAAGAGAATAAGTTATGTGAAAGAGCATGGCGCTGGTCAAATCCTCTTTTATCAATATCAGTCAATACACATAATCTTACAGATTCATCAATCAATAGCTTCAAGAAAGCCCAGACACAGATCACGCTATCCCTCGGGGGATCTTTGAACATGTTTGCACAGAGGACAAGTGTGTAAAGCCAACCAATCACAACAGCAACACCTTTATAATGACTGGGAGAGTGGTGGGGGCTATCTTTGTGGAAACAGAGATTTGAAGATGGCAACCCTCGTGCAAAGAAAGTGACAAGTGCGATTTAAGCATTGTTTTTTTTTAAATATGTAAAATTTACAGCTTTAAAATACTAAATAATTTTTAATCAAGCATATTTAAGGACCTTTTAAGTTTCTTCTTTCATACAATTAATCAGAAAAACATTGTCTGTGAAATTGGGAACATTTTATAAAATATTATCTTAATCTGTATATTTTTGCTCAGTTATTTGTGAAAATAAGATGCACTAAAAAACCTCTGACCAAATAAGAAACATAGTGAAGGCTTCGAAAAGTTTTATCCATTCTGAATCCATTATTTTAATCAGAAATTTAGTGTGATCCCTCCAAACCTGATTTAATCTAATTTGTTGACTTTTAAAAGTTTCCAGAGTAAATTTTGAAATTCAAGAGTAAATTTTAAAATGCTAACAACCAGACAATCCAGCTAAAATTTGTAGGCCTTGAGGAGATTAAGTCCACTTCACACTTCTAGCTATAACCTCAAAGTTGAACAGCTTCACATACAGCGTCAAAGAAATATGTTTGCAAAGGTGCTCAATATATTGCATAGTGTAAATACAGACAACGTATAATGTTCCACACTTTAATTTCCAGTGTACTGAAAATACCTAAAGTCATGATCGATCACATGACCTCCCATTGATTACAAAGCTGAGAGACGTTTATTTGGGGCACAAATAGTACACCCATACTTTATGTTAAAAAAATGTAAATAATTTTAAATAATTAAAATCTGCTTAATTTTGGCCTGTCATGAAGTTAAATTATTAAATGATTACTAAGATAAAACCTGTTGTTAGTCATTTTAACCATCAACCCAATGAATGAAGTTGCTCCCGCCTTTCACATATAAGTTGCTTGCGATGTTTGTGCTGTAGAGCCCCAGTGTATTTCACAGACTGTAGATTATTGGGTCATTTAAACACTTTGTATGAGCTATAGCTCAAATAGAAAACCCCTAAAAGAGGGAGGACTAGATCATCTGATGCGTTATTAAACAAGTATTACAAATTAAATTTTACCGAAAACCTTAAATGCACCTCCTGTTCAGGGCACTAGACAGCACTGAGACCAAAGCATAGATTTCTCATACTGTCTCAAGGTCACACCACTGCACAAAAACCCATCACCTTCCTGTTAAGTGCTACTTCACTAAAGCCATATTTTTCTTTTCCAGGGACGGATTAGCCAGAGACAATCAATAACATTAATTATGTCTAGTGGAGGTCTTACCTAAATAGACAGTTCAAGTGGGAAATGTTAAAAAAAAATAAAGGTTGATTCTTTACACTGAGTATATAAAAAATTCACAGTACAAATCCTTATAAAACTTTGTGGTTTACATAACCCATTTATAACAGTGAAGTATTCGTCTTTCATATGCAAATTAAGCACAAGGGGGACTTGATGAAAAATACTGATATGCTTCATCATTAAGATATTCTCACATTCAAACCAATCACTGTGTGACCACACATACACAGTCCCCCCCTCACAGACACACACATACAGAGCATGTTTTGGGGGCCAACTGCCAGCAAATGAAGGATCTCCTTCCCAATTCACTTGTTATTGTGCTGTCTGGGTGACAAGTATACCTATAGAGTGAGTATTTATTTCCGGAATGTTTTGTTCCGTTTTCCTGCAATGATGAATGTTTCTTTTATAAATCCATCGCCAGGCCTTTTAAACCATAAACAATATTTCTCGAGCCCAGATTCCTTGTGCAGCAGTCTTGGGGAACCTTGAGATTTCCAGGCTCTGATTTAATGGCTCGTAATTCTTGAAAGGCAATCCTTCTTCACCCTCTGACGCGCAGATGCACCATCGTTCGGGCAGCCCACCATGCTTGCCCTGTGCTCCTCTCCAGATCCCCAGGCCAGGCCAACGCCAGATAAAACTATTCAGCTGGAAACAGCACCAGGTCCCTTCCATCAGTGGCACTGGATGATCTGCTGGGGGCTGACAGGGCAGGGCTTCCCGGTAAGGTTTTTTTGCAGACTGTGTGAGGAATGCTGCTTGTGAATCTGAGACGTCTACTGTGTGCTAACGGATCGGTGAGAACAGGAAGATGAGTAGTACGGCACATGGCTAATTAAACAATATTATAAAAGGTGTCTTTTAACCCCTTGAAATCCTACTAGTGGTAACCCTTGAAGCCCTTCTCACAAACGTAGGATTTCTATCATATTCCAGACCCGATCATAGGAAAAATAGTCAGCTGTCGGAAGTCAATGAGGGTGCCTGTCGATGCAGCTAGCCTCGGAAAAATCTGGAAACTATTCTAATGGTCGTTAAATCACGTCTTTATTAATATACCCTGAGGTGTCAAAACCTATCATTAAAGGTACAGAGGAGGTCGTGAAACATTGTCTTTAAGGCAGGACAGAGTTCAGACTAATAGGCTTTGCTAACCGTGTGCTTATGATGACTGAAGAAACCTCTAAATTAGAATCCAAGCTCAGACGCTCTAAATAATGGACTCCTGTTTACACTAGGACACAGTGATTGCCTATATTTAGCCAATAAACACTGAAATACTTTGTGCACCAAACAGATAATGTTGAAAATGGGCAGACGACACATGACTGAGGAAACAAAAACGTGTACTTGATTAATTCAAAAGCAATGTTGAAATTAAGTTTTAAGAATTGATTGAGCAAGTACTGCACAATAAAAGGACACCAGTGGATCAAAGGGGACCGGCGCATATGCTGCAGGCCCGGATGCGCTGTCTACACTGGCTGTCTCTCACCTTTTACCCATCCCTGTTGCTTGTCATGTGTTTCTATGGTGGATTAAGAGTTTTCATGTGCTATGCGCTGAGGTGTTTTTTTTCTGTTCAAACTGATCTCCCTGTTGGAGCTCAGTCTGGGGGGAGTTCTTTTTTCTCCTTGTCCTTCCTGATGTTGTGCATTTTTCCATTGTTCGGTTCCAGGTCGCTGCTCGTGCAGCTGACCGGCCAGCTACCTAGCCTGACCTGTCTCCCCAATGTGATGTTTGTGTATTGTATGTATGGTCGACAAGGTCAGTCTCTTAATTGCCCCTTGGGGATAAATAAAGTCTTCTGAATCTGAAACCAGGGTGGATTAAATATTAGACTGTTCGGAAGGGAAGTTGGGCAATCAGAGGGCACAAAACGGAAAAAATCATTAAAGCTTTCTTTCGCATCTGGATATAACATGAGACAATTAAGCACCAACATACAGAGAGAATATAATTTGGTGCTTCATGCTGTTTAACAAGCTTATAGCAATAATAACTAAACAAGGATCCTTGATAATGCCTGCAGACATGCAGCTCAGCTCGTCTCCACAAGTCTGTGCAGTATTTAAAAACAATAATCAATTGGTGGTTTTTAATGGCATAGGCTGTTAAAACATTAGTGAATTTCACATGACACTGAACTTTACCTTACCACTTCTCTAGACGCCTTTCATCGTGGTGGCACGTGGCAGAGGTTACGCTGATTTGAAAATATGCAATAAAAGCACCCCAGCAAGTCAACTAAGTACAAGAGGAAAAACAACAGCAAGTTAAAAAAGCAATCATTAAGCTGGTATCACTAATTGTGTTCCTTCCTCTCCTTGTGTATAATCTCTGGTTCCTTGCTTTGCCTTCATTAACAATGGATGAATTAATTAGAAACCTTCACAGGATTTCTGCACAGTGAACCCAGGAGATAAAAACATCCTATTCCTCAGACCTGCTCCTTTCCTTCTTTCTTCTTTTCCGCACTCTCTCCTCCCTCTGCTCTTAATTGTATTGTTTGCTTGTTGTGTCGATAGCAGGATTAATTTCACTATAGATCAGGATTATTGACCTTCTCGTCAATGTTATTTCATTTCTGTAAGGTGCTAATTATAGAGAACAGGGAGAAGCAAATTGCACTGTAACTTGCCTCACTTGCTTTCCAATAAAACAGAAAGAAAACAACATTAATTTCCTCTTAGCTGCTTTCCTTGGCGAGGTAAATTCAAACATTATCGCCCTATCTATGACAAATAGAGGGGACGCTGTTAGCGACTGTTTTACTTGATTGGTCAACTTTATATTCACAGCACTGTTGATTACTCTGACCTATTCCTCTCAGACAAATGCCATTCTTGTCACACTGCTCCCTTCTTGGTTCCCTCACTTCATTTCAGAGAAGGGGAGGGCACAGTTCATAAACAATTAACCGGCTGGATAAGTGATACACTCAAGCGCTAACAGACCTGAAAAACATTGTGTTAAATCCTGGTAATTGACTGGAGGGAGGTGAGCACCAGGCCACCGAGACTGAGCAGGCAGTATCTTAGAGCTGGTGCTTGGGGGGGGGGGGGGGGGGGGGGGGGGGGGGGACACTTTTGAACCATCATAATCTCATGAAAGGTGACAAAGGACCACACTTTTTTCAAAGGGAACGTGAAAGGCAACAGTATAAATGTCTTTAAATAGGCAATTACAGCCAACAAATCAAAAGAAGATCTCCAAGTCCAGTAATTTGCCACCATTATGGTCGTTTTGTGATTGAATCTACTTCCAAAGGTCTACCCAAGTACAATGAGCCCTAAGACCCTCTTATCCACCCTTTTCTTCCCCTCTCCACCCCTCCCTTCTCCAGCAGTCCTCTAATGAACTGAAAGGTCAGAGCACTAATAAAACTATTAGCAGAAATGAATCTCTCAGATGTGTTAATGCACTTTTAATTCCTGTTAGCAAATTTCATCCCCCAGCAGTTTGCTGCCCGCTAATGAGAAATAAAACGCCCCGCTCTAGGGAAGGGGGATGGGGGAATGGGTCGATGCTCCGGCTACTCCATAGAAGACTCCATACGCACACACACAAGTCATATACACTAACACTGCACCTTACAACACCCTGGATGTGCTGGATGTTATTCACGGACCGAGGCCTGTTTTCAGCCCTGTGATTCCGCAGGGTTAATTAAAGAGCACATCTCCATCTGTTCTCATTCAGCCTCAGCTCAGTCTCTTCCCATCAAGCACGCAAGACAGTCTCACACACACACACACCCAAACACACACAACTGAATCGCGTTTTGACTCTGCTGGCGCTCTTCGGCACAAAGACAAGAAACTTGACAGTACGGTGTTCACAGGGACACAGGTAAACATGCTGGGTCTTAAAGACATGATCTGAGCTCTCAGCCTTTCCTGACCTGACTAATGAGGTACAGACAGATGATGTGACCCTGATGTCAACCGCTAACAGAGCTGGAGAATATACAGCCATTGTAGACAAGATGTTCCCTGTGTTTGTGTCAATGTGTCTGTCAGCTCAGCTGCCACGTGTGACCTTTCCCAGGAAATCAAGTGGGCTTTTTTTAACAACTTTTTTCCACTTACAAGGTGCATATGCTAGTGGAAGAAATCAATTTGAGCAACTAAGTCCATTAGTAAATAATTAATGTATCACTACAACTGGAAGCAGACAAAATGTGTTAGGAAGTTGGATTTACTGAGTCAGAATGAATGAAATATATATCTGAAATATGACTACAGCACTGTACAACAGTCTTGAACCACACTCTGTCAATATTCTGTGTGACCACCTTTATTCTTCAGCAAAACTATAGTAGCAAAACTTGGTTGCACTTTCTTGTTTCTCTTGTAATAGTTTTCATGAATAGTTCTCCAGGCTTCACAAGAGTCACAAGACAAAACCTGAACTTTTTATAAGTCCCATTACACGTGGCATAAAACCATCAAAACATTTCATAAAAAGAACATCATACCAGTAGAATTAATTGAATCATAAATTCTGCTCTCTACCAAAAAATCCTGCAGGAGAATGTCGGGCCATCAGTTGAGCACACCTAGATTATGCAGCAGGACAATGAAAGACACATATGAATCTTTTCAGAATGAAATCAGCATTTAAAAACTGCATTTTATATCAACTTGATTGATCTTTGTCTAATATTAAAATATCACTGATGATCTAAAACATGTAAGTGTAACGAATATGCAAAAACTAAGAAATCAGGAAGGGGGCAAATACTTTTTCACTGCATTTGACAACAAGTAAAGTGCTTTTGGTCCCATCCCTGGCTCCTGGGGTGGCACAGTTGTTTTTTTAATTGCATAGATAAAATGAAACACATAAATTTGCAAAACAGACAATTAATTCACAAAGTGATAATTATCCTGTAACAGAGGTCAAAAACTGACCTTTCAATTTGACTGGCTGACAACTTGATTTGGTTTGTTGAAAAACTTAAAATTAAATATATCTTTTTTTTCACAACCACAGAGGGGTAACTGATAAAACTGAGAGCACAAAAATGAAACGAAGAGCCCAGGGGGGAGGGGCAGAGAATTCTATTATCAAACTAAGCCTTTTAATCAATAAAGAGATAAAAGATATTTTAATCAAAGACATATTTCCTTGTTTGTATAATGCTTCTGCCGCCAACGTGCACATAATCTTTAAATGCTGAAAAGGATGCATAATGCTCTCCCAGAGAGCCACTCATCCATATAAACACAAAATAGGAGCAGTCAGCAGAAATACACACCAGCCCGGCCCGGCTCACAGACACTCCATAGACGCCAAATTACATTAGGATGGGCATATTAAGAGGAATTGCATCCTGTAAACTAGAATATTATTTCTACACACAAACATGCTGTGTATCCATACACACGCACACAAATAATTTTTCAACATCATACTCTCCCGTCCTGTGCTCACTATTAAGTAACAGATCCATATTGTTATATGTGTGTGCCTGAACATACACACGTAAACCATAAACACAAAGCATGGTGCTATTAGTGTGAGGGCTGTTTGTCGGACATGCAGGCATCCGCTGGCCGTGGCTAAAGCATTTCAATGAGATTAGAGGGGTAACCGGAACCCTTCCAGGCCCACTGAACTGAGCTCACACCAGGATAACAAGTCCAGAGGTGGTGAGCAGGCTGGATCAGGTTCCAGGAGCTAATGGGTCAAATACCAACTGACACTTAATTGCGTGATAAAGTGTGCACATTTTGTTTTGTGTGTGTGTGTGTGTGTGTGGGGGAGGGGGGGGGGGGGGGGGGGGGTGTTTCCTGTTTAATTCTCCTTTAGATTCCTGTATATGAATACTATTCTTGGTACAAACAATCTGTCTGTGTGTGAGTGTGTGTGGTCAAGAACAGTACACTCCTTGCAGTGCATCAGAGTTTGCACTTCTCCACTGGGGAAGCAAACAGCAGCTCCAGTAATGGTGATTCATGCTTTCCGTCAGGCCCCCTGACAGGCTGGGTTCGATCCCCTGCTCAGCGCGCTGTAGCGGCAGTAACAGCAGCCGAGCCAAGCGCAGGACCACGGACATCATCATAACTGCTGAGGGTGTGCTGGGCTGCTGACATATTGATCGACCCTCAGTTAGAAGATTTGATAGATTGACCCGAGACTCTTGACTTTAAACAGTAAATCGAGGAGGACAAATCAAAAAGTCTGAGAAAACAACTGAGGGAAAAGGTTAAAAGTAACAGATATAATTCAATTCATGCGTTTAAGAATGCAACTGCAAATTAACCTTTAGCCTGTTAAAAAAAGAAGAAGAAAGAAACTATATTGGTTTCTAAGAGCCCAAAGTCACCTTGACACAATTTCTAACTGCTTACTGATGACCAGTCAAAAAGTTTTCAAAAAGTACTTATACAAGCAGATAAATAAAACACTCTAAATCAGACTTCATGACTACACTACAATAATCTGCATATAGAACCACACCAGCAGTCTGCAGGCCCAATAACATATCAGACAGCCAGGCAAAGCTTAAGCCCTTTCCTCCTGTGGGTCCTGTGGGGCTCAGGGGCCAGGAAGGACCAGAGAGGCTACGAACTCACACTAACGATGGAGGAAACCGTGTCCAGTCGGCTGGAGCCTGAGATGGAACAGAAGACCCTGCACCATTGTTCTGCCAACACACTGACAGTCGGTGATTTAGGACCAGGGCTGCCCAGGAGCGTTAGGGGAGGGACAGGAGCAAGGGAGGTCAGAGAGAGGCTCCACAGGCACCCTTCAACAATCTTACCCGAATGCCTCCATCCATGAGATGGCAGAATTAATCATGGCTGACCTAGTGCGAGGCTTGGACCTGGCTCCTCTCCACCACCCCTATCCCCTCCATCGACCCCCTCTTCTCCCTGGACAAACATGACAAATCTTGTGTTTATTTACTTAAAAAGACCAGGAGAAAAAGCAAAAGGGGGGCAGATAAAAAACTGTATAAAATCAATACAGAGTTAGTAGTTCCTGCCCTGCTGCTGCTCTTTCTTGTCTGAGCAGCAGAAGAAACCTAAGCTCGGGATAATAAGGACTCCAGGAGGAAAGGGACGCAGGTGCCTTCAGCTACCTCCACATAACTGGAGGGAAATGTGGTAAAAAAAAAAAAAAAAAAAAGCCAGCAGAGAATGAGAGCCTGGTACAAAATCCACCTAAAAATTACTTTACTACAAACATACCTAATTACCACCAAATAGGAATTTTAAAAAGCACTATTTAATTTCTCTGGATCATCTCAGGATCATCTTAAAAAATATGTAAGACAAGGCCTATGGTGTGCGCAATGTGTGTGCATAGTCAGGCATGTTGTGGTACAGCTAGTTTCTAAGTTTGAGTGCAGGCAGCAGAGGATTGAATCCACAGAGCCTCTGCTCTCGCCACATGACAGGGAGAAAACAGATAAGGCTTGCTCTCAGGGGAGAGGGAGGGTGGCCATCAAGCTAAACCCCTAAAAAGAAATAGCAGCAGTGAGTTGTCAAGGTTTCTGTCATATCCTACATCACGTCAGCCGCCCATTCCATCCCATCTCCTGGCAAACCATGCAGACTGCTACGGCCAAGGATGAAAGTGCTTGAAAATGGGAGTCATTGTAAACCATTTTCTGCCCTGGAGCCCCACCACCAACACCGCCCCCTCACCCTCACCATCCCCTCCATCTCCACCCCTCTTCTTCCCGACTGCTCTTGAAGACAAATGGGTCCAGGGCAATGACAGAGTGCCTGATCCACAAATCACCAGCGGCCGGTCTGCTCGTCCACTGCTTCCTCTTCCCCCACTGCCTCCTCCCTGCACCCAGCCTCACCCCCTCCCCGTTCCCAGCCCCTCCATTAGTCATGTGCACGCGGGCAGCAGCCAGCAGCCATAATTAGACAAGGACAAATAGCCAGCCGCGGACACGGACGAGTCCGGCCGCTAAATAAGGGCCTGTTTCCATACTGAAAGGTGGGCGGCAAGTAGGGCCAAGGAGAGGACTGGGGTGTCAGAGAGGGAAGCAGAAAGGAGCTGGTACTGTCCAATACACCCTGTGACCATCTTGCCCTGGCCTGGCAACTCATTTATTTTCCTACAGGCCTATGAGTTGAACCTACACAGCTAACCACATACCCCAAAACTAAACCCCCGCTCCAACGCCACTGCACACCTCAACTCCATTCACAATTCAAACTGAGTTGTATTCATGGTCTTGGTTACTCTTCTCAAATGATGGTTAGTTTGGAAGGCTATCCTATAAACAGATTCATTTCATGACTGTTAAACTTTTTTCAAAGTGTTGAAAGTGTAAAATTCAAGATCAAATTGTTTTCTATACAAAACCCGAACACACCGATTCATCTGTCAAGGCAAGGGCAAGACAGAAACCTCATACAACTCTCCATCACATTCCTGTCAATGCACCACCACTACGTCACTTGTTTTTGTGGGTGGTCAAACCAACTCTAAATAAATAAATTGAGTAAGTAAAGCAATGCTGGAGCAATAAAGCGCAATAAAGAGGTTTCAGGGTACATTAGTTGTAACATTAGAAGGGTGGAATTAGCAAAAATGAGAACTCACAGAATCTGATTACACACGGCCGAAGAAACCGGCAGTCAACAAAATATAAATTACAGCCATATGAGCGTAGGGCAGGCTGAATCCACAGAGGAGTATCAGTAACAATTGCTTTGGCCAGGTCAGAGCTGCAACACACTTACTGGGCAGAAGGGGGTCGACAAAAAATGACCGCCACGCACACACACACACATGCGCACACGTACACATGCACACAGCATGCTCCACCAGAGCAAACCTTATTGATCTACCTCCTAATTTCCTAATTAGTTTTTATTGGATTTCATAATCGTCATCAGGACACATCAAAAGAAACTCAAAACCCCAGCAAGATTTTCTGCCCTCCTCAACATAATTTTTTTAAGCTGTGAAAATGAAGCCATGTATTCAATTCCAAGTCCCCAGCTGTGAGAGCGATCCTGTTTTTTTTTTCCCCCACTTTGCTACCAGAACTCCTTGGACAGCAAACACTGCACAAACACACATTTTCTCCCATGTGTAGTAACCGATGTTTAGCATTGCACATTTTCTGCATGATCTGCTGCTATTTGTCACACTGCGCTCCTCTGGTTGCCTCTCACTTGTAGGATTTGTTAAACATAGAGCTGAAAGAGGAGAAGAAAAATGTGTTCCTCACTAACACTGATAGTGGTCACTGTTCATTCAGCAGCTTGGCTTTCTTAAGTCTTTTACAGCTCATGTAACCTCACAAAACTTTTGTCATACCCCCTGGTGACTCTAAATTATTATTGGAATTTATCCCCATCACAGGAAATTTCTTTCTGCATTATAAATAACGTGAATACCACAGCTGCATGTACAAGAAAATACTAAAAGACTTCATTTTGAGCAGTGAACAGAGCAGCTGGCCAATAGTTTCTACACATTTTAATGTGCCAGACGTTATACTGAGTAGAGAAAGCAAACGGGGTTCAGAACATAAAAACATGTGGTCCTCATTCACATTTGGAACACTTGGATTCACTAGTGTCTGCTTATGAAGAACTAAACAGACACAAAGGCTTCCATGGGCTTCAACTTAACTGCATCTTTGCTACCCTATCCTCTCCAGATGATCCTTGGTCTGCAAAAATTGAAGACCAAGAGCATGAAAAAGAGGGAGTAAGAAACTATGTTCCATATAGCGCTGTTCTCTCTATTTGCAACACCCCTCTAATGCCAAAGTGTGCCAAAGTAAGAAACTGTAATAATACTAAAAACCCTCCTTTTCCAGGCTTTGCTGCACTTGCTAAATGTTCACACCCAGATGTTAAACAGCCACAACAACTGATTTTTTCTTTTTTTTTCCTCTTTGTTATGGCCCCATTTTGAGACAAAACCTCTGGCATGATGACACCAACACAGCTGCTTTGAAATGAGGGTGATGAAGATAAAGACAAGAAGAGAATGAAAGATGTTGCAGGATTGTCATTGTTATTGACAGCAGAGCACCAATAAGAGCTGATGAGGCAAACCTAAAAAGTAATCTTTGTGAAGTATATAAAGCTTTGTGTGTTGGCTCTTTTTGTGTTTGATTAAAAACAAGTCTGCTATTACTCAATGATCCCAGAATGACAAATTATTTTTTAATATTCACGATACTTTGAAACACATATTAGGGTTAGCTATTTTTTAAATCTGTGTAAATTAAACAGTTTAAACAGGGATAAATGATTTACAGTCCATAGAAAGGGCTAAGTTGAATAGTCCAGGTTGTGTTGAAATGTATCCTGTCGGATCATTCTTAAGATCTTGATGTACACTTGTAGGTAATTAAAATTAATCATTAAAAATAAAGACGTGTGTCTCATCAGATAGAGTTAAACCAGGTATCAAAGCCAGCGACATCCTGCTGGCTACATCTACCTTCTACATAGCGTTTGGTGAGGTCAAGAGAGACGTTCTCTCCCTTCTTCTGTCTAGTTGTCTCAAATAATCGACACCTTCACTCCACTCTGTACTACAATTTCTTACTGAATAGGTGAGCCCCGTCTGAAGAGCCTCTTAGTGACCCCACCGCTTCTATCACATCATCCTTTGCTCACACTGAGGTGTATAACGGGGGCACAAGAGAGCAGAACGAGCTTAAATCCCAGTGAAGATGTTTTTGGCCTTGATCACCAAGCCCATCGATCCCTGGCTGATTCCCACTCAGATACGTCTTATTTTATTAGTGGCTTCGGCCTTCTGCCGCCCCATTCCGCTGTGATCAATACCAGCATGGGGATGGCCCTTATTTTTCACTTTTAGTGCCTTAACGCTGTTTAACTGTGTCACCTGATAAACGACAGGCCTTCCCCAAACACTGATTTCCTATTGATTTCTCCCTCATTCAGCCATCCCTTCCTTCGTCACTCTCCTATTGTTTTTATCTTCAGTTATCTTCTCCCCCCAACCTCCATACCTTTAGTTGAAACTGGTCAGCTAACCACCTTTAGACTATTTCAGCCACAGAAACCCATTTTGTTAAGAGTTAGCTGAGGTTCAAGAGGGTGGATCATCTCCTTTAGAGAGCTTGTAAAAGCGTACATCATTATATCATTATGTAAGATCACAGTAATTTCAAACCATTTCTATGTGGTGCTGAAAGGTAGGTTTGTGTTTCTCATTTTACATCATTACCCACCAAACGGCCCACACACAAACAGTGGTAGAGGTCTATCTGTGTGCATGCAAGCATTAACCATGCAGGATACAGTGAGCACCATGCAACAGATGCTAAGACAACCTGGAGGGAGACAGCTCCATCCATCATCCACTGAAGTCCTGATGATCGAAGCAGGGCTTGGACGATGGAGGAGAAATCTCTGGGAGTTCCAGTAGGGCAACATAAAATCCACTTACTGGGTTTCTATTGGCTATAACTCTATAAACAGATTACATGTGTGTACAGCAGAAGGTGAAATTAATTCAGAAACAGATGAACAGCACTGATGAACAAACAAGATAAAATGAAATAAACTGCACCTGAATACTGGAGGAGACATATCATAAAAATGGAGGACTGACCCACAATCTGGCTGTCCAACCTCTATTGCCCTCTCTCTTCTCACACTGTACATTATTTATGCAAAATTAAACCTGCTCCTATTCCTGCTTAGTCTGGCTTATCCACTCAGTTACCTCTTTATTGATCTCTCATCTAAGGCACTTCTGTAAATCCAGTCCACTCCTTCCAGCCTTGCTGCCATTAATGCCATTAAATATGGGTCTCTTATCACCAGATACTTTGAAGATATCTATCTTGTTGTCTCCAGATTATAATTCTGGGTTCATTTTCTAATTCAAAGGATAATAAAATAATCTTATCTTAGTAAAACTATGTTTATTTAAAGTTTGTGTCCTGTAAAAACACATTCTTGTGATTACCTGAGTTGTTTACTACTTTACACATTTACAAACTGTTCCTTATAACAAAAGAGAAATAAGCTGAGGTTGATTGGACTTACAAACATAATGACTTTTGAAAATTACAAAATTCATGTTACTCAAATACAGGGTTGGATATGTGATCACAGATTTTGGATACACAATCATTAGATACACAAACAGGATGAATGATCTCTTTATTATTCAAGGTGATATTTAAAATGCAATAAACAGTGCAAGCAGAACACCACCAATTTGGTAACATCATGAACTTAAAATAACTGTGTAGCAGTTGGATGCCAACCACACCGTGGACAGCTTTGAAGCGAAGGTGAAAACAGGTAGGAGGCGCAAAGTGGCATTTTGGTGCAAAATGTGTCTTGGACTTTAACCAGAAGCTAATCCCCATCTCACATTAATCTGCAGGTGCTTTGGTGATTTCTAACAAAATAAATCCATCCACTTTCTTCAGCTTATCCAATTCAAGGTCCCAGAGCCACTTGAGTCTCTCCCAGCTGCCCACAGGGCAAGAGGCAGGGTAGACCCTGTCCAGGTCGCTAGCCTGTCACAGGGCCAACACAGAGAGACAGACAACCGGTCACACTCACACTTATGGCCAATTCAGGATAACCTAAACCCACAAACTGCATGTTTTTGGACTGTGGGAGGAAGTTGGAGTACCTTGTAGAAAACCCACAAAGACACAGGGAAAACATGCAAACTCCACATAGAAAGGCCCCGGCCAGGTAATGGATTACAATTCAGGACCTTCTAGCTGGGAAAAAACAGTGCCACAAACGATTATTTTGATAGTCGACTAGTCACCGATTATTTTTGCGATTAGTCGACTAATCAGATCATCCATTGAACACAAAAACGTACAGCTTATTGCACCAGCAGCATCTGCTCTTATATAACTATCATTAGCTTACAGCTTTAAGTGTTTAAGGTATGTGCTAACTAAAAATAAAGACAAGATGATAGTTTATTAAATTTTAATGAAGTTTGCAGATTGTTTCGGTGAAGTTTAATAAACTCAGCCGTCTGCTCCTTGCTATCTAAAATATAACAGGACACCGGAGTATATTCTGGAGCATCTCACACTTCTGATAATCAGCTGTCTGCTTGATGTTTATTCAGCTGTGTAAAAACTATAACTTTAATCTCAGCCAAACCAATTTACTCAGGAACAAATAAAATACTGAAAAAAGCCAAACGATAACATTTTTAAGTTATCTAAGTGACTTATATATGTTTAACCTCTAGTGAGCCTTGCCCCCGGCTAGCTAACAAGCTAGTGGGTAACAGACGTCTCCGAAAACGTCGGAGCGCTTTTGAAAATATGTAGTCTTGATAAACTGAGCAGATATTTGAAGTTTACACAGCTACATTCTCGCCTGAAAATATGTTAAACGTTTATTTTGTGACCCAGAAAGAATAATAAGAGTAATATTAAAACTAACTAGCTCAGCCATGGGTTTCCATGGCTGAGCAGCTCCTGTAATGTGCCGCTGTCCCAGTACTTTTGTTGATGCAGAGTATAGTGTTAAATCTGCATCCTCTGATTTGAGAAGTGCAGTGCCATAATTAACTACTACCCACTGTGTTTTATCTCACAGTGGACAGTCATGTGCAAATACCACATAAATCAGACCAGATGATGCTGAAAAACTTTCTGATGAGTTGTTGTTGTGTCGCTTTGTACTTTTCAGGCAATTTCCAAGGAGATGCTTCTTATCGTTTGTTGAACTATCACGATGCCTCATACTCAACTTCTTGAGCCAAAAAAAACAGGTGTGCTTGAAAACATCCAGAGGATGCGTGTGCTCGGGAAATACTGCTTTGGGTGTGTCATGAAGTTTGTGCCTTTAAATTAGGGCTCTACTTGCTTTGGAATTGAATATGCATAACATAAAATTAACAATTTAATTTGAACCTTGGCTGTTACCATTACAAGCTAAAGAAATGTTCAAAGTCAAATGTTGCACTGTAAAAAAAAGTGGTCCCATTTCACATCCATGCATGAAGTTTGAATAAGTAAGCTTACAGCATCTGTTAAGGTGTCTGCTAACATCACCTGGCATCTTTCATTAGTTCCCCCCACCTTTTCACAGAAGGTTAAGTGATAAACTGGCATTTATAGCATGGCCTGCCAAGTAACACGGGTTAGAGAGCACACTGAGAAACTGACCGTGAAGTAATAACAAGCGAGCGTAGGCAAGAGATTTTCTATTAACACAAGGGGAGATGAGTTAAAAGGGTTGCTGGCTATGTGAAGACCAGTTTCTTCAACAAAACTGCCCCGCTTTAACAGCCTCCCCCCACCCCTACAGTACCACTGTGCAAACTTATCAGACTACAGCCATGAAGGAGCTTGAGCACCAGCTAGTGGTAAAGCCGTTTCACTGCCAAGACAGTCCTCACCAAACACATTAATCATGACCAGGGGAGTGTAAAATTCAATCGGCTCCTTCCATCCATTTCATGTGAAGCAGACTGAAGGCCGGCCTTGTAGTGCCTGAGAAAGGAAGGATGAAAAAAGGAGGAAAAAAGAAAAAGGAGCTCCCTGCACTTCATCAGAACCCCTACTTCATAACAAATGGAGTGTCTCTCTGGCGGAGGAGTGCCATCAGAAACACGCGTTCTCTCTATCCATTTAATTCCGGCAGTGGAGGAAGGGTCAGGGAGGGAGCAGTGGGTGCGTGTTCTGCTCTCCGCTCGCCGCTTCGCCAGTCACACAGTAAACTACCTTTTAGGAATTGTTTCTCAATAAGAAATGATCAGTCCATTTATCTGCACCAGGCGGGCCTGTCTCCTCACCCAGACCTCCAATATTTTTCGTTTGACCTGATCAGGGCTATAAACTAGACCGAGACACTTTCAATTTGTCACCCGAGGAGGCCTCTGCAAGTCCCACGCTACTGATTGCATCCTCCCTCCCAAATGTAAAAATTCCTCCTGTGCTTGAAGGCTTCTTTTTTTCGCCCATGCATACAGCTGCTTGGAAATAAAGCCTCTGATGCTATAAAAAATATTCAGAGAGATAATCGCATACATATATCCCAGAACATGTTATTTCTTCTAATGAATATGGTCAGATAAAATAGGTGCTAGTAGTTTAACAGATTATTCTTCAAGATTTTGCACGTGATTGCAAAAATTCCTATCTCTCTGCACAAGTACACTAATTACCATCTTATGTTGCACTCTTTTTAAATGCACCAACTATAGAAGCGTTCCCTTTTTTAAATAGCCTTATTATCAAGGTAATGACAGCAATGAGCATCAACCTCTAAGCGGATTAAACTTTTTAACTGTGTAAGTATCATGAAATTGTTAATGTTTAAGAACATTTACTGAGAAAAATCTTAACAGACTCAAATAACAAACAAGAATGTATTTCCCAATTTTTGGTCAAGCCACACAGTAAACAGGTAAAATAGTAACATCATCACATTTCTAATCATAAACCTAATCTTAGTACACTGCGAACCCCTCTGACAAACAAAATCTTGCAAAAGCTGTAAAAAAGCACTCATTACCAATTAAGTGGGGAAATATTAACCACAATGTTTTCTTTCAAAACACGTCTAAACTTTGAACAGGGGGTAATTACAAGTCACACATGGCTTGCTTTCCCATCAAGCGCTTTAAAACAGTTAAACATTCTTTGAATTGGATGGAACATGTCAATGATTTTTTGACAGTGCTGAAATATGGCGAGGAACGCTCAACCACATACGCACAACCTGTTCAAAACTGCTGCCTCGTCCGAGTCACATGCATGCTATTAATCACTGATACCTCCGGCTGTCAGCTAACATGTATGTGGTTATACAACACTAATGGGCAACTGAGTGGAACTGAAAAACACGTGTAGTAATGTAGCCTTTCATCTCTTACTTGTTTTTGTCCTCCACGAAGATGTCAGGTTGAGAAATTCATCATTCCCGTCAGCTGACAGTGAGACAGAAACACCATAGCTTAATGCGCCGTACCACCGAAGATCCTTAAAACAAAGAGCACACCAAATGCATAAGATGCATCAGCAGTGCCTTTGTGACAATGCGACTGAGCAAACTATGTTATAGGTGCATTGCATTGCAGTGCATTTAGTGTTTTAAAAGACACTCAAATGACCACATAACCTGGCATCACTAGATAACAACAGAAATGGCTATGAAAGAGCACAGGTGGGTTAACAGAGGCAAGAAAAACAAATAAAAGCAATCTGAATTTTAAAAAATGAATAACAGGAGGTAATGGAAATTATACAGTTGCAGTAATTTATGGAAATATTTGGTCGAATGGTCAACTAAGGGCTAAAATTCTGGCCTTTCTTCCAGCTTCTAACAATGATTAATAAATCATATTAAATCCCTCTTATACTAGGGAATTTAACCTTACAATGTAAAGTGGCTTGAAATGACTGTTGTTGTGCACTGGCGTTATATAACTAAGGTAAAATTGATCCATTTATAGACTGAGAAAGTATTCGCTTTAAAAAGACATGTGCAGTGTAAATGCTGGCCATCTCTGTGGAGACTGAGACATCATATGCATTATTTGAAATTCTCATTTAAAATATTGTCTTATTGTGATTATCTACACCATGGAAAGATATGTGTCTGCACCAACCCCCCCTCTTTATTTAGGCTGGCTACTGGCTGCTACAGCAAGTATGTAAGCTTTCTTCCTTGCTTTCATTTCTACTGTAAACTCCAACTCTTTCTCAGCATGCTTCATTTTGTTATCAAACCACAACCACCTGCATTAACTAATAATAAATGTGCAGCACAGGTTAGCCTCAAGACTTTAAGCAAAAAATCAGGCTTTCAACCCCAACCGAACTCACAGAAAGGTAAAAAAGAAAAGAAACTTTTACTCCCCAGGCCTGTAATTTTGGGACTCTTGTTATTGTTTGTTTAATTAGGACTCCTTCATAAAGTTTGCCCTGGCACAAGCTACCGCCTGAAAGTTAACATTATCGTCTCATCTTAAATCCGTCAGTTAACATCAGCAGCATCAGACTAAAAGCATCACTTTATGTAAGCATTGCCATAAATCTAGCCAGCTACATTACTAGCTAACAGCTTAAAGGCAAAATAGTTCAATGAGCAATAAAGCGTCCATGCTGTACACAACATCTTAACTTTATACCTTGTCTGTGTTGGGGCACAGTCTGGGGAAGCACTCAGTAGATATTCAGTAGATAATTGATGCAGTGAGTTTGGTAGAAATGCACGTAAAGATGGCGCCTGCTGCTCAGCCTGCATGTCAGGTGTGTGCCGTACACTGAAGCACCTGTAAAACGCTCACCTGCCATTCAGCTAGCCTTTGTATGCGAGACCTGGCTACCTTAAACCCATATCCCTCTTGTTCCAAGTAGCTTTCAAAAGACATACAATTATTGGTGTTAGAAGTTTGTTCTTCAAATAATTCACATTATTTGAACCCCTGGACCTTTCCACCCTCACTAGGAACTCCAAAGAGTTTTGTTATTTTTGTTTGATTGGTTTGTTGTTTGTGTGTATTGTAAAATTTTGTATGCAACACATATATCAAAAAATAAGGTTGCGACATGCTGTTTGGATTGTTTTGTAGTATCTAGTAACATGTGGCCCAAAGAGCATTTGCTGCACACTCCTAGAAGTTGGAGGAAAGCTTAAAGAAAAAAAGAGCATTTAAAAAATAAATAAATAAACCAAACAGAAAAGTCTCAGTTAAACAAAACTTACATCTGTGCCAAATGCGCTTAAATATACTCATGCAGTGTCTACATTTCCGATTGTGTACACAGATTACTGCAGCTAGGGCCCAGGCGCTCATCAGACCGCACCTCCAAATGATCCACAAAGCAAGTTGTCACAGCAAAAGCAGCCGCTTACAGCACACGCACGTACCACAAGCGGAACAAATACACATACAGACACTGATAAATGCCTCTGCACTTACTGATGAGCTTCTGAATAATTGTGCCTCGGCGGCACTGTTTGCGGTGCAATGGTGACACCCCCCGGCGGACACATGTACTGCAAGAACACCAGTTAACCTTCTAAAGCCTGAAACATTAAATAATTTATAAAATTCAAATTTTCTGAAAATAGTATTTATTGAAACTTCTGTTGAAATTTAAAAGTCTATATAAAGACATTAATTTACATATATGCTACATCAGGCTATTTTGGGGGTAATTTATTCCTTATAAATTTAATGTGACATTTATTTTGGTTTTTCGGGAAGGGACAAAAAAAATAAAAAAACCCAATATGCTGATGATGTAAAAGTCTCAAAAAAAATTATATATCAAATATAATGCACTTGGCTTTAAAGAGTTAAGTGAGCACAGCAAATGACACTCAGCACTTTAGTGTATGACAGTAAGGCTTTATTTGATGATGGGAGGAAGAGATGGCAGGTGGCAGGTTGTATCTCAGAGGTAAGCTGTTACACGGGTCTACAGATTACTGCTTTGGCTGCATACATACTCAGTGTCTGCACAAAATGAGAGAGAACAAGTCACCTCAAATATTTTCATCTGCAACAAGTCTACGAGGTGATCTTAAATGTACAGGTCTACATCAGAGCACAACTTAGCATGCAGAGATACTTTTAATCGTAGTCATCTAATTTGAATTTGTTTGCCTACCTACTGTTTGGTGTTTTGTTTGCATCTACAGTTATAACCTAAAAAAAGAAGAAGAAAAAACAGGCATGTAGATGTAAAATTTGGTGGCAGGAGTAACTGTACTGGTTTGATGCCAGCAGAGTATAATATCAAAACCTTTATTATACAGCTCACTGAAGCTTTCAGGGCCAAACACCTCTGAAGGAAAACAAAAAGACAAACTCATGAATCCATACATGTGGAATGTAAAAACCCTTTTACTAAACAGCTGCTTAGACAATACTCATGGACACAAAAACAAACAAATGAACTTGTTAAAACCATGAAACCATAAGAAGAAGTCAGATGTTTGCTACAGTGTCTTTTGAGGCTTTGGATGCACTTTACGTCATCACAGGAACAAATGGCACTTCATTTGTTTTAGTTTCACAGCTTTTTGTTTACAATGTTTGGGTGTAATTTTCCCCCCCCTTACATCTACAATTACATTTCAAAATGAAATGCAAAACACACTGTCAAAATAAACTGGCACAAAGTGGTGACAAGGCCACTATGTCTGAGCTATACTGTAGTCGAGCGGTAAGAGTGTAAAACGAGGATCCAAAAGTAATGCTATCCCTTCACAGTATCATTATTGGAGGATCTCAGGTTGACTGAACAAAATCATGAGTTTTGGTATGCTGTAGATGTGTTGGAAATATATACCACTACATTCTGTATGAAGGAAAAGAAATTTATAAGACATCAAAATTAAATCTGAGGTTAAGTAAACTAATTTAAACATAAAAGGCACCCAGTTTGTGGGGAAAGCAAAATAACTACAAACAAACAAAAACCATGCTCTTAAAGGACACGCCCTCACAGACCAGGGTCTATCATCCATCGGCAACAGGAAACAAAATATAGCACTTTAAAAAAAAAATGCAGCCTGGGACCAGGTGTGGACAGGCCTGTGGCACCGAAGCCCTTCCCTGGACCTGAGCCTGCTATGATTATATATATACACACACATATATATGAATGAACTACATGACCGTCCCAGAATGGACACTGGGTCAGGCACAGCCTAGACTCATTTCACATTCATTAGCATTTACTCTCATAGACTGAATATACACTACAGCACAGCCAAAACCGAGACACACTCAAATGGAGCAAGTTTAAATGTTTACATCAACATTTAAATTATACCGCTGAATCCCAGTGTAGCATGGCCACATAGTGTAGATGGGGTTGTGCAGGTGGACAATAAATATACATATATATATTACATCTTTATATACAGTGAAATGGAGAAGGGGCACAGTGGTAAATTATTCTTCCTCTTTTATCGTGGTGAAGTGATGAGGAGATTTAGAGGACCCTGGATCTCTTGCTGGCCAGCGAGCCATGCTAAAAGACACAAAAAAATAAAAATAATAATAATAATAATAATAATAATAAAACAAAATCAAAAAATACAGAAGCTGTGAGCTTGTTCACAGACTGTCTCCATACAACCCCAAATTCCAAATAAGTTGTTAAACTATGTAAAATGTAAATAAAAACAAAATGCAGTGATTTTCACATCTTTCTTCAAATCAGATGGAACGTAGAAATAAAAATAAAAAGTTTTTTTCTTAAGAAAAAAAAGGGTTGTTTTGAATGTCATAGCACCAACATGTCTGAGAAAAGTTAGAAAGAGCCCACATTTACCACTGCGTGGCATCCCCGCTGCTTTTAACAGTATGTAACCATCTATGAGCTGAGGAGACCAGCTGATGGACTTTGGATGGATTGTTGAGTAATATGATTGTCATAGGGGAGTCATATGATTGTAGGATCTATCTTACAATATAAACTGCCTGTTGTTGTGATTTGGCGCTGTACAAATAAAATTGAATAGAACTGAATTGAATAGAAGTCACTTAGATGAGAGACTAACTGTTTCTCCCACTGAAAATGCTACGTCAAGATTAACAGTTGTGTTCTACAGAATCGTTTGTTCTATGGATGATGATGAATCAAATTATTTGCAATTTTATGTTGAAGACCATTATTCTGAAACTCTACAATCTGTAGGCGCAGTCCCAGTTCACTTAATTACTTGCAAAATATTCCACCAGCCATTTCTTTTCAATACCCCCTTACTTTTCCAGCTTTTTGTTACGCCATCCCAGTTTTTTGAGACACGTTACTGCCAACAAATTCAAAATGAGCCACTGTTTAAACATTTGATACTTCCTATGTTCTCTTGTGAATAAAATATGGGTTTGCGAGATTTGCGCATCATTTTTATTTACATTTTTACACAGCATCGCAACTCTTTTGGAACTGAGATTAAAAACAAAACACAACAATTATTGCACAATATATATTTGAGATTAATAACAAATAATAAGCTGGTCAGCTTTAATTGTTTGACATACCTTGGCTTGCTTGTAAAAGTGAGGGGCCAACTCAACCAGCCAAGACGACTCAACAGCAGTCACGTCACGCATGTAGTATTTTGATGTCTGCACCACTTCATTGAAGACAACCCTGAAAGAATGCAACACAGAAATGTTTACAGCATGTTTCTCTCAAACATGTCCAAATAAAAGATGCTTTTAGAAACAGTTAGGCATTTCAGTTCTCTGCAAAGCCTTAAGATCATTACTGACACTTCAGCAGCTCAAAGAATGAACACTGACCACTTTGGAGGTTTCTCTCCGTACAGCACAGAGTTTGGGTGGATGTGAAGCTCACGATCGTCTCGTAAAGTCCTGGCAAAGGAAAAAGAATGACGGAGTGCACCAAGTGGTTTTTGTAAAAAACAAAACAAAACATGAAAACTGTTAAAACCCCTCAGGTGGGAAAACTGAGACATCTAATAAAGTGACAGACGTTTGTCCTTACCGGTAGGAACCAGAATGGTGAATGCGAGCTGCATTAGCAAAAAATCCAGAGACAATGCACTTCAAGATCACATCTGGATCACCTGTGCGAGACACACATCAAGAAGATTACGGTGAAACAGCTTAAAAACAGGAGACTTCGTGCCTAACAAGTCAGAATGTGTCTTGGACTGAATGTGTGTACTCGGCTGGTACAAGCCCAGAAAGAAAACGCATACCTTCACTGGATGTTCGCGGCACTTTAAACTTGTTCATGAGGCGCCGGAGCTGCTCTCGTACAGTCACAGCTCGCAGCAGACCCTTGTAGTTGAGAAAATGCTCCTGACACCACTGGGAGCTCTTCTGGTGCTGCCGGAAAGAAGTAAAAACACAAGGTCAGAGTTGACTTTACTCCAGGCTTTGGCAAAGTTCGTGGTCACAGTCTGAGGAATGTGCATACGTGCGCTCACAACTATACCTTAATGAATGCTTCATACACATTCAGCATGGTGAGGTGGTCTCCTTCTGCGACTGCAAACTTCCTGTGCTCGCGGGCCTGCAGGCAGAGATAACAAAAATAAATAAATAAATAGGATAATTATTTTGCTGACTTAGCATTTCTGCTAAAAATACAACATGCTCCGTCTGAGGGCCGGTTTCCACTTACAGCAGCTTTCTTCTGATTGGGTGGCACGACAAATATATTCTGAATCTGCATCATTGCTGCTATGGTAACAATCTCTTTGGAGCACCCAAAGTTTCCCGACTCTAGGAGCATCTTAGCAAACATGGGGCTGAGGGGAAACTCTGCCATCCGCACACCCATGGGATCAGTCAAACGGCCGTAATGATCCAAACCTGCCAAGAGACACAAAATTAGCGACGAGTCTGCATTTTGCACGAGGACATTTTACCTCGAAGAAGCTTGTGAGTGCAGGATTTTGAAAGCTAGTCCTATAGTTGAAGGACAAACTTTGCTTTTCCACTATTTCACATAATTTTTAAGGACCTTGTTTCTTACCTCCCAGAGCGTAGAGAAGCTCCAGTGCCTGAACCATAGTCTGAGCTGGAGGAGGCTAATAAATCATAATAAAAATAAAGGCAATTTTAAGCACAATATTTACTCTAAACGACACAATGGAGTGGTAATTAGCACTCTTAGGAGGCCATGACATCTTTAAAAACACAAACTGCATTCATTTTATAGTTGCTATGCACATTTCTCTTTCTAATAAAAATATAAACTACGATTCCTTTCACAGTGGCTGAACACATCACAGCTACTCTGTGGATTCAAAGCGAGCCACTCACAGAGAGAAAGCTGAACCGCAGCACGTTGTCAATGCCCAACGCTTTGAGCTGCAGGATGACAGGGGCCAAATTGGAGCGCTGCATCTCTGGCACAGTGGAAGCCGGCAGTTTCTCAAAGTCCTCCTCTGACAAAGGAACAGCAGCGATAAAGTGGACAGGGAGACATGCAGACAAGAAAAGACAGGGAAAGGGAGTTATAATGAACAAAAATGTAAATAAAAATATGTTCATTGCGTGTATCATATGGCTGGAGGTTCACACATACCCGTGTACAGTCGAAAGCATTTCCCAGGTCGGTTGCGTCCAGCTCTCCCCGCCCTCTGACTGGCTGAAGCCTTGGAGATGGGCGTGACCACCAGCGATTCAATGGCAGTGCAAGGATTATAGGCTCGCAGCTTCACAAACGCACAGTCAATAACAAATACAATTCCATTTATAGTGATGGAGGTCTCAGCTATATTAGTGGCCACCACAACCTGGAAGAAAAATTAAATGATATTGTGTTAATAAAGGTTTATTTGCTTGTGCTGGCTCATACGTCACCAGTCTGTACCATTTCTATCATTACAAGAAATTCATCATAACAGTAAAAGATTGTTAATATATGCCAAAAATGGCAGTTATTTCATCCATTAACTAAAAATGTTGATATGATTATCCAGCCTGACTTGCATCTTGGATTGTCCATATAAACACACAAAAACAAGATTTTTACCTTGCGAACAGAAGAGGGCACCCGCTCAAAGACCTTCATCTGATCGGCGTAAGGAAGACCAGAATACATGGGCAAAATTCTCAGGTGCTTCTTCATGCCGTACCGTGACAGAGTCCTGGCCTGATCCTGCAGCAGGGACACCACCTTCTCCACCTCCTCCTAAGGTGAAAAAGAAAACAATCGAAACCATTAAGAAACCTGGTATATGGGATGATTTGGTTTTTACTGTTTTCACACTGATGTCGAATAAAAGCTAGGTCAGTAAATGATATGGCTGCTAACCTGCCCAGTGAGAAAAGCCAGGACATCTCCATCATCCTCAGTCTCGTGAATCTTGAGCACAGTCTCCACCGTAGCTTTCACATAATCTGGGACAGGACTGAAAGCAAACCAAACATACCTCAGGAAAAACAACAACAACAACAAAAAGGAATATGCAAAAATAACAGACTATTTGCTCAGTTTGGATTCTGTGTGTTGCCTACCTGACGGTGTAGAAGATATCCACCGGGTAAGAGCGTCCCTCTACTGTCAGAATTCCACAGGTGTCTTTGCTCGGATCGCCGGACTCATTCAGGTTGAAGAAGTCGTGGAATTTCTTCACATAATATTCGTATTTCAATTAATAAAATGGACATTAATACAGCATTTAACCACTAGTTGATTTGTCTCACGTTTGAATGGAGGCATTATAATTGCATTAACATTAAAGAAGCCAACTACACTGCTTCCACAGCTGGCAGGCTTGGCAAAGATTTAACACATTAAACATTTAAAACTGAATTTAATGTGTGATTCACTTTAACCAAACCAAAGAAACAGTTGGTGCCCTCACTCTGACATTTGAGAAAGTTCACAACTTCCAGCGCCGTTTAGCTGAAAAACATGGCAGGTGTAGATAAAAGCCTTTTTAAACTGAACGTACAGAACACATCTGATATGACATTTCAGCTGACTCGGGTAATGCTTAGCACAATCGTGGCCTGATTGTGTCTTTCTATCATCAGGGTATCGCAGATGTCAGTACAACGTGATCTGACCTGACATCAGCTTTCCCTCTGTCGGTCTTTTGTTTATCTTTTCTGTCTAATCAAGCAAATCTGCTCATCTTAATGATTCAGTCACCTTGGCATCAAGAGTGGCAGAGGCCACAATCAGCCTCAGGTCTCGTCGCTTCTTCTGAATCTGCCGAAAAATCGGAGAGAAACGGATGAAAGTCAGAGGAATGAGCCACAACTTTCTCTCCTACTTAAACAGCTGTAAATTAATGAGTGACATTAACGTAAAATTTAGATTCGTTTCAGCGGGCATTACCTTCTTTAGCAGACCAATCGCTATGTCTGTATAGAGGGTCCTCTCATGCGCCTCGTCTAGCATCAACACACTTTGGGTGAGGGTACAATGAAGAACATTAGTTGCAAAAAAGTAAACATTAATTAATACTTTATAACAAAAACAACTTTACATGTAAGAGTTAGGATTTTTAGCAGATATCTCAGTGTGAAGATCACAGGCCAGCATCATGACAACTCTGTGTCCTGGTTTTGTACATGCGGCCTCCCTAGTAACGTATTTGCCATGCAGAGAAAAGGGACTGCTTAATGGCTCTATTGCAATCATGTACCTGTACTTTTTCAGAAGTGGATCAGACATCATCTCTCGCACCAGCATGCCATCTGTTAGAAACTGAAGCACACAGGTGCAGTTAAGCACTGAAGGACATTTACAGAGAGATTCAATGAAATTTCTGCCCATGGGTTACAAAGATCCAGTGATCACAGCCACACACTTTCCTGAAAACAAGGTTTCTTATCTTTAGATTATGAGATATTTTCCCCCAAATAATGACATATTAGTGTTAGGACTTCCCCCCAAATATCAGTATTGCTGAGGCTGATCCCCAATTAGCCTCTTAAAATATTGAGAAACATTCACAATTCACATCCGATGATAAGTCTGAGTTGTTTTTCTCAAATACGACCTCTAAAACATTTTTTCCCCCCCACACAAACAGAACTGGGCTTTCCTACAACCACACATGTAAAACGCTTATCGCTGAGGCCACAAACACAACTGACAAGCAAATACCTTGATCCTCGTAGCGTGGGGATCAGAACAGTCATCGAATCTAATAGTGTAGCCCACCTCATGGCCCAGCAGGGCCCCTCTCTCCTCTGCCACACGGTTAGCTACCTATCAGCAGGAAACAAAGAGGGGCGAAAATACAGAGTTTAAGGAATGTGTGTGACCTTCGGTGTGAGCTGAACTGCTGTGAAGGGAATGACATTGGCAAACAGCGAAGGAGCCGCGCAATAAGAGGAGATCAGTGGGGTTCTTACAGAGATAGCAGCCACACGTCGAGGCTGTGTCACTCCAATCACCTTCCCCTCCGCTGCCCAGCCAGCCTCCAGCAGGTACTGATGAAAATCACATGAAAAAAGAGAAGGTAGATCCAAAAAAGGAGGGAAGTACAAAGCATGAAAAGTGGACTGTGCATAAATTACATTCTAGCTGATGTGGTCCAAACACTTGCTTTCAAAAGAGGCTCCAAAAAGCACCAAAAAACAAGGTCATGTTAAACCGCTGTGGGAGTTAATCCACATGAAAAGGTGTGAGTCACTGCAGCATGACTTTGAAGGTACCCCACCACCCCCCCTTTTTTTTCCCTGACTGCTATCATAAATGCAAGAAAACGGTTTTTTGTCATTCATCTTTTATGCCATAAATGTTGCATGGAGTAAATCACACTAACCTGAGGTATCTGTGTCGTCTTCCCACATCCAGTCTCACCAACTATGATTACAGTCTGGAAGCTCTCAACCAAGTACAAGATGTTGTTTCTGTGCTGGAGGGGCAGCAGTAACGAGAAGCACTTAATGAACAATTAAACAACAAGCACAGGGGATCACAAAATAACCCTGTAACATTAGAGCAGGTGCAAAAGCGGTTTAAAAACCTTAAAAACGGGGAGTTTCTGTCGCTGCTTCTCTATGGAGAGTGCGGTGTGGGGGTTGAAGATGATGGGGGAGCCGGTGGTCTCTGAGTTCAGCTCCCGCTCCTCTGAGATCCCCGGTGCCTCAGAGCCTGAAGCAGAGCAGATGGTGAAGGAGGAGAAGATAAGATATTTTATTTAAACGCAGGCAGGCTGAGGAAAAAGGGACTTAGGAGGATTTGATTTGGTGCAATGAACATGTCATGGCAGAGCGATAAAAGAAAGGTTTCGGCGCACACAAACTCCATCATGTGTGTTATTGTACCCTGCTCCACAGTGCGTGTGTCTGTTTTCCTCTGGAAGGTTATAGTTTGATTCCGCGCAGTTAAACCGAGCTGATCTGCGCCGGCTGCAGAAATCACGCAGCTGCCGTGAACGCCGCTGCAGCCGCACCGAGACTCGCTGGTCGACGTTAGCAGCTCACGCTAACAAATACAAACCCAAACAAACCACCAACAAGCTAATCTATCCTCTTTTATTCCTACTTACCCGGCTTCCAAAATTTCATCGTGGAGAGGGGAGCCGCCATCTTGGCTTCTACGTCACATATCCCCCCCTTTGCATAGCCGGGGGATGACGTCACAAGCTCTGTTTCCTTCGTTTTTATGAACGATGTCAGCTCGTTCAAAAACAGGTGCAAGGGGAAGTTTACGCTGACTTTTCAAGCTGTTAATTACATACGTCATAAATACTACATTTCAATATATACGCACACTGGACATTTTATTAGGTACATCTCGGTAGCACCAATTTGGAGCCCTTTTGGCTTCTGACCCGCCTTCATGGCACGGGTTCAACAAGATGAACCCCCTAAACGGGAAGGGTTGTTTAAAAACTTTGTGCTTTTTATGCTGATGCCACCATTGTTAACTTGGAAATCTAGTGTCACTTTGTGTCATTGTGAAGTCATATAATATTGTATTGAGATATTGTTTTAAAAGCTCAAACAAAGAAAGTGCTCATGTAAAGTTCGGAGATGATCCAATAGAAACTAAAGTTTTTTCCTAGCCATATGATTGGAGCAGAACTGATGATGCAGACAGCAGGTTAACACAGAATTCATGCAGCGTGTGATTTTGTGAAACTTTATGGTATCATTGTGACATCGTAGGGCGTGTGATATAAAGCTCAGTTGTTCAGTTTACTTTTTGAAATTTTTTAGCTTTAGTTTAGTTTTTATTAGTTTCAGTGTTAGTTCTAGTCTTTTTATTTATTAATGTATGTCCGGGGTGGGGAACTCAAGGCCTCAAGGGCATATTTGCACCGCACAAGACACTAAATAATGTGAATTGCACAACACTGGTCATTATATTCTTCATTTCCAGTTAATACTTGTACAGCTGCTGTTATTGTGTATATATATATTTATATTTCTTCATACATTCTTATATAGTTCTATACTGTGTACTGTGTATTTTGTTGTGCAGTTATTTTATTTTTTAACTTTAATTTATATATTTTATCTTATTCCTTCCTAGTTAAATTTACCCTTTTTAATTTTCATATTTATTTCCTATCTTATTCATAGCCTTTTCTTTTTAGGTCACGAGCAGTTGTCTAAGAAATTCACTGCATATCGTACTGTGTATGACTGTGTACATGACAAATAAAATTTGAATTTGAAATCAACACTGTGGCATAGCAACATTTGCACTGTCTGGGAATGATCAAGGAAAAGCTGCTGGTGACCTTTTACCACTCCACAATAGACCGTGTGTTAACATGGTGCCTCACAGTGTGAGATGCTGACTGCTCAGTAGCTCTACAGAAGGTCACCCCCAGACCGGCCCAAAAATTAATAAATCAAAAAAAAAAAAAAAAATCACTGGCGGCCTCTTTAACATTAAACACACGCTACCGTTACACAGAGCCCAAACATTGTAAAAGACTGCTCCCACCCTGCCTACCTGCTGTTCGACCTCCTGCAGACACCGCAGGTAAATAAAAATTTGTGGCCATTACCTCTCGCAACTATACATACAAAACAGTCACAGTAAACACTCACAAATATTCTTCCAATGACAGTTTCAGTTTTCATTCAATCACTTTTTAAATTTAGATTCAATAAACAAGAGACCACCTCTTTGAAAATGGAGGCCAAATAAAGCCCATGTTTAATGATTCCCAAAATTTTGATCAGAAAATACAAACCTTTCAAACACCAGCTGCATATCTAATATAACAGTACCATTGTATTAACTTTGCATGAACTGCTTTTTTTTTTTTTTTGAAGTTCTTCATGATAAAATACTGAAAAATGTTTAATCAAACAAGGCATAAATACAAATAAATCTGCATAATACAAGCTGGATTTAAGAAAGGGGACAATGCAGACATTTTACAGACAAGTTTAAATTAATTTCAACACAAGAACTAAGACTTTCTCATACGTAGCTTCCAGATCAAAGACATTAAATTAAAATAATTCTAACAGATCAGGTTTGACTTAAATCTGTTAATTGCATATGACCACAACATGCAAGTTTCCTCACTTTTTCCACTGAGGAACATGTATGGAGAGATAAATTTGATAGTTATCTGTTCCTGCAGCACATTGACACTAGTGACACTGAGATAGGATATTAGCCAATACACGCTCTTACAACCAGCATTTATTTCAATATTAAAAGTTAGACTCCAGCTACAATTTTCACATTCGTTAAATTTGACAGCAGATCTTTAGAAATACTAAGAAATTGAAGGTTTATATCCACTTGAGGGGGGGGGGGGTGGAGTTCTATTTCACAAGAAAACATAACTCCAGCCTTCAAAATACAGACATACATATACTGTAGCTGGTAACCATAACAGTAAGCTGTAATATGCTGTACTTTAAGGCAGCTAAGATCTTAAAAAAAAAAAAGAAAGAGACAAATATACATAAGGTAGATTGGGGGATTAACAGTGAAGCCACAGATTGAATCTTTTACTAGTACTTCTGTTCATCCAGTATGGTGGATTTTTGTCCCTGAAATAAAAGGAGACATTTAACATTCAACCGTGGACTGATTGAACCCTCTCGACTAAATGATGACACGCTGTTTTTACTGTCCTGCACCTGTCACCTGACTGGCCAGCCTGTGAGCAATAACCCGCGAGAACAGTGGCCATGCTCGCTATTCGTTTCCGCTTCACCCCGAAATCGATGTTCATGTCGCTCATCAAGCTACTGTTTATAAAAATTTATACCGATTCAACCAAATGGTTTCCTGTGCCTTTAGTGTTTTAACAGACAAGTGTTGAAGGAAATGAATGAATCAAATATGCCTTCAATAGAAACTCAAAAAAAAAAAAAAAAAAAAGACAGCATTTGAACATTTTCATTGCGGTGTTCTTCCTGGATCTTCCAAAGACAATTCCCATGATGCACTGCACACTGAGAAGCCATACTTTATGTAGTAGCACTGATAATCCCATACCACTGAGTTCTTGTATCTTGACAATTTACTTTAGCAGAAATGTTCAATGTTTTTAGTGTCTTACAGATTCCTCCTCAGTCAAAATGTAGAGCTGTGTAAAAGATTATCCACACCACCTGATCAAGAGAGAGAGAAAAAGATGTGATTACACTGACAATCAAAGCGTGGGCCTCAGACCTGACAAATTTCAAACTGAGCTGAAGAAAACCATCAGATAGCCTTAAAAACACTGATGTAATACAGAACTTTTGGTACCTTCACACTGTATCATATTCATCTCTCACAAGAACATGTATTTATGTTGTAAGGTAGACCCTACAATAATACATACAGAGAAAAACCCAGCAATCACATGACCCCCTATGAGCAAGCACTTTGGCAACAAACCAAAATTTTCTGGTAATGGTTCTCAGCACATATTCTCTCTTTTTTTCCAAAACAAACTTCCTGCTGGGCTGTGAAGCTTAATACACAGAATTAAAACATAACCATCACAAATTTGGATTGAATTTTAACAGAAACTTGCTATTTGTAAACATGTTTGGATTTACTGCATATCTGGGGGAATATCACAATGAAGTTGGATGAGAATCTTTGTTTCCATATTGAAACTATTATATTTGTGATGCAGTCACCTGATTTGGACCATTTGAAAGAATGTCATGTGCTTAGCATATGAGAAACTATAAATAGCACATCATTGCCCTGCCTGCAAAACTGTGGTTTCTACACACACGTATGAATCTGCTGTCAGATGTCGGACAGGCAAATATTTTAGAGAATTCAAACAACCATCAACATCAAGCTACACTCCTGAGTGTCTGTACTCAGAGCCACAGTGCCAGATATTTAATCTAAAAAGGACCTAGTTCAATGAGGTGGTATTTTTTCTTTGTTTGTTTGGGGGTTTTGCTCTTCAAAAACAGAAAAAACATCTACAAAACCACCTTAACTACATCTCACAATGCATTTAGAGAAAAAAAAAACAAAAAAAACCCCATTCCTATTAAGGAGCACATATTTCCCTGGATTTTCTTCCTTGGCATTTGGAAGGTTTTTGTTTGTTTGTTTTTATTTGATCAACTAACATGTCAGAGAGTAGGGTGAAAATTAATATCAAATACTATAAGAAGAAAACAATTAAAAAGCTTTAGACAAAGAGCTGAAATTTGATGGATCACCAAAATCTGTAAATGAAATAAAAACTCAGGGGAGGGGGGGGGAAAAAGGGGGAGGAAAAAAAGAGAATATGGAGGTTTAAGGTGACGGTGTTTTTGGTAGTAGCAGTTTAACATCTGGTCCTCATCTAAAAATCAACCAACTGTAAACTTTTAAAGTTTCACTGCATTTCACTCAGAGGTTTCCTTTCTCCTGGGCAGTCTAGAATTGAAAAAGTACTTCTGTGTGTTCATCTGTGTTTGAGAAGCAATAAACTAAAAAGAATTTAACATAATTATGTGTAGTAGCAAAAATCCACCCTACAGGCCTGTGGAAAAAGCCTGTCGCCTTCCTCGTGTATAAAAACACACATGTTCATTTATAATGTTTTAAATTAGAATAAATATAACAAAATATTATTTTTATTAGGGCTGCTCGATTATGGCAAAAATGATAATCACGATTATTTTCACTGAAATTGAGATCACGATTATTTGACGATATTTATTTAACCCTTTAAGACCTACTATAGAACCAAGTCCACCAGAGCTTATATTATTTTTTTTTTTTACATGCTGTAGTGCCATTTGTGGGAGCATTTCAAGTTGCTATACATCAATACAACTGTTATAGCCCATATTTTAATAATATGTATGCATTAAGTCCATAGTAATTACATAAATTGCAAAAAAGTGCAATAAACTACAAAAAAAATTGAAAATCGTTTTTGTTTTGTTTACATATATTTCTACTTGGAGAAATTTAAGAGGTTTATCCCTCAAAACTTTAAATACAATAAAGTTGCAAAAAATAGTTTCCCACCACAGGAAATTTATTTTGAGTGTCTTCATAGTTTTATTTTGGAGATACAGCAATTTTTATATACTGCAGGAAAAACAAAAAACAATCCTATGATGCAAATTTGCAAAGAAAACAGCATGTGCCTCATTTCACTGTGGGAAGTGTTACGAACAGCTGATAGGAACGGCAAAACGTGTTTCTGGAATATTATGTTTTTGTTCCTGCAAGCGCTTTTTATGCAATTTTTGCAAAGCTATATGTGGAACGAAACTGTGACCGAGGACAAGCTGATGGCATCAGATGTAAGTACAACTCCTCCGGTTTCATATGCAAAACAAATTATTGCGCTAGCTTACACGGTTCAGGTTCTACAGGGATTTAACAATAGTTACGCAAAACGGAGCGTGCTGCTCTGACCGGCTTTAAAGGGTTAACAATGACTTTAAAAAAATAATATAAAATAGTGTGCAACACCACTGAAGTTTTTTTTTTTTTAAACTCTCTTTTCAACCAACGGCAGTCACTCTCCAAATAACTTCTGCTTAGCTTTCCGAGCTTCCCTCGGGTCCTCTTAATCAGCGGTCCCCAACCTTTTTTGCGCCACGGACCGGTTTATGCCCGACAATATTTTCACGGACCGGCCTTTAAGGTGTCGCGGATAAATGAGGGAGGGGCTAATAATCGGCTCAGTCATTTTTAATGATCGTTGAAAGCCCAGATCGTAATCGTGATTAAAATTCGATTAATTGAGCAGCCCTAATTTTTATTATATTTATCATATCACTGTTTATAGCAAGATGACAAAGAACATCAAACTATTCACTAATGAATACATATTTATTGCTCGTCTTTGCAAGCTACATATTAATCATATAAGATAAAGTCATTAACTGCAGGCACTGTTAGTGTAATTGCTTGATGAACACTTATTTACAATAATGCATTTCAACAAATTCCAGCGACACCAAAGTGCCACTGCACTAAAGATTTAATCTTTCATCCTATTTGTAACAGTTTTGCATTTTAGTGTCACGTTCATTGGGAATGGAAGAAACACAAAAAAAATTTTAAAGATCAATAAAAACGGCACGAAAAGCCCAGACAGTGGATGCTTTTCATTGCTTTTAACACTCCGTTTCACTTCAGCTCTTTGTATGTTTGAATTTCATGAATTTCTGTGGCTGGCTGACGGATCAACAGCAGCACATACTTTGTACACTGCCTCCACTGACACAGCTCTCTAGAGGTAAATGGGCCATCCTTGAACTGCTAACATACTACAAATGTGCTACCCTTGCTTAACCCAATGTGACATTTAACATGAATTTACATGCATGTACACCAGGAACCAAAATAGCCTATTTTGAAAGTCTAAGAAGTTTTGTTATACTTCAACAGTTTATACATTTTGAAAGACATTACTAAACCCACCAGAAACAGGGCAAAAGATGTCATGAAGCCTTCTTTGGTGAGTTCCCACGTGCCCCCATACTCTTCCTCATCGATCTGCTGAAAGCTGCTGAAGTATACATACAGGACGCCAGCATTGATAATGCAGAATCTAAAAAGCGCACACAAACACACAAAGATGTTAGCTTTTCAGTGTTTCCTTTGGTACAACAGGATATGTAAAGGGTCAGTGAAAGATGTAAGGTTTAGACAAGCTGTACACAATACTTACATGGCTATTCCCAGAAACCCTTTTAGTGGTGCTACACCCCACATCACACCAAGGACAATTGCAATAATTTGTCGGAGCCAATAAATCACATCTAAGAACTCGTCCTGTGGAATAAAACAAACATTTTATTTAACAGGTCCTAAAACAGCAAAACAGCCCAAGACCATCACACCACCACCACCACCATGTTTGACTGTTGGTATGATGTTTATAAGAAATGCCCTGTCAGTTTTATGCCAGTTGTAACAGATTTTGTGGGGAAAAAGAAAAAAAAAAAATCAACTTTTGTCTAATCAGTTCAGAGAATATTTTCCCACAAGTCATGAAGATCATCACGATGCTTTTTGGCAGATGTGAGACAAGCCTTTGTGTTCTTTTTAATCAGCAGCTCTCCAATAGATGCAATTTTTGACCAGTCTTTTGTTGCGGAATCATGAACATTGTGCTTAAGTGAGGCAAGCGAGGCCAGAAGCTCTTTAGATGTTGTTCTGGGTTCTTTTGTGTCCACCTGGATGAGTCGACAAAGCACTCTTGGAATAGTTGTGTCCGGCACTCCTGGGAAAGCTCACCACTGGGCCACCACAGGTTCTCTCCATTTGTGGATAACGGCTCTCACTGTGGTCCACTGGCATCCCGAAGCCTTATAAATGGCTTTGTAAACCTTTCCAGACTGTCAAGATTCTTATTAGGTATGTAGCCGGGGGGGGGGGATTATTTTTTCCACTTTAATAAATGAACTCATCTTTTAAAACCTGCATTTTGTATTTACTCGGGTTACCTTTGTCTATACAGCACTGTATGTTGACACACTCAGCTACATGTTCTGCATCCAGTACTGAGTATACCACTAAAATGAATACATTTTAGTGGTATAAATAAATTCTCTTATAGGGGCATGTCAGTGATATTATCGACCAACCAATATATCAGTCAGACTTTGAAAGGCTTACAATATTTATTAGGCAATGAAATTCGTTATGAATAACCACAAACAAGAGCAATATCTGAAAGTAGGGCTAAATCACCAAGACGATTAACTCTACTCCCTTTAGATCTGACAGCTAGCCCAGATTAATCCTTCGCAGCCATACCTCCATGACTGCCACATTACACGCTTTCACAACTTTGAGGCGACTAACAACAAGAGCACTAACATAACAAAAAAGGACAAACTGACTGACCTTCTCTTCCCAAACAGCGTTACTGTTGAAGGCTTTGCTCCATGTGGACTGCTTTACACCTCCATTCACTAGATGACTTTCTTCTTTCCGCTTTGAAATGCTCGTCATTCTTTGCGCTTTCTTTCAGCGACACACGTGGAAAAGTTACACTCCAAGCTCGGTGACACCTACAGGTAGATTTCACTATTCTTCTCCGACCGGAGGCAGAAAGTGCTGGGAAATATTTGAAGGTATTAAGAAAATCTACGCTTCGCTGAGCTGACAGGTTTCAGAAGCTAACCGTAAAAGGGAGTCTGAGCATGCGTAATATCGTTTGAACCCAGCCAGCGACGGCCAATCAGAGAGTGCGACGTTTCTGCGCCGCTATTCCTCAGAATCGCTATAAATTCCACAGCGACCTCTGATGGTGAAACTCAGAAACTGACACATATATTGGCATCTATTATATTTAGTCAGCTTCTCCATTTCTATTACAGTTAAATCTGCCATCTATATTGATAAGCTATCCAGAACTGTATATGTAATTATCTTATTATTACCTTTTGTTTATCCAAGTAAAAGTCTCACTGATTAGACGTTGGAGCACAAGAAGTATTAACTAACTTAAGCTATTATTCTGGGCTGATTCTTTCAACCATTTATTTATTATCTCCTTTGGTTTTTGAGATCTGGTTTTAGTGACTTGGTTTAGTCATTTTTATTTTCAAAGTAAATCAGAAAAGAAATCTAAATGGTAAATGGCCTGTATTTGTATAGCACTTTACTTAGTCCCTAAGGACCCCAAAGCGCTTTACACTACATTCAGTCATTCACACACTGGTGATGGCAAGCTCCATTGTAGCCACAGCTGCCTTGGGGCGCACTGACAGAGGCGAGGCTGCTGGACACTGGCACCACCGGGCCCTCTGACCACCACCAGTAGGCAACAGGTGAAGTGTCGGAGCTGGGCGACCAGCAACCTTCCGATTACAAGATGAACTGCCAACTCTTGAGTCACGATCACCCCAGAGAGATTATAGTCCTCGTCTGACCTGGGAAAGCCTTGGAAGCCACCAGGAGGAATGGAAAATTGTAGCTGGAATACCCTGTGTAGGATACTTCAGATACGCAGAAGAAAATGGGTGGATGGATCTTTGAAACTGCAGAAGTACCCCCAGAGTACAAATACGCCTCCTTGAAAATCACTGTTGTAATGTTGACAAAAAGTCAAAAAATTCAGAGTATATAAATTACTGGCATGCAGCTATGAAGACCAAAAAGGTGTATTTTTATGTAAGCTGCATAAAAAAGGTTCCATGGTTATTTTCTTTAATCCTATGATTATTCAGAGATCTCCACATCAGAGACTTCCACAAATAGCACATGTTAGCTCATGGAGCGGCACCTAATGACTAATCAACTGATCTGTTGATCTCAATAAGCCAACCTTTCATTTGGTCTGTGAGACCGCTGCTTTTTCTTGTTTGCTGAAGAACTGTGGCAGCTCTGAAGTATATTGCAAAACTAAGGGATAGTAATAAGGACAGTGTTCTGCATGTCTTGTGGTGAGAAAACATCAAAAGCGCTTCAGTGGATGTGAGCATGTATAAAAACAGAGAAAGGTGTTTCCCTGCATGCTGTGTCAGGACTTCTCCAAGGTATCAAAATAATTACAAGAGGGGGTTTTTGGCCTTTTTTTTTCATGTGAAATCCTGGATTTTTTTCTTCTCTAGCACCAGCTTGTTATATAAATAATACATCATAAAAAATGGTCATTAAATAAAAAGTTTGGGATCTATAGTTATATATAGCCTATGCAGAGATTTCCTAAAATAGCATTTACCACAAGCAAGCTGCAAGATTTATATGTTTTGATTAAAAAATGAAATCACAGAAATAATGTGTGACTTAACGAGCTTGCAAAGAAAAGCGTCTGGACTTCTTTAGTTCTCCTGTGCATAAAGAAGTCCAGACGCTTTTCTTTGCAAGCTCCTTTGACTACGATGACCTGGATGACTGAGAACCTTCACAGACGTGTGACTTAACTGTAATAACTGATGTAATATGAGTTTTTTAGCTGACAAATTGATGAATGGATGCTTGCTTACTTCTCTCACTGGCTGCTCTGACAGTCATAGAGGTACTTCTCTATACTGTCCAGCAGAGGGCTTCATTTGTTTTGATTGAGCTTCACCCCATTGAGTTCAAGTCATATCTCATAGCAACCCCAACGTATACCATGATAACTACAGTAATCGTGATTGTTTAACCTAAACTGACTTATTCGATTAATAAATTAATCAGTGTAAAATAGTTTATTCCTCTTCTTGTTCTTTTGGCTGCTCCTTTTGCCTGCATTTCACCCTATCTCTACCGTCCTTAGGCAACACCCACACATCTTTGTGGTCTTACTCTTTTCTTCGAGCCTGGAACTCCACATCCTGCATCCTATATCCACTCTTTCTAATCAGGAAATGTCCAAGCCTTCTCCAACTTTGTCTCCGAACAGCTCAACCTGAGCTGTCCCTCTGACATATTCATCATGTCCAACCCCATTCCCTTCTCACCCCCACCTCCATCTCTTCTTCCTGCCTTGTTGTCAGTGCCACTATCTTCAAACCTACACCAAAGCAGGTCTCACTAACATACTATAAACCTTCTCTTTCACTCTTGCTGCAAACCTTCTGTCACAAATCACCCCTAGTCTTGTCTCCACCCACTCCACCCTGCCTGCACTCTCTTCTTCACCTCTCCTGTGCACTGTGTATTAGTTTGGGTGGTTGTATTTAAACTCCTTCACTTTCACTACCTCTGATCCTTGCATCATTACTGTTACACCCACCTTTATCTCATTAGCACAAGTATTCTATCTTGTTTGAATTTCATTCCTCTTTTTTCCAGAGCATACCTCCACCTCTCCAGGCTCTCCTCCACCTGCTCCTTACTCTCGCTACAGATCACAATGTTGTCTGTGAACATTATAGCAGTGTCTCACTGTCCCCATACGTGTGCTGCACCATCCTCACGTATTTCTCAGCCAGTTCTGACTCCCTCATTCAGTACCACAGCCCCTCTCTCAGCACCCTATCTTATGTTTTGTCTACATCCACAAAAGTGGTGCAGCTCCTTCTGACTTTCTCTGTACTTCCCCATCAGCACTCTCAAAGCAAGCATTGTACCTGTGGAGCTCTTTCTCAGAATGAAACCATACTGCTGCTCACTGATCACCTTCTTAACCTAGCTTCAGCAACTCTTTACCATTTCTTCATGTTGTGGCTCATCAGCTCTGTAGTTACTACAGCTCTGCACATCACCCTTATTCTTGAAAATCTGTCTCATCACACGTCTTCTCACGCACTCCGGCATCCTCTCACACTCCAAGATTGTGTTAAACAATGTGGTCAACAAGTGCACTGCCCTCTCTCCTAAACATCTCCTCTATACGTATGTCAGCTGAACAACTAATGTAGTCACTACAAATAAAGCAGTTTGGCAAAATAATTGATTAATGTGTCTGACTAGTGACTCCAATATATTATTAATGGGTCTCTAATGTTAGCTACAGTTTATTTGTTGCACTATTGAAAACCATTAAGAGAATTTCACTTTGACTCTTTTAAGTTGACCCACTGAGCAGTGACTCATTCAGAAAGATGTGGGGGATGTGACATCGTGTTTAATTTGAAGCTTACTGAACATACATATAACAAACAGGGCCCAATGGAAAATCAGTAACACTAGAATACTATATGATGTGTTTTATCTGCTTTATCAGCTACAAATGAGTTTACACGAATGTCTTTAAAGTGATGCTCCCATGCAGCTGCTTTTTGCCGACTGGCTTTGCACTGTGGTCCATTTTGTGAGCATTTCTGACTTTGCTGGGTTTTGGTTGTCTTTCTACTTTAGTCAGTTTAGGGATTTGTGATGCGAGTTCACCAACGTGCATGGAAAGCTCTCAGGTTTAACAAAATACCCGTTACAATGCAACAGGCAGCAAAACTAAATTCTTTTAAAGTTGCCTCAAGTGCTGGGCCAGCTGAGGATGTGGTTTATGTTGCAGTTGAATTGTAACACCAATGTAGAGGATATGCTGGTCTCTGTCCTTTTATATAACAAATGTTTTCAATCCCTTGCACCAACCTCCAAACCTATGGGAACAGAGCCTTCAGTATGCTTTGCAGCACCTCATCACTTCACCAAAGCCTTTAATTTCTAGCCTTTCTGTTAATTTATATACTTTTGTTTATTTGGACTCTTTTTTTTAAAGCTATAAAGAGTTATTATTATTAAACTTTATTGTTAAAGTCAAAGCTGGTGGCAAAGTCAAAGTCATTATTATTATAGTCATTGTTGTGAACAAAGGAAGACTATACAGCAGCCTGACGAAAAGAAATTAGCTTTTACCTCACCTGTACTTAATAAACTGTCATTTGAGTGGTCACCCGGCAAATTTAAATATTTGTCCACTCAGCTTCAAAGCTCGCCACTCTCACAGCACAGATAACTGCCCGCTCAGTGAAATCCATAAATTGCAGGCTATGTAAACTGAGATTTGCGTAATTACAGCTAAAAGGTCACGTGGACTAAAACACATCTAACTGTAGTGGGTGTTTAATATGTTTGAATGGAGCTTTAAGAGCAGATTCATATTTATTGTGCGTCTTTATTAACCTTTTGCCACGCACCCGTTTGGCTCTATCTCTTTAAGAGCGGCTAGCCCACCTGGGAGGGGAGAGGAGAGGGGGGGGGGGGGGACAGGTGTGATGTGTTGTAACCGTTACCGTGCACGGTTAACGGTGCTGTGACCCTTTCAAAACCTCAAACACGGACCCCCCACCTGTGTAGATAGGATGGGATGGGGTGGGGTGGGGTGATGGTGTTGCTGGGTGAGGAAGGGGGCGTAGGGGGTCAAAGTCAGTACGGGATACGTGAGTCACTTCATACTCTGTGCTCGGCGGAGCTCGAGCTCTCACGCCAATTCCACCGTCAGTGACGTCGGCGTCACGTGTCTGCCTCTTCCCTCGGTACGTCCGTCGTATTTTCCTCCCCTTTCACTGCCTGCTGTAACACAGAGCCACTCGAAATAAACAAGCGCAAAAAAATAAGAGAGGGGCCGTTGTTGTTGTGAGAGGGAGGGGGGACCGGTCCGGCTCCAGTCACGTTTATTATTATCAGCGGCCGATTGTCAGAGGGGTCCTTACACCTATAAGTTACCATCAGAGAAGCCCAAAGCCGACCCCGTCCGTGTCTGGCTCCACTGAACCCGCACCAGTGTAAACTTTTTAATACCTGCGATGCATACGCTGAGCTCCGACGAAGCGAGGTGAGTGTGCTTCACTGATACGCATTTACTTAAGTGTTCACCTTTCCTAAACTTGTGCGCGAGCTGTCTTACCTTTACGGGCTTGTGGCTCAGCGGCGCTGGCCAGCTGCATGTCGCCTGCTTAAAATGGCGACAGCCAACCTGGGGGGGTGGTAGAGAGAGTAGTTTTTTTAAAAGCTTGGAGGGGGGCACGGCTTACCTTTTTTCCTCTCTCTCCGGTATGAATTGGTCGTAGTGTTCAAACCTATAATGCAGACAAGCCCTTTAAGTTGGGGCTCACTCCGCCTAACTTGAGCGGAAGATGAACACGCATCATTTTTCGGAAATATCTGACGCTGCTGCGCTCAGGGACCGAAACATTGCAGCGCAGACTCTTATTGTACCTCCTATTTTCGCGGAATATCGCCGATTAATCACCAAATTAGCGCCAATTAGATGTTGTCAGGGTGCACTGTAGCCCCCACCCGCTTACCCGGAAAAAATCCTGTAATATGTCCTGTAAACAATGCGCTGAATTTCCAAAATTTCTTCCAATCCGTCAATCCGTGCTATGAATGAAGTTTGGGAGTCATTTTTAAAAGTCCCAGTCACTTCCATCATATATGAACCATCTATTTAAATTTTTTTTTTAATTTAGCTTGAAAAATCTATGTGTGTGGACCTTGGTTTTAAATGAAAATCACACCTTTTTCTTTTCTTCCACCAGCTGAGTTTGTTGTTGTTGTTCTCTAGCAGCCACTTGTCTTATTTGTTATTTCACTGTTGTCATGAGTGAGTTTGACTGCAGGGATTAGAGCAAAGATTTCCCACACCGCTAATTTGTGTCTGATGTCCACGTGAGTCCCAGGCACGGACACTTAGCTTAATCCAGCTCACCTTTTTACACTTTTAGAAACGGGCCAGGTTTTCCACACTGCTGCTCAGATCACACGTGGATCAGCTGTGAGGGGAGCTGTAGGTGATGATTAGTATTGTTATTGTTGTTACTATCTTGCTGTATTTCTTTGTGCTGGTGTGCTGATGGCTGTAGATTTCAGTCAATAGTACACTCTACCCCCCTCCTCTTCTGCCATCATCATCACTACCACCTCCACCTCCTGGGCCCTGTTTCCCTCCCTCCTTTCTCCTCCCTTTCTCTTCCTCAGATTTAGGTTAGTAGCTGACACAGGTTGAGTGGCTTTGTGTGGAAGGATTAATCAGTACGTCGCTTATTTAAAATCCATGGTGCCTTTGCATATTTTAGACAACTTTTTAAATGCTTTACTGGCAACCCTTGTTAAGTATTAAATGTTGTGCTGATGATTTAATAAAGCTGAACAATTCTTGGAGGGTGTCAGTCTGTAGGTAATGACTTCCCATCACATCTGTGCCTGCAGACCCATGTAAGACAGTTTATTTACAGATCTCTACCAAGTATGGCCACACAAAAAAAATCAAAAACAGGAGTCATCTGCTACTGAAGAGCCTTTTCACGTTGTTGGGGAAGAGCAGAGTAAGCCACTCGCACAGCCACAGCATTCAGGTCTGGGTCAGCAGCGGCAGCAGCCTCTTGGCTCTGCTTGGTTGGTTAACAGCTTGTGATGTCAGCCATTTTAGGTTGGACAGCACAGAGGCATGGTGCTCCGCCATTTTTCTCTCCCTCCCCTCTCAGCAACCCAATTTTAACGCATGCACCGGCAGCGGCCACAGCAATGCGGCCGTGCACAACCCACACAGCCACACGCTCCCTTGACCTGAGACTCAGGATCACATGAAAATGACACTGCGCTGTCACTGAGGCTCAGAGGCGCTCTGATTGTTGCCTGCATTGTGTGCGAGCCGAAGAGGGAGTGGAAAGAAGTTGGGCTGCAGAGAACCTGTGAGCATTTCTAATGGTGGGTTGTTCGAGAGCAGGGGTGTATGAGCGAACAAGACCCTGAAAATGATTGATGAGAGAAGGTTAGCAGCTTAAGTCGTTTTTTGTTTGTTTGTTTTGAGGCAGAACAAAACAGCGTAGGATTTTTATTTATTTTTTTGAGGGTGGGCTTGGGGAAAACGCACAGGGGCGAGAGGTTGTCATCTCCTGAAAGGATAGCATCTGGCAGATAGGCCAGGCCTGTTTATGCGCTCATGGCTGCATTGCCTACAGTGACTACAGGAGCCCTGCGTGACTTTAGGGCCCTGTAGGCTGAAACACAGGAGCCCCCAGAGCAGTAGCCCGGGCAGATGCCTGAACCAAGACTCACAGACACTGAGTTAACAGGAAGAGACGCCATCAGCTTTGGAGAGTAGTGTGCCTTGGCGACGGCGACCACACCTACCAGGGAGACATGAACACTGCGTGAGGGAGGCACTGAAATAGGAGCAGGGCAGGGACTCTCCAAATACCACTGACAGGGGCGTGTGGAACAAACAAGCCCCACTAGAGCCAGAGACTGGATGGCATAGGAGACGTGTGCGTGTTTACCCACATGCGTGTACTTCAGAGAAATGAGCTGGTAGGAGAGAGAAAGAGGGGGTAGGAGGTGGTTGCCATGGGGACAGTAACACACCAGTGGCGCTGCCGACCTGTCTCCCTGGGCCAAACTTGCTCTGAGAGGAGGAAGCGGAGGGAGGGGAAGCAGAGGGTGCAGAGGCTGTTGGAGAAAGGGAGGGGGAGTGAGGGTGAAGAAGACGAGGAAGAGCGAGGAAACTAAGAGAAAGCTGCCTGTGCTGTACACCTTTTCGTCATCCTACTGGGAGAACATTTGTTACACGCACACATCAGTGTTACACCTGCATTCTCAGCGAGGTGACGAGATGACTAGTTTAGTTTGTGTGAAGCTATACAAAGGTGTGCGTGCGAGAGAGAGCTATTATTGGTCTGTGCTCAGAGGATCCATCCCCAGCCTAGAGGAGAGTCAGGCCACCGGATGAAAGGAGGTCACGCCTTGTTGAGCCAATGATGACATTAAGAATAATACAGGTTATGAACCGTGAGGTCAAAAATAATGTCTTTGTGTGTCACTGGGAGAGCTCTCTGACTCTCACACACAGGAAAAATTGCAGCCTGACTACCTCGATAAACAAGCCTCACACAGAGGCATTTAGCCAGCCTCCCCCACACGCCACACACACACATACACACACTCACCAAGAGCTCACACGCACCCCACTCCTACCCCCCACCCCCTTTACTCTCAATCTCACAGGAAACCAACACATGCAAATGCTGACACACACATATAACAGACACGAACCCACGGTCCCCTGCATGGTCAGTCAACGCATGTGCGGCATTCAAATGAAAAGTTTTCAGCTGATGCGCTCACACCCATGAGTCAACAGAGAGCTCATCTGATCCTGGCATGAGCTGCCCATTTCGACTCGCCAATTATAGCTCGGGCTTGTGCTGTTTTGATGCTCATCTGTGTGCGGCTGTATGTGTGTGTGAAAGAGAGTGAGAGAGGCCTCTGCGTCTCTGCTGGTTGCTTTCGCATTCGCTGAGGCCCAGGGCTTATCTGGAGTTGTGTTCGCACAGATGTGGTTTTTGATTTTTCACAGGCCCATCACAGTGTGATGTGTAAAGTTGGTAGTTGCTGTCTGTCAGTCAGTGTTTGCAGCTTTTGATCAGTCGTGGAAATAGGATTACATACTTAGCAGCTCTGACATTGTGTTTTGCTGGGTGTCTTAGTGTTAGTGATTATTTTGCACATGCCTGCTGACTGCCCGGGTGTGCACGCCACATGCAGGCGCTGAAGCAGGACTCCAGGTTATGTCCGCTGGCTGAATGTTCTGGGCTTTTGCAGTGCAGCAGGGAGGGAGGAGAGGGAAGGACTGTGATTGTAGTTTGGAGCTAGAAGGGGGCTTTGAAGCGCGGGGGAAGGCAGGGTTGGGCAGGCTAGTTGGAGGGGGGTATCGGGTAGGAAAATTCCTCACTGAAACACCTCAGTGCTTCCTCAACGATAGTTAACAACTCTCCTCACCCCATACCGACTCGCCCATCCCCCACCGTCCTTTCCCATTCGCTGTCCCTCTCCTCTCGCCTGCCATCCGCACCCAGCAGAACCACGTGATTGATGGTTGAGACTGCCCACCCATAAGCCTTTGTGTCGGTCATGTGACCAGCCAGCCTTGGCAGAGTGGTGCCCCCTGATGCAGAACCCAATGGCAGGGGGAGTCGAAGGGGTGCACAACAGCCCAAGTTGGTGCACGCGGGGTGGGGGACAAGGGGCATCACGTTCCTTCCACAGTAGCAAACTTAATTTGCCTGTTAACCCCTCACATTCAGATCCAAAGAGAGGGGAGCAGTCTTACTGTTCAAAAAAATAAAATACAATAAACAAAGAAGATACTATTTGTTTTGAGTCCAGCAATGTTTTCAGAGACTGCTCAGAAAACATTTTACTATTAGCAGTACTAAGGCAGACAGCAGATGATGGGAACTTTAACTTGCTTTTGCCGCCTCTGTCTGGGTTGTCATAGGCTTCTGAGTGCAGGAGAGTCAACTCTGCATACCTGTGCTCGGTCACAGTTGGAGCCCTCGTCCTGCAATAGTTAACTGGGTTTTGAATTAGTGTACTGTGATCTTTTCTATGGCAAATCGAAGATCTGCTAATGTGTCTGTGGGCACTTTAGAAAGAGGACATTCATCATTAGCGGATTTGTCGAATGGAGACATCGAGCTTGCTGCTCACCTTGTCATAAGTGAACAGCCTCGTGCACAATGAGGCTAAGCATCTGAAGGTATACCACCCCCTCACCCCCCAGCCAAGTTTAATATGAGCATGGAGTTGTTCTGCTTGCATGCACGAAAGGGTTTAAGCTTTTGAGCGCTGAAATGTGAAAACTGGATGTGTTTGTGAAGTATCTGGGCTGGACTGGGTGAGATTTTAAGCATTTTCCTGTTGTGTTTCTCTAAGCCGCTGAACTTTGTTGAGCTTTTGCTGCTCTGCGCATGAGGTGTCATGTCAGGGCAGAGTGACTGGGAGAGTAATTGCCCTAGAGCTGTCCTCTAGTACTGCATCACTACCTCTCTGTGCAAAGGAAGGAAGGAGAGGGAAAAGACGAAGCTTTTTTTTTCTTAATGGAGACAAAGAATCTAAGAGGTGTTGTGAAGGTTTTAAGATTTGAATTCTTATATAGGTGTGATTCCTGTCTGTACAGTGTGTACCATTGTTAGGATGGAGCCATTTTTCCGCAGAACATCTGTTCATCTGAACTGCTCAACTGCCCAGATGTTACGTGCACTATATTGCTGTAGGAATTTAAATAAAGATATTCAGTTAAACTACAGAGGCCCTGGATTAAAAAAAAAACCAGAATGTGCCCTCTCTGTTGGGGGTGTGTCTGAAAGAGGGGAAGTGAGACCGAGTTGTGTGGGGGGAGGGGAAAGAAGGGGGTAGGACAGGAGCTCTCTCTACAAGCCATCAGTGAAGATGCAGAGTGAGCTTGTGTGTAGGCCTTCATAAGAGAGACAGCCCTGGGTTTCTCTGATCAGAGGTTTTGAGCAGCAAGATCTGTGGATTTTAAAGCGCTCGAGCTCAATCTTTCCACGAGGTGTCCTTTATTACCTGTGCTGTTGGCATTTTACCTGGAAACGGTGTCAGCAATGATGTGTTTTCCTCTGCTGAGATGGACCTGGGTTTTGCTGCGCTGAGTAAGATATTTCATTTGCTCTCAGTCGCCCAACTCATTTGCACTTAAAATGTAAATTTTCTCTCTTTTGTGTGTTTGTAACTCACCAAACCACTTGACTAAACTGTTGGCTGGTGATTGACAAACTAATCAGTGTTTCACTCTCTTTTTGCAGGATTTCCCGAAAAACTCAAGTGATAACCACAAGTGGACCCACGGACAAGACCCGCCACCCCCCTTCCCCCATGCCTGGTCTATAGTCAACGAGAAACCCATATTCTTTTTCACACCTCACTCTCAGCCATTTGACCACTCCTCCCACCCCCAGCCCCATTTTTTTTTCACACCATGGCCAGCAAAAGGAAGTCGTCCACTCCCTGTATGATACCTAGCAAGATTATTCGCCCCTTAGAGGAGGTTGAGCAGGACTCTCCTGCTCTCCGTCAGCCAAGGGTTTCTGGCAGTGACACACAGAGCCCCTTAGACCCTGGAGAGTCTTCCAAACCAGAGGCGGGGGATGCAGTCAAAGATGGTGCAGGCAGTTACACATGTAAGCCTTGTAATTTCGAAACGCATGACCTTAACTTATTTTTGGATCACGTCTACTCCGGGCACCCAGACTTCCGTGCTGACCCCAGCTTCTTTTGTGTCAGCTGTGGGGTTTCAGCACCCAAGTTTGAGGGCCTAGCATTGCACAACGCCAGGGTTCACCCCAGCACATTGAACACCACTCTGCGGCTGAGAAAGAGAGACAGGAGGCTGGTGGTGGAGCAACATCTGGTGGCTGGGCCAGAGAGCGGGAAGGACAGTGAGATTTCTATCACTAAAACCCCAATTATGCGGATGCTGAAGGGCAAATCGGAGCCTAAACGGATTGTGGTGTCTCACCCAGTCTCCGATGAGGCGTCCTCAGACCCACACACTATCTCTGCATCTAGAGAGACTGAGAGAAAAGAAACTGCCTCAGTAACAGTCGCCCATGTTCCTACGATTGTCCACAATGGAACAACTAAGGTCACACTTCCTTCAGCAATCCAGATAGTGAATGGCTCAGGAGCATTACCCATGTTAAAGACACCAATCACACAGGTAAATGTCAGTTTTTATTTCTCCTGGGGTTTTTTTTAGATAAAACATGTTTAAAAAAAAAAAAAATTTTTATTGGAGTCACTTGTTCTGATTCTTGAATGTTTTTTTTTTCCAGGTGGTTTCAGTAGTTCAAAACAGAAACCTTCATCATTCTGCGCCAGTCACCGCCTCCTCAAATATTTCCTCCAGTTCCTCAACTTCCTCCTCAGAAAATCTCCCAAAGGTAATTCTTTCTATCCAAATCTTATGAATTTTTAAATGTAAAATCAGTGGCTGATATTCAACCTTTCTCTCTCAGGTAATGATTCCTTTGAGCAGCATCCCTACCTACAGTGCCTCCATGGATTCCTCTTCCTTCCTGAAGACCTCCTTCAGCAAATTTCCGTACCCCACGAAAGCTGAGCTCTGCTACCTGACTGTGGTCACAAAGTTCCCAGAAGAGCAGATCAAGATCTGGTTCACAGCCCAGAGACTGAAGCAAGGCATCAGCTGGTCTCCTGAAGAGATAGAGGAGGCCAGGAGGAAGATGTTCAACACCATAATTCAAACGGCACCTTCCAACTCTCACAACCAGCCACAGAGTCACCACAGCCCAGCCCAGCAAACCATCACAGTCCTGCCTGCATCGCTTGGGGCCACAGGGATCCCTCACATCCTGCAGGGGTCTCTCGTTGGCCAAGGAGGGGTAATCGTCACACAGCCGGTCATGACAAACGGTATCCAGGTTAACAGTACTCCTGTTGCCCTAGCTGTCACACCTAAGCCCCAGGCAGCAGCGCGGCCTATGATGCAGGCCCGACCTGCAGCGGCCCTGGTGGCAGACAAAGGCGTGAGCATGGTGGTGGGGTCAGTGGGAAGCAGCAGCACAGGAACGAATATCATTAGCAGCTGTAATAGTAGTAGGAGTGGGGGAGGGGGCACTAGCAGTGCTCTTAGCAGCAGTCAAACTAGCGTGATCAACCTCAGCTTGGGAAGCAGTAGTCATAGTAATGCTAAGGCGAGCAGTGTCAATGGTAAAGACAGCAGCGGTAATGTTGACTCCAGCGATAAGGGCAACGGTGATGCAACTGGGCATGTAAATGCCAAGAACACAGATGTCAGCAATGCCAACAACACCAGCGTGCTGCAGAGTGACAACAAAGTAACCACAGAAAGCAAAAACATCACAGACATCAAAACCGTCAATGGCAACAGTTTACCGAAGAGCAAAGATGCTAATGGGAGCAGCAGCAAAAATAGTGAGACAAGCGCAGATGACGTCGACCCCTCTGCCAGTGACTCCCCACCCATGAAGATGGAGGAGGCTTCTTCCCCTGCCTCCAAGTCTTCTTCCCCATCCCCTGCATCTGCTTCGAGCAGCACGCTGGGATCCAGGACGCCCGTCAACCCCTTCCTGGATCCCAGCTTTTACAAAGGCAAAAAGTCTCAGGAGCAGCTCAATGCCCTAAAGGACAGTTTTCAGGTGTGCCAGTTTCCCGACCAGGAGGAGGTGGACCGGCTCATTGCGTTGACGGGGCTCACAGTGCGAGAAGTTCGCAAGTGGTTTAGTGACCGGCGCTACCACTTTCGCAACCTGAAAGGTACACGTGCCGGCTCAGGACCGCAGACTAAACCCGCCACCACACCCGGAACGGGCAGCAGTCCGAGTACGCCAGGAACAAGCGCCGCTGGCAGTGCCAACCCCATCGATCTGTCAGAAAGTAGCAACAACTCTGGTGCGAAAACTCCCCAACACAGCGCTGCACCCCTGAGCCCATCTGCATCATCACAGACACCCACCTCTCCCACCACACCTTCCCGCCGACTCCCCAGGCCACCGTCACCTGATTTCACAGCCATCCGCTACAAGGAGAGAGAACCCCACCAGGTGAGGCCTTACTACGCCAGCTTCCTGTGTAATATAAGTGTAATAAGCTTAGCAGGTGGCCAGGTTTCCTCACTGTTTTTTGTCGTGATTACTCAGTTCTGTGGATTTCCACATCAAAGTCTGTTTATAAATGCAGGGGAGATCAGCTTTCTATTTGTAAGAGTTTACTTTTGTGGCTCCAGATGGAGCTGCACAAAATTAGATAAATAGTGTGTCTCCGGGGGTGTAGACTTCATCTACATTAGCTGCTACTACCACAACAATCTTGAATGTGCAAGTGAAATGTAAACAGTAAAGTTCAAACCTAAAAGAGGATATGTTTTATTTTCTTTCCATGCACAGCTTATAAGATGAATAAGTGAATTAGTTTTTGGTCTTGGAAGGCTTGAAAAATTGTAAAATGAGGTATTCAGAGTTTTGTTTTGTTTTTTAAACTACAAAGATGATGTCTTTAAATATCTCACTCTGTCTGAACTGTTACAGATGCTAGTTTTATTTTTAACTTGAATAACAAAATCATTAATCAAATATCTCACACATGCCAGTTCTTTGTCTTCATTGAAAAAAAGACGATACTAATAATTAACTTGCGTTTATTATGTTAGGTTAAAGCCCTAGAGGGCAGCTTTTCCCAGAACTCAGACCCATCAGGCGAGGAAGTGGATAGACTGCGGTCTGAGACCAAGATGACCAGAAGAGAAATCCACGGCTGGTTTGCTGAGAGGAGGAAGAGAGTGGCAGCTGAGAAAAAGAAAGAGGAGGCTGAGCGGGCAATGCGAGAGGAGGAGGAGGGTGAGGATATCGGGGTTGATGGAGAAGAGAGGCAGAGAGATGAAAGTTCAGGGGAACCAAAAGTCAACCCTATTAAAATAAATCTGAAGATGCTGAAGGTGACAGAGGCCAATGGGAAAACTGAGAGCGAAGGGCTGGATAGTACGGCCGCATCCTCCCTGGGTCCTGCCTCATCTGCCACCCCCAAAACATCGCAGACCTCCACGCCAACACCCAAACCAGCTCACTCCCCCAAACCCACAGGCGTCCGAGGTAAGAAGACAGCGGACCAGCTGCATCTGCTGAAACAAGTTTACGCTCGGACCCAGTGGCCCAGCGCCACTCAGTACGATGAACTCATCTCAAGCACTGGGCTGCCCAGGCCTGAAGTGGTGCGCTGGTTCGGAGATTGCCGTTATGTGCAGAAGAATGGGCAGCTGAAGTGGCTGGAGTCGTACCAGAACATGGCTCTGGAGGAAGACCTACAGAAGGGGAATGTGCACGTCCTCCAGGCTCACCTTGACGTCCACGGAAGGCTGGAAGACTCACAGGTATCAACAGCACCAAACATTTTTTTTATAGCTCAGTAGCTGAGAAACACAGGAACCTGAGAATCAAACGATTTCTCTGTACTATTGCTTTTATAAAAGCTGACAGCATATCCTCTAATTATACAGGCATGTCACTCCTGAAAGTCACACTAGGCTTTTAGAGTTCCACTTTCAAAATGCTTCTGTTGCATTAGATAGATATTTTGGGGATTTTAGGTGTAAATAACTGAAACCTCATATGTGATAGAAAAACCCTGACTCACTTCCTGTTATATCAATGTTAGGGGCATTCGCTATTTTAGCAAATCATCTCCTCTGGTTGGTGTGTGTGGTTTACTCATGATTAAAGTGTTATTTTCCCATCAATTCTTTCAGTGTTGACCTGCGAAGGCAAAAGTATTGCTTTATATATTTTAATTTACATGTTTTTCTGGCAACACACTTCAAACAAAATTAACCCCACTCATTTTTCTATACACTCCTGTATATAATCCAGGAAGTGGATATGGGATTATGTGCTTGATTGGAGATGTTGTGAGGTCATAAGGAAGGTTTTGGGTTGCAAACAGTGAAAATGTTGGATGCATTCAAGGGTCTGTTGGAATTTGATTGGTAGAACTGGGGTCATACCTCAGGAGGGCTCGAGCTTGTGCTTTTTAGAAGAAAAAAACATGTTGGCTAATTGATGCTTTTGTTTATTTGTTTCGTGGTCATTTTACTTTTACATGAAGTAAAATGCATTTATTCCAAACCAAGAAAAGGAAATGCAGGATACAACGGTATCATGTGATGTAATTCTGGATACAGTTCACCAACAAAGCAGTGTGTGGATTATATCTTATTTTATAAGTAAATATATGTAAATGTCTCTGAAGCCACTCTGACACATGCATTCCTTTCTATTAATCTGTCAGTGTGTCACCTAGTAGCATTTGCAAATCGATTTCAATCCACGTACGTTTTAGTGAACAACTAATCCAGCCTGTTTCTAAATTGCAATAAAAATTTATTTATTCATTCATTTTTTTAATGCATTCTTCATGTCCTGTCTGGACAGGAGTGAGACCTCTCGATCTCTCTCAGAACTCGTTCTTGGTGTCAGGAGGAACTAAAACAAAGTCATAGCTACAAGTGCACCAGTTTTTTATTTTTTATTTTTTTATTTTTGCACATGTGGCTAAAATTTGATCGTGTTGCTCTCTCCATCTCTGTAAGTAGCTTTAAAGAGCTTTGACAAAAAAGTGAAAGAGATGAAAAAAATGGCATTGTGTGAACAGAAGCAAGCAGTGCTACTTGAAGAGTTTCATTATTACAACATAACATTTTTGTTCAAATTTACACTTGTGTTCACGAGTCACGTAAACTGAGCTGCAGGCTCCTGTGAACATCAGGATCTTTGATGAACATTTTCAAATTGCAAAAAATCTTCAAATTTGATCCTTTTTTTTTTTTTTTTTTGGCCTTAATATAATTGTTGCCATTTAGCATCAGCATCTGTCTTCAGATTTTCATTGATTCCTAAATAAATATGAACTAAATATGTACATGTATATGCAACTATGATATAAAAATGATATTAAAACTTTAGAGTTCATTGAAAATCAAATAAGACGTTTTAGACTAGTGTAAGATGTAATATTATTGCAATATATTGAGGGTATTTTCAATAACATGTCATTAAAGGAAAACTGTCTAAATTCTAAAAGAACTGGGTTGCAAACAGGTATGAGTATGAAAAGGTGAAATGTGTCATCTAAGTGTCCACTTTGCACCTCAAATAACCGTGAACCTTCCTCTTGATTCCCCTTCTGTATGCACAGTTGCAGGAACTTGCTCAGAGTAGCAGTTTGACAACAGACTTGGTGCGACACTGGTTTACCACTAAGGCGTCTTTGCAACAAACTGCCGCCGCCAGTGCCGCTGCTCATACAACAGGAACGCGACCGGTTGCACCGGGTGTGGCTGCAGAGCCACCTACAACAGGATCCTCCCCTCCGGAGTCGCAGGCAGGAGGTGGGATGGAGGAGAAAACGGAGGCATCGGTGTGCAGTGTCGCATCAGAAGCAGAGGACGCAAACGCTGACGAGACTGTGAATGCTACTAAAGGTAATCTTCATCAGCGTGAGCGTAAGCTCTCCCTGCAGGGTCTGACCAAATATCCTGATTTGAGCAATTAAACACCTAAAGAAAAGCTGCAGAACTTCTAAAAGCAGAAGCAGAAGGTGTTTCATTATGAAAATATTATTTGCGCCTCCGTAACAATTAATTTTATTCGTGGCAGGGTTTAGGTGTTAAAAGGTGATAATTAAACACACCTAAATGTTTATGATCGTCACTCAGGTGATACAGAAGCGCTAAGATAGAATATACAAACACACACATTCATCATAATTATGAGTAATGAGGCATGCTGTGGCAGGTTTGTGTTTCAAACCAGTGCGTGTGTAACTCCAGCACACTGTGTAGCAATGAAGGAAATTCAGACGTGTTTTCTGGAGCGTGTTGTCAGGGTGACAGATTTTTAATTTCTTTTTCCGCTTTTTTTTTTAAATTCTTTCTTCTTCTTTTTTTAATTGCAACAGGAACTGATTGAAGAGGCCTTTTTGTGCGAGGATGGAGTTGACATCGCAGGTGGTCTTTGTTCCGGGAGCCTGACTAAAAGACGGCAGATGCGTTTGTAACAAGATCACTGGAAGGAAATGGATCTTGGAGCCACCTCCACCCACCCCTCCTTACTCCCCCCCCACCCATCTCTCCCTCTCTCTGTCTCTCCTTACCGCTTACACCCCTCGAGGTGGGCATGACACCCCACATCCCCCAAACCGCCTACATGAGATGGACGCTATAGCAGCCCCCCCGCCCCCGCCAAAATCCACCCACCCAGCCGCCCACTCCCTTCTCTCCTTCTCCAGTTTTGTCTAGATCTCCACTACAACTCTCCACTATTCTCCCCTCCGCCATTTTCCCTTCAGGAGAAAGTAGACACTGAGGTGCAGGAGTGGAGGTGGCAGTGTAGGCGTTCAGGCTGACAGCGTTTTGCTGCCATGTTTTTTCCAACTGCCTGCTGTGATGGGGGTAAAGGAAGGGGTGGGAAGGAAAAAAAGAGAGGGGTGGATGTGTGGAAGCAGAAGAAGAGGGAGAAAAAAGTGTGTTTGAGACTGCAAACTTGGCAGATGTTGATCAGGTGGGGGTTGGGTTTGGACTCTTATCGACTAAGCTGAGACACGATTCAGTGAAGCGTTGAGACTGTTCATTGTTTGTTTTTTTTGGGGTACGAAAAACTGCAGTTTTGCTGCAGGGTGCTTGCCTAGGCCTTAATCGTAAATCAAATCAACCTTATTTTCCCATTGTGCCGTCTTCATGCTGCTTTTTTTTTTCCTGCATCACAAACTCTGACTTCATGCTTGCAGTTTATTTTAGAAATGTGCTAGCTGCCCTGTTCACAGCAACAAATGTGAAAAGCAGCACTGACGCTCATTCAACCCGAGGTTATTTTGGAACATGTTTTTGTTCACACTTTTTGTATCTGTACATACTTTTCATTTAACATGAAATTGCTCAGCGTGGGACGACATCGGGGATTGTTTCATCCAAAGAGGGCAAGCACCCTTTAGGGTCTAAAACAAACAAACAAACAAACAAGTGACACAGTATATTAGACTACATGACATACGGTTTGTGTTGTAGCATCAAGTGCTTCTTTACCTATCGGATATGTACGTATATTTGTTTTTATGAGACTTTGTTATGAAATAAATCACACTGTAAACAAACTGTGAACTACCAGAGTTCCATAGGCTTGATGTATAATTTTTACAGATGGCATTTCAGAATAAAAGCAATGTCAGAAAGCTGTGGCTCAGTGTGTCTGTTCATAAGTAAAGTTTTCTACATGGCTTACAGCACTGAGGCAAATTAAGAGGACTAAACCTCAAATAAGAACACTGAGGCCTTATGATGAAAGATTTACCTCATAAGTAATTTTAAGTCCCTGTCGAGCTAGCTTTGTTGCAAACACTCAGCCACTTTTTTTTAGGTACTGTTGTAATTGCTCATTAACACAAATCTTCAATCAGTCAATGTAAACATGGTCAAGATGACATGCTTGGGTTCAAACTGACTTTAAGTGACTTTAAAAGTAGTGTGTTGTATGGGCTAGTTTAGGGGTGTCCAACTCCAGTCCTCAAGAGCTACTGTCCTGCAGCTTTTAGATGCATCCCTACTCCAACACAGTTGAATCAAATGGTTGGATTACCTCTTCAGCATGCCATCACGTTTGGCAAAGGCCCGATAAACAATCCATTTATTTGATTCAGGTGTGTCTTAGTAGGGATGCATCTAAAAGCTCCAGGACCGTAGCTCTTGAGGACTGGAGTTGCCCATATGGAAAAGAAATAGTAAAAACTTATATGTGATTACTCATGAAAGTGGCCACTTTCAGGAGTAAATCATATAAGGATTACATGATTTACTCCTGAAAGTGGCCACTTTCTCATTACTTTCATACATTGTTTTAGTAAGTATACAAAACATACAACTTTCATTATATAATTTTTCAAGGGATCTTATGTGTTTTCACTCTTGTATGCTTTTCATACAAGTTTCACACAAGACAGATACAAACTTTATAAGATTTATATATATCTTTTCCATATGGGTGGACACCCGCTGGCTAGTCTGAGTATATGAAAAACTGCTGATTTACTGTGATTTTTTTTCTTTCTCCATACAACCATGTCTAGGGTCAGAAAAAGAATATCCAGAGCAGCAGTTGGGTGAAAATGCCTTTTGGTGCCAGAGGAGAATGGTTCGACTGCTTTGAGTGGGAGGCAACAGCCACAAAAGTAACCACTTGTTACAACGAGGGTATGGGGAAGAGCATCTTTGGGCGGCAGAAGACCACACTGGGTGCCAATCCTCTGAGCTAAGATTAGGAAACTGGGGCTACAATACGCACATGACTCCATCCTCCCTTTTATCAAAGGTTCAGGTTGGGAGTGATGATGTAATGAATGGTGTGAGGGATGTAGTCTTGTCACACTTTGGGTCCGTTATTACCAAGTTCAGTGCCACAGCCCAAGTATTGCTGCGGTCTATCCCAGATCTTCCAATGGCTTCTGATGGCTGATAATGCGCCATATCACAAAGCTTCTTGAACATGACAATGACTTCAGTGTACTGAAATCAGGCGCCAGCTCTCAACCCAATAATTTTCCCACAAAGAATTACACCAGTTTAGCAAGAACGCAAGTCTAACTCAATACGAGTAATAATGGATTGGATTTATATAGCGCTTTTCAAGGCACCCAAAGCGCTTTACAATACCACTATTCATTCACTCTCACATTCACACACTGGTGGAGGCAGCTACAGTTGTAGCCACAGCTGCCCTGGGGCAGACTGACAGAAGCGAGGCTGCCATATCGCCCCTCTGGCCAACACCAGTAGGCAAGTAGGGTAAAGTGTCTTGCCCAAGGACACAACGACCAGAACAGAGAGCCCAGGGATCGAATCGGCGACCTTCCGGTTACAGATGCGATTCCCAACCCCCTGAGCCACGGTCGCCCCCCTGGTGTATCTACCACAACGTGGCCTTTTGCCCTGTTTTCCAATAATGTACTTATGTTTCTTTTACAGTAGAATTGCCTTCAGATCGTTGGGTTTAAGGTATTGATAATAAACTTTCAGCACAGCAACACTTTGGTCACTTTCAGGCTGCTGTTCACACATTCTCATATTGAAACTAAAGTACAGATTTCCTGTGGCGTAGTGTAGTTAGTGACACCTGTTGCAGTTACATTTTGGTCTTGGAACTGAAAAGAATTAACCTCACTGAGTCACACCAGCACATTAAAAAAAAGAAAGGCTAACAAAGATGTATAAGTAATAAGTATTTTATTTACTTTTCAGGCTTGAATATGTTTCATATGAAAGGCAAAATTAAGATGAATACTCTTCCTCTCCATATTTAGGCACATTACAGAAAGGCGGTTGTAAATGGAGCTGTCACTAACTAAACAGACAAGACTGGAGAAAAACAAAAATGCAAAACTCAAATTACAGTTAAGGGCTCTGTGCACCCACACAGGTGTTCTCGGTTATTCTGGCAGATTAGAGCTCATTACAGGTTGGCGGGAGTACGTTTTGTCTCGACAGAAGTGAACAGTACAGTCGGGGGCATGTCAGTCAAACGTGGTCTGCAGAGGCTCACACGGTGCAGAGAAGCAAAGTGACAGCACCTGTGTGGGTGTACCATGGCTGTGCAGGTGATTTATGCCCAGCGGGGCAGGTGAAAGACGTGGCTTCAATGTGATGTGTACACAGATCGAGGCACATAGACATTAGCAGACATTAGCAGACAGTTCAGCAATGAGAGCAATGCAGCATTGGAGGGTGAGCTCTTATCCATCGGAGAAATAAATGTTACACGGAGGAGCTTTGGGATTAGTATGGGGGTGCAAATGCAACATTTGTCTTTTTCTTTGAGACCTCAAGTATTCACTCCTGACCCTGCCTTTACCTCTAATCATAGCATATGGCTTAGGTGTGCCCCAGTGACTGAACACTGAGCAAGAATATTGAGCTTACATCATATAGTCACCACGTACAAGCAAAGAAAACACTGTTTCGAGTACAAACCTAGAAAGATAACACCATAAGTGCTCCTTCTGGGTTCAATGAAGGCGCAGATTACCTTTGTCATCCATGACTAAGCTACAGAAAAAAACAAAGAAAAATTCAAGCTTTAACTCTGCCTGTTCATGTCAATCTTGCTCTTACCCCAGAATCACAGGAAAGAACATCTCCCTGAACTTAATGCACAAGGGAGGTCCTGATCCACCAGCTGGACAAACGTTCACAATAATGAAATGTAGCATCTGCATTCGCTTCGATCCATCAGTCAGTGTTTTGCACAAAGCCTCCATTTCTTTCCCTCTTGTTTTGTTTGCACATTTCATTACAAATAAAACCAAGGGCAGTGGCAATTTAATTACCTCTTAGGCAGTGTAATCCTCACTGGATTCTGGGAAGCAGCATGTAGCTATGACAAAGCTGCCCAAAAATACCACAACAGCACAAACACGAACGGTCCTTTATGTCGCTGTGGCCCAGTGATGGGTACCAGATGGCACGATTACTTTATTCCCAACACTGGCAACTCAACCCTTCTCACTCAACCACTGCTGGTCAATACAGATTTCCTTTTTAACTAAAAAACAAAACAAAACAAGAAACAAAGAATATCTAAAACTGTTTGGTTACAGTAAAACACTTTCTTAGAACCATTTGAATACATATTTGTTGTAATCAAAACACACTTTCTTTAATATGAACTGTCCCCGATCTGTGGCCATTACGCCAAGAGATAATGTGAACAAATTAAAATGCTCAGAATAAAGTGGCCAGACATAGTTTTACGACGTGAAATCTGAGTTCAAAGGAGTATCCACTGCTTCATAAATCCTGGCAACAAAGGGCTGCATAGTTAAAAGGGTAACTATTACAATCATCATAATTACAGTAATCATGGCGCACTGACAAATTTAAAACATTTACAGTGTTCCCTGTAAATTAATCTAATTAGATTATTTTTATAGTAGTTTGAGGCACACATTCATGTCCCTCATATGAAGTCTGACTGCGACTGTAAATAATAACCACTGCTGAGGGGAGTGAACAGGATAATGTTTTGGCTGTAACCCACAGCCCTGTGACTCGTCCCTCTGAGTGACAGGACATCTGTAAATATGGCCTGTAACACATTGGTAGTACAAGTAAGAAGTGGAAGGAAAAAAAAAATAAAAAGCACATTTCTCACAATAAGACCTTTTTTTTTTGGCTTAACGTTTATCCCTGGTCCTGCTTCATCACACAGTGAGGTGTTGGATTCCCAGGACATGTCTCAATGTGTCACACTGGCTTGTAAATGCGTGTGAAACGCAGCAAACACGGAATGATGTGCACTTTTTGTTTTTCCTGGAATGTAGGTTAGAAATAAGTGTGTATATGTGCAGGCATAACATATGATCTGCTCTCTCACTGCTCCAAACACAAACAGGAAAAAAAAAAAAAAACATAAAATAAAAATTTAATATCACTCCAAGTTTAGGGTAGGAGATATGCTGGAGGCACACCATTTCCTCTGCAAAAAAACCCCGAAAAACCCCCCCAAAACAAAAGAAGAGAATTTTTTTTTAAAGCAGTGAGAGCCCTCATGTTTTACACATGTACATAAAAAAAGAAATCACATTATGAATGTTTAAAGGTTTAAATAATCATAATAATTAAAAACATAGAGACAGGAGCTCTTTGAGAGCAGGTGAGCTGGTGCTGTTCTCTGGCCAACAGCACAGCAGGAATAAATATATATGTGTATATATACATATACATATATATATATATTCATATTCGCCAAATAGAGAAGAGCAAAGAAACTTAACTGGAAACAGTTTCAAACTGATACCTTCTATAACTGTCCCCTTTCTTCATCTTAGCCTTCAAACTAAGCAGCTGTGCACACTGAAAACACGAGAGATTACAAACAGTCAGGCCAGAGCTGGAACTTTTTCAGTCTTGCTTTTTGTTCTACTGTGAATGTCGTTTCTTCTTCTTGCCCACAGCGGTCAGCTTCCTCTTAGTGACCCCCCCTCGCCCCTCTAATGTCCGAGTATGCTCCCTTCACCTTCTCGTCTGGCAAGTGGTGAAGAGAGGCTGGGCAGCAGGCAGGGAGGGGCAGAGACAGAAAGACAGTGTGGGAGAGAGAGGGGGGGGGGGGGGTTGGGCGAATGGAGGGAGAGAGAGCTGCCTGAAATGTAGGCCAAAGCGGTGGTGGGCGTTTCCATGGAAACTGTTCACAGCAGTCAGTGACATCATCGGTACGGGGGAGAGGCGACTGGGTGGTGGGGATGGGGAGGAGGAAGGGGGGGTTGCAACAGAAATGCGTCCTGATTGGCTTGGACTTAGACACGGTTCTCCACTCTGGTCCTCCGCGGGATCCTGAAGTGAAGACAAAGACAGGATAATGTCTGTAATCTTCTACACGTCCAAAACACTCTGGACAGGCATCTAACACCACAAAGAGAGACACACCACACACACACACACCTTCTGTTTTGCGCGTCCATGTCCAGCAGTGTCTCCTGGGACACCCTGAAGTCATCTATGGGGGACTGGTAGCGGGATTCAAAAGAGCCTTCCCTCCCTCTGTAGGCCATGGCCTGGGCTGGAGACTGAGGCAAAGGAGACATGCTGGACGACGTTGAGGAGACTGAGCTCAGCTCCCCAAAACGCTCCCGCACTGACTGAGCTGTTGCCGACACTGATGAGGCCCCGACTGCAGCGAATGGGCTGAGAACCTCACCGTTTTCATCCTGAAATAAAAAACAAAACAAAGGAGTAAACACTAGTGGTTCTCTGTATAATCAAAGATGAGCTTAAAGTCTTGCATTTATAATTTTGTCAGGTCATTCAAGAACATAAGATGAACTATAAAGGCAAAAGTAAATGGGAAGAAAAGCTGGGGAGGGATTAAGAAATAATTTGAGGGAGGCAGCTACAGACAAAGAACATACAAGCACTTAACTCAGACAAGCAGAAGTGTTTTTTAAAAGGACTCATTTTTCCAAATCTGTGCTTTATATTGATGCTCGAGATAAAAGCAGTAGAGTCCCCTGCAACAATGTCCACTAATAGCAAATTCTGGGACCGCTAATGAAGCATTAGCTTTAAACAAAAATAATTGCGTTCACCTTTCGTACACAGAAACATCAGTCCACTGTACTGAGAGGCCCAAGGGAGATATTTTTTCATACATGGAAGCCTTTTATGGCCCATTTGGGTGTTTTGCACCATTCACTATCTGACGAATCTCATTGCAGACCTGCCGGCTAATGTGTGACTATACATTTGGTGGTTTGTTTTTGTTTTTTTGTTTGTGGCTGCTCGTATTTCAATTGTGCGATCCCACCCGAAGCTCAGTCAGCCTGGGGTGGTGGGCTGAGTTAAACGAAGGGTTATGTTTGTATACACAGGGTGTGATGGGGTCGGGGCTCATGGTTTAAGTGTTAAAATAGTGATGCATTTCTTCTTCTTTTAATGTCACTGCCCTTACATTTTTGCACCAGTTAGTAGCTAATTGTTTTTCATACAAATCATGTAATTCAGAAACATGTACAGTATACTATCACTACTAAGACATGAGGTACACTCACCCCTGCTTTTAAAGTAAGAATCAAAAAAAGAGGCTGTCCTGTGGTATTATTAACATACAGGAAATTAAACACGATGGAAATTAAAACCTAGGTTAGATGCAAAAAGTAAAAGCACTCTCATGTTTGTTCAGTAACTGTACAGCTACATGTTCACCTAGCTTTACATAAAGTCATGAAACAGGGTAGGAGTACGTTTACCTCGATCCAAAGGTAACGAAATCTGTGTAAAGCTCATTTGACTATTTGTTCTTCCATAAAAAAAATTAAAATTTTTTAAAAAGCAGAAAATAAATAAAATAAAAAAATCAAGATCTGGCTTTCACAGCACTCATTACTAATTTGTCAGCAATATGTCTGCTTGGCCTTCTTCAAGTTGTGTCTGCATGTTTTTGAGTGGTTTGTTGACAGTACAAACATTGTGGAGCTCACCCTTCCTCTGGTTATGTCCATGTGGACTAACAGAGAAGCTAACTCCAGGTCCTCGTTGTAGCTGTTCGTCAGAGGTACTGACCGGTAACCTATAAAGACAGAAGCAAAAGATTTATTTATTTATTTTTTATTAGTGGTCTGCAAAAAGATCCATCCATCCATTTTTTGCCAATTGGGGAGGCAGTCTAAGCAGGGAGGCCCACACCACCTCCTCCAGGTCTTCTGGGGAGATACCCTAACTAGTCAGATATGTGAAACTCCTCAGCTGGCTCCTTTGAATATGAAAGAGTAGCGGCCTTCTCTATGGAAGATATCTGCCACACTACAGGGAGTGCAGAATTATTAGGCAAGTTGTATTTTTGAGGAATAATTTTATTATTGAACAACAACCATGTTCTCAATGAACCCAAAAATCTCATTAATATCAAAGCTGAATGTTTTTGGAAGTAGTTTTTAGTTTGTTTTTAGTTTTAGCTATTTTAGGGGGATATCTGTGTGTGCAGGTGACTATTACTGTGCATAATTATTAGGCAACTTAACAAAAAACTAATATATACCCATTTCAATTATTTATTTTTACCAGTGAAACCAATATAACATCTCCACATTCACAAATATACATTTCTGACATTCAAAAACAAAACAAAAACAAATCAGCGACCAATATAGCCACCTTTCTTTGCAAGGACACTCAAAAGCCTGCCATCCATGGATTCTGTCAGTGTTTTGATCTGTTCACCATCAACATTGTGTGCAGCAGCAACCACAGCCTCCCAGACACTGTTCAGAGAGGTGTACTGTTTTCCCTCCTTGTAAATCTCACATTTGATGATGGACCACAGGTTCTCAATGGGGTTCAGATCAGGTGAACAAGGTGGCCATGTCATTAGTTTTTCTTCTTTTATACCCTTTCTTGCCAGCCACGCTGTGGAGTACTTGGACGCGTGTGATGGAGCATTGTCCTGCATGAAAATCATGTTTTTCTTGAAGGATGCAGACTTCTTCCTGTACCACTGCTTGAAGAAGGTGTCTTGCAGAAACTGGCAGTAGGACTGGGAGTTGAGCTTGACTCCATCCTCAACCCGAAAAGGCCCCACAAGCTCATCTTTGATGATACCAGCCCAAACCAGTACTCCACCTCCACCTTGCTGGCGTCTGAGTCGGACTGGAGCTCTCTGCCCTTTACCAATCCAGCCACGGGCCCATCCATCTGGCCCATCAAGACTCACTCTCATTTCATCAGTCCATAAAACCTTAGAAAAACCAGTCTTGAGATATTTCTTGGCCCAGTCTTGACGTTTCAGCTTGTGTGTCTTGTTCAGTGGTGGTCGTCTTTCAGCCTTTCTTACCTTGGCCATGTCTCTGAGTATTGCACACCTTGTGCTTTTGGGCACTCCAGTGATGTTGCAGCTCTGAAATATGGCCAAACTGGTGGCAAGTGGCATCTTGGCAGCTGCACGCTTGACTTTTCTCAGTTCATGGGCAGTTATTTTGCGCCTTGGTTTTTCCACACGCTTCTTGCGACCCTGTTGACTATTTTGAATGAAACGCTTGATTGTTCGATGATCACGCTTCAGAAGCTTTGCAATTTTGAGACTGCTGCATCCCTCTGCAAGATATCTCACTATTTTTGACTTTTCTGAGCCTGTCAAGTCCTTCTTTTGACCCATTTTGCCAAAGGAAAGGACGTTGCCTAATAATTATCAGGGCTCTAGAGTGCGACCAATTTGGTCGCAAATGCGACCAAATTTTTCAGTGGTGCGGCTAAAAAAAATTAATTTGGTTGCACCTGTGCGACCAACTGTTCGGGTAGCAAAAAAAAAAAAAAAAAAAAAAAAAAAAAAAAAATCTGCAACCTTCCCTGTGGTCAACAACAGACACACATTATGCCCCTATCGTGGACTAAACCAATCAGAGATAGTAAGGGGCGGGACCTCTCTGATTGGCCGTGGTCCAGTTGAAAGTGCAGGTGGATAGATGGAGGTGAGTAGCTTGAATAAAGCGATATCAATTAATTAAATCCTGAATCGACTTTTAAATATAACTGTGTTTTGTCATAAACGCCAGATTCTCAGATTAAAGCTCACAAAACCATTTCAACAACAACCAAACAGCAGATGAGAGCAGGTACACGCACTCCACACACAGACGTAAACACAGAATGGACCGACGCATCAGAATCAACTTTGCCTTTCTCGGCTTTCTCACCTGACGGCCCGTAGACGGACACGCTGTCGGAGCTTAGCGATCCTGATGCGTCCGGTCCGCGCTGTGTTTACGTCTTTTTGCGCTGAACCAAAATTCACCGAGCCAGCAGCAAAAGAAGCAGCAAACTGCGCTTCACATTTGGTCAGTGTCATCATGAATTTTGCTGTTTTGCTTCCACGACTATTAAAATCACACTTCATGCACAGCTAGCTCTCTCTCTATCTCTCTCTGTACTTCAAGAACAGTTTCCCGTCTCCAATCTCTGTTTTCTGTTTTATTCATTCGCTTATTGCCCACCAGTCTACCGTTGTTTACAGCGCTGTCGGCTGCTGTCTTTTTCTTTTCTTTTTTTTCACTTAAATGACCTCGGACAAGAAAGCCTATTTTTTCTGTTGTTCAATACTGAAGAAATTTAAACTTTATATGCAGAACATTGTAGAATATTTTTAAGGTTATCTGCTATAAAAAGCCAGACCAGGAAAATCTCCTTCATGTTTTTCTGTGTTTTATTCTCAGTTTCACACAAAGGCATCTGCTGTGATGCTCACAATTCTGATGAAGTCAGTACTGATAAATGATCAGAATTATAATATTTCTGACTGTCTGAGGCTAAGTTGAATCGAATCGGGACTTTGAAAACCGGAATTGAAGGGATTATAGAAATCAGTGATGATACCCAGCCCTAGTGAGCAGCCTAGGCACGACAGAAGTGGATGTAGCTGTAATAGGAAAAGAACTATTGCTAACTTTTCTGTTAAGGCCTGATCCTTCTGAAATTCATAGCCAGTGCTCTGACACGGTGTCATCAATCTTTGAATGCTGAAAAAGCACAGTGTATCCAGAAAAACACATTATATTATATCAATTATTATAAAATTTGTGTGCGCCTAACTTTTGTGCCGGCACGCCTAACTTTTTAAAGTTAGGCGTGCCGGCACGCCCATGGCAAAAAGTTAGTCTAGAGCCCGGATTATGCACACCTGATATAGGGTGTTGATGTCATTGGACCACACCCCTTCTGATTACAGAGATGCACATCACCTAATATGCTTAATTGGTAGTAGGCTTTCGAGCCTATACAGCTTGGAGTAAGACAACATGCATGAAGAGGATGATGTGGACAAAATACTCATTTGCCTAATAATTCTGCACTCCCTGTATAGAAGAAGCTAATTTCCAGTGCTTGCATTGGTCACTACCAAAGCTCATGCCTGTAAGTGAGCAGATAAATGTAGATCGACTGGTAAAACTCACTTTTACACTCAATCCCCCGCTCTACTCACCCCTCACCTCAAACAAGACCCCGAGATACTTAAAGTCAGCAACAAAACATGTAAAAACTATTTACAGACATGTTGAAGGCGTACCTGTCTTTAGCCCATGAATGGGGAACGTAGCCTGAGCCAGGAAGTTTTGGTCGTTGAACATGTCGATCTCATACACCACAAAACGCAGAAAGGCAAAAGCAGAGTTGCACACGGTGAACTGGAATGTCTTTCTCGGCCAAGTGGGATTGAGACCATTATCAGCTACAGAAGAAAAGAAATATTGAAAATGTAAAGGGTGTATTCTCAATTCTCTAACATTTGTGCAATTATATTTCCCTTGTAACAGCAGTATAAAGACTTCTGTAATTAGCTGCTAGATAAAGGTTGCACCTCTACATTACACGGAAATAAAACCCTTTCCAGGACAAAAAAAAAAAAAAAAGAGAGTATGTCATTATGCCGATATACCACTTTTTAGTAATATACTGAAAAAAAAGTCGTTATAAGTATAGATTACATTTCTTAAATTTGTACTAAAGTAAATCCTGTCCTTACTCACTGATGGGAATTTTAGAGAATAAAGTATAGGTTGCAGTAAAATTTCCCAGTATCCACATCAAAGTATGTAGCAAACAAAATCTATGCATTAAACCATCAAAACATTAAAAAAAAAAAAAAAAAGTGTTTCTTCTGTCATAACGACCTGATGAGAGCTGTGCGAGTTTCAATGTTTTCCCTTTGTATTCCCACACATGGCACAGTTGTTTGTATAACTTCCTGTTTTTCCTCAGACCATACAGGAAATTACACGAGGAAAATATATCCAGTAAACAGCAACTGCTTTTTTTTTTTTCTTCCTCCCCAGTTTTGGCAGGGCCTGTCTTTACTGGCAGAGGAACTCGTGTTTAAATAAGAGCAGCTTCACCTTCAGAGTCTGTTTTTTGCTTGGCGCTGTCGTACTCCGCTCCGCACACCTCGATCTCAATCAGAGGGCAAACGATGCCACGTCCATGCTTGGGCAGATGCCGGGAGCCCAAGACCTTCAGAGGACAAAAAGCGATTACGTCTTTGGAATTTTTGTTTACATTAACATGTTGCTACACACAAACACACAATGCTTTTCCATCAGTGACATCTTATAATGTGTTTTTCTGCTCAATTGCTAACTGAGTGTTTGAACTACAGGTTGAACTCCTCCTTTAAACATGTGTAATTAAAAGCATGACTATGAGCAGTGTTTGCAGTACACCATTGGAAGCAGTCAGTGAGTCTCACAGTGAAGAAACAACAATGAGCTTCCTGACTTGATTTCTAAACAAGTTCATGAATGTTTATTCATAATTTATGAAAAGTGAGTTACCTTTAATCAAAAAATATTATTACATCTGCAACTAAAGGGGAATGTATTTACATGTAAATTGCAGCAATTGGTTGCTAGGTTTTGTAAAGTACCTCGGTTACCTCTCCGAGCTGTGTTACAATCACTGCTGCTGCTCCAGTGGGCAACTACAATCACACTGTTAACAAAACACCACCTGTCAGTTTCACCTTGTCTGTCTCCATAACCACCACCCGCTTCATTTATCCCAAAGAGATGAAGGGCAGACTCGTTTCTGCACAACTGCATCACACCCGAAAGCAGAAAAATCCAGTCCTCAGTCTACTGTACCTCAATCTCTAGACTGACTTGCTCCACACCCCGTAGTGTTTGTCTGTCAAAGGGATCAAAGTTGTCGTCCCTCATGATGGGCGGCTGAAGGACGTAGCCACTTCTTCCGTTCAGCATGAACAGGGCCTGGTTCATCTGCATGGGCTTGTCTGCAGGGAGGGAAAGAGGAAGGAATAGAAGGAAAAAAATGTAAAAAACACGTAAACAAATGAAATGTACTGTCTGTCTTCCAGCTTTGCTCTCAGAAGGGAAGAGAAGATACCTCCTGTCTGGAAGTTAAGTGCTACCAGCTGAGATCCGCAGAGCCACATGGGGAGCGGGTCATAGTTAGAAGAGTCCAATCTCTGGCCTCTGGGGTAGATCCTGGACAGCTGCAGCCGATTGTACTGCAGGAACTTCTTCCCCTTGATTTTGTTGACGTATTTCTCTGCCTTGGTTTCAGGGAAGGATGACATGTCCCGGAAACAGGCTCGCTCTGTGCCAATCTCTAAAAAAAAAAAAAAAAAGCGACGACAAAAGAGAAATGTGACCCCATCTGCATTTGGTGTTTTTCTTTTTATTATGTGTGCAGGTGAGTGAGTGCACATAGTTCTTACTTTCTTCATCAAATGGCACAGGCCTACAGTAGATGACAAGGTCAGATAATTCCAGTGCAATCTTCTTCCTCCTTTCCATCATCTTCCCCTCTTCTATCTGGCCACAGACATGGCACAAGTATAAATATAGTAGTACCAACAGTGAGGCACATCACTGCTCAGCTTAAACCCAAAGTGTGAGTGCATTTCATGTGAAGCATATTATTTCTGTATATTTACCTTGGCCTCTGAGGTCAAGGTGACCTCACGGATCTTGAACACCCATTCCTTGAGCTCTTCTTGCGTGTTTGCAGCGATGTCGAGCGGTATGCCTATCCGCACAGGGGTATTCTGTGTCAGGGTGAAAACATAAGGCCTGCTGCCTTTCCCTTCGGTACGAACATCTGAAGAGAAAAAAAAAGAAAAAAGTTAGAAAAAGGGAACCAATAAATGGAAGTAATGACGGTTTTAAAAAAGTAAATAAATGAGGCTGGTGCTGAAATCATGGACATACTAGACTAACAGACCATAAGCAAAGGAAGAAAACATGGTGGAGAAGAACCACCTGAGAAGAGCCCAAGATGACAAATCCATAGCAATTATTGTAAACCATCTGTATCATCCAGTATTAGACAATAAGTGATAACATTCAGCAAGGAGTTATTTTTAAAGAATGAAAGGATTATATAAAACCAAATAATCCCTTTTAGAATATAGTTGGGTTTTTTTTTAATTAAAACATTCATGTTTTTGTAAATGAATGCAATTACTTTCTGAGCATTTTTAGCTCATCTTTCATACTACCACTAGATGGTGCCAACGAGCCACCCAGATGGACAAACGGACTCAGGTTAACAATGCAAGGCAGCATGTGCCAGACCTAATAGGGGTGTACTGACAAGGCTGCAGGATGTCAATAACATATCAAATGCAAATCGGAGAGAAAAGCAACAGTAATAATAAAAACAGAGAAGACTTATTAAACTAAGAGGCTGATAATGGAGAAAAATAACAATAAAGAGAGTGATGACTAGGGCCGGGGCGACGTGTCGACGTAATCGATTACGCCGACGCGTCGTCACTTTCAAAACAGACATGGCGGCAGTGAGTAGCGGCAACACGAGTGAGGCAGCCGCAGTCGACTTAAATCATTCCACCCGAACACGCAGTTCTACAGTATGGGGATATTTTAACAGAAAAGGAAGCACGACGGCTATGCACTTTGCACATTTCATTTCTTGTTAAATGCTATCTCTAATATAAGATTGTACTACTACAACTTTATTTTGCAATTTTTTTATTAAAAGGTGTTGAAATGAAGAAATTTGTGTTTTCATTGAGATACATAAATTAGTAAATGTGAAATTGCTATACAAGTCAAATAATGCGGAAATAATCGATAATCAAATCAAATCAAAACAGAATCGGATTGAAAAATTAATCGGTAGATTCATCGATTAGGAAAATAATCATTTTGCCCAGCCCTAGTGATGACTGTGTCCTACAATTAAATTTATTTTTAAAAGCAGTTAGTAGGGGTTTACTGCTCTCAAGGTGACTTGCTACAGGAAGCGAAGGTGCTACTTACTAATCTGACAGGCAGACACATCAAGACTTCCTCTCAGCATATCTCCAAGAGGACTGTTTTCTGTCATCTCCTGTTGACAGAAAACAGAGCACATATGTATCTTTGTAAATGAAGACATGAATGACCTCACTGTGGTGGGAGCAGGTGTACTCATTTCTCTTTAAATAAATACAAAAAAATGTGCTTGAGTAAGCATCTTGTTTTAAGGGTTTGATCCTCACAGTTCTATCAGGCTCGGCTGCTGACGGACTGATCTCCTCCACGTAGTTTGCCGGAAACCACATCTGCTTCTTTCCTCCACAGTCACCCTTCCACCTGAAAGAAGAAGAGGCGGGAGGGGTAAAGAGACAAGGGATGTGGTTTGTAAATATTTAGAAGCCTTTCATATTTAGAAAATGATCCCAGGACAGCTAAGAGAATTTTAAATGTGTCATTCACTAATTTACCGTAGTTCTCTAATGCTAAGCACGTATTTGCAGTCTAAATTAATAATTAAGAGCTACTTCCTGAATGGATTTGATGCCACTCACTTACCATCCCCCTTCCTGTTTTTCCACATTAGAGATGATAGCATTCTTAGTGAAGGAAAGCTCATCGTCTCTCTGGGCTTTATACTCATACATGGCTCGCACCGTGCACTGAAAGACAGCACACAAGGTTACGTCATGTTTACATGTCCAAGTGTTGATGTTGCAGATCTCAGCTAACTGTCGATTTCTCCATCCTGCACTCTTACCTTAAATGTTGGCATTTGATTAGCCTCCACATAAAAGCCTGGATTCCTTCCCTCATACAGTGACCCGTAGTCTGGCTCCTATTGGGCAATACATTATGAGTTTGTTTTTCTTTTTGCTAGGCTGGTGGTGATTTCACCACAGAATGAAACTAGCATAATGCCATGAAACAATACAGCATTTTTCACTGGCCAGACGTTTCCTTTGTAGACTGTATAATGTGGTACTTACAGCAGTGCCTATCTTCTCCAGTGTGTCCTCGTTGATGGGATAGCGTAGTTTCATTTTACGGTACAAAGGGTGCTTCTCATAGTAGCTAATAAGATCTACAAGGCTGTCAAACTCTGAGGTGCCCAGCACCACGGTCTGACCCTCCTGCTGCACACGACAGTGCTTTATTTTACCCTCGGCTCTGTGAAGAAACCCAAAGAGAGAACTCTGCTAAATAACAATGATACAAGGCATTTATGTGCATGTACACTCAATATGCTGATCATCTAAGATTTAAACTGGCAACTAAGTTACCTGAATGAAATGGCAAAGGAGTTGGGCTCTGCCCTTTTCCTGACTAGAAAAGCCCCATCGCGAGGAACCCTCATCAACATGTTCTCTGCATGGCTCCTGGAGAGGTTGGCGTGGTACCACCTGCGACAAACAAAAACAAAAATATGATGCACATCACGTAATAAATTCAGCACTTTCTCAGTAATCTTTGAAAATGCATATGTGTACTCACTCTTTGCTCTCGTGAGCATTGGTCTGAGGTACCGGCTCAGTCAGCTTCATCTCAAATTCGTTACAGCGCAGCGCCACCTGCTGGTAGTGGGTAATCAGAGCAAAGAGCGTGTCAAATACCAGGTTGTCAGTCAGGTAGAACTTTGGGCTGCCTGCCTCCTGACGAGAGTGGATGCGACAGTGCTGCACCCGCCCCGAGCGCCTGTTGCAGAGATGGGAGGCATGGAGAGAGAGAGAGAGAGAGAGAGATAGAGAGAGATACAATGAAAGGTCAGTTTTTCTTCCAGTTTGATAAACAAGTTAAGAACACGTGAACTCTTGTTCATCTTTAACAAACTGCCTTGTGATACCATCTCTACATTGTTCCCATAGCTTGCAGGTAAATAACAGAGACTGATCTGTCCTGCCCTCCTTTCACAAAGAGCTCATAATATCAGACAGATCACACGCCACACTGTGACTGATCTGCCAGTGCGACACTTAAATTTGGTTATATTTTAGTGGCACGTGCTAGTTTTCTACATACAAGTTAAAGTTTCCTATACTTAAAAGTGATTTCCCCTAAATTACCGTTTCCACCCTGAAATCCAATAGATGTTTTTTTAAATACAAAATATGTGTACTTACCAGAAAGACAAGGTGTAGTCTCCGACAAAAGTCTCGCTCTCCCGAACTAGGAAGGAGCCATCAGGAGCTCCAGTCTCCAGGCAGTACTCAGACAGCAGCCTCTCGGCTATCTGCCGTCCATCCCGCCCAGCACCAAGCTTTCCATGAAACCATTTCTCTGTCACATGTTGATCCATACCATAGGACACCTGGGAAGATTCAAGATGTGTTCACTTTATGTGTATCTACATACTTTATCTCTAAATAAGAGCCTCCCACAGACCTCTAAATATTAAAATTGCATCAAATTCCGAACAATGCGAACAAATGTTCACGCTCAAAAATAATTTCTGTACTTCAGCAGCAGGTCAGACCTACTAACCTCTCTGTGCTCCTCCTCATCATCGTTTCCCGGGTTACTGGAGGTCTCTTCTGAGTAGTAGATCTTACTGCTGGTCAGAACAAAAAAATGAGGGTACCACTCCTGGGATGAAGGGAGAGAAATGAGACAGATTGTTAGTTCAAATAGCTGGATCAAATATTTACAAGATCCATGTGTTACAGTGCAAAGTGGCACAAGATGATACAGAATAAGAACTTGATATCCCAAGGAAAAAATGCTGATAAAGCATGTCTGAGATATAATTGTAAGTGTAAGAGATGATAAAGGAAGACTGCAACATAATTTGTCTTAACTTGATTTTTCATGTTTTTACTGATAAACACCACATAAAGCATATGTGCTACAGAAGCTAGTTTTTCTTTTCTGACCATTTCTGCCCAAAAATTCTTTCTCGTGCAGGATTCAAAAACTATTTATACACTGAACATGCTTACATGGTTAATGGGATCTTCCAGGTACAGGATGCCATTTTTAATGGAGTTGCTGATATCATTCTCTGAGTAGGGAGTGGTGGTGGACACCTCCTCATAGGCACTGCCTTCTGCGAGCTTCTTATGCTGCATCAGATAAGAGGAGAAGGACAGACAGAGTAAGGTTACTAATCCCCACCCCCCAAAAATCAAAAGATTTCTCATGACTCCAAGAGGCTCTGACCTTGATGAGGATCTTCCTCTTGAGCTGATTGGGTGAGGGCAGCCCATCTGCTGCGATATCCACTGCCTTGGTTAGAAGCATGTCTCCAAACACCTTCTTAAAGTGAGTGGCCATATTCCTCTGCTGCACAATACTACAGTGGTCCTCTATGGACAGGATGATGGGATATCTGTAAAAGGGACCACCGATTCAACCTCAGAGGAGTGGCAAATCCAAGGAAACCCCTTGTTTAACTTTGTTCTGATGTGACTTTTATTTTCTCACAGTGATGTCACTGTGGCCTGCCTACAGTGTTTCTACATTAGTGTGTGCCCGTCATCTCTTTATCGTCACCATCTCTTAGCTTGTTAATCACCACATCCCCACTGACAGTCATAAAAAGAGAAGAAAACAAAACAAAACAAGAATAGCGCGTTGTCATGCACACTCACTCAGATGTGACAAAGGCGTGCTCTTTGATGGTGGTCAAGACATCAGAAAACTTGATTTTGGTTGTAAGGGTGTGCCCATGGTAGATGACTGGCATTCCCTCAGGGCCATCCCAGCAGTCCACTGAAGAAAAAAAAAAAAAACATAGACACATGCATGTAACATCATTTTATCTTTTATCCTTTAAGGATAAAGAAAAACAACAGATGTGTGTGAGTGACGAGACAATTGCAGGATCTGTATGTTTCAAGGCAAACAAGATCTACAACAAACAAGTCTTATTTATAGAAACCTGCCTGACAAGGGTTTGCTGAAAAGCAATATCGGGAACGGTTGCATAAGTATTTGCATGTGAGGACCTGGTTAAGGGTGTATTAGCTGGGCTTAAAAGTCGAGCTGTGAAGGATAAGAAAGTGGGTAAAAGTTAATTAGTTGGTTAAAAGTCAAGCAGTGGTGATTTACTACTCGTGGGTAAACCGTACACCTTCCAGTGTGTGTGTGTGTGTGTGTGTGTGTGTGTGTGTGTGTGTGTTCCTACATTCAATACAGCGACAGCCCATCCTCAGACAGCGTGCGTATGCCTCCAAGGACGATTCACTGGAAAACTGGTCTCCTGTCAGGTAGCTAAAAATAAGCACACATTGTCAAGTACGTACACAAAACACACAGCCACACAGGATTAACATGTCAGGGAGTGTCTTAACACACGAACACACTTTTTATGGTGATTACATAAATAAATCAATACAGTCATATCAAAAGGGCTCGTTCTCCTCTGTTGACCGGATAAATACTTCTTACTCATTCAGTCAGTCAATTCAAGCCTAATCAAAGCAACATGGGAAACTTTCATTCCGTTGCTCCAATGAGCATTGTTTCACATTTAGTACAGAATTACTTGCGCCGACTTTCACACACTTTTCAATGGGAGGAAAAATACATTTTCCTGCAAAATAAACGCCTGGATCTCATTCGGGAAAGAGATTGTTAAATAATACGCTTTTATCTGATGTGTGAAGCCAGTTCAAAAGACCTCTTTTTGGGCAGAGGTTTCAAGAACTCCAGCATTCCCAGGGCCCAATTAAAGCAGGCAAACCAGACACATGCATAAATGCCCTTCATGCTTACGTGTTGTGCGAAGAGGAGATCCAGTAGTGAGACAGGGGGTTGTTCATATTCTCAGGACACACTTGGTCCAGGGAGGAATCCCAGATGGTGTTCTCTTTGGAGAACAGGTATGTGAGGAACTACACAAGAGAGAATGAGGAGCAGTGAAAAGTGGGAAGAATTGCAGACCCTAGCAATATACCGACGTGGCACTGAAATGATAATGATCAGATTCTTAAAAACATCTGACCTAAATACTCAGGAATCAGGGCACCGTTGCTTAAGGCATTTAAGAAGTGGCTCAACACCTGTTTGTATGCACAGGCATGCACTAGAGCCCCCAAGGAGAGGCGAACTGCCAAGTTCTGATCCAGCCTTTGGACTGTGAGAACTGTTGAGTTTGTGTTTCCACCAAAATTATTGTTATTTTTATGTTACTGGTGAAAAGGTCTATCTTGGTTTCAATATAATTCTAAATTCCAAGATATAAAGTAAAAAAACAAAACAAATACAAAACCTAAACATTTCACTGCATGATCCCATCTATCCTGTAAGCAGGTACACCTTGCAAATATACATTTTTCTGGCACATTTCCTAATGCTTAAACAACACAAATGCTCTAAACCAACGGTCTCCAACCTTTTTTGCGCCACGGACCGGTTTATGCCCGACAATATTTTCACGGACCGGCCTTTAAGGTGTCGCGGATAAATACAACAAAATAAAAGTAGTACCGGTACCGAAAACAAAGAAGATTTATTCATAACACACGTGAAAAGACCCAGGAAAACCGAGTTAACGATAAAAACGATAACAAAAAACCCTGAAAACTATACATTTCACACCTGAGCCTCTACTCTCGCGGCCCGGTACCAAACGACTCACGGACCGGTACCGGTCCGAGGCCCGGGGGTTGGGGACCGCTGCTCTAAACCACAGGGCAGTCAACTTGTACACATGCTAACAAGTAGGAAATTACAAGATAAAGTACTAAGATAAATGTTTCATGTCAAAATAATATGAATGCTTCTAAAAAAAAAAAAAAAACACTGTTAAATCACTGACCATGCACAACTGCCAACATGAATAAATTACAAAAACTAAGAAAAACTGAGATGGAACATCTGGGGAACATGTGGGGTTCAAAATGTCATAATTATTGTCATAATTGCTTAATCCAGATTCTTAGATTTAACTTGTGTATTAAACACATAATGACATTGGATTCCATAATCAGCAAACAAAAACATCACATTAGAGTAGGATTTGTACATATCAGATTCCCATTAAACTTCAACTATAATAATTTCCATGTAGTGATAATATTTAAAATAAAGTATCTATTTTTTTTAACTATTCATGGGCTTTTCTTTGCACATAATCAAGGCCTGGGCACCAGTGACCTAACATCCTCTGCAGGCTCGCTTGTCCCACTTTCCTCTTTTATTCATGATTTACGGTGACCACAAAAATCATCCTTCGCTTTCTGCAGAACTGTCATGCCGCACTATACTCAATAACCTTTTATATCTGTGTAGGAGGAGGTGCTTCAGGGCCAAGATCATGGCCAGTCATGTTAATTTCTGAGCATCTCCCTCCCACACTAACAACACAGGGGGGAAATCGGAAAACATAACCTATGAAAACATGGTACATTTTTCCGTTAGTGAGCGAAGACCCAGAAAAAAAACACAAGAACACAAGTGAGAAAAGGGGGGAAAAGAAAGAGTGAGGCATCGAGGTGCGCATACCTCGTCTTGCTGGAAATAAGGCTGCTCCACTTCCCTCAGGGGGTCTTTCAGGTAGCCGAACATAAACTCTTGCACTTTGTTGTTATCTGTGGCCCACATCTCCTGCAACAGCAAACACAAACATGCATTAGAGCATGGAAAGAAAACAAATCGGCAATAAAGTATGTAAATGTCCAACAACCGAGAGAATACCTTTTGAGACTCCAAGAGGAAGCTCTTGAAGTCCTCCAGGGAAATCCTCTGTTCTGGTCTATCAATGAACCTGATAGAAAAAGTACTGGTTAATTTCAGCAAACAACCGTGATGCAAGAGAAAACATCACTGTATGTGTGTGCGTTTTGTATGCCTACCTTTGAAGAAATGGGATTTCCATCTAAAAGATAGTAAAGAGACAAAAAACAGTTAAAGTAATTAATCAAAGCGCTGCACTTTCAGTGTTAGACATCCTGTGAGGTGGGGGAGGGCACTGAGGTTATCCATTTTATCTGACCCCTGCTTGCCTGCCTTCTTATCTGTGTGTGTGTGTTTGTGTGTCCTAATGGCTTCCACCAGAGAGGTTTGGTGGGTTTTTAGCTGGTGCATATTGATCTTGAAGCCATTTGAGGACGGACAGATGGGAGATGAAGTGAGCCTTGGCAGAGCATCAGATGGGGTGCTAGGGGGATGAAAGCACAGGGACTATCTGTGGATACATAAAAAGACTGCACTTACGTTTTTCTGGGCATCAAACATGAGACTACGATAAAGCTGCGCAAACTGGCTGAAGGACACGTCTCCATTCCTCATCTCCGAGTCCTATAAAAGAAGCAGAGAATCAGAAAGAAAACTGAAATGACTGTTAACGGCAAATCATAAATCTTTAGCCTCAAACAACATCATCGTGAAAGGGAAGTTGGCGGGGAGATGGAGTGGGAAGGAGGTTTGTGATAAGAAAAGTAAGCAGCAAGAGGTTACCGGAAGTTTCTCTCGGAGGAACCTCATGTTGGGCACCCTGTAGTTGACCTGGCTCAGCATGCTCTTCAGATCCTTACAGGATATCCTAAACACGTTTTGTTGAAAAATAAAACAAACACGGATAAGCATGTGCAACATGTGCAAACACTTCTACTTGTAGATACTATTGTGAGGCAGAAATGCCATTTTGAGTTTACAGATGGGCTGAAACCTTGTAAACAGACACCCTGCATGTTCTGTTGAGTGGTTTGGGCTTCACTTCTGCTACACAGCTTGGAATTTTGGCCAGAAACGACAATACACGGCGCACACACAGTAACAAAGGCCTGTCAGGGATGTAACAGACAAACATCTCTGTACATCTCCTCTCCATTCTCTGCAGTCTGTTTCCTGCTGCAGGAAGAGTTGTTGGTGTGCGGCTGAGGGGTTAGTTCCCTTACTACACCTCAACTGAGCTCTCTCAAAGACACCTACCAGCCAGTTGCAGCAAGTCTATGTGCTCTTAGATGAAAGGGCACACAACTGGTGTAGCAAACAATTGAGTTACATCTTATAACATCCATTTCTTGTGAGGGCGATCTGATTAACTCTGCAGCTGATATCCTTTGACCGAGTTTAGTTACCTGTCTTCTCTGTTGCGATCGACTGCGTAGAACTGCTTACGTAACCACCTTAAAATTAAGGAAAAGAAAGAAAGACTTAAGCGATTTCTTGCATACAGAAAACAGATAATGCCGTCTATTTACACAAACTTTGAGTTCAGATTTACCGCTCGATCTGAAGAGGTGTTGGAGACTTCAATGTGTCAGTCACAAGCGAGGTTAACCCTTGCACCCACATGGTCATCTCTTCATCAGATGTTGCTGTAGCAAAAACAGCTGACCTAAATAACTCAATTCTGTCACAGGCTAAAAATACAAGAAGCCTATCAACAAACAAAATGTGAAGATTTGATTTATCAATGGTACTAATGATCTTATTGAGGTACAATGGTAACAGGCTACTTCTTGTCAATGTGTAAGCAGTCCTTCTCTGAGCATACCTGCCAGGCTGAGTGATTTAAGGCGAAACTCTGTGCCGTACAGAATAACAAAGCAGTGGGCCTGATCGAGCCGTGCTGCAGAGTCCTCCACATAGCGATCAAAGTCCCGAGATTTCTGTCCAGAACGGATCTCCTTGATTTCTCGAATATCAACTGTAGATACAGACAGATATGTAATAGTTAGCAAAACACAAAGCTGCAGGTTCCCAACACATGACACGGTAATATTCTGGTGTGAATATGGTGCGCAAAACTTATATGCAATGATATGTTAATAATCAAAATAACAGTATCTGGCACAAAACTGCAGACTTAGCTCCAAGCTCTCCTTGTTTTCTAATTCCATTTCATGTAGGAAACATGAAACACTTCAGTACTAACCCTAACAGTCTAACATACAAAAAATAAAAACATTGTGCAAGTACCTGCAGCCCCTCTGACCACATAAAACAATGAAGCTGAGGCGGTGACCCAAACCACATTCAAGTATAGATCAAAAACCACCAATTAGTAAGCAATGGGGAGAGGGCAGTTTTTTTGTTGTTGTTTGGGTTGTTTTTTTTAGAAGCTACTGGTCAGGTCTAAATGATTGAGATTTCAAATATAAATATACATGACAAATATATCACAGTATGTACCTACCTGTGCTCGTAAGTGCAGGCTGTTAAGTGTGCGTGTTTAAACATTTAAACAATATATGATCATGCTAACGTTTTCACACAACGGCTTCACGGTTTATCTGTAGACATGACAAATGAGGAAAAAAAAAAAAAAGACCAGATATAATTTTATCTCAACTCCATAAACAATCATTGAGAAACTTTACAAGTGTGTGGGCTGCAAAGTAGCACAGCGGGTTCCTATCAGTGTTACATTAACTGCAGTTCAAGACCTACAGCAGGGACTCTCTTACTAAGCACACACACACACACACACAGACACACACTTCTTTCAGCTCCTGCTCCTCTTCCTGCCCCTGAACCACACATCCTGTGCCTTTGTCGCCTACACACCACATCTGTGCTTGCGTATAGGTGAGCATGTGCATGTTCTTTTCTCAAGCATAAAAATGTCTTCTCACAGAATTTCACCAAACTGTGCTCTAATCATATATCATATCTCCGTTTACTTAACCCGCCACACGGGCCAGCAGACTTCCGTTTAGACTGAAGCACTTCTGACAGGCTGATCTGTTAGACAACACTTTTAGTCATTTGTGTCAAAATATTTGGAGCTTGCCTCAGACAGATGCAGGAAAGAAAGAGATAGCCAGAGGTGTAACCTTACCAAAAGAGATGAGAGGAGGTATCCTGCAAAACACTACCACACTTCCTTCTGTGCTGTGCCCTGTCTTCCAACATTTTTCATACCCAAGCAAAAGTATTGTCAGTAAAAATATGACAGCCTGATGTTTAAACTTTGGCCAATGTAAAGTTTATCCCCTTCCCCCAATTTCCTTTTTGTTTGTTGTTGTTGTTGTTTTACTTTAAATAAGCCAATGTTATGATATTGTGAAAAAGCAAACGATCAAAAAGAACATTTCTGTTTTTCATCTAAAATGTCAAACTTCTACTGTTTCACACACAATGTCAGGATGTTCTTCTTTTCCATTTTTATACAACTGAAAATACTGTGAACCAAAAATAAAATATAGGAAGAAGGCCCAACTTTCTGACATTTCACATACATTTACTAAGAAAATTAAAAGAAAGAATATCACAAATAAAACAAATCAAAAGTAACTGTCAGCTTTAGTGTTGCTATAAAGCCTAAAATATTGGATTGGATGGGTAAAGACATAAGCATGATTATTACTGAACTGCATTCAACCAGCGACTCAAAATCTTGAGATTAAGAATCGCTTCTGTGACAGTGTCCTTTTCCCAGGTAGCCCATATTTTTCAACTCTGCATGGGTTCAAATTGCACACCTTCTTGCAGTGTTTACAACTGAACCACGGTGGTGTCAAAAGTCAATACGTTCACAATTCGCTTAGAATTTCATGGCAACTGAAAACGTCACACTCGGCCACGCAGACTTAAGAGTTTTGACTGATAATCATGTTCACAATGTCAGCAAAGGACCATTAAGCAATTATTTTGCTAAATATTCTAAGTGAGAAAATATAAAGATGACTATAGAATAAATAAAAACATATGGGTATGCAATATGAACTTGACACTGTAGGATCTTTCTTGCATATGGGGCACATCCACAAATTACCTGGACTGCATATTTTATATTTTTAACCTTAAATAGCCAGAAATAAATCTGTGAGGTAAGCCCCAGATTCATCTTTTTAACTATTAAGCAGATCAATCGTGTTTATATGCACCATCCATTCTAAAGCAAGAAAAAAAACCCCTGAACATTTCCAAGTGACTATGCGGCCTATGTTGTGACAATGTTTCACTGCACACTTCCACATCAGCTGATCCATGTGAGCTTCACTGACAGCATATGGGATCAACTTCAGCAGAAGACTTTTCCTCTGACAAACATCTGACAAGCCGCTAAAAGGGTTCAGTTCCCCTTTCCAACAATCTCTAAATGGAACGAGTCTGCTGTTGAGTTCTGCTTGTTTTCCAGCAACAGCCTGCTCTTTACAACGTTTTCATACAGACAATCAATCTGAAAGCAGTTTCTGATTAAGTAACAGCGTTGCTGCCTGAGGGCTAATGTCTCAGTATTTTGTTGAAAATGTTCTTACATATAAACTACGGCCAGATCTAAACGAGTAACACAAACACACACAAAAAAAGGTGGGTCAGTTAGAAATGACATCACGTCTGAGGTGTTACAGTGTATGCACGTCCTTTGCGGGAGGTATGGAAAAAGCACATCAGAAGGACGACAGTTTTCACACGTGTATGCAAGTTAATTCCACCCGCTGGTTATGTAACTTAACATAAACAACCCAAAGACTTCTTCATTCTCAAAAAAGGATTTCCAGGCTACAGGTGAGAACATTTATTGGTACTGCTGCTGAAAAGGAACTCGTCCAATGTCGTGGTGCGTGTTAAAACAGTATGTGGTTTGAATTATTGTCAAAACTGCTCACCGACGTATCATAACAACAACGACGACAACACAGTTCTAAATCCTGTCTACACCTGAACACGCCTCACATTCCTGCACCATTCAAATTAAAAGGTTGTCAATGAATCCTTTCATTGTAGATGAATCTGCCAATTATTGCCCCGATGACAGTGTAAAATCTCAGGGCAGCAGTGGAAAATACCCATCCTAGTTTCCCCAGAGTCCAAATTTCAATATCTAATTTTGTCACGATCAGAGTCCACAGCCCAAAGATATTGAGTTAGCAGTCATATTAAGCAAACAACAATGTTTACAGTAGAAAAATCTATAAACATATTTGAGGAATTTTTGTTAAAAGACATAAATTACTATCAAAATAGATGTGGCTTCTTTTCTTGTGCTCATCTAGAATTACAGCTCTTATTCAAATGCCATGAATTTGACCGTTTCTGCATTTATGTGAACTGCCCCTCTGTGATTGAGCAGATCAATGCAACAGTAGATGTAGAAAGTAACTCGTGTCATTACAATGCAACAGTTCAGTGATATCCAGTAGAGTGCAAAACAAATATCTGTGAAAAATATCCCTAAAAGACCAAAAAACTCGAGTTATCCATGTATTCAGTGCACTGTATTGTCAGTGAGTATTATCACAATTTTTCAACTTTTGAATAGTCTGTAAATTCACTCAGTTAGCTCTCCGATTCTCTTGCAGTCTGCCATCGTCGCTTTCCGAGCTGCTTCTTCCTCAACGCAAGCCGGTTAACAACATTCATTTTAACCTCTTTTATTTGCTCAATGTCAACATGAAGAGTCAAGAAATTGTGGCTCTAGCTAAGGAATCCATTTAGATTGGCAGGATGCGCAAGAAGTTTAATTCGCATAGCCATTTTAGCGTTGCTGTAAGCTTTGGAGAAAAACTAAAGGACAGACGCTTGTCAGTTTTTAAAGGTTAAAAAGAATGAAACAATAAAAAATAAAATCACATACTCTGATAATATAGGCTTAGGGGTCAGAGTACTGACTGAGGCCTCACAGGGTTAAATAAAAAAAATTGATTCTGTTGCTAGTGTATTGATAACACCATAGGAGGAAGCGGATGTGGTATACTGCAGCATCGATTTTGTCCCAAACCTAGGAGCAGTTGCAGCACGGCATCATTATGTAGTGTTTATAAAGGGGAAAAAAGTCTCATATTCAAACTTACGATGCGTCAGTCATTACTTAGCAAGTTTATATGCATTTGTCCTGGAATTAATATTACACTGCAGCTTGCATTTCTACAAGACTTTGCCCACGAGTTGAATTTCATGCTTACTGCTGACCATTTATCCTTGCGTGGTTCACACTACATGTGAGAAGTGTTTAATAAAATATGTAATGTTTATATTTAATTTTATCAGTGTCTGAGCTGTGATGTGAGATAGATATATATAGAGACACACACACATTTACATATTCTAAACCAAAAATCTGGGGGGGCTTTTCTGTAATGTTTGCAATAAACTGTTCATTATTGTCCATAATATACATAAAAACTTAATGTCCAACTATACACTTACAGATTTAGAGAAGATTTTCTCAACATTCAACTGAGCAAAAGTGGAAAGGATGTAGAACTTCTAATGAACACCACACCAGGCTTATCAAGATGCAACAAATTTACCCACAGTGGTTTTCTTCAACCAGAGATAAACTGGATGACAGAAACATTTCTACAGTATGTTATTAAATATAACCTGCTAAACAGTGCAGCTAGCCTGTGACGCTGTGTTTGAAGATGAGCAAATTAATGTTGCCCAACGCCACGGCAAAAAGGAAGGACATTAAAGATTTTTCATATCAGGACATAATAAATTACTATTTAGTCTTTACCAGGTCTTACAATTAGGTAAATAGAACTTCAGATGAATAACAAAATAAATAAACCACAATTCAGTAAGAAACTGTGAAATTAACTACATCACATGATTCAAATGCATATAGAGCTGCCTATAGCAGCAATAGCTTGTAGTAATTATTTTCTGTATGCCTTCATGAGTTTCTCATATTGTTGTGGAGGTATTTCGTCCCACGCTTCTTTACAGCGTTGCAGGCATTCATTTATGCACAGCGCTCTTAAGGTCCCACCACAGCATATCACTCAGGCTGATGTCTGGACTTTGCCTTGTCCACTATTCTGTTGTAGATTTGCTGCTTTGTTGCATGACCCAGTTTCAGCCTAGCTTTAGCTGTAGACAGATGGCTTCACTCTAGAATACTTATGGTTCATGGTTGACTCAATGACTGCAAGGTGCCCAGCTCCTGTGGCTGCAAAACAAACCCAACCCATCACCTCTCCACCACCATGCTTGACAACTGGTATGGGGTGTTTGTGCTGACATGCTGTGTTTAGTTTTCACTAGTGGTGGTGCTTTGCATTATTACCAAACATCTCCAGTCTGGTCTTACCTGTTCAAATAACATTGCCTCGGAAGTCTTGTGATTTGCTCACATGCATTTTTGCCTAAGCGGTGCTGTCATGTTCTTTTTATTAAGAAGAGGCTTCCAAACAAGCCATACTTGTTCCATCTTGTTCTTTTTTTACTGTCACAAACTTTAACACTTAAAATGCTAACTGAGGCCTGTACAGTCCGAGATGTTGCTTTTAGGTTTTTTGCAGTTTTCTGAGGATTGCAAGGTCTGCAATGAATTTGTTAGGAGATCCACACTTAAAGACTGATGGACTTTAATTTTTTTGGAAATGGCCTCATATACTTCCCTGATGTCTTTTCTCTTTGCCACTGTGTTAACACACCTGAATTCCCCAGAGCAGTAAATTCCTGAAACATCTGCTTTTGCAGAGATGCTCACACTCACTGATGATCAATTTCAGACTCACAAACAGCTAAGGCCACCACCACCATGTCTTCCATACATACACCTGCCCACCACCCCACTAATGTGAGCCATTGTCTACGTAGCACCTCATCTTTCAGGCTACTTACATACAGACTATATATACGGACCAAGTCCTTTGCAATTTGCCCTTTTAATGAGTGACTTCATCTTGCTTTGTTATTTATTACTGTTGTCCTATTGTCTATTTATATTTCCTTCACAGTTTCGATGTACATGTACAATGACAATAAAGACGTACTCTCTTCTATTCCAAATAAGTGCATCTGATTGGCAGCATTAGTCTTTCACACACTGCTTCTGCATTTTGGCTTCATTTTTGTTAAATAATGTGCTTTTATGCCTTTTTTTGCCAATTGTATTTCAGTTTCTTCAACCAGAGCTTGTAAACATAACAGGGTATGACTATGAGGTTACAAGAACTAAGTTGTTTTGGGGGTTTTTCAAACCAGGACACAAAACTCAAATAAATGGTTGAGAGTATAAAAGTATTCATTCATAAAACTCTAGAAGCGGCTCAGAGTTCATCAAAGCTTGCCAGCGAACTCACTTTCCATCTCCGTAGCTCTCTGATATTAAAATGAGTTGATGGTGCCTAATGACTCAAACATGATTTCGATTCATGTACATGTCACCTGGTATCTGTCACACACTAAACGAGGGGGTTAGAAAATGATTCGCATGATACTGCTGAGTTTTACTGAGGATGCTGTGCAGGACGTGTTGCAGCAGTCTCTTTGAAAACAAACTGTACACTCATGTAGTGACTAACAGAACTGGAGCAAACTTTTTCACTTAAAAAGACAGACTGTGAAGCCCAGGTATCCAAGCTGCATATTTATGACACGCTCAGAAGGCACGTATGTCTACTGACAATCATTCTGCAAGACCACATCCTGCTATGTCAAGCCGCACATACATCATAGTGTGCTGTAGAGTAATATACAAGTGTGCGAGCCACAAATGAGTGCAGCCAATTATCTGATTGGAAACACGGGGCAAAAACTGAAAGGCAAATCACGTGGAGTGGTGAAAAAAAATGCACAAAATACACTTTAAGAGAGGATGGAACAAATGGGTCCACTTCTCAGCACTTTATATTTAGAAGCATACGAGACTGCCGTTTCCACAGTTAATGGACATCATTCTTTCATTGCCATTGATAAGGGGTAAATACACGGGGCCAAATCGTTCCTGAACGATTACACACTTCCAGTAAAAACCCTGGTATTCTATTTCTGAACATTAATGAGCAGCTCAGGCCAATTTCACCTCTCCAGGAGTATCAAATGGCAGCTATGAGCTCATGGGCGTATGAAACCCTTCACTAAGAAGATGATACTGATTTTACCAAAAAAACAAAACAAAACAAAAAAACATCAAAACAAAAAAAGAAAAGAACACCACTAAGCCTACCCTCCTTTGTGTGTGTATGTGTGTGTGTGCTCTTTTTGTTGCATCCGGAGCAGAGTGCAGCTGTGCACAAGGCATCCTGCTACCCAAGAGACAGATGACATTACGACTCACTAAAGGCCTGTGCGTCCTCAGTTAGACACGCTGCTTTGTTGAAGATTAACCTGAATGCCAGCTTCCTGGTACTATACAGAATATTCCTATTAAAAAGGAACAAAAGAGCGCAAGGAAGCAGTGTTTCTTCTCTGCGTCGACCCTACAACTATTTGTACCTGACACGTGATTTAATTTCTTCTTCCTCTGATATTCATACCTGCTTTTTCCAAGAGAAATAAATATATTATATTGCAAGAAAATAATCCCAAACAACTGAACATTTAAGCAACCTGTGGTTCAGTAAAGAAGCACTTTAAACACTGATATTACGACACACAGGCGGGGTTGCATGTTTTCTTTCTATCATACAACTTTAGCTATCAGATTGATTTATGCGCTTAAAAAGCAGCCGGTTCAGTTTTACTTCTACCGTACTGATCCCAGTTTCTCCAAACTGTCTTTAGTGTAAAAACCTTGTAAAACCAACCAACCTCTTAAACTACTCATGTATTTGCTCAGTAACTTTAATTTTTAATCCTGGCAGTACAACTTACATTTTTCACAACACAAAGGTTTTGGCATCTTTAAAGGTTAATCAGTTGCCTTGGGTTCCAATGTAGACATCAACTAAAATATCTTACACCAATAGCGACTAGTTACTTGACGCTTAAAGCACTTTTAGCTGTAATGTATAAAAAAAAAAAAAAAAAATCCCACATCTACAATATCACTGCACTACCAGTCTCTTATTGATCAGTGGAATCAGTGGAGATTTCACTGCGTCTTTGCTGTATGAATTCAATTATTTGGGGCTTTTAGATGTGACATCACATCCTAACTGACAACACTATCCAACTGTTCACAATACCATCATGTCGGCCCATCGTGCAAGTCTTTTGTGAGGCATTCAAGCATCTTAAAAAAAAACGCTGCACCCATCATATTTCTGACTGTATGCCAACCAACCAGTTCTGGCACATATACCTTACAAATTTACCAGTCATCAGGAGCGCTGATATTTGTATGAGCATGTTTGCACTGACAGAATACTCACTCTCGCCCTCTATTTTATCCGTGCCCCGAGTCCAGATAATAGTCCTGGTCTCCAGCTTTACTTGAAATGTCCTTCTCTCTGGCCGCTGGGACTTCTTAGAATAAAATAGTGTCAGTACTGTCCCCAGCTCCAGGTCTCGGTACAGGTTGTTCATCTCTGTGGCGTTGTCCATCCACGGCACAGGTCCATTGGAAAAGAAGCCAGAGGTCCCAGCCATGTTCACTTCCCCTGTTTGTTATCCGTTTCCTCTCAGAACAATCTGCTCAGTACAGGCTTAGACAGGGATACCTACAGGAGGAGAAGAAGGGAGGGGAAGCCCGTGAAACAACAATTCCTCTGGGACTTCATGTGTGTCAGTGCTGCATGCAGGCACCAAAGAGTTTGATGCTGTCAAGAGCCATGCTTTAAACGATATTGCATGAAGTGTAAATGTTTCTATCATCCAATCTTTATAAATAAATGCACACTGTAAGACACTGCTACCCATATGTTGAGATACATGTCAAATATGAACGTAGGCAGTAATAATGCTTTATAATGACCATTTATAAAATTATATTTCTAAAAACTCTTCTTTAATGTTCAGCCCCGAAACCACAAATGACTCATGTCATGTCATACACACACAAATAATATATATATATATATATATATATATATATATATATATATATATATATATATATATATATATATATATATATATATATCTCCTAGATATTTTACGTTATCTTCCGTACTTACAAGCTAAACAAAAAATGTGGGCAAAGAATATATTTCAAAACATACCTTTGACCTTATTAACTTAAGGGTACAAGTACTGAGAGCAACGATTAGGCTACAACCTTTCAATCCCATCAGAGTGCATTATGTATCATTAAGAGTGGTGTGAATAAATGAGAGCTGCATCAGAAACCCATCGTGCAACGAGAAATCATGTTGATGTAGATAAATACAACAGAAAGGAGAAACGGGGTTTAATGTTATTTAGACTGCTTTTTCAATTAAAAAAAGAAAAAGACCAACAGGCCTGTAACTCCCTACAGGAAAAAAAGTTTCCTGTGAAAACAGTTTTAGGAATACAACTGGTGGCGAATGGCAGAAGAGTGGGGTTAACGCTGTAACAAGAACCGTCTGGCTATTTTCACGGCGTGGAAACGGGGCCGGTGTGTGCTAGCATTTCGCTGGGCGAAAACAACAAACATACCCTGCTAGACCCGTAAAAAAAAACAGGGGGCTGAGGTAGCAGTAGCTGTTCTATTCATTCCTACTCCTCCTTTTCCTTTTCCGTGCGAAGAAAAATTAACTGGGAAAACAACACGTCGGAGAGGGGCTGCCGTGCTGGAACTACCTACCGCCGCAATCTCGGCCCGACCGCACATCTCCAACGGCTGGCTGCTCCTCTCTCCTCGCGTCTTTTCTCCTTCTTTTTTTTCCCACCCACACTCAGGTTTTCCGTGATTAAATCATCGCCGGGCTCTCATAAGGCGCTGCGGTCCGGACAACAACAATTCCCGTTTCCTCTTCTCGCCTCTGGCCGTCCATAGAGAGAGAGAGGCAGACAGACACCGAAGCCCGTGGTAAGACTACGCAAGTTTGTCTGCTCTCGGATCAAGCCAGCGCAGGCCCTCTCTGGCACGTCAAGTGACCCGGAGTCTGTCACGAGGCTTCCGTCGCGGCTTTTCACAATAAAAGAAGTAATCGCGTCGCGTAAAGAGGTTGAGAATGTAGTTTTAAAAAAGATTAATTTCGTGTAACGCGCCCGTTTCTTAATTAGGGCGACCTGATGTCCCTCTTTATGTGGGACAGCGAGTTTAATTTATTCGTTTTTTGTTTTTGTTTTTTGTTTTATTCCTTGCCCCACTGTCCTACATCTTGAGACAATGTTACACATTTTGACTGGTTCATGCACATTTCTGGCTTTTGCAAAAACTTTTTAATATAGTCAGAAAAAGGTTATCCTAATGCCAGTTCAATCCACTTTTATTTATATAGTGCCAGATCACAAAAACAGTTACCTCAAGGTGCTTTGTATTGTAAAGTAATGACTACATTAATATAGCGAAAACCTCAACAATAACTCGACCTCCTTATGAGCTAGCATTTCGCACAAACTGTGTTTAGTCTGCATTTATTTTATAGCGATCTGGTCGCCCTATTCACAACAGCTGTATGAAAAACAGATACATAACACTTCACATATCTTTCACACATTTAACATATGCATGTTTATTATCATTATCAATGTTTATTATCAAAGTAGTTGTGCTTTATTTCAAATAAACAGAGGCATCACCATGCTGGCGAGCGTGTGTACTTTTGGTGTTCTGTTTATGCAGTTGCTTTATCATCTGTGGTGACGGTGAAGCATGTTGTAATACTGGTTTTAAATAGGAAGCAACATCCACAGTTGAATGAGGAAGCAGAAAAAACTGCCGCTCCTTGAGGTTCCTTGAAGGAAATGGTGACCCTGTCATATTTTCAAGATATGACAGGGCTCATAGGGGAGAGCCTCTGATTGTTGGGGAGCGTTTCTAATGTTGTAGGGCCTTTACTCTCCTATACAAAACAACATGAGGTGGCTGATGTTGTGAATTGGTGCAACATAATTAAAATTAAAAAACAAGTAGTTGTCACTTGAAGATGGCTCCTAAATGGAGTCCGATTCCATACACTCTTATGGTAAAATGTTCAGCGTCACAACACAAAAAGTATATTTACAAAATAACGTTTGCAAAATACAATTTGGACAGTTTCTGTCTGTTTGGACAGTTTCAGCCCTCATAACAAACTTCAGTAGGGCAATTTATTTTTTTTTAGTTAAAATCCAAAATTCCAAAGCCAAGGTTGATGTCATAGTGGTTATGTCCATCTTTGTATACAGTCTATAGTTTTAAACAGGTATTTATCACTTGTATGTTAAGTTTACATCCAAGCCATTTATTACTGATACCATCTAATTATATGCTTGTAATTTTTCTTACTGCATCATTTTGAAACATTCTTTCTTCTTGTTGTTTACCTTGGATTTCTTTGTATGTAGATGTGGAGAAGCAGAGACATCAGACAGTTTGTTTCTCTGATAGTCACACTTATTAGTGGGAAAAAGTGACTAAATAAAACCAATAACTACACTTTAAGGTCACTTACATTTCAGGTAGATAACTTAATCAGACTGATTTATGTCCTTCAAAGAAACCACTGACGCCTGTTTCCCTAATTATTCTTCAGTGTACAGTATTATCAACACCCCGATATTTTTTGTATTTGCTCAACAGAATTGTGACATTAAATTTCTCCCGCTGCCTTTAATGTCCATGTTTTATAAACCCAAGGACTAAGGGTTGTTGTTTTGACCTGATTTGCCATCTCTAAAAGTCAGTCAGTAGCCCTGTATTACAATATTCAGCTAAAATATGTGTATATGGCTGCTAATTGCTGCGAGGTAAAGCATCGTTACCTGATTTGCGTTCTAAATCCAACATCTGCAAAACTCTTTTTGAGGGCAAACGTTTTGACAAAGACATGCACTTAATTTGTAGTCAATCATGGCACTTCCGGTTTGACCCTGCTGTTCTGACTGCAAATAACGGCACAACGAGCAGTTGAAGCGGAATGGTATCGGCCTCTTAAAGACCCAGACCTTTCCTGAACACAGAGCTTACTGTGTCTCCTAAACATAGCCTTAAATAAACTTTTATTTTTTTTTAGTTATTTTTTCCATTATAATTGTACATTTTAAAACATAAGTTGTTGACTGATTCCTGTTGATTCCCTCCACATCAGGAATCAGACAATGATTACACAGACGTGTAATCAGACAATGAGCTTATTTTTAATGCCCACTTGAAAACTAATCAAAGCTGGCAACAAAAAGACGAAAAAGACAAGTCTGATGTTTTATTCTGAAACCTACAAAGCTCAAAACAAGCATTCAACTAACCAGGATTGCGATTGTGTGGTACAAGATCATATAGCAAGAAATATTAATGACAAAAGTTAGAATATCCATTCACATTTGCAAATGAATTCAAAGACACGTTCTGCTTTATCAGAGCAATACAAAAACAGCACGTTACAATGACAGACTTTTGAGATCTTATTTGGCAAAAATCCACCCCCCTTTTGTCAGGAGGAGCTATCCTGTATTTATTTTTTATTTTTTTTAGCTCTGGCATACAGTACATACACTGCCTTTCAGCTGCTTCAAGTAACCAAGATCCATATTACACAGAGTTCATCGTAAAACTGAGGAAACGAACACGCAAAAGTTGCATTTGAGCAATGAAAAGCCTTCTGTTATAATGCTTACAGCACACATTTTAAAAAATACTGAATCAGTCACTAAAAGAACAAAACAAAACAAAAAACAGACAAAAGTATATGTACATCCCTGAAAGAAACAGCAAACTCAGAGAGGTGATGGAAAAAAGGACGACATTCTGTGCGCTAATAGTTGTGCGAGCATAGTGCTGGGGTTTTCTGATCTTCACACTGTCACCAGTCTGTCATTTCATTTCATCTTTCACACTAAAATTACACAAATGAAAAGTCATCACATCACCTCTCTCTCGTGTTGCGTCTCACAGTCTCCCATACAAACATTTGTTTAATTCATTATTCTATGACAATATAGATTTATTTCTCAATAAATCTGATGGCTTACAAATTTCAATACATTTTATCTCACAAAAGATAATACTAATGCGTCCGTCGCTGCTGGGTCACAGGCAGATAGCTGCAGCTACATACGCAATACTGTAGTTTTGTAAGAGAGAGATGCCCTTCGGCAGCTTGGTCAAATGGTTAAGGAGTTATTTTCCTATACATAGCTAATCCTTATGTACAGCACAATTATTCACCTGCGATCGGCTCTCGAGCAGAGGCTTACCTTCCTCCTTCACTGCCCTGCAGCAGCAACACAGTGGAAACATTTTGACATCTCCTGCAAACCATTTTCATATCAAAGGCATGGGTATAAAAGGTAAAACATTAAATAGGTTTAAAACTCATAGTCTTTATCGGCCATGTCGATCGCCCAGGCGAACTTCTCTCTCTGGGTTTTGTTGTAGATTTTCTCAATGGGAATACCGAACTTCTTGCACCTGGGATTGGAGGAAAGACAAGACAGAATGAAAAAAGAAATACTGTGTGAAATGCAACAGTGGCAGTTCGACAAATAGGTTGATAAAAGAGTGGTTTTGTTTCAGCTGATGGCTGCTGTCAGGTCTTGCGAGCTTCCGTTAACTGCAGTTTTCTTACGCTTCTGTATAATTACGGTTTCAGATCCCCTCGCTCTCTCTTTTGCTTTTTGAGTGTTTCATTTGACAAAAACAATAAAACACAATATGAACGATTTCAAGATTAAGAGATTTGACTTAATTTTTCATATATTCTCTACATATTGTTATAACTTGGCCACAAAAAGCATGCAGTGAAAGTCTGCTGTCACGTCAATACTAATACTGGATTTTATTTTTTGTTACAGTACTGGTAAATTTGCAGCAGTTTGTTGGATATCAGTAGGACATCACATCGTCTTTGGCTTGGAGACTGACTGGGCCGTTTGTCCTTGGTTTGCAGGCAATCTAAACAATGTGGCATGAAAGTGTCCATGTGACTCACTGAACAGGAAAGTCTAAGAAGAATATTAGAGAGCAAATCAGCTGCAAACAGAAAATTAGTTTCTGTTTTCTAAGAAAGGTTTTATGCACACATTCACAGAACACTGAACTACTGGTGATGGTAAAAAAATGATTCACTCTGGTTACACGGCCCTCGTGTAGGCTTCTTTTTCTACCACAAACTTATCAGTAGAAACACCTTATACCAACTGTCAAGCACGGTGGTGGAGGGGTGATGATTTGGGCTTGTTTTGACCTGGGAACTCAAGTATTCTTGAGGGAGATGTCAGGCCATCTGTCCAACAGCTAAAGCTCAGCACAAGTATGGGCAATCGCAATTCCAAGCACAGCAGCAAATCTACAAAAAATAAGAGTCGAGGTGTTGCAACAGGCCAGTCAAAGTCCAGACCTCGAGCCGAATGAAATGTGGTAGGCCCTTAAGAGAGCTGTGCAGATGCCCACAAACCTCAATGAACTAAAGCAAAACTAAAGCTGTAAAGAAATGTGTGACAAAGTTTCTTCACAACAATGTGAACGAGTCTTACAGAGAACAATTACTTTAAGTTATTGCTGCTAAAAGCGGTTGTTGGGGTCGAGTTTTTGAAAGCTTTCTTTTTCACATCATTGTGATCTGAGACGTCTGGAACAAAGGTACTTAATTGACACACAAGATTTTACAAGCCTGCTGCCTGTGGCAGGACATAAAACATATTTATCCATCCTTTTTTAAATCTGTTTATTCAATTCAGGGTCGCAGGGAGGCTGGAGTCTATCCCGGCTGTGTTGGGGTGAAAGGTACACAGTGGACAGTTTGACAGTCAATCGTTATGCTCTCATATTATTTCTAATACATAAAAACAAACACACAGCTTCTGATTTTGTAGTTTTTACATAAAAAACAATTACGGTTTATAATTGAAGGTTAAACCTTAACATGTGGATCCAATACTCTAACAAACTAACAATCACACTTCACACAGCTTTATGTGACTGTTGAGGGCAAAGTTAAAAGCATAAAATGTGGCAAGAATGGAGTAGAAGAAGAATAAAGACAGAATGAAACACTTTTGATTAGACAGCTTTGACAAAGATTACTTAATAAATATTACGATGTATATTAAGTATTTATACTTCTTCTGCAGCGCGGTACTGTTTATGTTATGGTCTCAAGGGTCTTGTGTATTATTTGGACCCTCAGTTAACATTAGTGAAAGTCAGTTTCTGTTTAATTGCTGCTGCTGCTTTTAATGTTTAAAGTTTTTGATCTTTGTGCTCAACTTCTGAGTCCTTGCTTCAGATTTATCATTTTGTTGACAGTTAATTTTGAAATTTGTAGATAAAGACTCAATAAAGACTTTCCTGGTTAAGTCATCCAAAAGCTAAAGCTGTTACTGAGATATAATAAAATGAGAGAAACCATGATTAACTAGCTAAAATTTTAATTTCCTAGCCGTTAAGCCAGTGTACCTTCACCATACCATTACTCACAAATACCATAGTTTACACCATGTTCCCATGCACCACCCTTTATTAGGATCCCCATCCCTTACGCCCTACAACCAAGAAAATCACGGAGGATTCCTGTATCCATTGTGCTTGAGGAGGAGGTTCTCCATAAATAGCTGTGGGGCATCGGTTAAGGAGGGCGGACCGCCATGTTCCCCCTCTCTATGGCCAAGTCCCTCCATTCACCCACAGACAGCACCTCATTGCCTTCCCACATGGAGGAAGGAGGGCTGTTTTGCGACGCTCCCTAGCTTTCAGAAACAAACCCCATTGTTCCTCACGCTCACACGCTTTTCTTCCTCTTATTTTCCTTTTGCAGCAGTTAGCTTTTTTGCTTGAGCTGCTCCTTTTCCTACAATGCAAAAGCATTTCCTGCCTTTCTGTCACCAAGGGTAGGTATGGACTGCACATACCCACCCACCCAGAGGCTGCCTGCCTATTTATCAGTAGGGGGGTTGCTCATAAAGTCATAGTATAAAACAACAAACAAACAAAAAAAAAAAAAAAGATGCTCTGATTAAATAATAATTAACAGCTAATAAACGCAGATACAGAATGTCTTCTGTGCACAATAAATACCATGCCACAGAGATGCGTGGATCCAGGTAATTAAGCTTGGAGGTTCCCAGAGCAATTTGTTTGTTCTCCTCTCTGTCTGTGGCTTGCACCTGGAGTTTCATCAGCTGCTCCTCTATCCTCTGTACAGCTTTACGCTTCATCTCCACAGCCCTTACAAAGAAAAACAAACACAGGGCAGAGAGAAGGAAGAAGACAGATACACAAGATGCAAAGGAAAACAAAGACGGGGGTGTACGAAGGCGGGGAGACAGAGAGAGACGAGGAATTATAACGACAGACTTTAAATGCCCTGGACACCATTTAAACTTCGTTGCTGAGGAGCAAAGATGTTTAAGTAATTAAGTAATTGATCAAACTCTCTTGTACTCATTAGCGGTGCTAATGTTTTCTTACTTTTTGCTCTTGTCATCATGGGAAGCCTTGTGATCAGCTTTGGCAGCCTTCAGCTGCTTCCTGGCTGCTGATAGTTGATTTTGTTTCTCATCGATCTACAATCACAACAAATGCACACAGAGTGAAGTCTAAAAGCTGCACCACCAAAAGAGTGGATAGCTTTACCTTTAATGGGTACAAAAAAAATGCCTGTTTACTGAGAACAAATTCTAATGGAGGAATAACAAAACCAGAAACAATCGTAACACAGACGTTTACCTTGTTCTGAAGATTTTGCATGGACTTCTCAAATGTTTTGGGCGGAGCTCTCTGGTGGTTGCAAAGAATGGCCACGGCCCGGTTGGCTCGGTTGTACGATAGGATCTTTGCTGGGATGCTGTCATCAGCTGTTGATCCAAAAACAACATAAGAGGAAAAGTTTAGAATGATTTAAATTTAAAATGACCCAAACTTTGCTGTGTAAAGGGTTTAGCCAATTTGCTAAATTGCTGCTAACCTGCTGTTACTATAATTCTATCACATAATGTAATAAAGTAGTTATTTTTGAATGGAAAGGCCCAAAAAGGCATTAAGTGTACAATGCTCATGTGAACAGTTATTATTAGTCATTCCTTCTTCCTTTTTCACCTTTCCTCTGCGCTGTTGCTCTCCCAGGTTTAATGAACAGACACGCGTATAATGACATCTGTCTGTACAGTACAAGTAGACTGGTATACAGCTTAAAAGTACAGGCTTAAAGTTACCTGTGTGAGAGGAGCAGGAGTCAGTACTTTTGTTTACATGGTGGAAACAATACTTTAATACCTGCACTGTCATGAATATAAACTCCAGAGTCCAGGTGTCACAAACAGTGACTGTAGAAAACAAAATCACTTCTACAGTCACTGGTCACAACACAGCACAGAAGCCACCAGTTACAGCTTCACATACACTCCCAGGTCACTTTATTATGCAAACTTGTTCAGCTGCTTGCAAATATCTAATAAGCCATGGCAGCAGCTCAGTACATTTAGGAATGCAGATACGGTCAAGTTCAAAGTGAGCGTCAGAACGAGAAAGAAAAGTGATTTAAATGTCTTTGAACCTGGCGTGCTGGTTGGTGCCAGGCTGGTCTGAGTATCTGAGAAACAGCTGATTTGCTGGGATTTTCCCATACAACTATCTCTAATGGTACAGAGAACTGTATAAAAAAGAAAAAATATCCAGTGAGCAGCACTTCTCTAGGAAAAAATGCCTTGTTCATGTCAGAAATCAGAGAAGAATAATCTGAATGCTTCGAGCTGACAGGAAGGAAACAGTAAAAGTTAAAGAACCAATTGTTATACCCAAGGTATGCAGAAGAGCACCTCTAAAAGCACAACACATTTAACACTGAAGAAGACGGGCTACAGCAGCAGAAGATGACACCGGTGCCACATCAGTCAGCAAAGAACACGAACATGAGTCTACAATTTGCACGAGCTCACCCAAACTGCACAACAGAAGATTGGCTCATCTGATGAGATTTGAGTTCATTCTGTAGAGTCAGAATTTGATGTACATGAAAACACTGATTCATCCTGTCTTATAATAGTTCAGACTGCTGCTGCTGGTGTAATGTTGTGGGATATGCTTTCTTGGCAGACTTCGGGCCCCTTAATACCAGCTGAGCCTGCCTGAGTATTGTTGCTGAATCCATCTAACCCCGCTCCTGTCAGGATAAAACACCATGTCACAAAGCTCAGATCATCTCAGTCTGGTTTCTTGAACATAACAAGAAGTTCACTGTACTCAAACAACCTCCACAGTCACCAGATCTCAAACCAATAGAGAAACTTTGGAATGAGGTAGAATGGGAGATTTGAGTTATGGATGTGTGGCTGACAAATCTGCAACAACTGATGCCGTCATATGAATGTGGACCAAAATCTCTGAGGAATGTTTCCAGCACCTTGTTGAATCTATATCATGAAGAATTAAGGCAGTTGTGAAGGCCAAACCTGCGAGTAGCAAAGAGTACCTAATGAATTGAGACTAGCACTAACTTATTTAATGATGACAATGAGTTGCTATAAGACTACATGAAACCATTTTCACTCACAACAGGTCAGCTCCTTGAGCTGCTGTTGCAGGGTGATGGAGGCGTTATAGGTACGGAAAACTTTGGCTGTAAGTCCATCCATCAGCTCCTGTAGGTGCTTATTTAGAATAGATGTCTGCAGGAAACACAGAAAAGAAGAGGGAACAACAGTTAAGGAGGGCAGGTGAATCAGAATTATACAAAGTAGTTAAAGTAAACAGTTAACGTGAAGGCAGGTATTCTTGTGTGTTTCTCACATTCAGTCTGTCAAAGAGGTCGTCTTCAGGCTGTTTGTTTTCCAGGAACAACTGGAGGTTTTTAAAGACCTGACAGGAAACAAGAACGAAGATGTACTCAGCCTCAAATCAGTCACTTACATTTAACTCTTAAAACTGTGGCCATGGATGCACTGACACATTGTTACCAGCAGAGGGTGTGGGTTTATTTGTGCCCATGATGACAAGTGCAGGTGGTTTATAGACTGCAGGTTAGTGTGCTTTGTGTGAGTGCTTTTTAACCGGTACTTCAGAGGAAATGCAGCCAAACAGACAGGACCCAGACGTGCTGAAGAATTTGCAATTAAAAACGCGCGCGTGTGTGTGTGTGTGTGTGTGTGTGTGTGTGTGTGTGTGTGTGTGTGTGTGTGTGTGTGTGTGTCGTTTGTACACTCTGTTAATGGCAGGAAACAGACCACCCTGTGAGGCAGAGCTGACGGAAAACTATTTCTTTCTGATCACCTGCCTGTACAAACATCCTCCATAGATTAGAACATTTTTATCTCATCAACACTAAATTCCACATCTGTCATTACACAACCAATATCTGCCACAGCACCTCTTTCTTCCCTCATTAACTCCTCCCCTTCTCATTTCCTTCCTTACCCTCTTCTCCACGGGTATTTTGTTGTAGTAGCGGATGGAGTCTTTTCCTAAAAAGTCAAACTCCACAACGTACTCCTGGTCGTCCAGCTTGGGGTACAGTTTGATGTGTTCCACTCGCAGCGAGCAGCAGCCAACGGTGTCCGCCGTCTCGCCTTCCTCCTTTTCGTTACCTGCCCTCAGAGCCAGCTATGAGAAAAACACCAAACATCACAAACATAAGCAAAACTTCAGAGCAGAACATTTGGTCAGGATTTATGTAGGCCCTGTGATGAACTGCTGAGCTGTTCGGCATGTAACCCGCCCCCGGCCCAGTGACAGTTGGGATAAACTCCATGTCACCCATGTGACTCTGAACAGCATGACTTGTTAAGAAATCTTAGACTTAGTTTACCAGTGGAACTAAAGAAGGACCTATGATTTGTGTGACAGTAAATGTCATTTGCTGACACAGACTGGGTAATGTGTTAGAAATGAAAGGATACCACATTGTTTGATGGAAATTAACATTTTCAGCCTACAGAGGGCTGAATTTAAAGACATCCCAAAAACCACAAAGATGCTGGTCTTCTATGGCAAATGCCAATCAGGCTCCACAGTTTCATGCAGTGAGCACAGAGCCCAGCTCACCCTGCCCCTTGCACAAAGGAGCAGATACTGGTCCTACTGATGGGTTAAGGACTTTCTACGGTCAGCAAACCTTCTGGTAATGACACGTATTGATGTGCCATCCTGGAGGAGCTGGACTACCTGTGAAACCTCTGTAGGGTGCAGGTGTTGCCTCATGCTACCAGTAGTGACACTGACCCCAGCCAAAGAGGGAGGAAGAAGAGGGGAAGCCGTCTAAGATAAGATTTAATTGCTGGGATTTTTATAGATGGAGATGATATGACGTATGATAGGGAACTAGCCAAAGAAGCAATGTTGAAAAAGTGAAAAGTAGATTGAAGTTGGAAGGAAATTCATTCTAATTTGGTGGGGTTTATATCTCAAGCACAGACATCAGGACTGCCTCTGCACGTGGGCCCACGGCCCTGGATGTCTGGAGTGAGAGATGAGACGAGGAGTCAGCAATGGCCTTATGGTGGCCTGGAATATGTTCAGCTCGGAATAGGAACTGGTGAGTGACTGACAGCTGTGGAGGACAACACATTAAAGGGATGATGGACGGAAATGAGAACGTAGTGCTTGGAGGCATAGGGAATGCACGAGATGTGAAAATTCAGCTGAATTATCTACAATAGTTCACGTCACTTTACAGCGATTTCCCTTTTCAACCTACTACTTCCACTAGTTCTACTTCTACTACTTAAATCAAAGCTGCTGTACGTTCTTGTCTATAATCTACTTTATCTATTTTATCACTTGGTGCAGTCACCATAATTTTATTGTATTCTTATTTACCTTGTCTATGAAGTACAGCGCCACAGCTCTCTGTCTGATCCTCATCTCTTTTGACTTCCAGTCCTCTCTGTACTGAGCACGGATGCGATCCACACACTTCTTTAAACGCCGGGCAGTTTCATATTTCTGCCAGTCCTTCTCCCCCTGCACACACACACACACACACACACACACACACACACACACACACACACACACACACACACACACACACACGTACGTCCCATCATTGGGAAAATGGTAGAAAAAAAAGGTTACTGGGGGAAAAGGCGGCGAGAGCGCGGGTACCTTGATCCTGGAGCTCGGGTTTAACATGATGTACTTGATGGAGCCCTGGATGTTCTCTGTCCAAGATGCTAACCAGGTTACTTTGTTGTCATGTCGAACCTCCTTCCATTTTGTCCCTGGGGGAGGTTTGGGGTGCTTGGAGTCCCTACATAAAAAGAGCCAGAGTTACCAAACAGGTGCAAAACATGCTGGCACATTTCCACTGATCTATGTTTGGAGCTGTTCCCACGGTGGAGCTTTGTGCTGATTTAAAAGCGTTCCTCAGAGGTACCAAAAATTAAATAACTGATCTTTTTTCTGCAGTGTAAACACCACAGCTATGAGACAATAGTGCAAAGAGAACATAAAATCCCACCTTCCAGTATGCGGGGGTGAACATGTCCTCCCTGGCTTGTGTTATTGTTTGCACAGATACAGTTTACACTGACAGGAAGACCACCTTTGACATGGTGCCAGAAGCGCATGTGTGTGTCAGTGATACATCTGCCATACTGTATATGCGACAGGCAGCACGTACAATCTTTTACCCAGTGTTTTTTCTTTGATGGCAACTGACCGCTACAATTTAGCTTTCCCATAAACTCTCCCACACATCCCGCCTCCAAAGCAAAAACAACATCATTTCCACAGTCTGTAAATAAATACGGTAATCACAAAATCAAAAGACAGAAGCACAGATTAACAGAAAACAAGGCAGACAGGTGGTAAAACAAGGTGATCGGTGTGGGGTAAATGCCTGTGACCTCCTGACCAAACACTTCATCAATACTCAAAGCCTCATCAGTTGCTGCTTATTATATCCTTTCACATGCACACATCCTCTTATTTTATCCCTTTAACAACAACAGTCTCATCATCTTTCACATGTCCTCACCTAAAATGGTTTTACAGGGCCACCTTGTGGTAAATCTCATAACCAAACACGATAACAACAACTTGTGTCCAGATTTTATGTTTCTGCTATGCTTCGCCTCTGAAACAGGAACGGTTAAAGATCAGGGCAGCTGAGGTGGCGATAACGGTGACAAAGAGATTTCCTACTTGCTACAGTTAATAATGATGTCTTCGGGTCTGATGCGCCGCTTCAGCATGCCCATCTTTGGATGGTCCCCCCGTCCTCGGAAAAGGCCCGGCGGCTCGATGCGGAAATTTCCGATCCTCTCCTTGTGGTTGTCCATGATGCAGAAACCATACTCCTGAAGGAGCCGTTCATTTTCCTCTTTGATTTTCTACAAGATGTATGAAGATATATTGAGAAATCCCAGAGTTCTCGAGGTTGGAAGAGTGCACCTAACTGCAATACCTGTTTCTCCTCTTTAGACATCTGTTTCCGAGCTTCTGACTGGGCCTTGAAGTACTCGCTCATCTCACTGAAGTCACATTTATTCAGGTCAGTAATCACAGACTTCTCCTCTGATGTCATTTCCTAAAATAAAACAGAAGACATGTGAAGCCCCATTTAAATACTTGGAAATTCACACTATCTGCAGAGCCATGTCCATTTTCCTCACCTTCCTCCAGTCTTTAAAGAAGTTCTTCCTAAAGATGTCCTTCGTGGTATACTCATGATCCAACATTTTGGCAAAAAATGTTGCAACCTCTTCAGCAGGAGCACTCAGCTTCATAGGCTTACCTACAAATACAGGAAATTACATTATTTTAATAAAAGATAATAATAAGTACACAAAAATAAGTTTTCTTTAATACAAACTGACTCACCACCATAGTAAAATTTAACTTTGCCTGGCAAGGGTTCGTATGGAGGCGCAAACACTGGCCCTTTATGTTCCAGGAAGCGCCATTTGGAGCCGTCGGTATATCTTTCCTCCTCCCACCTAATCATGACAAACAACAACACAACACAACCGATGAGAGAGAAAAAACTGCACTTTATCTAAATAAGTGGTTTGTAATTTCCTGAGGAAAAGATCAATTTGTGTCTATAATTAACTCACCATTTCCACTTCTCTTCTTCTTCTTTTTTCACTTTCTTCCCGTCTGTTCCTTTTTTGTCTTTTATCTTCTTTTTGTGCTTTATACCCTAAAAAATGGATTCAATTAAATAGATCTACAAGGAGATACACAGCAGATGCCCCAACCCGGAAAATATTTTTGTCATTACAGTGTATTAACATGTAATAAACCTCATCTTCCTCGTCTTCGTCGTACTCATGTTTCCTCTTTTTGGCCTTTTTGTCGTGTTCCAACTTGACTTTTTTGGGCTTGTATTCATATCTGTAGAAAATTACACCACTACATGAACAACCAAAGCTGAACTGCAACTACAAGCGTATTGGATTCATTTGAATGACACCTACTCTTCATCATCATACTCTTGTCTGGAGCTCTTGTTGTGTTGGGGTGAGGGGTAGAAGCCATTGTCTTCCTCAGGTTCACTCTTAATGCCAGCAGGGCTCCTGTCTCTAATTGGCACGTCAAAGACATTGAACAGCATTTTAGTAAATGACAACAAAGCAATAACTGCTCTTTAGTATAATTATTTTAAAAGCAAATAACGGCTGATTCATGAGTACTTTTACTGCATGATAACTGCAAAGGTCTTTAGCCATCTGTCATTTCTTGTTATTTTGCTAGAAAAACAGGAAATGGGTGCAGTGATGGACTGAAACGTGCAGGCACAAATGACACTGCAGACTATAAGTCAAAAACAGAGTTTGTGCAATTCTAAAATGAAAGTCAATATTTGGTATGACCACATTTATAAAGTCTCTTAGGCAAGCCTGTAATTTCTTTAAATCTTCAGGAATCGTTCTCCAGGCTTCTAGAAGGACATTCAAAGCTCTTCGTTGGATGTTGGCTAATCCATGACTGACCGTGTTTCTTTCTGCATTTTCTATTTTTTTTCTTTCAACTATATTAGTAGTGTGTTTTGGAATAAATAGCAAGCTGAAAAATAAAGGATTTGCCAGACACTTTTCAAATGATATTCCAGGTTCAATCAAAATCTGTCACGTTACTGTGTTCATAATTTTATCAATTTTGGCAAGTGCCATTTTTATGCTTGAATCATGCATACATCAGTGTTAAGTGTCTTAAAAAAACAAACAAAAAAAACATTCCTCTGAAAATGGTCAGGTACAAGGACTGGACTGAAAATAAGTAAAAACACAAAACAAAAACAAAAAATCAGCCAATGTTCAAAGTAAAACTTTGAAAAACCTTCGGATATAATGGAGAACTGTTGTTCAAGAGCATTTTACCACTAGAAGTAATAGATAAAGAAATGAAATGTGCTTCAGGACTTGTGCAGAGTCTGTAGCTGCAACAAAGCGATCATGTTTACCTCACATATCCATTTTCCTTCTCCCTTTTAGGCTTCTCTAAATGAGATGATTGAATCTGAGAAATGAGAAAATATAGAAAACCATGTTAAAACGTATGCCACACCTTTGCCAACTTTAAAAACTAATTTTAAACTTTAGCATATAGTCAGAGTTAACTGAAAACCAGAGGGGCTCTGGTTGCTTGTCAGTGTTTGTTTCTAATGAGGCCAATCTCTCTGGAGGATTTTAGAAACGTTAAAAAAAACAGGACCAAAAACAATTTGTCACAAAAAATAACGACTCACAATCTTTACTCCAAACACATATAAAGCTTTTCATTTAAAAGCATACCGACGACCCATAAACAAACCTTCTCTTCTCTCCTCTTGTCTTTGTCCCTGTCTTTGTGTTTTTGTCTGTGTTTGTCTGAGCTGCTGTCGCTGTGCTTCAGTCGCTCTTTGTCTTTGTCTCTGTGTTTCTTCTCAGAGTGCTCCTTATGCTCACTAGAACACAGAAGACACAAAAGGCAGAGATCAAGCGTAAAAGGTCAGACGAGGTCTGGATGTGCAGACACAGAAGATGCCATCACAAAAAAAACCAAAAAAACAACCACCGGCAACGTACGCTTATCGTTTTTAATCACACAAAGACAGAGACGCGGGCTGTCAACAATAACGGACAAAGTAATGACAGCTACTTATGACACACAAAAAGAAACCATAACAAATCCACAATGGTTCCAAGATTGAAAGATTTCATTAAGAAACTTAATTTGACGTTGCTGTATTTATTTTAGTTAAATCAGCAGTCACTTATTGAGTCTTTCATATTACTGTGTTTGATACTGACAAAATGAAATTTGGATTTTGTCAGGATCCTCCTCATTTAAAATGTTCCCATAACACCGCAAAAGTGAATACATACCATTACAAAGACTTAACTCTGAAAACCGATTATTTCAAGAGAGTAAGGGAACAGCCAAACATAAAGGCAGGTGTGAATGATGTTTAGCAGATCACCAAATAACTGAGACAAAGAAACAGACATCTTACCTGTTGCTGTGCTTGAATTTCTCTCGCTCCTTGTCTTTTTTGTGATCTTTGTGTCTGTGTTCCTTGTCTTTGTGCTTGTCTTTATGTTTGTGTGTGTCTACAGTACAAGGGAGAAATCAACTTGTTGAGAAGCATTTAAAGATATCAGAACAAAAACTTTTTAAATGATTCTTTCACAATTAGCTGTTTGAAATTTGCATGATTTGTCAGGATGTGTCACCTCCAAGGCAACATTCACTTACCAACACTTTATTAGGTACACTTATTCAATTGCTTGTTAATGCAAATATCCAATCAGCCATTCACATGAAAGCATTTATTATGTATTCAGGCAGCATCAAAAAGGTGAGGAAAGGTGAAGTGATTTTTGATGTGGTGTGGTTGATGGTGCCAGATATCCCAGACATTTCAGAAACTGCTGATTTACTGGGATCTTCCCATACAACCATCTCTAGGTTTACAGAGAATGGTCCAAAAATATTTACAGAGAGCGGCAGTTATCTGGGAGAAATCGTCTTGTTGATGCCACAGATCAGAGTAGAATGGCCAAAGTGCCTATAGGAAAGGAACAGTAAGTCAAATAACCAATTGTTACAACCAAAATGTGCAGAAGAGCATCTCTCAGCAGCAGAAGACCACACTGGGTGCCACTCCTGTCAGCTAAGAACAGGCTAAAATTTGCACAGGCTCACCACAATCACCAGATCACAAGTCAAAAGAGCACACTATGGGATGCATGGCTGGATGGATATGCAACTTACAAATCTCCAGCATCTATGATGCCATCATGTCGACATGGGCCAAACTCTCTGAGGAACGTTTCCAGCACGTCGTTGAATCTATACCACTAGAAATTAAAGTAGCTCTGAAGGCAGGCCACAGCCTGCGCAAAGTGTACCTAATAAAGCGGCAGCTGAATGTACATGCCTTGGTAAAGCTGCAACAAATCTACTGAGAAGTGACATCTTAAGGACGAACTGTGCAACAAACATCCGTTCCCTTACTTCTGGTTCCAAATCTCGGAGAAACACTTTGTCAACAAACATGCAAACACACAAAACAAAAATCTCTTAATGCATGCAGAGATAATTGCAATGAGACAATAAGAGACACAAATCTCCAAAAGAAGAACTTGGCTGGTGAGGACTGGGGGGGGGGGGGGCTAAGTATGTTTCATACCCACCCAGCAAAACATCATTCCTCCACGGGTATTTTCCACATAGATCAATTTTGTTTTCATACACTCCTGCTGCCAGCCAAACGACTAGCCCGTAATGATTCTGCATGTTCTCCTAATATTAAAATGCTTCCTGCTGAGTAAAATCCCCCCAAAGGTAGACCTGAAACAGTCTGATCATCACCTTGTGACTCTCTGTTGTCATGGCAGTTTAATAACCACATAATCAGCTTTTGTAATATATACCACATTTTAATAAGAAACTAATTTCCCTCAGACAGCTTTGCTTTGCATCAAATAAAGCATTTAAACAAAAAAGGCTGCTCCCAACTTAAGTGTAATTTAAGTATAATTTGTGCCAAAAAAATAAAAAAAATGTGGATGTTTTTAATAATGCCGTGCAACTTTTTTCAGTGTGTGAGAGGGCTTGAAGTTTGGTGTGAGTATTCCTCGTTAACAGTGCAGATAAATATCTCTTAAGGAAGGATGGAGGCAGAGCACAGGTGGTGGTGAGATAGGGGCAGGGAGAGGCGATAAGCTCCCAGCTCTCGCCTCCATATCACGGCAGACAGTTGGCTCTGTGCTCGGCGCCCTGCCTGCTTCATACAGAAAAAGAAAATGGCGCAGAGACTAAGTCCTCAGCCCCAATTCGGCCACTTTCGGCTCCAAAATTCGCTGCGATTCCACGCACGTATCGCCAGTCTAAAGCATGCAAAATTTACACGACGCCAGGCCCTTTCGGAATACCCCGTCAGATTAAAAAAACGAGACTGGCAAGGGTGCATTTCAGACCCTCTTTTTGAACAATAGCCGCAAGAGAGTGGAGGAGAAGGGACTTAGTCTCTGGGACGCCATTTCTGTCCTTTAAAAAAACTAACAGTAGACAGATTCCAGCTGGAAATCAAGAGTCAGAATGAACAAGAAAATCCTCATTAGAGGTCCTACCGCTTCCTTTAGATCCGGAATTGACCTGAAAATTGTGAAAAAATGTTTTTAATATTTCAATTTTAAAAACGCCGGTAAGCTCGCTTATTCAAGTTTCAATAGGAATATACGCTGAGCCTAGGAATGTGCGTATTTCTGCACCACAAAGACCCGAGAGAGCACAAAAATGTAAAAGTTTTCTCCTAAAATAAACAGAGCAGCCTAACTTGCAGCGACAGCTAACGTTAATTTGCGCTCATTTCATATCCTGATGGTTAATACTTGTGTTATGTCTGTTATTGCTGAGAGAATTGATCCAAAACTGTACAGAAGACACTAATTATCGGCCAAAAGCTACCTGGGAGTCTCCGCGTCCGTGGTCTCCGCTCATGGTCAAGTTGTTTTTGTTTGTTACGCAGGTAAAGTTAAGAGTAGACAGCTGTTAAAGGATGCAGCCGCACAGGATGCGAGGCTCGGGGAACCCTCACTGACAGCCTGGAATGGAGTCCCGATGTTTACCGACTGCGCATGCGCAACCCAACCTGGAAGAAGGCTGTGCATGGTCCTTACCTGAACCGCTATCATAACACCATTTTTACCGGGTTGGTGAGGACACTGGACATAAAAGATCGGAAAACTGGAAATTGTGTTGGAGCCCAAAGATTTTGAACTTTTAGCTGTTTCACAAGTTTTTACAGCTTTTCCTGTTGGGCTTCAATTTGATAAATATGTGTGTAAACTTACGGAAAAAAGTTATGTTAGCTCAGTGTGAACATTTGTTGTTATTTTATAGCATATTTCTATAGTACATATTGGAAAAACCAAACCAAAACAACAACAAAAAACCCCACACTTTGTTATGTTAAGTCCAAAATTGATGTCATGTCCAGTGGCCACATTGAAGTCTTTTGATCCTCGGGCCCCATGTTTGACATCTATGAACAAACATTGAAAATGTGACGTCATTCAGGGGTAAAAGCGCAAAGGATTCTGGGAACGAGTGGCAAGTGGTACTAGCGCACGCAGGCTTTCACATGAAAACAGTCACACAGCGATAAAAAGAAACACAAAAAATGGCAAGAATTTGTTGTATTATTAACTGCAATAGCCGGTCGCATGACAGCCACGGGAAGCCGACGGTAAAGAGATCGGTTTTTATCGGATTACGTCGTGGAAGAGAAATTGTTTAACCCTTGTATGGTGTTCGGGTCTGTGAGACCCGTTTTCAGTTTTTTTCAAAAGAAAAATTAAACAATTAATTATTTTTTCAACCTGAAATTCATTGGCTTTGGCTTATTTTCTGTGAAGAACATAAATCTGGACTAATTTTCAATGACCTCATACTGTACCTCCCCCCACGCATTTACATTACATACAAGGTGTTCGGGTCCACTGGACCCAGGTCTAATAAAAGTGTTGAAAGCGCAGGTCCTGTGTTCCCACACTCTGTCCTCCTCCTTTCTGGTGCTGCTGATAGTGTTTTCTTCCCCTCCTGCTCCCGCACAAAGTTGCAACATTGTTGAAAATTCAACTATCAACACCGTCTGCTCTGACATTCCCACACATTTTACCCTCTTTCTTGAGGGATCCAAATTTTATTTTCTCATACCCTGTCCCACCTGCAAATTAGGGGCATAATACTATAAATAAGACTTTGCCAGTGTGGTTCTTTATCACAACTGATCAAGATGGCAAAAGATTATCTGCTGCGAGGGCCATCCAATTAATTTTGGAAAAGAGAGAGGCTTCGGATGATGATGTTGACAAAGAGGTTTCAGAATATTTCACATTTCTGAAAATTCAGAGTCTGACAGTGACTTTGAAGAAGAGGACGAGGTTGATCACCATTTAGTAACAAAACGAAGACGAGCACCCCATCTGCAGCCAGCTCCAGGACCAGAACAAGCCCACCAGACAGCAAGTGAAGAAATATGGACGTCAATAACTGGTGAAATTGAATGGTCTTCTTGCCCAAGAAATGAGCCACCCTGCAGAGCTGTTACTGTGATAAGCCAGGGCCAACACGGCTGACAGTTACTCATGTGCAGGACATCAAGTCTTCATTTGAGCTTTTCATCCCAGATCCCATCCAGAAAATTATTCTGGATTGCAGTAATCTAGAAGGAAGGTGTTTTTTTGGAGAGAGGTGGAAGGAGATGGACCAAATTCATCTAAGAACCCCAAAGGCCTACTTTGGGGTTTTTATCCTTGCAGGAGTTTTCAGGTCCAAAGGGGAATCCACCAAATCCCTGTGGGATTCAGAAACCGGCACGAACCTTTCCGTGCATCAATGTCTCTGGAAAACTTCCACAAAATTTCCAGGATTATCTGTTTTTAACCGAGACGACAGACCAGCTCGACGGCAGAGAGACAAGCTAGCTGCCATCAGGACAGTGTGGGATAAGTGTGTGCACCACCTCCCCTGTTTTACAACCCTGGGCCTAATGTCACCATTGATGAGCAGCTGATCCCATTTAGTTGTGAAACATATTGCTTCACGTGTAAATGTGTTGTGTCTTTCCACTCACTCCACTTGATTATAACTGATTTATTTTTTTTATAACATTTTATAAAAAGAAACAAAAAACGAGAAGCACATTAATTCATAAATGTGATCTAACAAAGGTAAAGGGAAAAAAATAACCATGTTTGCTGTTCATATGGCTTGTAATTGGGATGAAGTAAACATCTGTTGAGTAATTTAACATAAAATTGTTTGATAGTGTTAATTTGGAAAGCCAAAACTCTGGCGGGTCCACCAGACCCATGAACACTGGCTGAGTAACAAAACTATGAACACCACACAAGGGTTAAGCCATGTTTCCGAAGTAACAAAGAGCCGACGGATGGCCTGGATTGCAGAGCAAATATAACGTTTCAGAACACTCCAGCTCACATGTTAGTCTGCTCCAAGCATTTCCACAAAGGTACGTCTTCTGTTGTAGTTGTGATTGTGTAATTTATCTTAATATAATTGTTGATGTAGGTTACAAAGAAGTCTTATATTGATTTGAACTGAATTTGTTGCGCTATGCTGCTTTGTTCACTGTGGCTTTGCGGGCTAATGTTTGTTGTGTTTTGTAGGAAAACCAGCCTACAAAATGCTGGAATGCGATCCACCCTCTGTCAACCGGGGTCATACCGATTGGAAAGCTGCTACCACAGCGGGATTTGATCGGTTAAGACAGAGAGCGATATCAAAACAGCCACGAAGCGTCCCGCATATATGTGCCCAAGTGTTGTATTGAAGCAATCAAGTGATGAATAACGATTTTCCAGTATGTTGTTTTGCAATAGTTTTGTTTTTGTTTTTTTTACCGAAGCAGCTAATAAAGCATAATGGAATACAATTTTGCCTCTTTCTTGTAAGATTCTATAATAGAATGAAACAATAATGCCAGTTATAAATAAAAACAATAAATTGAATGAATTACGAAACACTCATTTTATTTATATTAGATCTGAAAATGTTGTGTAATACTACAACCTGAAAAGACGTTGGCCTGTACAGGAGATAAAGGGGAAAAAAACAGCAGCTGTTAAATGGAATAGTCCAAATCACAAAAGTAAACTGGACCTGGGCTTGTTGCAGGGATCTGAAGTTACTAAACATATTGTGAGTGTATGCACTCACACTTAGGACCATATAATAATAAATAGGTGCGTGATGAAAGTTGGGCACCACGCTAACGTCCTTACTCCACTCTGTATGCTCGTATGGGTCTGACCATTTCACTCCTTTGATTTTTTTCCTCGTCCTTTTTTTGCCATTTCGTCAAGTCTGTCTTTGTTTGGACCTGCCGTGTTCTCCGTCGTTTTGTACATAACTGTTTTTGGGGCGAATAAAATGCAAGTAGGGATTAAAACCGCAGAATTAATGATTACCGATGCTGGAAATACTAGCGCTTGATGCAGTGTTTTTTTTTTAATTTCTGCCACAGGTACCCACAAAACAATGCGCGAAAGTCACGTGGTCTGTCAATCTCTATATAGTTTTACTGGTCTGGCCCGCTTAAACTCAAAGTCTGACATTCCTGTTTAAAGCAACTAAAGAGTGAATTAAGGGCAACACACAGATCAAATGACTCATTTCCACAGAAAAAAAGCGGTAGAAAATTTTATTTGTTTTACATTATACCGTCATGACAAGCTGCACCATCTATCTTCACATGATTAATCCAGCATTTCATATAAAAAGCACATTCACACAAACTGTATGCACACCTAACTACAATCTCACGTGGACACGACAATAGCATGATTCCTTTTAAAACAATCTGTACACAGGTCTCTTCCTCTAGTAAAAATTTATAATCCTGCTCAGAGAAACCATTATCAAGTGATTCACAGCGGGGAAACAAAAACATTTACAGTACATTTCACAGGTAAACACAACTGTAGTCGTGCCTACTTAGACTTCCTTCTCTTGGCCTGCGTGGGGCTCGCTCCAGCTTCTGTCAAAGAGAAGACATGCATTTGTGTCGGGGAAATGGTAGCAGGCACAGCTTGGATATAGTGATTGATACGGTGTCTTTTTTAATTACCTTTCACAGCAGCACTGGTTGCAGGCCTGGCCGATCTCTTCCTAAGGCTGCTGTCTGCTACTGGCTCCTCCTCCACCTCTTTCTCAGCCCGGGAGCTGCGCCTGCTTGGCCCTTTGGGCTTCTCCACAGCAGCTCTGGGAGAACAAGATAGAAAAGGGGAAAAAATGGAAAAGAAAAGGAGAACAACACAAGAAAGTTTTACCAAACAGACAACGGTGTGAGTTAACTCTGCTCTAGTCAGAGAAAGATATAATACCAATCAGGACTCTGCTGTTTTTCCTCGTCTACCACAGATACTGTCCATCTTCATCCCGACAGCATCCACTACGCTGACATGATCACTGCTTGTGTCTTTTCAGCACAAACGTGTTAAAATACATACCTTGAGACTAAGTTGATGGGCGCCTTTCTTTTCTTTGCCCATCTGTGATAGAAGTGGAAAAACAGCGGTAAACTATACACTGTGCTGAACAAAACATGGCTTCACTTCCCCCCACCACAACACGACAATCCCCAGGAAAAGAAACATGGCCATAAAGGTCAGTGGGAGAGCTGCAATTTGTTCTGTGATGGGCTGCTCATTGTTCAACCTTTTGACATGCATTAATATAATTATATTGTTGCATGCTTATCATACGTACCCATTGCTGGGGCCATATGGCTCATTGATTTCACCATGTATCCCTCCGTGGCCAAGCAAATGAACTCCCTGAGTTTCAGTGAAGCTTGAAATGTCTAAGCATTTCTTCTTCAAAAGCATCAATCTTAAGATTAGGCCAGCTTTTTCAAAGATCAGCAGTAAGGGACACCTTAAAAACCCTAGCCCGTGACACATTACACAGCAATTAACAAACCATAACAAAGAACATGATCTTACCCCTGTTCAGAACCGGTCGAAGCCTCTTCACCTGAACAAAACAAAAACAGGAATTATTCACGTGCAATTTAAATTCCAATTGCTTATATTCTATTTTAGAGAGAAGTATTTTAACAGCTCAAAAACAAGGATGACAACACTAACCGGTCTTCTCGGTAGCAGTAGGTTCCTGTGACTGTGGAGCTTCTTGTTGAATAGGTGCTGGGAGGTGAAAGAATAAAACAGTTCAATTGACATATCTAAATAAATAACACATTAAAATACACACCACTAACTGTTCACATATGGGCACATATGATATAGCTATGTAATTGTATATAGGGAGCTAAGCAGTGGATTCTTCCCACTATGGGAATCAGTTGCCAGAATATTTGCACAGAGAAACAGCCTTTTTCTATCGAAAAAGACATAAACATTAAACAATACTTCATACATAAGCTAGCATTATACAGGTTTTTTGTAACATACAATAAGTGGACCTAAGCACATGACTGACATGTAGTGCATTAAGGTGCTCATCAGCTTCAAAAATTAATGTAGCTCACGGCTGCACGTTTACCTGCTGTGGTCTGAGTGGTTTCAGCAGCTGCTCCAGCTGTTGGGATGGAGGGCTCCACAGCTGTTGCAGGGTCAGACTGGCCTGCTGGAACTCCGCTTGGGTTAGCAGCTGGAGAGGATGTGGTCTGGGAACCCTCGCGAACAGGTCCAGGTGTGGCAAGGGTTGGAATAATGGACGGTACTGGACTTTGCACAAGAGGAACTGTGGAGAGCACAGCTGAAGAAGAAACACCAGTGGGAGTACCAACTACAGCCACAACAGGAGCTTGAGATGTTACAGCTTGCATTGGGGTTGAGACTGAAGCTGGTGCATGTGCTTGAGTCTGGCTTATAATCTGAGTAGGAGCAGTGACTTGACCAGGAACTGGGACTGGAGATGAAACTGCAGATATAGCAAGGGTGTTTTGGGAAACAGCAGTAGTATGGGGGGCTTGTGCTTCAATCTGAATGGCTGGACTAGCAGGAGGATGAAAGACCTGTGGTGGCACAGCCCCTGTGTGCCCCTGTGCAGGCCTTTCCACAGGACTTTGCTGGGAGTCCGCTGTAACAGAAACAGCTACAGCAACCTGTGCAGGCTTACTTCTTAACTGGGCAGTTGGAGATGAAGAAACAGGGCTTTTCCGGACGGTGTTAACAGCCCCAGGACTAGAGCAGGGAAGAGGAGAAGCCAGAGGTGGCTGAAAGGGAGATGCTGAAGGGTTGGGATGAGGAGATGGCTGTGGAACTGGGTGAGATTTTGGAGTAGAAATAGCCTCACCGGGGCTTTCTGTTTTGTTAGCTGCTGGGTTACTTTGAAGACCTAGGGGAGGTGCTGGGGCCGGTGATGACATACTAGTGGCAATCTGAAGCTGTCCAACAGCATTTCTAGTGGGCTGACTGCTGGTCATGTTAGTCCCTGAGGACTGGGTAGAGCTTGGAGCAGCAGAAAGCTGGATATTTGCATTTGACACTTGGATAGACCCCACCATGGTGACTGACTGAGATACCACTGTAGTATTGGGAGCCACAGATGAACTTGGGACCTGGAAAATTGGGTTGATAAATACAGGGGTGGTTGTGATGAACTGAGGAGGTCGGGATGCTGAGCTCTGCTGCCGGATGTCCTGAGGTCTAATGTTCCTGTGAGGGACAGCCACCATAGTTGAAACCATAGATGTGGGCGGCTGTGAAGCAGGGGCAGAAGTGATAGGGTTTGAGGCCACAAACACAGTGATCTGGTTGGGGGAAATGGTGCTAGAAGAGGCAGGGATCTGTATGACTGAGTGTACACTTGTCACAGTTTTAGGACTAGGGCTTGGTTTAGTAGCCGAACCAATTGGGTTTACAGCAGAGCTAGAGTTCGAACTACTACTAACTGTGGACGCAGAACTAATCTGACTGGAAGCAATTGTACTGGGGTTTACACTTGTGGTGGCATTAGTGTTGGTACTGACTGTGTGTGTAGGTGTTGCATTTACATTTGAACTAGGAATGACACCAAGACTGGAAACTGGGTTTTGATTAAGGCTGGGAGTGGTATTGGAGTTCATGCTATTGGGAGGATGTGAACCAGGAACTGAAACAGGCAGTAAGTTAGGACTGCTGGTAGGGACTGGGACAGCAGGTTTGAGTTTAGCTTCGGTTTCTGCAGTATTAGCAACAGACACTGCCACATCTGTGCTTTGGGAATTACTGTGAAGTGGTCTTTCTGGATCAAAAGCAGACTTAGGACTGTCCTTTCCCATTACATCCCTAACAGTACTACTCTGTACGGTTCTCAGGGACATATTTGGAACACCTGTGTTATCCAGTAACTGGTTTAGGGAAGTCGGGGCTGCTCTGATAGCAGGTGAGACCTCGGACTCCTGTACAGGCGCTGAATGCGTCAGCTGCCTATCAACAGTGCAAGCCTGCAGTTCCAAGTCAGTTTTAGGCTGCTGAGGTGCAGGCAGACGAGGGCTAGTCATTCTGGGTGCTGATAACTCCCTTAAAGGCTGTGGCTGTGACTGAGACTGTGGTATCTGTCGCTGCTCTGCTGTTATCATTCCCTGACTATCCCTGACTCCATCAGCAGGGTTACCTTGAATTCCATGAAGGTTGCTCTGGGTCTGCTGCGCCTCCATGGAACCAGTCACTTGTGAAGCCATAGATACTGGACTTGGAGGTACTGAGGTAGGGCTTAGCATCATTGTTTGCCCCTGAGGACTGACCAACTGCTGCTGGTGTGGAGGGCCAGTGACAGCCATTTTTGCCCCTTTCTGTCTTCCTGGACTCGGGGTGGCTGACTTACGACTAGAGGCTGGGCTTGACCTCCTACTATTGCTGGGACTTGCCCTCTTACCCTGCACTCCAGCTGGTTTGTCCTGTTTAGCACCTACCATCCCAGTACCAGAACCAGCAGAAAATGCCTGCTGATTGTTGTTAGTGTTATTTCCACCAGCACTGCCATTGTTGTTTCCTGGTAAAGTTAGGTTAGGAGGTGCCTGTCCAATGGCTTTCAGAGTTGTTGGATTAAGACCTTGCTGATCAAATCCCCTGTTTAGGTTTGGCTGCCTTGGAGGCAAAGGAATGTTAATTTTGGGAGGAAAAAGCCCTGCAATAGAGGCATTTAGCCTCTCGGGTGAAAGGTTAATTTCTGAGGGTTCAGTACTGGGTGGACGATTGGTTGGGGTGAGGGGATGGTGGTATGGTCTGGGGCTGGCTCTGTTGGGGGTTTTAGGTCTTGAACTCTGTGAGGTTGTGGGGACATTGGGGAAATGAAGACCAGGCATGGGACCTCCTTGTTGAGGTTGAGTGGGTAACTGCTGCTGAGGACTAGCTCCAGTATGCTGGGGCATTTGCGCTGAACCAGGGACTTGCTTCATCATGTGAGTGTTGGAGGCCTGATTGCCCACAATCTGTTGAGTGCCATTTCCTGGTTGTCCCCCCATTTCTGGGCCACCAGGTCTGTCCTGCTTTGAGTGGGCACCTGAAGGGGCTTCTTCAGATCCAGTTCCTTGGGGAGCCTGTCCTGCATCAGAATGGGACATTCGTCGTGCAGCCCCTGCAAGCTAAAAAGTAGAGAGGAAAAACAAAGGCAAATTGTTCATATTACATCTTTGCACTCCAAACTTAAATGCTAAAAAAAAAAATAGATGAGAATTTCAGCACTATGTTAATGTATGTCCCAACAGGGCCCTCACCTGTGGGTTCACTATCAGGGGCATTCCTCTGGCTTTGTCAGGTGATGGTGGCACCCCTCCAGGTCCTTGAAGGCTGATCATCACAGGCATGTTGCCTTGCTGTGAGACAGGATGTCTTTGCACCTCAGTTTGATTGCCCATTCCTCGGGGAGGTAGCTGCCCTCCTGGAGGGATGGGCATACGATTCTTCGCCTGCTCCTGCTGCATCTTCAGCATCATCATCATCTGCTGTTGTTGCTAGAAAGAAACATGAGGCTCACTGCTAAGTATGAACTGACATATTGTTATGCTAATACCAAAAATTATCACCAATGTACATAACTTTATTACCTGCTGTTGCAGGTGTGGTTGCTGTTGTGGTTGCTGCTGTAGCTGATGAGGGTGCATTTGGGGCTGGCCTTGACCTGTAGTCTGCTGTCCTGTCATTCCCTGCTGTCCTTGTGCATTCTGGAGACCTTGTATCTGTTGCATGTGTTGCATCTGCTGCTGCTGCAACTGTTGCTGCTGCTGCAACTGTTGCTGCTGTTGCTGTAACTGTTGCTGCTGCTGCAACTGTTGCTGCTGTTGCTGTATTTGCTGTTGCATTTGCTGCTGCTGATGCTGCATTTGTTGTTGCTGCATCTGCTGTTGTTGTATGTGCTGCATCTGTTGTTGTTGTTGCTGTGATGGTGGTTGTTGTTGCTGCTGCTGCTGCTGCATCTGCTGTTGTTGTTGCTGTGATGGTGGTTGTTGTTGCTGCTGCTGCTGTTGTTGTTGCTGCGATGGTGGTTGTTGTTGTTGCTGCATAAATTGCATGGGTACTTGCTGCAATACTCTTTGATCTCCAGGCTGGCCAGGAAAGCCTAAGTAAAAGCATAAAAAGATTCACAAACAAACAAATATATATATATATATATATATATATATATATATTTTTTTTTTTTTTTTTTTAAAAGATGCAGTAAAAAAGTTTACTGCAAATAAATAAAGTTAGGGTATTTACCCTGGACTGAATGCAACTTAAATGTGCACAAAATAACTGGAAATGTATGTTGCTATTTACCTCCAGGCCTGTTAGCAAATTCAGGGTGTTTCTGGCCTGCGTTGTCTAAGCCCATACCATGTTCACCACCAAGATTTGGCAGTTCAGCATCCTCCATGCCAGCAGCCACTTCAAGACTACTAAGAAGAGAAAGAAATTGTTGAACAATTAGACAATTAACCAATGAGTGATGAAAATAAATTGCATCCCATGGCAAAAACTGTTACAAGTACAAATTATTACCCAAGTCCCTCTACTTGCTGTTGACCTTCTCCCTCTTTGGGCTTCTTCTTGCGTGCTGGCTTCTTCTTTTTGGGTTTGGCTGGATTTCCCCCACCTGCTCCTTGTTTTCCTCCTGGTCCAAATTGGCTGGCTGAAATATCACTCTGCAGCAGATTGACCAGCAGTGGGCTAGTCAGTGTAACATCTTTGCTAACAGGAAAGCCACCTGGCTGTCCACAAGGTCCTGCAATCTGCATCTGACCTGGAAACTGTGAGTTGAAATTCATGCCATGACCTGGAAAGTGCCCATTTCCCATCTGCATGTGCTGGGGGCCTCCCATCATGCTTTGCTGTTGCTGTGCCTGCATATCAGGAACCATTTGTTGTACTCCCAAATCTCCTGTCCCACTGTTTGGATCCCCCATGGCATGTGGATGTTGCTGAGCTGCCTGTTGTTGTTGTTGCTGCTGCTGCTGTTGCATCATGGCTTGTTGTTGCTTCTGCTGCTGTTGTAACTGCTGCTGTTGCAACTGTTGTTGAATGAGAGGGTGCCCTGAAGGCAGTCTCATCTGTTGCCCATGCATGCCCATAACTTGATTAGGATTTCCAGCAACAGGAACCTGCTGAGACTGTTGCTGATTCATCTGCTGGTGCTGCTGTTGCTGTTGCAGCTGCTGTTGCAGCTGGTGTTGTTGCATTTGCTGCTGCTGAAGTTGAGCCATTTGTTGTTGTTGCTGTGGAGTCATCTGCTGTGGGCCAACCTGACCCTGGAACTGAGCCATGTTACCTGGTACATTTGGAGAAGGGCCACGCATCATCTGCCCAGGCATAACCCCGGCTGGCATCTTGCCCCCGAAAGCCTGCTTGTTGCCTTGCATCTGGTTGGCAACCATTTGTTCCATCATTGAGTTTTGTTGCTGCTGTTGTTGTTGCTGCTGCTGCTGCAGGAGCATGGCCTGGTGCCCTTGGCCTCCAACCATCTGACCCTGCCCATGCATCACCCCCTGGCCTTGCTGAGGCATCATCTGCTTGGGTGGGGTCATCCCTCCTCTCTGCCCTTGATTGATGGGCCTTGAGAGGACAGTCTGACCTGCACCCTGGCCTTGAACCATCTGGCTGGGGGAGGAGGACACAGGCTGGGCCTGATGCTGGAGGCCCATCATCTGGGTCTGGAGGCCAGGCTGTTGCTGGCCCATACTAGGCCCAGCAGTTGTACCAGGTGCTGAACCTGCCATGCTACTTTGAACACCCATAACATTAGGTGGAGCATGGGGTGGTCCCTGCATTGAGTTTGGTGTAGAGGCTGATGGTTGAGCTCCTAATGCAAAATGGGTTGGGGAGGGACATAAAGACAATAACTTAATGGATTTCATGTGAGGTAATCAGCTATTATGCCTTCTGCTAACTGCACACAGAGCCATGCTTTGTTAAATTAGATTATAAAGTGTCCAGAGATAAGTTACTATTAGTCTACTATAAGTCACCTACTATTATGTGAAAGGTGTAGTTAATTTGTTTGACATGAAGTTCACACAAAAACTACCATATCTTTCATCTGAATTGCTGGAGAAGTGAAACATGTCCAAAGGAAGAGTCGATTAAATTTTGGTGTGAATTCTCATCACTTTCTTTAAAGCCCCAGTTGCCGATTCGGTCTGCGACGAATCGGCAACCACTGATTACTAGGGAAAATGTGTTATCGCTTATGCCAACCACCTAGGTTGCTGAGTTGCTACGGGCTTGCTGATGGGTCTCTAGGCCTGCTTGACAAAATGGAGCACTGGCTTTTTGCAGAGTTAAGATCGTGCTCTTATTCAATGTGTCAGTCTTATGCATGTTGCACTGACACTGACAAATACATTCTCATCTTTATCAGAAACGGCACAGGTGGATCCATAGCATAAATAATTTAAAATACATTACTCTAATATTTTAATGAAAAACTTGATAAAAAAAAAAAAAGCCAAATTGTGACTTGGTCTTAACAAGGGTAAACAGAATACATTACTCTTAACAAAAAGGAAAATAGATTAAGCTACTTACTGATGCCATTTTTTTAATGAACCCTTTTATTTTAGTACAAATGGCACTGTATGGCCTGCCGACCGCTATTAAGTTTGTCAAAATCAAAGTTAAGGCCTATAATGAATTTATTGCTATTTATTATACATTATTGCATTATTATACATTATTAACTATTTTAAGCTGTTTCTCAGTGATCTAATAATGCTAAACTACAAACTCTGCAACTATACGCTCTAACAATACAAATATATTTATTAAATGTAAAAAATTCTGATTGTCTTAACAGTTTAATGGCCAAAAGAAAATAAATAACTATATAAAAGACGCCCATGTATTAGAAAAGCAGATAACTGTGTTGCACCTAAGACATAAATCCCACATGTGTGCAGTGTTGTAGACATTTTACCTGTGTGAGCCATTGCTTGGCTGCTCTGTAGCTGCTGGCCGGGGCCTCCAACAGGGGTTCCTGGAGTGCTAGCACTCACCTGACCTTGAACAAAGTTTGGGGTTGGAAAGCCTATGGGTCGCTTTGGCATACCTGCATATATAAAACATTTTGATATTTTAGACATCTTAGAACCAAATACGTAATGTTGTTCTGATAACCAAAAACGTGTTTTTAGTGTGACAATAAATAATTATGAAGCATCTCACCTGGGTGAACTTGGGCCCCAGGCTGTCCATGCTGGGGCATTCCCATGAATGCCTGTTGCATGTTACCCTGTTGACTGAGGGCTGCCCTTCCTGGTGAACCTATACCCTGGGGGAAGCCCTGTGGAGTTGTAGGTCTCTGAGCCATCATAGGTGGTGTCCCTGGTGAACCCTGCTGAAAAGGAGATGAGGACGAACCAGGGGATTTGGCAGTGAGGTTACCCTGTGGTCCAGTAGTTGGTGGTAGGGGTGGAGGGGGTCTTGGTGGCCCTGCAACACCAGTGGCAGGCTGTTGACCTTTAGGCTGGGGAGCAGCAAACTGACCCATTCCAGCCTGTTGTTGTTGTTGCTGTAATTGTCCCTGTCCCATCGCACCGAATACCTGCCCAGCCTGCTGGCTGCCAACTGGGTAGGGGGGCGGAGGATGACTGGGGGTCTGAACTGTAGCAAGGGAAGGTGGGCGTTGAACCATCTGTGCTTGGGGTGGGGGCTTTCTCCAGGCAGGGCCTCCTTGGGCTGTGGGTGGTTGGAGGACACCAGGAGGCAACTGATTCCAGCCAGAGGGCGCAGCCATCTGGCCTGATTGGTTGAATGGAGGTCTAGGTCCAAGTTGGGAGAGCTGAGCCTGTTGCTGCTGGTGATGCTGATGTTGTAGCTGCTGCAGTGCAGCAGGATTGAGCGGTCTCCCAGCCTGTAGAGCCTGCATGTGATGTGCAGCTTGAGGAGGCATGGGGCCTGAGCCATGGGGACCAGCCTGTTGGTGCTGAAGCTGTTGCTGCTGTTGGACTGACATCATTGGATCCATCGCATCTGTGAGTCAGGAAGGTGCAATTTTTCCTGTTACAGTACAGTATAAAATGCAACATATCCTAAAATGCAACATGTAGAGAAATAAGAAACCTGAACCTGTTTGTGAAGGTGGTCTCTGAAGTCGAGGGTGGATCTGTCCACTACTACTTGGTAACATAGTCTGACCTACCATGCCAGGCCCTGGAGGAACCATTGATGGATTAGCCATTCGAACCCCTCCTAGAGGAAATATAAGCATATTTATTCATTATGAAATACAAAAATAAAAATAATACAAAAATGTGTAAATACTTCTTTGAAAACAAAACAAATTCACAATTACTAACAAGACCACATTAGGGATAACAAGAACCAAAAACGAAGTATCCAATACAAATTGTAATTTATTCAAAAAACTAGTAAAAGAAATATTAAACAAATTTTCAAGAACTTCCTCTGTGTGTTAATTTGAGTAAAGTAATACCTGGACCAGGCTGACCAGGAAAACCAGCATCCATTCTTATCTGACCAGGTGCACCCATTGGTCCATTCACCCTGACTTCTTGTCCTCGATTTGGTCCCATAGCCACATTGATGGCACCTTCCCCTGAACATCAATGGACAGAAACAATAAGTAACTTAATCTGTACAGAAAGTCCTGTTTGCATGCTTTATATTGAAGTGCCATCGACAAAAATGGTCTCATGCATCCTGCTTTGACGTGCAGTGAACCGTGAGGACTGTGCCGTTACCTTCTATCTGGACAGAGAGAATCCCCAGGTCTCTGAGCTGCTGCTGGTTGTTCTGGGCCAACAGACGGAGACGCTCAGCAGCATCCCGAGGAATGTTGAAGGTAACCCGCACACTGTTCCACGGCTCCACATGCTGTGGTTGAAGCCGCTCAGGGCCTAGAGGAGCAATAATTAATGAGGTGGTCTTGCAATTACAGTGCACAGAAGGGAATTTTTTTTCTGGTTATTGTGGGGGAAAGACCAGGACACAAATGGTAACATGTCTGCATTTGCAATCCTTGTAAAACTTGTTTTACAAGACAGAATCAAAGTCAGTGTACCATAGATCGTTAAAGATTCATCACATTAGAATGCCATTTTATATTGTCAAGTGTCAACAGACCCCTAAGAGTCAACATTACAATCAGAAACATGGAAAGATCCAAGTGGATTCTGCTCAAGACTGATATAAATGCAGACATCAGTAGAAACAACTTTCAGTAGCACTTGAAAGTTTGCATTTGTTCATCTATTAATGAGCAGCTTTTTAAAATGCAAATTGTCAAACACAAATAACTTTTTCAAAATAAAAGCATTAAAGGAAATAGAACTAACCCATATCAAGCACGTTTGGTATCCCTCTGAGGATTGTCTCAAGTTTCTGAATGAAGTCTTCATCATCCATATTTCCTTGAAAGGCAACAAAGACTGTAAAATCTTCTCCCTCCCCACTTTTTCCTTCCCCGCCATCGTGGTTCTCAAGTTTCTCTTCTTCTGTTACTGTGCTTTCATGGCAACTGTCAGCATCCTCTCCTGCATCATCCCCAACACCAGAGTCCCTGTCGGATTCATTATCAGCCTCTAGGTACTCCGTCCTCTGGGATGTCTCAGGTGGGGTGCGGTGGTGTGCCATCCTCCCTTCTTAGTAGGAGTGGCGTATGAGCTGTTTTATGCTGCAATCACACATTAGACATAGATTAAGAGTATAATAGGGTAGGCCTGACACAAAGTTTATGTTAAGCCACATGATGCCTGATAGACAGTATACAGCCAATTATTTTATTTTACATTTTACCTATTTTAACTGATATGTGACCTCTGTTGAAACCCAAACCAAACTAACTACACTGGTTCAGAAAAAAGATTAAATACATAAATAATCCCAAATTCATTTTATAATCCAAAATGTCTCAGTTGAAAAAATAAAATAAACTGGACAGCATCAGTGTTTGTGACAAATAACTGAAAATGTGAGTTATAATTGAATTTTTTTAAATATGTATTATATATTAGTATAATATATATGCTTGATGGCTCAGCTGTAGGTGGTAGGCACCAATCTTAAAGGGAAACAAGGTAAGGACACAAAGTTCTATGAAAAAGAGTTGCGTGACCCCTCATTTGTTTATATTTTCTTTGGAAACACTACACAAAAAGGCCCTGGCCTGATGGTAGATTTAAACTCAGGCCCTTCTTGCTGTGAGGTAACAAATGCTAACCGCTGTCACATTGAGCAGTTTCTGAGTGGAGTTTACATGTTCTCCCCACATCTGTGTGAGTTCTTTCTGGGTACTCTGGCTTCCCCCTACAGTCCAAAGACATGCAGTTAGGTTTGGTTAACTAGTAATATGGTAATTCTAAATTGTCCATAGTGTGAATTTGAGTGTGAATGATTGTCTGTCTCTCTGTCTGTCCTGCGACAGACTGGCAACCTATCCAAGGCGTACTCAGTCTGTAGCCCTATCGCAGGTTGGGATAGGCTCCAGAACTCCCAACAACCCTGCTAAGTGGACGAAAATAGAAGGATGGAGCTACACTTGCTTTTATTTTTTTAAGTGGTCTCCAGCAATAGTTCTCCAGGCTTTCTGAAGGTCTTTCAAAGATTTTCACTGGTCTTTGGCTTTTTCATTCACTGTCCATGACCATTTCAGAAGAATGTGGTTTTATTTGTGAAGTCAATTAACACTGACCTATGAATCATTCAAACATAAAAAGGCACCTAACTAAAGGAATGACCCGTGTTGTGTCTACACATAACAAACAGCAAAGAACCTGTCTAAAATGTATCTTAAGGCACTTTGTTGCAAGCAGCCTGTTGCAAAAACATAATTTGTTCCCAGGAGACATCTTGTTTTGTTTGAGGTGAAACAAAAAAACTGTCCTTAAAAATCTGGGGTACAACAGAAGTGACAGGGCTAAACTGAACTACATATTGCAAAAAAACAGTACCATTCTTAAGGAAAGGGAAAAGAGGAAAAAAGGCAGTGGTATGCCAAATTACGCCTGAAATGGACCAAAAATTAGAGTGATGAACTTACAGATTGATGAACCGAAATTTGAAAGTTCTGCAGGGCTCTAGAGTGCAACCAATTTGGTCGCACATGCGACCTAATTTCTTAATGGTGTGACTAAAAAAAAATTGGGTTAGGCTAGGTTGCACCAGTGCGACCAACCATTCGAGTAAATAAAAAAAAGTCTCTGCGTGGTCAGCAACAGACACACATTATGCCCATATCGTGGTCTAAACCAATCAGAGATAGTCAAGGGTGCAGGACCTCTCTGATTGGCCGTGGTCCAGATATTCCTGTAGGCCTACGTGTGTGTGTGTACATTTGAAAGTGCAGGTGGATAGAAAGGGGTAAGTAGCCTAGGCCCGATAGAAGTGGATGTAGCTGTGGGTAATGAGAAAAGATGAAAAGAACGCTTGATAACTTCTTCGTTAAGTTAAGGCCCGATCCGTCCGAAATTCATAGCCAGTGTTCTGACACGGACCCATCATCCTCTCAGGTTATGTCTAATACTGGTCTGGAGACGGCATCAGATAATGAGCCACATACGATCAACTCCGGGCCAGAGCCTACTGAAAGTAAAAGGGGGAAAGTGTATACATTTCGAAGAGAGTGGCTTGACCAGTTTCCCTGATAAGATACAGTAAAGCTAACAACATGATGCACTGCAATGGAGGATAGTCCATAAGCTATCAAGCTGTTCTTTTGTGCTGATCCACCTAAAAAAAAAAAGTTAGACGCACCAGTGCAACCTGGCAAAAGGCTAGTCTACAGCCCTGTTCTGTGTCAAATGGCAGATAATGTATGGGAGAAGTCAGGAGAGAAAAAAGTATCTACAACCATCTGTCAA